>NC_138444.1:13133333-13760000 GCF_040668555.2 Bombus flavifrons | reverse complement strand
AAACGAGCAGGATGATCCCTCCTCGAAACGTCTGTGCTTCCGTTATCCGAGAGGCGCGCGTTCCAGGAGGCGAAACTGCATCAATTAAAAGCAGAATTCGAAACAAACAATGCCCAGCAACGGTAATAGAAATTAAACAAGAACTAATACTAGTATCGGCGCGCGTGTAGCGCTGCTACAAATTTCGAGGTACGCGAATTCGAAGCCGCTCAAGTGTCGAGAACGAAACGAAAACGCTGTCGTTATGATAGATATCCGCGTATCTAACCACGGATTCTCTATCGATATCGAATATTCGGATTAGTTCGTCGTATCAGATGTTCGATAGCTGGCTCGGGCGCCGCTTAATAAAACGAAATAATAAATAAATAAATAAATAAATAAAAACGCGTGAAAATAATATACGTTGTTCGATGATCTCCCTCTGTTTTCTTCGAGGCTGTAAAGGAAAGGGAGAAACGAGCAGAATCGAACGATACTTAAACGAATTCGACACTTAAACTTCTTCGACTTGAACACGTGTTTTAGTTTCTAACGTTAACACGCGAAATAATTTAACGGATACAACGCGTTCGTGACTGTATAAATCTCTCGTCGTCACGCCTTAATTATGCTGATAGAGTTAGACTATGTCGCGAGCGGAACTTTTCTATTTGCCTCGCAGGTAACATTTTGGCCGGCTCTTCAGAATAAATAAACGTGGAACTCGAGGACTGGCATTAATATTCAATAATAATATTCTGGTGTCCGATTTGAAGTCGAAATCGTTAAGACTACGTGTTTCAAATCGTTGGTGAAATTGGTGATTCGATATTTTTCCATGATTTCTGACATAACGCGTTTCAAATGAAAAGATGAGAAAATTCCATTAATGGCGATTGTCACGATATACGGTGAAAGTTCAATTTTCGTAATTATCGAGTTATCAACTATTGATGCTATTTAACGATTATTTGTAAGCGTAATCAATCGGAAGAAACACGTCAGAAATTTGAACGACGAATCACCACGTTGTTCTAAAGTAAATTTTCGAGCCGTATCTCGCCGTTTCAAAACGAAAAAAAAAAGAAAAAAAAAGAAGAAGGAAAATTGTTCTCCGACAATGTCTTAATGCCTTAGCTGCCTGCTGCCGCTACTAATTGACTAGCATCGTTAATCACTCTCGGTTTGAACTCGTTCGCCTTTTCGCCATCGACTTTTTGGTACGAATTTCCTCCTTTTCCTTTCTCTCGCTCTTTTTATCTCGCGAAACTCGCGCGGACGATTAGTTTTCGTGAACCAAAGGAAACTCAACGTCGCAACGAAATAATTCTCGATTTACTCGTTAATATCTTTCTTCCTAAATTTTCAACCAATCTGGTATCATTTACGTTTAAGAAATGAAAATAGTTGGGAAATTATAACGAAAAGAATCGACCCATAAATGGAAAAGCAAAATAAATTGAGAATATTTCCTCGTGTGTGAGTCGACCGATGGATAAGAAAGAAGAGAAAAAGAGGACGTGGATTAACGAATGGAGCGGACTCGAGGAGATCCAAGTCGCGACGAAATCACCGGCACACCTTTATCGACGAGAAAGTATCAATAAATAGAAGCTTTCGTATTTACTAGGAATATACGCGCGACGAAGAACGAGAATAAGCAAATAAGTTAAGAAAAAGGCGAAAGACACGCGCTTCCAAAGATCCGCGGTACAACTAGTCGACCATAACGCAACCACCTTATAGTTATACGCAATTTAATTACAAATGGGCCTTTATAGAGTGAACACATATGTTTCGTGAAGAACTCGTGAAAATCGCAACGATATTCTTCGATCATTCACGCAAGCTTCTTCGTTTCGCTGTTCGATGATTTTCTTTCTTCGAATGGGCCTAAGCTCGTTCTTCGAAATTCTCCTCGAACGAAACTTGAATTTTAGGTCGACGATAAATCATGTTACTAAATTATAATATGAACAGGGACATAGAATATGGACAAAGCTTGAGAAAGTTGCCCCGCAAAACTCGCGAATCTTCATCGTATCTTCTTAAGCAAATTTTTCTAAGAAAATCTTGTTACTTCGCGAAACACCAAATTCAAAATACTTGATATTCGTTTCTTATTTGTCTCTCTCCCTCTCTCTCTCTCTCTCTCACTCTCTCTCTCTTTTATCGTTCTCATGTTTTATACGAGCAACCACGCAATCTCGCGATTATCAGACTAGACCGCGCGGTCGACCGAGATTTACTTCGGTCCAACGCGCTTATATTATATTCTCGCATTCGTTTTCGCGCACACGCACATACACACACTCGTGCATACACATGGCGGGACGTCCGCCGTTTTGATTATGTACAGAATTATTTACAATGGTATACAGATTAGAGCGCGAATCGATCGCTCGGTCACAAACACGCTGGAGGAGACAGCTTTGATCACATCTTGATCGCACCTTGGTGATGATCGTGGATGTTCGGCAGTCGGTAGAAGATGAAGAACAGAACCAGTTTTTCTTTTTTTTTTTTTCTTTTTTTCTCTCTTTCTTAAAAACGCATCTCGACGAGCACTGCGTTTCGTGATAATTACGTAAATGCCCCGAAGATAACTAAATTCAGCGGCTCGCGGTCGCTGTTTGAATTTCGCGCCTCGAGACGTATTTGAAACGAAGAACGTTGAAGTTCTTTTTCCTTGATTGATCATCGATTTTCTTAATTTTCGTATTAATAAACAAAGATCATCGTGCTTCGCCGGTTGTCGGATTCAACTTCGTAAACGAACGAATTTTCCAACGACCAAGGCAAATCCTTGCGATCGTCAGCCGTAAGAGAAGACACCGGTAGGAGACGTTCGATTCTTTAATCTGCTGGTTTTTTCATTTGCACGGCGTTCCGTTCAATTCTCGAGAAAGATCGTTGCCGCGTTTGCTGCCAGGATCGATCTTCGAATAGCGACGAAAAGACCATTCTTCTTTCGTTTTCCTCGTGACCAGAGAGACGATCGATCGTTCCCCCTTGGTTCTCTTCTCGGTTTCTTGTATCTGGACACCTTGTTTCCCTCGACATCGCGAAGGCTTCCTCCGGAACATCTTTTCGCCTCTATCTCCGTTGTTCTTCGCTTGTCGTCCGTCTTCGTTCGAGAAGTGAAATTGAAAAGGACAAAAGAGGTTGTTCGCTAGGATTCTTTGGTTTTCTTCGTGCCACGAAAGCGGCCGATAAGCGAGAAAATAATCCGGAAAGAAGAATCGCGTCTCCTTCTACGCTCGTGTCGTCCGCTCCCCCTCCCCCTCCCATCCCCCCGAAACGAATCCTTTAAACGAAGATTTTTTTTTCTTCTTCTCATCGTTCTTCTGTTCTTTCCTTATACCATTCCTTTCCATTTCTTTTCTCTCTCTCTCTCTCTTTCTCTCTCACTCTTTCTGCTCGATGAATCGCGAGTTTTCGTGGTTATCGTAATTCGAACGACAATTTGGGTCCCGTAAACGGATTCCCAGAGGTATCTCGAATCTTTGGTTTCTCACCGGAAAAGTAGGAAATTGCTGACGCTCGAGGGGAAGGGATCGGTTGTATCATTCAAATTTTTCCATTTCTTTTATTATCTTCTCCGTGATAGATTCGTTCTTTCGTAGTTGCAATCTTCGACTTGGAGAAGATACGTAGAGTCGATGCGAACCATGACGTGTATGCGCGTAGGAAAGGAATTTTCTTCCTGGTATTTTAATGAATGAATTAATTAATTATCCTATGCACAGTTGAATTTGTCCCGACGTGGGAGAGAGAGACACGAAAGTAATTTTATATTTGTATTGTTTTAATTAAGCGACATTTCGACGAATAAGGGAGCTATCTCGCGAAAATTGTATTCGAAAATAATGAGATTTGCTGTCGCACAGTGTTTTCTTTCCGGTCTGTGTTCTTTGTCTTTCTTGTTTCTGTTCTCTCGTTTTTATTTGTATTTTTCCCCTTTATTTCTTGCTTCTCGTTTTATTCATTCAAGTTTGCATATTCAACGAGTGTCAAATGTCACGGCTCCTTCGAATATCTTCATTTTGCTTGTTCTTTCAATTTGTACTGATGACTAAGTTCGATCAAAGTAGCTAAAATATTCATTCTTCCACTTCCTTTGAATTTTAATATACTTTTAAAAATCTCCTCTTACGCGAATGCCAGTGATTAGAAAATTATTTCTCTTTCTTCCTGTTAGCATTACGTAATCATTAATTTTTCCTTCTAATCGTAGTCCTGTTTTGCTAACCATTTACTTACAGTTTCTCCGAAATATCTGCCATCGCTCTCTATCACTTTCCAAGCTCCCCTCGAAGCAAACTCTTGGAAAGTGCGATTTATCAACAGGGGCTATCATCGATTCTCCTTTTCACTCTTCTGTCTAGCAAACAACGAACCTTCCCATCTAATTTTTCTTCGCCGTGTTCGTTCAAAAACTTCGGTTCGCCATACGCGACTCAAAAAACCGTCCCGTGCAATGTTCAACTTTCCTTCATTCAAAAATATCTTCTTATCGTCTCTTTGCTCTGCACTGCGACCGCCGTGGAATCGGAAACAGAGGTTTCTCTGCATTCAAACTTTCATCATCTTCTTTCTCTTCGTCTTCAAAAAATCCACTAGACGCTTGGAAAAAATCTTCTTTTCTTTTTTCTTCGCTCATCTTCGTCGAGGTTAGAGAACAGTTTCTCTCGACCATCCTCTCGATCAATTCAAACTTCCATGTTTCTTCTCGATTTCTCTTCTGTGTCCTCCTTTGTTAGTTCGACAATTTGTTAGTCAGCTTCGCGTTACGAATTTCGCGGTTGGCCGTACGCGAAGCTGACCTCGCGTCATGGATAGTCCGGATGCATGAGATTGTACATGATCGCGAAGATCGTGCAGGCCGCGTATACGCCGAGGGCCACCCACCAGAGAAGCTGTTCGTGAAGCCGCTGCTCGAAGTTCTTCAGTACCAACAAACCGATCGTCAGACCCGCCAATGCACCCGTCAGATGCGCCACGTAGGAAACTGGCGGGCCTATTTGCTCGGCTGCGTATCTGTCGTAGATCGCGAACCCCACGTCTGCACTCGCTGAAAATGAAAATCGTTTCGTTTTACGTTTCTTCTATTTGCACGTCTATCAAGCTAATTGCTTACATAAGAGGAAGACGTGTCGAGTTGTCAGTGGATTATCGAGTTGTTGGGCGTGCGTTATCTGCTAATTTCTCTACTTAGGACTTTCCTACTTTTGAAACTCAGAATAATTTTAATTGGACAGAGTAGGCAATTGGATATCGAATCTCGGCAAGTAAAATACTGGACTAATTTTGAATTCCGTGTTTCAGCGTTACGTCGAGAATTAGAAAATTTGTCTGAGATTAACAGGATCGAGTCGGCAAGAAACTTGGAAAATCGTAGTGACGTTAAAGCAATACTGTGAAAACTGCAAAGCTCGTTTTACTCGCGTGTACAGTGTACCATTTCCTCCTGCTTCTGTCTTCGTTCCCATGCTACAAACACTTTCCGTACTTTGTCCTCTGTTTTAACAACACCAGCAAAGGGAAACCGGCAAGTTATATTAACACTGGAACTACCACACCAGTTAAATTGACTAGTTTTACAATTTTATTTTCGAATTCCTACTTCATGTTATATTTTGTCCCGTAATGACTTTCGCTACGACAACTAAAAGAATAATATAATGAATTTTATTTTGTTCTTTATGTATCCAAATTGAAAGTAATTTTGTATCAAGGCTATTTAAAGCAATACCAGTCAAAATGACTGGTACTTGTCAAAGTGTAAAAGGTTTTTGGTCGGTCAGGGTGATTTTAAATTCAACTTTTTTCAAACATGCTCAAGGCTTTTATCTTAGATCGCGTTTTAATCGTTTGTTCAATTATATCGATATAGATTTTACGAGCTTAAAGTGGATCTTGTATTATTCCATAAGCTTCTATTTAACGAATTTTTAATTTTTTACCTTCAAGTTATGAAAAAGTTCAGGAGGAAATTAAATCGGTTGAAAAAACTAAGCTCGAAGTTTGGAAAGATTTTTCACATTTTTCGTTCTTCAAAAGCTTTACACGTATGGCTTGAAAGTTTTCTATATAACTTTTTAAAGAAACGTATGAAGTTTTACGATCTTTGTTTTTTGAATATAATATATCCTTCTCTGTTGCTTAAACGAATTTCTCTATCCGTGTTCTAATATCGAAAAAGATACCGAAAGAAAATGTCGAAAACGTAAATTTTGTTCGAAATCTTACCGATTACAAAGATCCCTATTAATCGAACAATGCCGAACTCCATGTTATTATAATTGAGAAGGACGTTGGCTAAGTGAGCCGCGAGGAGGGCGTAAACACCGCCGCTTGCACCAACAAGGTACACGTCCGTGTCGAACACCGAAGTACCCAGAGAACCTGCAAACATAAAAAGAAAATGCATTTCTCGTATCAAATTATGCAAGTTACGGTAAAAATGTTATATTGAAACACCTATCTCATTGTTTGAAACAAACACTGATAAAGATTAGTTTTCAAGAACAACGAATATTTGCATCTCTTTGTAACGTTAATATTATATTTTCTCTTGAAATTCTAGATACGTTATAAAGAAATTTCCATGATATTTATAGAATAAAAAAGAGATTTCATAAAAAGAACAAATAAATGGAGGACTATTACTATTATTTGTTCTTTTCTATTTGCTGACACGAACTTGTTTTCCTTCAACATCTTGAAATCATCTTGTTAAAAATTAAAATCCTTGAAAATCTTGAAGATTCTACAAACTGTTTCGTCTCATGTATAACAAATTTAACACTTTCGCGAAACAAGTTGGCATGCACGCTACTGCACAAGTGTATTCTATTGTAGCAAGTTACACGGTGTAACAAAAGACCGCACGTCGTCGTTTCGCATGCGTGCGAAGCAACAGATGTTTCCGAGTAGGAAGCCGAAGGAAGAGCCGACAGTGGAAAACTGTGCTGTAGACAGCCAACTTACGACTAGTTTCGTCACGAAAATTCATAGTTTCAGGATGCTTACTCGGGACCATAATAATGATGATTAATATCAGAATGTTCTCGCGTCATTTCTTCTAATACGACGAAATTATTCAGGAAAAAGAAATTTTCAGTGGAAGATATTGTTCTACGTTTACTAATATTAAAAACCTCTAAACGAGAAACGATATTTTACAAACGAAATCGTTAAATGTCGACGAGAAATAGACGAGAAATTTATTGAAGAATTAAAGGGATCATCCACGTGGAAAATCTAACAGTGGATGCTTTATACCTCGAGTATGCCATCGCTCTAAAATTAGTAGTATAACACGGTAATAGTCAGACGTGGCGGAACCATCATATAGAAGCACTTTGCTTCATTTCTATCGTCTGGGCATGACTCTGGATAGGAGATTGACATGGAAACAACACATTATAGACAAATCGAAGAAACTCAAGGCTAAACTTAACAAATTTTACTGGCTCATTGGCCGTCGCTCCAACTTAAGCACTCAGAGCAAAATAATGCTATATAAAAGCCATACTAAAACCTGTTTGGACCTATGGGATCCAACTATGGGGAACAGAGAGTAACTCCAACATAGAAATCCTTCAACGATTTCAATCCAAAACACTAAGATCCTTAATAGATGCACCTTGTTATGTCACTAACGAAATAATCCACCGCGACCTCAAGATACCCACAGTCAGAGAAGAAATATACAAGTTCAGAAGCAGATATAACACAAGAGTCAACAACCATTAGTCACCCAACTATTTGACACGACGGACTAGATTCGCAGACTAAAAAGAAAATACCCTTTAGATTGAAGCATTAGATTCAACTAGAATCATAATATAAATATAAATAATATAGAATCATAATATAAACATAATATAAATTATTATACACCAAGTTATTGTACCACGCCAAATGAAGTCACTTAACATTCTCAACGAGAATTGATTGTAAATAGTCTACCAAATAAAAAAAAAATTTCTATCGTGTTCGAAAGTTTCTTTGTCATCTCCAACACCAAAATACTTTCCACTTATCCTTACAGAACTCACGTATCTCTGTAATATTTATTTTTACGTATTATTTTATGTATTATCTTTTTCGATCGTCTTATAGCTCAAGTGTACCGTCGTTCTAAAATCAGTAGTATACTATCGCGCTAGTCAGACATCGCGAACACGTCGTAAACAAACCATTTCTAGAAACTCTTCGTTTTATCTGTATCAGAAAATCAGTTGGAAAAAATCTGTTGGTGAAAGTCTGCTGGTGGTGGGAACAAGAAAGAGCGGACGAAGTGGCCGAAGCAGTAGCCAATTCTCCAGGTTCAGATCATTACAGCCTGCAACAGTTTGTCCGCAGAAATTATACTCCTTAACTTAAGAGCGAAAATAAACGAAAATTGGACAAAAAATAGAAATCTTCGTGCAAACCACGACCAACAACAATACAAAGCGACTCTTTCAAGAAGATTCTTATTCTACCAAGACACGACCAAGTCGTAATCTCAAGAATCCTAATGGGCCACGCGAAACTCGCTCGCCAATATCTTCTCAACAAAGAAGAATGTCCAACCTGCGAACTGTGCGAAGTTCATCCGACAGTAGAGCACATTATCATTCATCGCAGAAGACACGTCATGAATAGACAACGATTCAGCGTAAGATCCAGCTTGAGAGACAATTTAAAGGACAATGAACCGACCCAAAATCTACTGTGCTGCCTAAACCATACCAAACTGTACAACAAATTGTAAAGTTCGCTGTTGAGTCGTTAATAACCAAGGCAAATGCAACGTCGATGCAACAATAAGAATAATTGAAATAAAATCAATTTTCTCCTGATGCTAAAATATCGGAATATTCGATCAACCACGGGGATTAACAAACGTGCAATTATCTCATCCGCGAAACTTTTGGCTTTACGTACTATCCGACAATAATCTACTTCGTTCTACGAAACAACTTTAGAATTTAATTATAAAATTATTTACTAAGCTATTAATTTCACCTGCACTACTCGTGTGTTAGTCTAGTTCGATTGTGAAACATATAGGGAAAGAGAAAGAGAGAGAGAGAGAAAGGGAAAGAGAAAGAAAGGGACAGACATAGAGAATAGTAGCAGTAGTGGTAGTAATTAGCGAGTGACCTGTATCGTTCTGGGAGCTCCATAGGGTAGTGGCTCTGCTCACCACCATAAACCTCGTAAACTACCTGTGCATAGAGTTTCCTCCGGTTGGAAATCGGATATGTGTTTCTACCTTGGCAAGGAAACGTTCGCTTCACATCAGACTGGTTACTATCCGTATTAAGCAAATTACTTATCTCTAATGAATCGACTAACTATAACCGAGTTTCAGAGAAATTAACAATTTACGTATTACATACGTCCGACGAAAGAATCGGGTTTCATCGGGGAATTCGAGTTGGGGAACTTTATTCTTCGAAGGATAGTGCACGTTCGTATTGAATTATCGTACAGCTTCTATCGCTACGTATAATCCCTTATGGAGTTGAAGGTTGGAAGAGAAAGCGCAAATCGTTCGAGGAATTTAGTTTCAAAGTGTAACTTTAGAGACGAGAAGAAAGATAATAAAATGAACGTTGAGATAACTTTTTACGATGTAAATAAAATAACAGAGATAATGCGTGAGAAGGAAAATATTAAGAATTACGAATCTATCATCGAAGTTCCTTAAAATTATCGAAAATTAGAAATTACAACGAAATCTTACGTCAACGGAAATTATGTCTGCTTCGCTAGTATTAATAAAAGCTGTAATAAGGCAATTATGCAATTATTGCAACGTTACACAACCTGATCTGTGTCGCTTTGAAATCTTATTTAAGATAAAGACAAAGCGAAATGCTGCACGTTAAGACAAACAGAGACAAACGAATATTAATCCTTGGCTGTTTATCACGGTATCAAAATTCAGAAAGGGCCGTTACCATTAATCAACAGACTGTTAACGCTGCTAATAATGATAAAATAGTAAATACGATGGTAGTAACAACGGCTGGTTATAATTTACGGTATGTTATCATGCTACATCTGAATATAGATAACTCTATTAAAATTAAGTTCCCGTAACAGGTACCGTGGTTGGTTCCCGTGAGATGAGATGACTGGAGTTTGTCCAGCCACTATACATCGGGATTATTACTGAAAGAACGCCACCATAAAAATTGTCTACCCTTTGGGCTCCACGAATCTTCAAGCTTAATAATGATAAGATTAATTTCTTCGTACGAAATTCTACGTTACTCGACGTTAACGTCGATGAATAGGAAAAGATATCATTTGTATTTTGGCATTTTTACACTCGTACTTCTAACAGTCTGAAAGTCAATAAACTTTGCTCTCATTAATTTACTAAAGACAAGATTCGTGGTTTAGAATCAAGTTTCGTGGATTAGAATCTTAAATTAGAATAGATCCGGATATCGTACCTTCGAATATAAACGTACTGAAATGTTACCATATCCGAGGAAGCCGCGGGATATTAAAAGACGTTTGAAAATAAAATTTCATTCTATCAATGAAGTCGATGGGCGTCGATGCTCGTCAATTTTATTTTTACGCGCTCGAGGTATTATGTATTATTAAACGACTTTTATATTTCCTCGCCTTGTTCGTCTATTTTTTTTTCTTTTCGCAATAATAGTTCTTGGACCTGAAACACGTGCAACAGGTGCAAAGTATCAACTACGAGCGCCGCAACCAATAGCAAAAAAAAAGTATGAAGAGTGTCGGTACTTGGATCGTCCTATGGGGACTCTGCACACACGTGCAACGTCCACGATTGTATTATCGGTTTTCCGTCCAATAGAAAAATTGATAAGTCCAACAGTTTGTTAAGCAGACTATAGAGATACATTAATCTAATGACATATTAACATACGCAAGACAAATATTGTAACATTCAGATGTTCGAAATCATTTAAGTAATCTTTTTGATAGTAAAAGGCGATTTTAACGCAACATCTTACGAAAGAGAAATTTTTACTTACGACATTCTTTTATTTACGGATCTGCAAAGTAAATTATATACTTATACATGTAAAGACTAAAACTGATCTAACTTGAGTAACTAATTTGTCTTTATTATCTATCAGTTCGATAATTATACGAGTTTAACTATTTAACGATGATAGAAGTTTATAGCAGACAGATTAAAAATACACATAAATTGGAAAAAGGGGAAATTCGCTGGAGCACTAGTTTCGTTTAAAACCACGTAATCGGAAGATACGTCTAAACGATAGAAAAAAATGAACCATAGTATGGAACACCGTGCTAACACGAACTAATGATACGAAGAAACGAACGTAGCAGAAAAAACGAGTTCTTCTCGTTGCACTTCGCTCGTTTTCACCAGGGCACCAACGAATCCTATTACCGAATCTGTAAAAGGGAAACGTTTGAAAATTTTCTTACGCGTACCACTCCACCGTCTCAAGGATCCGTGGCTGCATTCAGCCGGAGAACTGTGATACCGAGAGGAAAAATGCGGGGTAAAAGCGGGGTGGAATAAAGAGGAGAAGGAGTTGCAAAGACAGCCGATGCGTCTCGTATTGCTCGGCAGGAGAAAATAGAGCGCGCATTTAGAAGGCGAGTGCAAGCACGTCGATGCATTCGTAAAGAGGGACACGGAGGTAATGGAAGCCGAGAGCTGGGGTCCGGAAACCTGGGAACCAACCCGGAACCTGCATGCCCGATTCCGCCGCAAGAACGATATATTTTAACCTTCAATGAAAATTCCACGAGAATGCGTCTGATTAAACTGGAAGGAAATTTAAATCCACTTTTATTTAATAGAATGGGAATTGATTTTATTGTGATCGATTCGATCGACGATGGATTATCGATTTTGTTCATTAAAGCGCTAAACGCTAATGCAGTTGGTTGTAAGTTGGGTCTGCGACATTTTTACCTCATTCGTGGGCGTTAACGATACTTCATCCATCAACGATCAAGTTAAGTCAAGTCGTTGATTAATTAAGCGCAGTAATTGTGTAAAAATAATTGCGTATTACAACAATAGATACATATTATGGATACATATAGTAGATCGCAGGCACGAAGAAGAAGTTGCACGATTTGAGAAGAGATACTTAGTTACAGTGCTATGGAATATTTCAAATTCTTCGAAGTTCGTGAAATTATAGAACGTAGATGGAAGAGGAGATACTAAGGAAAAAGTTATAGGAAATTTTCCGAATTGCTTTTCGCCATGTGAATTCAATGGAATTCAATAACGTAAAGTGAGTGGGAAGAAGTTACAAATGAGTCTCTTATCCTCTTCCTCCTGATTCTACGGACAAGTCAGAATGTGTAGAGTATGAGCATATTTCCCTCTTATCGTTGTTTCCTGGGCTCGTGGCGAATCGACGGGGACAAGGAAACGAAGTAGTTTTCGAAGTTTGCGGGAGAAGGGAGAAACCAGTGGCACGTAAACAGTCTATAGTCTATGGCTCTGGGGAAAACGAAAGGAGAATGTATTGGCTGCCGTCCGGGACTCCTGATCTAACTGCTCGTAATAAGAAAGAGTAGCGATAGAGGGAAACTGTATTTTAGAGATGTCGAGGTAGTATATGGCGAATAATTTTCTAGTCTTAATAAAAATTGAAGTAATTGTCTTTCGGCGTGAAGGATTTTTGTAGCAGGTACTAAGAAATTAATAAAATAACTCGGTATCTGCATTTAGGTTTTTGAATTCAATAAAAGAAAGATTAAAAACGGGGACACAAGGACGCGAGTCGAGGGAACGTTAACGGGTTTTGGTACGAGGGTTGTACAAATCACTTTCATTGCGAAATCTGTCATTGTCGTTGTTAAATAAGTAGCTAGCGAACGAAGGGACATATTTTCAATGTATTTTTAATTAAAAAAAAAAGTAAATAAGTAAATTGCAAACAGCAGGAAACAACAGAAAGCATTGAAATTAAAAATATTCCGCAGCAAGAAAAATGATCGCTTAATCTTTCTAAAAACCGGAGATACCTGGTAGAAATATAAAAACGTAAAAATAATAGGAATTTTTATTCCATTAAAAACGGGTAGACCAGTTTGAAATAACATAGCATAATATACCTAGCTATTCATATTCTCCCACCATCTATCTTGCAATACGCTCATTTTACCGCACCGAATGTCAAAATTCTAAACTGTATTGTACGCGTATAAGCCAGATGCGACCAGGATTACGAAAGTGATATTAAAGAGGAGCGGAATAAACGGAGGCTGAATACGAAGGGAATTTTCGATGGTGTTAGGTCGTTATCGAAACAACACACACCGAATATTGTTCATCTTCTATAAGCCCCCTTTTCTCTGTTTCTCTTCCACCTTCCACGAGTCTTCCACCTTCAACGTCGTTGTTTCTTTTTCGTCTTTTCATTGTTCCATTTACCCCGCTTAATTCTCATCCCTTTCGCGCGAAACTTTTCCACGTTTTTTGGATTATTTTATCGGCTCCACCATTCGCCCATCCTATTTTCTTTTCGTGCTTTTTAATAAACTTTTATATCGTTTGCTCTATCCGACATTCTTTTTCTTTACGCTTTACGCTTCACATCAACATATTACATTTCATTGCTATAATAATGGAATATTGTTTTCTACTAACTGTACGCCAATTTAACTACATATTCTTGTTAGTTTTCTTATCTACGGTTTTTCTATCCAAATAAGCTCTTCATCCCTCGCTATTTCTCCCATGCTATTCGATTTTCTCGGTTCGTTAGTTCGTCTCGAAGCTTCCCTTTTTAGTTCTTCGTGTCACTTTCCACGGACATGTGTTGTTACTATTTAGATTTAATTATCGTAATTAGTTTATCGTAAACGTTTGAGTAGCAACAAGGAGACAGCTTCGATGTTTCAATCGCATTTAAGCGATAGGTAGATCGATAAATAGGTAGATAGACAGGTACAAATTTTTACGTTTCATATTCAAAAATGCAAAAATTGATTACTACGAATATTGTTTGACTATAAATTTGTAGAACGTTTAAAAAAGCGACTCGACTCGATTGATTTTGAGTTGATATTCGTTGGCTCTAGCTTCTTATCGCAGCGGCTTCTTTATTACATTTTAGCAATTAATTCGATGTTACATAGCAATAACGCATAACGTATTTTACGTAGTATCCGTTTTTAAATTTGTAATTCTACTCTGCTCGACGAATGATAAACATAAGACGAGTGTATAATAAAAAGGAATACGGTATTGACATGGAAGTATGAAGCGCGAGTTACAATGACTCCTCCTCTATCTTTAAACAAACACGGCACAGAGAAAAGATAGCTCGCAACAAAAGATGAAAAACAGCGGTTGCACCGGAGAAAGAAAATAAAATCTACTCGATACGTCGGACTTTCTTCTCCAGTTTCCTGTGCGCAAGTTTATGCCGTTGCTTGGAATTTTCAATTTTACGCTTCCTGATGAGCAAATATCCGAAGTACGATGGAAAATCGATGATGGCGTTCTCCTGGCAGAAAATAGCATAGAGATTCGCCAGCTACTATACAACTGCCACGGTATTATGTATGAAACGCGTTTTGCGGAAGCCTCCAAGCAAACAAGCTTACTTCGAAACTGGATTTTTTTACGATTTACGAAATTTAAAATTCCAAGCTGATCATTCGTTGTTACGATAAAATATTTCTAATTTGACAATTATTCGCTGAATACGATTGTAATTTTTCTTTTTTATCACAACGTCGTAAAGTTTTACCACGTTTTCCATTGTTAACGTTTATTTCGTCTAAGCAACTTAAATAAATATCGTAGAAAGTTCAGGGGAAAAGTTCTGAGAGGATTTACGTCTAAACATCGAATCGATGACGAATTACTCGGTAAAATGCCAAATCCTTATTAAACGAAAATTTCCTATGCTCTGCTTCCACGCATGCATTTTTTAATCGTATTACGAACGTACGTATTATGAATTGTATTTTTGCAAAATTCATTACTATTTGTCAAAGTAATACGGCCAGGTAGTGTGAAACGAAAATAAACGAATTGAAATAATAATGAACACCGATAGCGATAATTAGTATTGGTCGATTAAAAATTCATTATTCGAGCGTATCCCTTTAAGGATAATGAAGCCATCGGGTAAAAGCATGGAAATTATTTTTCGCATTACTCTCGTGTTAATATTATAAATATGACAAAAAATTATGTATGCACAAACGGAACAAAGTAACATTCCAACGGACCCTGCTTTAAAATATTACCGACGATATTTGCAATTCATGAACATGTATTACACACATCGTAGGGGAGCGTAAAAACGAATACGAAGGAGGGAGGGGGAATGGAAACGACGAAACTGCGGAGGAGATTAAAAAGCTCGATAAAATTAACACGAAACGGTAAGGATGACAGGGATAGAAAAAAAAAATTGATCAAATCAACGGGAGCATCGACCAGAATAAAGAACAATAGCGCACGCAAACCGAAAGAAGAAAAAGAGGAGGAATACTACGGAACAAATAGAATGGCATAGGTCGAACGAATGCCTGAAAATCCAATAAAAGAGAAAAGAAGCAAAAGAAAAAAAAGAAAAGACAAAGACAAAGGATGAAATAGAGTACAACGATTCGCTGAGAAAAAAAGGTGAACAAAAGAGAAATAGGGAGGGAGGGGGAGGGAGAGAGAGAGAGAGAGGAAGTAGAAGAACGAAAAAGCGGTCGATTTTCCGTATTTTAAATCAAAATTTACAATCTTTGGAATTTTTCTCGCGATCTCTACTTCGAGCAAATTATATTTCGCTTTTCTAACAGAGAACAAAGAGACCATAAACAAAGATCTTTACGACATTAATTTCCAAAGTTAGTTTCTTCGGAGCTTTTAAGATTGCTAAGATATCTTTACTATACAATTGAGATCGGTACGTACCATATTTTGCAATTTTTCCAATACGGTTCCGCTTTAAAAACAGGCTCGATATTCTTTGAAATAAATGGCTGCCTCTACTTTTTTTAACCAGCGAACGACGATAGAAAAATTTGATCGACGCGTTCCATTTGAACCGCAAATTAATATCACGAGAATATTACGTTGAAAAATTTAATGAACACGTCGGAACGTATCTTGGTTAACGACAGAAACATCACGATCACGGTTAAGCGATATAACGCGTATAACCATTAAAAATAATAACAATAACAAAAAAGAACGAAAATAACGAAATACGTTTCTAAAAACTTGAATCGTCTAATAATTCCATCGACGTTGAATTCAATTTCGAAAAGTCTATTACATCAAAAGCGAAACGGTACCTGCTGCACGATGAGAAAAAAGGGTGATCGAACAGTCGTCTAAAGGGAGACGAGGGTGTAAATTAGCGAAAAGGTAAGCTGGAGGGCAAATAACGGGCACTGAAGGGTTTCGAGGAAGGGAAAGGCTAGACAGACGGCCGTCTAGCATCGGGGATACCGTGGTCTCTCGTTGTGCATGCAAAATGCATCACGCATACGGGAACGTTCCGCGACGACATGCAGATACCGTCGTATAATTGTCCGTGTCACGCAATCGGCACGGCGCCGGTGATTCTGCGACACGAAGTCTCGCTGCCAATTCGAAAGCGGGGCCGTTGACGGAACGAATGAAATTACGTGGAAATTAAGCCGGTTTATCTCGAAATTATTCTCTCGGCATCGCTTTCTTTCCACCTTTCTAAGAATTTCGAATTTCTTTCTTCCATTGACCGGAACTTTCTGGCGCCTCGAGCTTCTTGCACAATTATCTAATACCGTGTTAGTTATTAGCGAAACTGTACAAGTTGCAAGTTAGATTTTATGATACGATATCGATCAATTTTCCTGGGTAACGAGACGAACGAACATCTTTGAGTATTTGTTATCATTTTTATATCTAATCTTTGATTATCGCGTTTGGGGTAAGAGCGCAAAATTATCGAATAATAGTTGGTAACCTATGACGAAGTTGTACTGTAACGAGCCACTCAGTAGATAAATGATAAACGTGTTTGTTGCATAGTATAATTAATTCAATAAAAGAGGTGTTCTCGCAGGCTAAAAAACATTTAATTCCGTAAGGAATGACAGGAAAGCAGGTGGCTAAGTCGTTGGAAAAATTCAAGGAAGCTACCCGGAAAGCTATATTTTACAGTTTCTATGTAAAGTACATCTCTATATAATCTTCATTCTAGAAATTATTCAGAATAATTAAATTATGTGAGCGATCGTACGTTAGACGATAATTAAATTTCATCTATGAATGCATGAAGTGCAAAAAACCTGCAAATTGATCGATCGTAAAGAAGAGTAAGTGAAAAAGGAAAAAAAGGAAGAGAGAAGCGAGGTAAAGGCGATAGACGCCGTTGCACTTGCTTAGTTACAATCGCATTACATCGGCGCGACCGCGATGCATACGAAGTAATCTCGTCGCGGTGGCCTCAGACAAGCTGTCGCCGCCTCCTGTTCACATGGAAAGCTACGAAGGCTCCGGAGAAAGCCAGTAGGGACGACTACTTCAGAGGGGACCTTCCGAGAAAAGACGAACGAGGAACGGTGCCGCTTTATTCTCATTACGCGATTCAATATTCCGAGGTAACCTTCTCGCCTGGTCTATGATTAAGCGAAGCTGCAAAATGAAAATTTCGATAGCTCTGTCCTGTCTGATAAATCCAGCCTTTTTTCCCCTTTCTTGATCGATGTAAATTGAGACGTGGAAAATTGGACGAGCCTCGAAGCGTGAATAGACGTAAACACGTAAGAAGTTCTCTTTGTTAAAGCGAGATTAGAATTTATCATTGAATTTACGATCTTTACAGGATCTCAACTTCTTGTTTCTTGTATGGTTGGATATGCGTTATAACGTAGCTGTAAAATATAGCTTTCCGGACAACTTTCTCAAATTATAGGTTTATAGCGTTAGCGTAGATCGTTTTTTCTTTTTACATAAGAGAAACAAGTTTGGTATGTGACAAAAGCGCGCGTTTCTTCTTGTCTATATCACTTTCGTATTTCCGTCGTATTGTTTTCGAAAGGTTAAACAATTTCCAGAAAACAGGACGAACAACCAGTCGATTTTAATCGTTCGTAACAAACTTGGCATTTTCATCAAAACTAACTATGCGAAAGATACGACGAAACAAACGAAATACGTACGAATGTCTAATTCCATCGCGTACATATGGTCCATCCAATTACACGTCCTTTTTCGCAACTCCAAAAATCCCCCGCCAAAAAATCTTTCCTCGTTCGCTGTTACCCGTTCCTCTGTTCATTTCTCTCTCGTAATTCCGAGTCACCACAGTTGGTTTCGTTTCCAGTTTCCGGGCATAGCGGAACGTTACGATCCCCCGGCATCTACGTTGTCCGATGTATCCCGGACCTCCCAGCGGGAGTTTATTATTCATGCGCCCTATTTTGCAACGTTTTACTTTCATGACTGCTAATAACCCGGGATCCGAGTCTAATCGAATTTATGCAAATGGCAATTAGGTTTACACGAATGTGCGGCCCTTGCTTCTCGTCCTGATACGTGTACCAACGGTACACGCGTTTCTACGGATATACACGGATACACGAGAAACGCGCGTGCCTCCCTTTTCTCTCTCTCTCTCTCTCTTTCTTCCACCCTCTCTCCGTGCTTTACACGCGACAGGGACGAAATAATGGAAAGAGAGAGGAAGGAGAAGAGAGTGAGCGAACGAGAATGGCGACGCAACATGCTCGAAAAGGGTGACAGAGGGGAAACGAGGGATGATCGGAGGGTGGTGAGATGGAGGGGGAGGGGAGAGTAAAAACACGTTCCATGCTGGAAAATCCCGAAACACGGCAAATGGAAAGAGGGACAAATTGTGTTACAGAGAAGAAATAGAGTCGCGCGGCCTGGCAGTTGCAGCTGCGCTTGCAACGGCATTTATATGGGTGAGAATCGCCGAGTGATTTAAATTCAGGAATATTGTTGCCAGCATTCTGTAGCATTACTGCATTACATGCCGGCGCATAATCGCGCGTGCAGCTATCGACAAGCCTCGGCTTGGCGAATGCTCGGCGCGTTAAATGCACTTGGACCGAGGCTCTCGTTTAATCGCATTTTGTTGACAACGGATAACGTTCTCTCGTCGTTTCCTTCCTTTTATTCTCTCCACGCATTCGCTGCCTCTCTTTACATCTATTTTTCGTTCGTTTGCTTCAATTCGAACGATGTGCCGTTCGACGTGCTTCTTCTCTACCTGTAGACGCGTAATTACGATTATTTCCGAATTAGTACGCACGATACGATTTAAATAGTTAGTTTAAGATATCGTGTTTGATAAAGCTCGGACTCTTTGAGAATGGGTTAGCCGACTTTTAGCGATTAAGAGACTGGTCTCGAGATATAACGTTCTTTCGAAGGATTTTATCGTGCAGAAGTATCTCTGTTGGAACTGGAAATATTTTTGAAAAAAACATCCAAATAGTTAAATACAAGATGCTTGTATTTAATCTTTTGTTATAACGATGTCCGAGAATTAATCGAATACGAATGTGACGAATTTCCGTATTATCGAACGCATGAGTTTATATCAATTAATCCGGAGTCTGACAGTTCTGAATAAACTAAACGAGTCGTCAACTATGTAATCTGTTAAACGTATTAAATGAACTGTCAATAATAATTGTCGTATTTACGAACGTTTTTAATCCATACCTAACGCATAGCAAAGTGTAATTTTGGGAATACTGTCGCTAAATCGAGACGAGAAATTCCATTTACCCATAGAAATAAAATTTTGCGATTTGCAACGATTACTTACCGGCAAGAACTCCAGCCATGTAAACCGCCGCGATCCTCAGACTTCCGTGAACCATTTCCAGGGGAAGTCCCACGACCACCTGTACTCCTAAGTTAAATAGTAGGTGAAGCCACCTGAAATTCAAGCGCACATCCTCGTGAGACGGTAAATTTCATTCAGAGTAAAATGAGAGATTAATTACAGAAAAAGCGTAGTGGAAGAAGAATTTGCTTGGTTTCAAAGACGTTAAATTTTTTATTCTAAATTTTGTCACATTTTGCGGAGGTTTAAAAATATGGCACACACAGTGTGTTTATAGACGTGCAATTTTTATGTCATTTATTGCGTAATTTTCAGATAAGACGATATTACAAGATATATCAAATATTGATAAATGAGATAATATGTCTCATATTTAAAATGACATAGCATTAGTATTTTCGCGTGTTTGAAAGTTTTTCATTATGCCTAATTCTAAACCGTGTTATCGAAATACTGGAATCTGATGGCTAAGAGAAATTATAATCTACTTAGCAGGCGAGTCTTTATTGCGAGTAATCATCGGCGTGGCGCAAACCTGCATTAGCAAGATACACAGGTAGCTAAGAGATTTATTTCCATGCTCGATCTTTCTAATAACGCGAACTTTGTTTGGAGAGCAAACTTACTTCCAAATCGAAAACCCGCAATACCACTGAAATTTAGCTGACATTTAATTTATGAATTGGAGGGTTGAACGAACGTTCGGAAAATTTGTGCAAAAGCACGTAAGTTCCTTCGTAAGTTACGAATCTTACGATTAAAAGAAACGCTACATTTTTGAATCGTGTAATATCCTTCTTCGGACACTCTTAATTTTTTTTTGCACTGTAAAAGAAGAACTAACAAAAAACAACGTTATTTATTCTAGAAAAGAATCCCCAAATTATTCTTCAAATTCGGCAGATTCGGATTAATCGTAAATCAACGGTTCCAACACCTCGGTAAGGGCTATACTTGATAGCTTTATCGCCAGCCTAACTCGCTACAAGTGTTAATAGACACTCGCAGGTGATTATTAATCCGTACCTCTTAAATTAAGGGAGACAAACGACTATCTTGGCTCACACTTTACTCGACGAAATGGCGCTCGAGATCCGAGAGCAGCGAATTAAAATTACCCTTCTTCCGAAGGCGCGTACGCAACTTAGGGGAAAGATAAAAGCGGAAGTGGAGCCGAAGGAACGATAGGATCGGCGATGCTTCCTGGAAAATTCGGCTCGCCGTTCCACGACTATCGCAATGACAACGGTGGACGACGAAATTAAAGCAATTATGAATTTTATCTTGGCGACGCCTTGGAAACTTTCGCCGCGAGAAGAGAAGATGATCGAGCTTATCTGCTCCGGTTGGCAGCGCGGGAACGCTGTACGAGATAACATTCGTTTGACGCGATTCACCCAGTTTCCCTTCGTCTCTCATATTCAATTCCCAATTCGACCATGTTGCAATCTCTTTCTCAACTCGTCCGTAGCTTTCGCCAACTAATTACAACGAAAAGACGAACGCGTAATCTCGTTGGAACGAAAGATGCCGGCTACACCGAGTGCCTCGCCAACTCCGTCCGTTTAAAAGATCCTCGTTGTGTCGACGATAACGAACGAAACTATTGCTCGTAAAAAGAAAATCATATCGTGCCTGCACGAAGTACAAGCTTGGTTTGTTACGCTCTGTGAATTATTCGTGTGATTTTCTTCGGTTTATTTATATTTATACAATAGCAAGTTGAAAGAGCACCAGAATTTCTACAAATTTCTTCATCGCGCTGTGAAACGCGTCGTTCTGACAATCACGATTACAGATAATTCGTAATAAGCGTTATACTAGTTGATATTTGTTGCATTCTCAACAGCGCAGTTCTCGAAAGTCGAATAAACAATCGTATCTGTCCTGCTTCTTTCGAAGCTGCTTGTTTCTCATCGTTTTATAAAAATCAGTAACGTTAACAGCTATTTGGACAACTCGCACTATGAAATGTTTGCGACTACGCAAAGTATCGTCACGTAATTTTACAAGCAAGCGTTTTCTTATCAGATTCACACCGATTCACACGAGATTTGATATACGTACTTGGACCTAATTAATTAGTACGTAGATGCTGTAATAGATACAATAGTGCGCCAATGCTTTTCGTAGTGACTGTAGTTGTAATATTTGAAAAATGACGACTGAAACCTCCACCGTGATCGACTCGATCCATCGTTTTACGAGACCTTTCGCTGGGAAACTTGTCGATTGTCGTCGGAAACAGCGCAAAAGCGAACTAATACGTTAAATGTGAAAGTAGGGAAGTTTCAGTCAAACATTTCGTTGATTTTACGACGATACGAAACGTTTGCCTTCTTACCACGGCATATTCCTTCTATATACGTTCTTTGCTGAAACTTGGAACGACTCTACTTTCTCCTGGCACCGCTTTAGTATTTCAAGCAGACCGTTTTTCCGTTAAAAGCCTGTCGGCTCGGCTTTGCTTCTTTCCTATTCGCCGAGTGCGTTCGCGAAGAACCGTTGGAATTCCAGCAGGCGGTTTCGCGGTGACCTAATCACAGGCTGTCTGGCTGGATTTGCGTGGCACACGTTCCGAAGCGAGACGAGAAAACGGCGCCCGTGAACTTGTTCGAGAGCGTCTCGATCGCATTCTTCGGCGCGTCGACCGCGTTGCGAAACTAGACGCGCGACGACGATGCTTCAGACTCGTCGAGGATGCAAACAGCGCGCTTAATAGGCTCACGTTTTAGTCGGTCGACTCGATTTACGGATCAGCCAGCTGAACTCTGTTCTCCAGTTTCTCTCGTCGTAGTTAAGATGCGTTTAGACCAACCGAGCGGATGCTCGTTCTTAGCCCACTTTACTTCGAATTAAAGTGTAAACGAGCGTTCTTTCGCCGTTTGGCAATTGCTCGCCGAATGGAGAATCGAACATCCAAATGCTCTAAATTGCTACAAAAGTACGTGTTCGATGGTCGCGAATAGACCGCGGATTTCTCTGCAAATTTATATTTTCGAGAATATATTTGTAAAATTAAAACCTCGGTAGAAAGTCGTTTTCTCTGCTTCGGTATTACACGAAGCGCTATACTTTGGATTTGGATATTTTATGTACATTTCTCGTAATTTTGCATCTATATAAATTTCTTACAAATGCATAACAATCCGTAGTGCAGTTACAAATGAATTTACGAACAGATTGCACGATAAGCGTTTACGTTTAACGAGCACGTTGGTCGTTTGGTCTGATCGTAGCTTAAACCTTGTCTTCCTGCAAACGTTTCATACGTATTACTGTTTATTAAAAATTTGGAAGCTTTGAACAAATTTAATCAGAACTCATCGCAACGTTTATGAATCTATCCTCGAGTATCACAGGCTGGGATAATAGCAAATAAACGAAACGCCATTTATATAAATTCACAGATATTTCTGCACACGACTAATATTTTCGCGAACCTAAAAGCCGCACGAAATTCCAAACGAAATTCCACCAAACAAAATAGCCAAGCAGAATAAAACATCAAGGAAACGACCTACTTTTTCATCATCCTTTAACACCTTGACTTTTCCACGTTTCAAGACGATTTGAAGAACGTTCGTGGTAAAAATGTGACGTTTCCAGCTGCATGGAACAATTCCACAAATGCACACAGAGAGAAGGAGAGACAGAGAGAGGGAGAGAAAGGGAGAGAGAGAGAGAGAGAGAGGGGTGAGCGGAAGGATACGTAGGCATCAATTCGTCGAAAGTACGCAATCCACGAAATGGAGCATGCAAAAAGGAAGTTGGAAGGCTGTTCGCTGTCTAGGACAGCTCGGATAGAAGGAGGGTAGAAACGATAAGACAAGAGGATAGATACCCTCGCTTTGCGATGGAAGGAAAGACCGCCATCCGTCATTCGTATTCGCGAGATAGAAATTTCGATCAGGCAGGATCATCCTTCAGCTGAACTGAGAGCCGACAATCCGGTGTAATTCGTCCACTAAGACAATGACGGAGAATTCGTCTAATTGCTATCCAATTAACTGAAACCGCTACCCCCTTCTGCGCTCCCTCAACTTCCTCTGAATTCTTCCCTCTTCTGTCTAGAAACGTTTCGTGTGTCGTGACTCGAATAATATCGTCGTTTAAATGCTAAAACGCTATTAACGCTGAAACGCACGGATTTTACGTACTAGTCGATCGCCGTGATTTTCCAGGAATATGAACGAGAGCACGAGAACGAAAGCAACTGTGAAGTTTATAATTCCCTCAGGAACAACCGTTTAAAGATATATACGTACGTACGGCGACTGACAAAATCGATCAAATTGCATCCGAATATCTAGTTATTCTTATGATCAGCCGCGATCAGCTTCCGCGATGTTCTCGTATTTTCAAGCAAACCGTAGTCTGACTTTTTTTTACGTAATCAAGAGTTTCTCTCTTTTCATACGTCGCGTATTCTTGCTTCTCGTTCGCAAAAGCTTTATTTCACTCTCATAGCGAATTATCGGTCGTTTCGTAGTCGAAGAAAACTTTGCTTCAAGTCGCGTTTTATCTTTCGACAAGTTCTTTTAAAATTTGCTCGTACATTAAGCACCGTATCCACAGAACGTTGCATCTTATTCGCGATATCAGAATAATCAGATTTCGGTAATCTTTCAAATTCTGCTTGCTCGCATCGATCCATCGATTTCGCGACCACAAATTATCGCAAATCCTTGGATTTCCTCTAGAACGACTATTTGGTAATATTCAGCGGATAAATCGTCTTGCATTTTCCCTTGGCCAACTAGTCGTCGACGTGGTTGCTGGTAATCAAGGTATCGTGGTCTAAATTGTCCACGATAAAGCGAACACTCGCTGTATACCATTAAGGAAATTGTGTCTTTCTCTGCGCGACTACCAAGCACTCGAAACAACAGTAATTACAGAAACACAGTGATTAATTAGAAAAGTAACTTATAAGTGACTGTTCATTCGTCCCGACCGCTTGGATCGCGCGGCAAATCTTCGGGTTTCTTCTTACGATTAGAATTTCTCGAGGAATACGTAATATCGTGTATTTTACTTCCTTCTTTTAATTCCCTGGACTCTGTAGACAGAAGGAGATACATTAATCCTCTCTTTATGGAAATTTCATAGTGTACGCTTCGATATTCTCTTGTGGATTTCTGGAAGTAGAAACGATACTTAATCTACGGTTTTTCTTACAAAGTACAGATTCCTTTGTCTGCGAAATCGAATATCATAATTTCCTCGTCTACGATTTACATCCTCTGTGGCATTCCATGGTTTTAATCAGATACGATTTTTAATTATCGCCACTTCGATTCTTCGAGTGTCGTTTTCAGTCGATAGAATAAAACAATGTGTCTATTTCTTGTGATTTTAACAAAGAATAAGAAATAATTGAAAATGTTTCTTCCTCATCGTATATTAAAATTCTTTTCGAGCTTGTAATTCGCCACGGTTAAGCTTCGATATCTTCGAACTCTTCCTCTTGCATTTGCTTCGCACGGGACGATTGCTCGAACGATCGAACCGACCCGAAATCGGTATAAAAGGCGAGCGACAAAAGGAGATGGTCGGGACGATTAAAAGGATTATCGAGCGAAATCGATTTGAATGCGAGCTCGCCGCTGAGCAACGGGATAAAGGCGGAAGGTGGAGTTTCAGCAAGTTGACTCGAACGTTCCAGAGTCGCAATGTCGTCAGTCGGTCTAACTACTTGCTAGTAGTTAATTACGTATCGAAAACTTCTTACTTATCGTTGAATCGTGGCCGAGTTTGTCCACGCCGATGTCTCAGCATTCTACGATTTCTAATAACGAGCCGATGCGGCTCGCCTACTTTTCCACGGCCTGTTATCGTCAACTTTCCGCTCCAAACAATCTTCGTTTCGATTCTATCGCTTTATCGTCTAATCTGATGTTCGACCGATGGCTCTGACGATCACTCGATGTTCAACCGCTGACAATTACGAATTGGAAAGCTCCTGTACCTTGGAAACTTCCACGTTTCGCAAATAAAGTTTCTAAGCTTCCTTGGAATTGGATAATTTCTCTTTGAAACACCGTATTACGACGACGATGATTTGACGTTGAAAAATTACTGATTGAAAAATCGTCCTATAAAACTAGAAGTTTCATCGACGATTCCTACTTTGTTTCAGAAGCAACGAGTTTTTGCGAATACGATTGAAAGAGAGTGGACCTAAGCTGGGATTTGTTTCCTGAAAAATGTTATAACCAACTTTCTATGCTTCTAAAATAGCAAATCTTATAATGTTAAAGTATTTTTGTATATTCTTTGTATCCTTTATACGTTTAATTTATATACAAAAGCACAAAATCCCATAGTCTAGCGAAGAGATTCGATTTATAACATCTTCTTCAGATTATACGTACATGGACCAGTGAAAATACATTGGTTTCGAGTAAATTTCTCGAGGAAAACAAAAGCTGCGCATTGCTAAAAAGCGACACAATTTTGCGTATTATATCGCGTCTTAAAATCTTGATAGCAAAGAAACTTGATTCAAAGATAGCAAAGAAACGACGGTGTATGTAGTCCACGACGGGGAAGTGTATGTGGTAGACGTAGCCTAATCTTAATTACCCGTAGCACCCGTTCCTTTAATCCACAATCTGTTCCTTCAAAATCGCCGTATGATAATTCCGTACGTCGGAAGGGCGAAGCAAAAGTTTCCGCTTCCACGTGACGCGTCTCGACGCAAGGAACAACGACAGGGTCGAAGGTATTAAGGACGAGGCCTTCTTTTCTGCATTTAGACGACATTAAACGAGTTTCGCATAATGGTTTTGCTCGTCGGGCATGCATAATGTCTCGCCATTGGGTTGTCGGTGAACGAAGGATCCACGCGGACGATTCGACGGACCAGCAAGATGGACGTCGTTATTTAAATCGAGTCGATGTTATCCTCTGCCGCTTCACACTGTCTTCTTTCAATTTCATCCTCGCAAAAGTCCTGCGATGATCATCGAGAACAGGAGGGTGCGTCCTGCATCTCCTCCAGCCGGCAGACACTTCTTCCCCGAAATGAATTTTTCCAAAGGAATTTATTCATTTCTCGGCGTCTGCCTTGCTTTTCAACTGGCGGTTGCATTTTTATAAGAGGAATATCAACGAAGGGTAGAACGAACACGTATACCTACACCTCTGAGAACTTATATCTCAGTTTCGACAAAGACGGATTTTTTCTATCGTCTATGAGAATTTTATCGCAGCTTCCTCTCGTTCTCTTCTGTTCGAACGTTTCGCGCTATTTGTATATTTTGTACATTTCTATACTTTGGTCGGTATAAACAAATCGTTTGGTTAAACGAGAACGATACCGATACCGAGACGAAGAAGATACGATTTAGAAAATGTAGAAACTGGAGTGAATTATAATTACACACTTTTATTATTATTATTATTATTATTATTACTATTATCATTAGCAATTAGATATTACACGATGTTACAGAGAATTAAGAAATGTTCAGAAAGAGATTCGAACTGAATCATCGAAATCACGTTAAAGCGTAGCATAAGAGATGACAAACGTTGTACGAAGAATATTTTTATATCATTGGTCGAATCAGAATGATATTTTACGTATCAGCCTGTCTCGATTCTATTATCCGCGAATAGATTTACAGAATGTTGAAAAACCTTCAGGTATTTCTTAGGTAAGGATCACGGAAAGGTTTCTATTCGCGAACGTGGCACGGAAACATCCTTTCGACGATACTTGTTCTCTCGCATTTTCGCGAACTCCGCGATACCATTGTCTGTTCCAACGGTGTGCCGTGTTCACTTCCTGCAATTACCACGATTGTCTCGATTTTTCTCGGCTTCAACGTTTCTCACGGCTCGTCCCCTTGTATCTGTACGTCGCAGGTCGCGAAACTACCTGAGAGATACGCCTCTGAAAGACAGGAGACACCTTTCACATTGATAACAAGCAGGTTAAACTCGGTGTTCGGCGGCAAGACGCCTCTGAAACCAGGGGTTTTCGATTCCTTGCCGTTTGGGACGTTTCCTTTCGTTGCTCCAAATGTTCAACGTATTTCGACGACAGTTTAAAAGACATTGTTCGAGTTGGAGGTCGCAGAAGTTTCAAGATTTTACCATTCCATGGAAACTTGCTTTAGACTGAAACTTTCCAGCGGATGGATGAGATTACTTCCGTAATATGTGCGAGCAGGTTCGTTTTTGGCGAACAGAGCTTCGTCTTTTCCACTCACGATCGTTTCATAACCTTTGTCCTTTAAAATAATCAATTTTCTCTTGTACATGTGTGTGTTACACGTGCATATAGTTAACAAATACATTCTTCGAAGTTGCGTTCTTCGAACTTGCGATATTTTCCGCGATAATTTTTCAGATATCCCTTTTGTTCGCAAAAAGAGTGGAATATACAAAAATAGAGTTACATCGAGGTGTTTCAGTATTTCCAAGTATTTCAAAACTATATGTATTCTAATAAATATACAACAGCCATTTCGGGTTATATAGATCGAAGGAGAATTAAAAGGATAAAATTCCAAAGTATTAGCTCTTCGACGAATGCAAAGATATATGGACATGGTAACGCGTTATTTTATCCAATATCACTAAAATATCGAATCACAAGATATCCTGTCGTTTAAGTAAAATATTTTGTCGCTGTAATAGCAAAAATGTTTTTAGTATATATAAATATAAGAAGGAACGTACAGAGAACAGAAATAAAGCACATTTCTTTAACGTAGAACCGATCGTGTGCGTAAAATATCCTTCAATGGAGTATTACGTATATTAGATATTCCAGAGACGTAGACCGCTATAAAATCGTTCGCAGTAATAAAAAACGTCTTGAAAATCGCGGGACGCTTTTCGCATTAATAACGAGAAGCGTTTGATAACACGTCGAGAAGAGGAGAAGAATCGAGCATGGGATAGAGATAAGGCAACGTTAGATAATTTACCACGCTATCTTTTTACCTTACCATCGAATTACACGTAACGGATAGACATTTACATCGGATCTTAACGAAATTTCTTTCTTCTAATCTTCCGCAAACATTTTCCACTTTTTATCGATTCCTCGAAATTTAAAAACAATCTCTTATTATTTATCGTACAAATTTTCTCATCGAAGTTGGTCAATTTTTTTTTTTTTTTTTTTTTTTGTTACATCCGAAAGAAGTGAAATTAACGAATTTGGTTTGGCCGAGTGGCCTGTGTCAATTCCAAAAAAAGATAGCAGATATTAAATCTCGACCATTAGTTTGCCATTAGTTGTTCATACATTGTAACAACATTTATGTATCGTTAATATAAATCAAGTAAAGCGCGGACATACGAACAGCAGTTCGTTCGTTATCGAAATCTTCTTTGCTATCAAAAATTTCTTATCGAAGTTCATGAATGTTTCGTGCAATTGGTAGAATAGTTGGTCGAGAGCTATCGCGGAAGTTGAATCGTAAAGAAATTACAAGGTTTTCTTCGTTACAGTTCTGGTCGATCTCGCGTACTCACACACACACACACACACACACACAGACGCGTGCGCGCATATGCACCTTCTGCTTCTTAATTGCACTTCATTTTATTTTCCGGATATTATCGCGAGTTAGAATCGTTTCGAAACTTCCACGCTCGTTTCTATTCAAAACTTCTCGCGTCCGTGTGTTCTATCTGAACTTTCGACCAACGCGATACGTATTCCTACTTCACCCAGTATGATTTTACGCTTTCTCAAACGTGCCTACAATTGCAGCTTGTTGGAACTTTGATAAATACACCGTGTTCCCTTTTCTTCCGTTAAGGTGATCGACGGTTTCCTTGCTCGGCTTTTTTCCATCCACCTGGTGAGAGTAATCCAGTGATCTCTTTTCTCTTTTTATCTTTTTTAACGTATTTTGCAAAAATGATTGCTATTATCGACGTTATTGGAACCGTGATAGTTTATTTATGACAAGAAATAAAAATGACAGGCTCGTGGCAAAACACGTTTAATCTCTGTTTAATAGTTTCAACCATTTTTCACGCAATTTTCATCGTATCGCATAACTGTTCTAGATGTATCTGTATATATATTGAGTTGGCAACGTGTCGTTAGGTGGTAATGACACAATCCGCAATCATTTAGTTGCCTACTTAATAATTATATCGCTACAGAACATCCACGTTCGTTCGAATAACGAAATTGTAGAAGCGCGATGAACGTTTCTATAAAAACCAGCGACGACAATTTTCAATTTTCATTCGACGACAAGTCAAAACGTATTTGTTGCGAGCTCCTGAATCATCAATGGAAGACGAAGATCGACGAAAGCTACGGATGTCGACTGCGTGATAATTCTTAGAAATGCTACCAATCCCTTGGTAATCGTTCGCTGTTATTTTATATACTAACATCTAAAGAAACTGAACTATTTCAAAGAGCAAACGTCATATTCAATCGTTGAAATCGCACACCACAAGCAGTCAGACTGGCAACACGAACTCATCATATCTCGCGAACAATCCATATTCGCGATGATCCGCTGAAAGTTGTCGGGTTCAGGTACGAAGATGGATCGTGGAGGAGGTTCATCGGGGTGGAGAGATATATTTTCGCGCATTAATAACTAGGATATCGCAATATTCTCGGCAACGAGAGAGGCGGTTTTTGAGAAGACCGATGGCGGCTGAGAGAAGTAACAAAGAGAAAGGAAGAAAAGGGAGCGAGAAAAGCACGCGGGTTCTATGGGGAAACGTCGGGTCACTCTTATCGCTGTTTCCATACGCACGTAGGGAAAATGGTCGCCTTATCTGCCGTTTCCATGAATAATTTAGAGAGCTTCGCTGTTGAAAACTTCGCCGCCAGTCCTCTCGTTCTATCGTTCAGACGTTTCTCGCGTGCGTTACACTCCCAAGAAAGAACTATCGTCGTGGAGAAAAAGCGAACACGGAAAAAAGAATGCTATCGTTTTGGAAGGAGCGCGACGAACAGGAATCGAGAATCGCACCTGCAAAGTTATATTTCTAACGCAGATGAGCTTAAAAATTCATACGGACTAGTATTGCGTATTATGGTACAAGTGACTGGTGGATGAACGTTTCGCGTAACTGTGCCTGTGAACCTGCATTCAACTTATGCATATTTAATGGTTATTACGCGGCAAAGCGTATATGTGAATCATAGAGGGCGACGTTTATACCTTTCATAAAATAACAGGTAGTATTTAAAGGTTCGTAGGCGAGGGAGAATTAAAATGTTAGTCCGCGAATTTCTTCGAGAACGTAACTTGAAATATATTTCTGATATTCTTTGAAAAATCAGTAGGATAACAAAAATTAGACCAATACATGTAAATGATTCGTTTTGACTATGAGTTGGCTGAAAGATCGTTTCGAAATTATTTCACGATGCATTTGCGTGTTGAGAATTGCAAGCGAGGAATTATACAATTGCACGTTTCAACATTATTTCACTCGTGATATATAGTTTTTGAACCTATCATACCACAAAGTTGTTTGAAAAGGTTTATATCGATACTGGTGATTCGATTTTGCTTTACGCGATTCTATATTTTATCTAATTTCGTGCTTTTATCGTGCAACAAATAGCGTAGCGGCGCTATTATAACATACGTTTTCAATATCCGCGTAAAACATCGAAAGAGAAATATTATGAAAAACCGAAACTCGTATCATTAATTCCCTCAAAGTATTGATTATCGCGCACGATACGTCTGATAAACATTCAAAGAGAGTTGGTTGAAAGCTACTTTCGAAACGAATGAATTATTGTCAAGGAAATGACTGATAAAACGAATATTATTTCGTACATTGAAAACGGATTTAACATCCCTTTGTTATAAATTATCTGAAAAGCACATCAAATTTCTCTTCGTAAAACAGTATACCGAAACACCGTACGTAACAATGGGTATTCAAATAATTTTCATCCTTAAAATAATCGACGTCGTACAGTATACACTTTTAGGATTTAATCGATCTAAAACGTTATGAGTTTCTGTTTCGCGTTTCCCCTGTTATTTTACAGCGTCCAGTACGTGGCGCGCGTGTCCGTACGAAGTTGCGTTGTAAATTTATAATTTAGTCGAATAAATTTTGTCGATCATTGACGTTTCTGTTTTAGCCTCGTAAGGGTTGGCCAGAGAAGGGTGAAGCTAGAATATTATATAAGCGTCGAGACGCTTATGTGCGTGTCTTTCAACGCTTCTTTATGCTGCCATTAATAAAATACAATCCCCTTCACCGTACAATTTTTGCTACAGCGGAAAAAAACAGAACAGGACATGACTTCGTACTTTTTGTTTTTTTTTTTTCTTTTTCAACAGAGAAGCATATTTTAAAATTCAGTGCACTGTCGATCGATCCACGTTACCAACATTGTCTTTCTTTCTACTTTTCAACAATGTGTTTTTCCATTCTCTTCAAAATTTTCAAAATATTGCTTATCCTAATGGTTACATCCTCGGCATCTTCGATGATTCAATTGAAATTGACTGATTAATTAAACTTGAATGTTAAAACGCGAATGTTAAAATCAGTTAAAATCAACAACAACGTACTTGCTCGGCATTTTCTCCAGTGATTTTCACGTATTCAATTGTTAACGCAACATCCATCCTCCCTAATTTCGCCTAATTTTCATCTCTAATTTTCTATCCGAATTACGATCCTTCATTGTATCGGTGTAAATACACTTAACATAGGAAGCTCGGACACGTTCGCAAAAGGTATTCGCTTGGACCGTGAAAATGATGGGAAGCAAGGAGGTAGAAAAGGACGATAGGGGTGAGTAAACAGTTGAACGATGTTCTGCTGAAAAGATAGCGAGAGAAAAAGTGGAGAAAAGCGTATTTTCGATGGTGGGAGCAGCCGCGTGCCGGAACATTTACGTAATTCCATTTGACTCGTGGGGCGATTGTTGAATTCGATTCGCGTCGACCGGAGGAGATTGCAACGTGATTCGCTGTCGCCGCTGGGAAGGGGATGGAAATTAGCGTCAAGGATTAACGCGAGAATTGCATCGGGCGTATTCACGGCGGAGGGCGGCCAATCGAGAAAAGTGGCCAGCAAAATGTCCAATTTGTCACGCGTGACACTTTCCTTCTGCGCGCCATCTGAATTTCAAACTGTCCACCCTCACCCTTTTTTTTTCTTTTTTTCTTTGCGTGCGTCAAATCTGTAGTCCGAATATTATCGTCGAATATGATAATACGGTTATAATTACGCCAGATTATGCATTGTTGCCGATTTAATTGGACGATCGGTTTCGTAACAAAACGTTGTTATTTTCTCGTTCTATGCGTTTCGTCCGCTGACTCTTTGCGTAGCCCGGAATCCATCCCTCGGTCGAGGCGGCCACTCGCTACGTCAATATAATTAGTTGGATCGTAATAATCACAGGGAACTGTCGTAAAACTAAACATTTCGATTTGACCGTTAAGTATAAAACACCTTCGAGTCAAGATGTTCCCGGGATTTTCACCCGTAAGCGACCGGTGGTGGGGCGATCAACACTCAGCGAGAGTTTTCCTCTGAGACAGCGAGTGTCGCGTCAGAGACACAAGAAATCACGAAACCGATAGATCGCCTCGGTGATCTCCTCGCGTCGCAGTTCGAACGTTTCACGAATAAAGCGAAGAAATTGAACTTTGTATACGATAATAGAATTTATTATGCAAATCCAACCGAGTGACGGTTCAAAGTGTTTCAAACAGAATGATTAAAGTGTTACAGGAGACTGATCCAAAATGTTTTAACAGACTGGGCGAGCGCCTATTTTGGAGCATTTTTATACTGAGGTTTTAGTCCCTCTGGAGGGGTTGTCGTCTGGTGTATCTCAGAGGCGCCTATTCCGTTACTATTTGGTTATTGTTTCGATGATTGTAGTATGCAAGATGTCTAGCCTATCCTATTACTGTTTCTGAGCGGGTGGTCTTCTCGAGCGTGTGACAACCGAACTTTACTGGATCTACGACTACAGATCAGTCAACATCTCTGCTCTCAACTGGGTTCTCTACTTTATCTCAGTCAACATATGTTCATTAACTATATCTACTTTTGATAACTCATCTAATTAACATATATATATGTAAACTCTCTAAGAGTTCAAATACGGATAAACAAGGGGACTTTCTCTGTTTTACGGACAGCACGACTTCTTTTGTTTCACGGACAGAGCGGCTTTCTTTGTTTTACGGAGAGCCATTTTGAGAAACACGCATTTCCCAAACGGACGCACAGAGATCAACATCGGAGATAGACAAGATCACAGAAGAAAGAGTAATTATTTAAAACATTGAAGATTGACGGAGAAAGATCGGTAGCTCAGGACGTTGAAAATCGATTCTCGATTTTCAGGTAGACATTGCACAGAACTTGCTATTTATTGTTTACTGTTATTAATTGGTCGTTGTTTATTTAATTATTACTGTTATTAATTGTTGTTAATTGTTAATTGTTGTTTACTCTTGTATTTCATTTAAGCATTTTCACAATAAACTCGATTTTCAGAATCGATCCCTGAATTATCCTAGAATTGAACCTTATATATATACAAAAGTATCTTGTCCAGTTAGTTAACCAACTACTTGACACGATGGATCAGATCCGCAGACTAAAAAGATAATACCCTTTAGATCGAAGCATTGGATTCAACTAGAATCAAACATATTATAAACCATTATAATCCAAGTTACAGTACCATGCTAAAAGAATTTACTTATAATTCTCAATGAGAATTGATTGTAAATAGTCTACCAAATTAAAAGAAAAGAAAAAAGAAAGAAAAAAGCATCTCGTCTACAATTGTTGTTGGAACAAAGAGCACATTATAACCTGATACCTCAGCGTTATAATTAATTCAATTACCTCTATTATCTTAAACGAAATAGAGGATCGATCAGTTTCGTGGCGTCGATTGTAATATCGTAACGGGAATTTACGATTCCCGTTGATGCGCTTCCTGGAGATCGCGTCTCTCCGCGAACGGTCGACAATGCACGATGTTACTTGGTTTATGGAAATTATGACAAGAGAGTAGAAATAGTTAGTATGGATTTTGTTTGGGAAGTTGAATAGAAAATTATTTAGTTACTCGCGATAGGAAAAGAGTATAATTCCGTTGTCATGTTGAGTGATGTGAAACTTTTGCAAAAGTAGTCTTATACCGCGTGTGCGTTTTCCAATAAATCAATTTTATTTTAGTCGCGTACTAGACAGATGTTAGAATCGATAGCTTTACTATTTTGGAACAAAATGAAAACGTAGTATGATAAAAAATATTTCGTTCCCTGTTAGTTATTGTTTGGTTTATGAGAACTACAGGGTCGTAAATATTACGTTGTCTGGAAAGTTTCTTTCGTTTCACAAGCAAATATTAGATGCGTAACATTCTTCGTTTTATATTATTTTATTGAATTACGTACGATTTATTTTGCAGTAATAGAATAAAATGCAGTTAGGATTTATTTTGATACGAAAGAAACTTTTGGAACAACCTAATAAATTCGTTAAAAAATGCGAGTAAAACGTTAGTTGTTTAGGATCGAGAACCATAATCTTTCATTACCCTTCTTTCATTATTCTTCAATAATACAAGATGATTTTATTTTATTTTCATATTCGTTTTTATTTCACGTCGAACGAACGAATTAATACAGCAATTAATACATCCTATATCTAATGCTTTATTTTTAAACAAATAGCATATCATTTTACCTTTTTTATCTTCGCTATTTTTACATTTCTACTTTATCAGAAAAATGAAGACAAAAATATGACGAGTTTATCATACGAAAATAGCGCGATATTGAAAGCTGCATTTTGAACGCGACATAACTAGCAAATAAATAACGAGTTAACTCAGCACAAAGGTTTCATACGTCAAAGAAACATAGCCGGCGATTTAAACGATCCTCCTGATACACAAATTTACCCGGACATTTTTGACAAATGCGTCGTGAATTTCAATTTCCGCATTTTCCAATAATCGTCGTGAAATTTCATTCTGCAGTCGAACGTAACGAATATCTACCTAATATTAAAAATAGTATCCTCACGACGAAGCCCGACACTAATGAAACTCGACGGTATATTACAACGCCAATAATTTTATCATTTTATTTCGTTGTTCGGCAAACAACGGCGCTAACATACTGCTGTTTAATCGATATTACAAAGGATACCGATTAACGTCAAAGGAGTTAAGATTGACGAACGATAACACATATTTCGCTGACATTTCGACTCGTTTTTATTAAAAAATATTCGATAAGACCCAGTGTAACGTAGTATCAACGATATCAGTATGATATTCGTGGAATTTTCGTCGTTGTATCTAGCGTGACTTTCAAAGTAGTAGGTCGAACAGATCGTTAAAAAAAAAGTGTTTGTTTCGGGTAAAGGTCAATTTTTGTTTCAAATAAAAATTTTACTTAAAAAAAAAGAAGAAGGAAAAAAACAACGGTATGCTCCGACTTGTCGGAAAAGAAGCCAAGTTCTGTGTTTCCTTTTCAAATAAACTACATATATGTTTCCTAGAATATGACAAAGAATTACAAAAATATGAGACGTAATCGTCGTTTCCTTAAAAATACACTTTATTTCTTAATATTTTTGCGACCAACGGATGCTCTTTTACACGAAAGGGAAAACAAGTTATTCGTTTTTGGAAACTTTGATTTAACTTACCCAGCATGAAGGAACATATAGAACGCGAATCTCCAGAGCTCGAGACGTTTGTCCGGTCTGTAAATGAAAACGCTGTCGATCGGTACTGGCCCCGAAGGATTCACCTCTCCCATCGCCACCGTGTAATACGTAAAGAAACCCAGCTGCAAGCATAGATTCACGAAAGATTAATTCATCGTTTTGTCATTTAACTATCTTATCGAGTAATAAATTCGTCCGCCTCTTACTAGCATGCAAATGCCAATCAAATTTTATTATTCCCGATTTTCGTTTTACATCCAGCCATAGAATCTCTCTTCCGCTTCGCTTGTACCGCGAATTTAGAATCGCCACGTATAGGAAAATTAAGTTGTACCGTGATATAACGTTTCTTTCAGTAATAGCTGTTGAGAATTGTGGATCTTAATCGCCGAAATAAAAGTAAAGGAACACTAAGGTTACATTTAGAATTCATATTAAAATAGTTTTAGATTTATTTAATAAACGATTTCCAGGATCTTCGTCGATATACATTTGCACGCGTCTCAGCGCTCTCTTTGTCTCAGCATCTTCCATACCACACTGCCAACGGAACAATTACATTCGTTTGTTTTTCGAGACGCCGTGCACACACATACTTCCACACACTCATATTCACATACGTGTGTCACTAATACGCGGCCAATCTAGTCTAACACACAAAATTATACATATCTCAATAACAGCCATTATCGACGTTGTTTATCAAACTGGACATCCCTTGGACGTGCTTTCAGGCAAAACGTCGTTGTCCGTTTTCCAAGCCAAAGACGCGTAAGTATATTTCTGGTCCTCGACAGAGAAGGGAATCTTTCCATAAAAGGATATTGCGGATACAGATCTCTCGTGATCTGCCGTTGCATTATACACATTGTGCCCCGGTTCATAACGTTGTATATATAATATATCGGCGATATTGCGCAGAAATATTAGAATACATCGGTCACTACTCGACTTGTCCCTACGTCTAATTCAAAATAAACACGCGCGCACCTTACTGTTCGAGTGTTTATTGCGTGCTTCGCCAGCTTTATCGAAATTAAAATCTCCATTTCTGTCTATAATATAAGTTTATTCGACTGTAAAGTCAGATATGTTATCGGTTTTCAGGAGATATTGTGGCAAGGGTGAAAGAAGATTGAATATGAAAAGGAAGAGCGGATGGAAACGATAGCTATAGATCCAATATCTTTTATAATAAATCTATCTAACAGAGGTCGTAACTTAGAATAAAAGTTTTATATTAGATCGAAGGCCCGTTCGTTGGATTTTCTAGGGCGGTACCACAACATGCGAGTTTTAGGATGCTACTGATGCAGCTTTTGTGTGCACGTTGGTCGATTAGTAAAATCTTTCTATTCGATTCTTGTTTCTATAACGAGAAATTGGAACTCTTATTCGTAAAATTCACTGGTTTTTAATATTCCGGCTACCAAAAGGAATTCCAAATATTTACATTGGATCTTGTTTTGTTAGTTCGTTCATGTTTTCTTCTTTCAATAATGTCACGCCACTTTCACGTATTATTTCAATGCTTGTGAAAAAAACATTCTATTTCAATCGTGAGATTATTTTACTTCCATTACGACGGTTTCGAATTTCTTCATTTAAACGAACGACGTTGCGTGGGGTTTTTAAGTTACTTTTCAAGCTTACCTTTGAGTCTCCTGTCGTTTGTGCCATCTGCTTGTACCGAATAAACCCGCGGAAGCAAGTAATTATTTTTTTCTTTTTTAATTCAACGCCAATGCTGTACTCGTCCAACGAAATTGAAAAATTGACAAAAGAAAAAAGAATTAATTTGTCCCCTTGTAGAAGCTCGTAGCTAAGAAAACGATCGAACGAAGAAAGGGGAAACTGTTAAAAATAGAAATACAAAATTGAAAACACTCTGTCATCGTGTAGTACTTTAAAATCAAGAGATGTTGGCGTGGTCGTGCACTGGCGAGAGATACGAGTGACATGCCGCGTGCTAAGGACGTTTATTACGTCATAATGATCCGAACTGCCGGCTTGCCGAGTGAATGTAAGCGGCTAAAAGAGGAGAGAATACGACACGACGTTGGTGGTGGTGCGTGCAACGTTACGACGACATAGCGGCTGCAAGCGTGAATGAACGATATAAATCAGGGTTTGTAATATCACGTCGACGCCGGTGTGCAGACGCCGTTTAGGCATATTGTTTCTGTAAACGAGAGAAATATAACGGCGCCTGGCTATGTACAACATTTCCCTGGCGGCTCAACAACAATGAGAGTCGCGTCTTCAACAAATTGCCCCTGCGTGGGCTCGCAGCCGTGAAACCTAGGCAAACTTTTCCCTTCGCGTTAATGAATTATTGTATTTTCGTTTCATAGCTCGGAGAGTTTCCACTTTTTGAGCTTCGACGTTACACGAAATTCAATGCGATTGAAACTTCTACGAACTTCTTTTTAATCGTTTCACGGTGGAGCACAAGAGAGCAAGACAGCTAGAGATTTTGCTTTTCAGATTTCTATAATTTCACATATTATATATTATTGTATTTTCGTTTCATAGCTCAGAGAGTTTCCACTTTTTGAGCTTCGACGTTACACAAAATTCAATGCGATTGAAACTTCTACGAACTTCTTTCTAATCGTTTCACGGTGGAGCACAAGAGAGCAAGACAGCTAGAGACGACACATCTTTATTCAAACCAGAGGTCTCGATGGTTAGCTCTACGAATGAAGAAACGGAGAAAAGTGATGATATATATTTCTTTTTCTTCTTTTTTTTTTCAAAATTCATCTTGCTCTTCAAGATTATTTACATATTCCGACTCGCTAAATAAACTTACTGGAAATAAGTAATTTGTCGCGAAAAGACTAATCGCGTGTCTAGGTAATGAAATTGAAAAATATAGAAAATACAAAGTTGATCGATTTGCTCTGTGAGAGTTTCGTTTATTAACCTATTAAGGTCTAACGCGGCGTTACGTAACATTTTATTTTTAATCTGATATCACGATATTATACGTAGCGTCATATTATGCGTAGAGTACTTATGTATCTATTCTACATAACTCTATTATCATCGAGGAAACATTGATCAATGGAATAATTAACCTGGCTGCTCGAGGCAATACGCGTGCATTAACTCGTTAACACCGTTTCATTATTATCTCAAATTGTGCGTCAATTTTCGGTTGCATCTTCGCGACAGCTGTAAATCGCCCGCTTTCAATTAAGCTTCTTTGATTATAACCGTGTCCCTGAACCAGACAAAGTCCCCTAATTCCAATGTTCGAGGACGCGCGTCTGGCGCGTTCCTTTGTGCTAATGGAACAGAGAAATTCGCGAGAACACACCTAAGAATGGAAACCGTGCCTTGGTCGGGCGAGTGGAAAAGTCTTGGAACGCTGAAGACTGGAACAACGACCGAGCCTTCTCTCTTTAAGACGTTTAAAGGTTTAAAAATGGCCGATGGAGAAGCGTGAAAAAAGGACAACGCGGACGAGGAACGAGCGTTACAAAGAAAGAAAGAAAAAAAAAACAACGTGAAAACGAACAGAATAAAAATTGGAATAGCACGCATGTGTAGAACTGTAAAAGAATGTAATAGACTGTAGGAGAAATAAACCAATAAAAAGTTTTTTGAAAGAATAAAAATTTTTGAAAGATATGATCTTCGCTCACAGTCTTTTTGAATTTCAAACATCGATAAAGTTACACGAGCCAAATTAAACGTTTCGTTACTATTCGATACTGGATGATTCGATTTCTTTCTTTGATGTCACTTTACGACTAGCGAGAAACATTTTAATACGATATATTCGAAGATGGAGAGAATTTATTAGCTACTGGCAAACGATTATTTTAATGCTACGACAGCCGACATTTTTCAAATTACGAGGAGAGTGGAAAAACCCGCGCGTAAGCTGAGGATCAAACAGCAAGATGAATCTGATAACAAGAAATTACTTAACAATAAGTCTTGACAAAATTTTCCCTTGTAAAAAGTGGGGAATATCAGATTTGAATATACCAGGTATGTAAATATAAAACCGGAATTTTTGTATAGAAATTACACGTTTATTGTATGAAAATGATTAAAAATATTTTATTCGAAGTATTGCCCATCGCTAGCTATACATTTTTCCCACCTGTCTGGCGATTGGTGGATGCCACGCCAAAAAAACTGTCGCTCTTTTGAGGCAAACCAGTCATCGAGCCATTTTCGTACATTTTCGTAAGAAGTGAAATGCTGGTCAGAAAGTGCGTGTCCCATCGATGCAAATAAATAGTAATCGGACGGAGCCAAGTCTGGTGAGTAAGCCGCGTGCGAAAATATTTCCCAACTGAACGCTTCGATCGTTTCCTTGACCGGTTTTGCTGTATGCGATGGTGCATTGTCACGAAGCAAAATTGCTTTGTGTTGCCTTTTTTGATATTCTGGTCGTTTTTCACGCAAAGCTCGATTCAAATCGATCATTTGTTGTCGGTAGCGCTCGGTATTAACGGCTTCGCCAGGTTTTAACAGCTCATAATAGATCACACCCTTCTTTTCGGTGGTCTTCCACGTTCTTCGTTCCTCGCGTCAAAATTGTCACTTCTGAATTTTTTAAACCACTCAAAGCACTGTGATTTACCAAGAGCATGCTCACCGTAAGCTTCGACAAGCATTCGATGCGATTCTGCAGCAGTTTTCTTCAAATGGTAACAGAAAATCAACGCTGTCCGCAAATCGTAGTTTCCAGGCACAAAATTTGACATGTTCAACGCTATTACAAACTATGCTGTTGTATGAAACTTGTATCGTTCTGAGTCGAAAATATTTGTGAGATGTCAACAAAGACTTTTGGCATCAATGACGCAGTTTAGTGATAACTACATTATCAGTTAGGGTCGTCTATAGGCAAATTCCGGTTTCATATTTACATACCTGGTATATGTATACATCTGCAATATCGAAGGAGAATTCGTACGGAGCGAAATTTCATCCGTGATAGTCTTAAAAGAGTACACAGAATGGAAGAAAAATTCGTAACGCAACGATGAAACACGAGAGAGTGCAACGTAGAACAGTGGACCGTCGTAAAGGGGAAAGAAATAAAAGAGGGAAGAACGTAAGCAGAGCAGCGAAAAACAAGCAATAAAGTGGAAGGAAAACGAAATGTAATGAGGAAGAGAGGGGAAAAAAAACGAGCGAAAGATAGAAGAGGTTGTTGCAGTCTGTTGACAGTGGTTGAGGGTTTCTGGTCGTCCAAAGCACAGAGGAATGCAAATGATTGCAGCCAACTCGATATGCGAAAGAAGGAAAGAAGCCACGAACTAAAAACACAGTGAAAAAAGGGAGAAAAAAGAAAACAAAACAAAAAAAAAAAAATCAGAGAAGTAAGAGGAAAAGTCGACGAGGATAACAGAAAAGGATCCTCGATCGTTCGAGCTTCCTGGAAAAGTATACTCCCGTGAGCATACGCTATGAGCATACACCTGTTTAACGTCGATGCCTCGTACTTTGAAGAGCATTAGAGGGTAATGCACAAGTATTCGCTGAAATATATAGGGTGATAAAGAAACGAGTCTAGTAGTACGGAGACTTATACGGTTGACTATGAAAAGTCAAAAATATTACTGTATATTAGCGTGTCCATTTTATGGAAAACAGACAGCGAAATTTTCTCAACAACGTTACTTTTCGATATCGAGAGCGTATTATAAAGGTTAAATTGCAGATTATTACTCGCATGTAATATGTATCAGTCCAATAAATCGAAAAGTACAGGGAAGCGATGCGTATTAAAAATACTGTTCTTCTTAAATTTACCTTGGGGTTAGGTTGGATTTACCTTGAGAAATTTATAAACTAAGTTGTTCGGTTTTATACCTCTGATAAGAGGGTCGTAACGAATTACAAATTTTCTACAAGCTTTCCTCTTGATGAAAGTTCGAATCGCGAATATGTGAATATATTAGAACAGCGAGCTACGTTTATTTTCGAAATCGTGTATCATTCGTATTGTCTTACAGGTGAAATAAATTTTACGATCAAAACTTTGTAACAGATAGGTACTAGGTTTGTTACACATAGATCTCGCGAGTATTTTGGCTGCGTGCCACGCTACCGAAACGTTTAACAACGCTACGATGTAAAGTATAATATACGTGCAAATTTAGCTGAAGCAGCATATTGCAGAAAATTGTTTGTTTCCACCATACGCACATATCATGATTAGCAGAACTCCCTTGCGAATAACTTTCAAAGAATTGGCACGAAATAATTTAATCCCTTCAGATACGAAAATATATAGTTTGATGGTTCTGTTACGGAACAATATCGAAACGAAACTCGTGTGTAATTTCCCATGACGGTCTATAACGCACAGCATGCCATGACAGCGCTCCCAGCTTTGTAAAGATACATTATACAACGTCTTATATATTATTGTTATTATTATTATTATTATAAATATATCTTCGACGAAGAACGAGAATCGTAAGACCGAAGGTTTTAAGCAATTCGTAAGGCAAGCGTGTACATCGTAAATTTATCTCGTCTCTCGCGGGAGACGTTGGTGGGAGGAAAATGAGGAAAATGAGAAAAAGAAGGAGGGTATGAAGCACCGGCACAAAGGAGAAACAAAAAGTCTACTAGAGTATGACGAGTACCCCTTATTAAAGTCCATTAAGCAGTGTTTCCTCTAATTGCCTCATCTTTTTTCCAACGCCAGCCACTGGTATCTTCTCTTAAGAATTTTCTAAAATTCTAGAATTGAACGACACGGCCATGTATAACTAAATTCTATCGTTCAGTTTTCCTCTGATTGCGAACAACGATGGCGTAGATGGTGTACTACAGTAGGCGGAAATGAAATGGCGTGAATCGGCGTTCCTCGTTCCATTTAATTTGACATATTTTCCAGAAATATGCGAGAACTAGGATAACAGTTATTTTTCATACTATATCGTCAACGACGTGTTAACATGTTCGTAAAACCATGAAATCATAAAATTCGCAATTATCTCGGACAACCGCAACTGAGTAAATCGAACATCGCAGGAGACAAACGCGACAAGTCCGTTTTCCCATTAAAACGCTAATAAAATATACAAAATAACACGCGCAACATATTCGTACAATGTTTGCGCAAGTATTCGAATACTTTCGTAATGTATTTCGCTCACGAAACTTCAATCGAAACGACTACGATGATACAGCGGACTATTTACAAAGGGAAAGGTACATTGGCAAACTTTGAGTTGGAAATGCCAGTAATTAGCTTGTATTCTTTTTAGACCTCGTTCAGTTAAATTTCCCTTTCAGCTGGGGAGAGCTACAGCTCGTGAAATTGCAATATCAGAGCGGAGACAAGCGGTCGCCTACCTTTGAAAACTTCTTTCCTCTTTCTGATTTTCGAGTTTCAACGTTAATCTCGAGGCCGTTGCTTCTTTACCGGTCCATCACCCGGCTACGTGAGCTTCGTAATTAATTAATTCTCTCCCCTTTTAATCCAGCTTTCGTCATTATTGCACTTGCCGCTCTTTTTTATGTTCTTTTCTTTCCTTTGCCACGGATGACCTCGGCTCTGTCTCATTTTGTTTCATCCAACTCCCGCAGGACTGTTAATAATTAGTTCTATCTTCGTCCCCCTATTTTCTCTCGTATCTCTACGTGTATTAAGCTTCTACAATTCCACTTCTTCTCTCGCTCTGTCGTCTTTTTTCCTTTTTTTTTTTTCTTTCCTTTTTTTGTACGAAAGTGTGAAACTGATTACGTTGCGGTGGATCTAGCTAAAAAGAAACGTTACAACGTCCTGTGGTGAAATTGCCGCATGCGAGATGCTGTGATCTTTGTATCGTTGGCTGCTGCTTCTTGCGAATTTTTATGAACTGATGAATTATACGTATCATGTATTATTCTTACTTCGTATTATTGTCGTTTTTAATTCGGGCGAATCTGAGCTTTAGAATTTCATTCGAGTAAAACCATTTAATTAATAAGACGATTGACGTTTACGACCGTGGTACACAAACCGAGACGTTCTCACTGAAATTAGTCGATAAATTGAATCTTTTTAACGATCAGGATCTAACGAAACTCGAGGCGCGAGATTTGCCAAAATTCCTCAAAATATCAAGTATCGAAACATCGAAGTGATTGTACACGTTCGTCACAGAAGAGAGCATCGTACGCCGAGGATAAAAGGATAAAGTATAGGAAACTATTTAAGAAAAGTAAAAGTGACCTAGGAGTCTCTGAAAAAATGTGTACATCGCTTGGAAAAAAATTACTACCGTCACGTACTCTCCGTGCTATAGGATACAATTTTTACAAACAAAATTCTCTCGTATCCCTGAAAACAACGAAAGCGTCGAGAACAAGATCGTTGCCTCGCGCATCGTGTGTCGCAAAATCACCGGATGTCGATCGATCCATCCATCGAACGTGAAATTTTGTTACGGGGACCTTTATCATCCCTGTTTTAGGTGAAAAATTTCATCGACGGTGAGCACGTTGCTTTGAGATTCATGCGAAAACGTCGGTCGTTGAATCGGCCGAGAAAGAGTATAAAAAAAAAAAAAGAAAAAAGGAACGGAACAACGAAACGGCCAACGCGAGCTGGACGGGGGCTGAAAGCGTGGCTTAAAAAAACACAGAAGGAGGGAACAACCGAATGAATACTAGAGCAACAGAAAAGAGACATCGCGTGGAGAACCGACTTTGTAACGAACAACAGCCCATTCCGCATTACTACCTTTGTCGCACAGAGTCTGTGCTTGTGCGCGTTCTTTAACGCAGAACTTCGTCCAACTTATTGAAGGATTCGAGTGAGAACGAGAGATAAATGCTTTGTTTTTACACGAGGATAATAACGATCGTTTATTAGGTACGTAAGTAAGTTCTTTTGAATAACAACGTCAATGGATAGAGCGCGGATATCGATGGAAATTTATATTTTTATCAAACGTCATAATGGGTATTACGCTTTGGATATTTTATATATTGCTGCATATTATGTGCGTTGTGGACATTTTTGGAATTTTATTAATACAGTTTATCAACTTGTGACTACGAGTATTGTAGCGAAATTGCTAGATCGCCGATGATTATGCAAACAAGATCGACGTTTTCTTGGGTACAGTTGAAGAAGCGTGAATCGAGCAGAGATTCGTTTTATCTTCTTCAACGTTAGAACGATTATTTTAGTTTTGATATACATATTTTTTTTAATATTCTTGCGCTCTTAAATTTCCTATATTTTTATGCGTAACGATCGAACTAACTAAAATACATTTCTAGCCAATATAAGCCAATATTCGCACGCTATGATAATTAACTCAAAGTTGGACTAACTTTATAAGCTCCGGAGCTTAGCTTATGCAACACTGATTTTAGATGTAGGATTGATATGAAAATGACATGAAAGTTAGTTAGCGGTCTATTGTATGTGGCATCTATTCTAATAGGAAGTTTGTTCGCGTTATATGCAAAATCAATTATATTATAGTTTGAAGACCATTTTTTCCCACGGCGATCTTCGTACGATGTACAACTTCGAATATCAACGATGAAAGTATAACAATATTAAATGGAATTTAATTGACAGTTTACATGCCACGTTGTTTCTAAAGCCTGAAATACGTCAAAACTCTAACGTGCATCGTTGTTCATTCCACATTCCATTTTACCATTTGAAAACACGTAAGATATCAATAGACCGAGTGTAAGTAGCTTTTAATAGCACGCTTGCGCTCTTTAACGTACGTAATTGTTAACTCGTCGATATCATCTTGTTTCGCCTAATGAAATTGCATTTTTACTAGTCCCGAGCTCCCTCGTTATTTTGTATTTACCTCCTATAATTATCGCTATGTATTTCCATCTTGATCTACGATCGAGTATATGCACACGACACGACGTTACGTTAATAGGATCATTTTATCGCGCTCTGTTATCCTCTACAAAACATACTACAGCAATTTCTCCGTTTCGCGTAGAACAACAACGAACCGAATGTTCCTGTTATATTTCCGAATGCACGACTGTCTATTTGAAAATTCCTCGCTCTTTAACTACCAACGATAGACTATTTGAGGGACGTTTATTTTATTCGTGCGCAAGATTCCATGCTTCTCGGTCCACTACTGTCCGCTAGACAATTTCTTACCACATTCTAACTAACAGTAAGAAAGACAGACTATTTGAGGGATGTCTATTTTATTCGCGAGTAAGGTTCTATATCTTGTCGATCCATCACTGTCCGTTAGAAAATACCTTACAACATTTTAACCAAGAACGACAAACTATTCGAAGGATGTCTATTTCATTTGTCAACACGATCCTACGCTTCTCGACCTATCACTGTCCGTTAGTTAAAATTCCTTACAATATTTAAGTACGAAAGGCCAGACTGTGGTATGTCTATTTTATTTGCCAGCAAGATTCGCTCTAAAAACAGCGCCATAGAAAATGCTACGAGTCTCGGAGGGCAAGCGAGAATTTCACCGCGCCGCGTTACGAAAACAAAAGTTTCGACGATTTCGAATTTCAAATGTAGCGTCGTCTCGCAGCAAGGAAACACGCGTGGTCGGAACGAATGCGGCACACGCGAGGCTAAAGCGAGCAGAAGCAAACGTGGAAGGAATGCAGGCGAAAATCCCATCGTGAGAATAATATTCTCGTTCGCGTCGATTTCCATGATATATTTTACAGGGATTCGCCGGGATTTCTCCTTCGTCAGCGTAGATCGGGATGGCGCGCACGATTTATGCATGTACAGGATATCGTAGTAGCGGCGGACGCAACCGAGGAGTAGGCCGATTCCAGGGGAATCTCTCGATAATCGTCGCCGTGTAATCGCGTTTGCACTCGAACCGACGATTTATGACCAGTCACGTCAGTGCCAAGCGTACGCGTCTACCTTCGGCCGCTGATTAATGCGGCCGGACCTCCACCGTGGAAATAACATACAGAACTCGCGTTTTCAACCGGCACAAACGTCCTCCGCCGTGACGTGACATTTAACGAGCCGTTTGATCGACCAACGTCCCCTCCTTCTTCCGTGTTTTTCCGTTTCCGAAATTCTTCGCAACCAACCACTTGGACACACGACCGAGTCGTACTACTTGCTCGATAGCCATTTTCATTGCGGCGTGTCGGAAAATACGCGAAGGATATTTGGAATACGCGAAAACGACGAAGAAAGTTCGCGTAGAGAAACGAGTCACGGACGATGATATTTTATAGGCATTTTGTATTTTGTCAGAATTACGGACGTCTCGTCCACGCATTTTTACGTTTATTTGTTTCGATTGGTGGATCGAAGAAAGGATAATTTTCCACGTAAGCGAAAAACGAGCCGGTTGTTAAGCGTCTGATTTAATAACGACACGATGTATTTCGCGTTAGTTTCGTTAATTCGTGTAACATTCAACTCCATGTCATAATTCTATGATATGGTAATATGTTGGAGCTATACGAATTTCTTAGACTCTTGCATCGACCGAGAATAAGCTAAAACACGCTGATCGGTGCAATAGTGGTTTCGCTCGAGAAAAAATAATTTACACGAAGAAACATTTAGCGCGAAACAAATAATTAACGCCAATTAAGCATAAAATTTGAACCGAAGCAAAATTGCAAGAAGGGAAAGGCCTTTGTAAAATTATTCCACGTATAAAATTTTAATTGAGAATCATGGCTATTCTCCAACAACTCGTATCAACGCTACTCCGAACGAAGTCGAATCGCACAAAAGCTCAAACACGTAGACTATCCCATTAATGTGCCTGGTGATTATCATTAGGGCGAGGAAACATGGAATTAACGTAAAATCAAAGGCGCGAAAGCGTGTACAGGTTGGCCGGTCTCGCGTGCAAATTTCAGATACAGGCGCGGTACATGCCGGTTATTGGAGCGTGTTGGTCCAGCTCCAATTCATCTCGTTGAGCGTGAACGTCATCGCCGTTGTCGTCGACGCCGACGGTGTCGCTGGCAAAAAGCCTCTTTCACGCTCCGGGATTCCGAGCCATCTTTCTCGGCTTAGGTGCTTTTTGCAAGCCAGTCGTTCGGAAAAACGGATGGAGTGCGATAATACGGGAACTCCTGAAACTACTTGCGAATAACCTGAGAAAACAGCCGCGCTTTTGTCGAATCCACAACGACCTTTCGTTGCGAGCGCGGGCTAATTAAAATGTCGAACTGCTACTAAACCGATTATTTTCCGACTACCGCAGAATTTTATCCGAAGAACGTGCGATCGTTTCAGACGTTTCTTGCGATTGAATTAACACGGAGAAACGCGATAAATTTCTAATATTTGGCAATTTGTTTTTATCATGGAACGAGGTGATAGATAGGAACGTTTCTCGATGTACTGCGCTTCCAACGTGAAGGCAAATGTATGAAAATTGGAAATTCTCTGGGATGGAATTGGGTTTATAAAATTTGAGAGGAAGAACAGCGACAAATTATCGTATTTCGTTTTTCCGTTACTTTAGTAGCGTGTGAAACTGGATATTTTTTCCACGCAACGCGCTTTTGTACAACGAACGTACGAAGATTGAAAGTCCTTTGAAATGAAATGAAATTTGCAGAACTCGACGTGGAGAAGCGCGGTGAATTATGATGTTTAACAATTTGGCAATTTTTCTATTAAACCGAATATTTCTGATTCTACCGCGTTTCAAGTTAATTCGGAAAATTGGAAATTCTCCGGGATCAAGTGGAATTTATAAAATTTGAAACGAATAAAAGCGATGGATTATAATATTTAACAACTCCTCCGTGTGGCAAACCGAATATTTCTCGATATACTCGGCGTTTATCCACATACTGTACGTAATGGAATTACATGAAATTTACTACGTTCGAAATAGAAAACTACGATCAATTCGTAATATTAAAACTCCTTTTTATTATTTTTCCATATTACTGCATTTGCATTATAATTATTATGTTCGTATATTTGATTCGTTTCGCTGTAATGGCAGGAAGTAAAATTTCGTTTCGGAAATTGACGCGATGAAATTGACACTTGCGGGTTTCGTTGCCTACGGTATTGTTTGGTAACACAACTACGCAGCGTATCGATTCCATGTTAATTAAATGAAAAACACGTCAAAGACACGATTCCGATTTCCTGCTTTATCTATGCGTTTTATACCGTAGCGATAGTTTTCAACTAAAAGCAGAAGACGTACGCACGTATGCGTTTATCTACTGCACAAACGTAAGTGGCCAGTTCGTATTGGAAATAAATCGAACATAATAACATTTAACCATTGGTTGGTTAATTGGTTAATTGGTTAATTGGAAAAATTGGTTTCAAGTTACAGTAATAAGAATATAAATATAATGGAAATATTAAAAATACGCGAATAAAGTGGTTTTTAATCTGCCTTCAAAGTAAGCATCGCGCGGAACTCGCTGAAACTGTGCAATAACTGTACAGCAAAAAGAAGAAGTAACTTTACTTTCGACATTTTTACCGGCTTAATCCACGCTTTAAAATTAACAGAACAACCGCAGAAGCTTTTTGCGTGTATCTCGAAGTTTCCATACGTTTAGTTAAAAATTCAGAAAACTAAACAAGGTCGGTGGAAAAGTTTCTGACTGGTGTAAACGCGTCGAAAACTAAAATACGGTTTCTCAGTGTCGAAGAACGGAACAAACTGGAAAAGAGCTTTTACTAAAGGGGAACGTTAATTTTTGGATAATATATACGTAATGTGCTTGCGACGACGAAAGTTGTAACGTAAGGTGAGCTGAATCAAATTTTACATGTTGTTTTCTCCGTAATTACTGTTAAACCTACGACTTTCAAGATTTTTTTTTAAATTCCCTTCGAAATTTACGCTTGCGTTGTATCCTCGCGATAAATAATTTTGTGGAAGCGAATAGGTCGGATTCGTTGCATAAGTCGGTCGTAAGATTAACATTAAATCGAATGGTCGAAATCCAATCGAATTACGTATATTTATCAGACTGAATCAAATTGAATGATCGAATGAAACAGAAAAATAAAATTAACGTTTGATCCGGACGTTGAACATCGATTCAGCTAACGAAATTGAGAAATTTCATAAAAAATGGTATTGGTCAGTTTGGCTTTCGAAAGGGTCGATCGATTCTAAAACGCGTGATTTAGCCGATTTAAACGCTACAACAAGCCGATAAAATCATCATTGAAGAATAAATCCTTGGAAATAAAATTTCCGCTGATTTTATGCTTCTATCGAAACAGACAAATTATAGTAGAAATTTCAAGAATAATATAATACAACGTTACATGGAAGCACATAATCGAACGTTTCCATTCATCGTTTACGATAATACAACAAGAAGAAAAAGCTTCACTGTGTTCTTATTTGTAAAACAATTCGCTTCATTGTTGAAATAATTCCCACTTTAAGAAAAATGGTTTGCTCGAATTACGGTGAAAGAACGTCTCTTCCAAAGGTATCTTATTTTCACAGAGTGGAAACATTCGCGTACGTTGCGCCTCCTTTCTTCTTGGCAACCTACCGCCCTTAAAATTCACCTGTAACCCCGCGAAATGCAGAAAGGAAGCCCGAAAGCTATCGGGGAGCGCGTCTGGCGATATTGTTAGGAATGCAAATTAAAGCATTCAAAGGCTTTGATGAACTTGCGTGAGTTCTGGCCAGCTTAAAAAACCAGCTAAAGCGCCGATGGAAGAAGAAACCACGAAAAAGAAAGAGTTTCATTCGGTTTCAAACGACACCTGAATTCGAGGAGACTTTTGACTAGACAAACGCCAACGCTTGCCTTGGATTCGAAATGTACGCGTGTATCTATAATAGAGAAAATTTAATCATTGTATTAAATTAAAAGAAATTTTCTGCTGTTAATTTCAAATTTTATTTTCTTACGCCGGATTAAAATTTTATATATATAATCTAACGTATACATGTTTTATAATTTCGTATAGTTCGAAAGATAACATTCGTGTGCATGTTGGTTAATTAGATCCGAGTATATCAAGTTTAAGTAAAGTAAGTCATTTAGAAGGAACGAGAATTGTTCGGTTAAAACGGCGGACAAATAGAAAAGAAGTGATTCGTACCAGTAAAGAGCGTAACAGAGCATGAATAATGGTATAACAGCGTAATATAATAATAAATATAATAAAGAAATAATATAATGGTATGTGAATACTTCAATTGGAAATGGTGGTTTCAATTTAAAAGAATTAAGGTACTTTGCTGGTAGAAGGAAACAAAGCATAGAATTAAAAATATAGGACTCTGTTTTTAGACTTAACAAAAACCCGAGGACTACTGTGTTAATGGATTCTTATCCTTTAACGCTTTTAATATTGATGAGGAGGACCGTTTTACCGGAAGTGCTCGCCTTGCTCGTTTCTTCCACCTCAAAGAAGAGAAAGTTCCTCTTAGAAGGGGCGTGCTTTGTATGCTTAATCGTTAACGATTCATACGAGAACCGACTACGGAAAAATGTGGCTAAGAGCGAATATCCCTTGCCCTTTGAACACGCAAAGATTTTGAAAGCAACTTAAAAAGGATCTTTCCTTTCAAACTGAAAATGTACATATACCGGGTGAAAACAGCGTTCCGAACTACGCATAATAAAGAAATTCCCTTCTTGGAATATTAAAATCCTATCAATTACGTGCTAGACGATATTGAATGAACCTGTACAATTTATCTTATACGTATTCATCGAATAAGCTTCCTAACAATCGTCGCAAAGGAAAAGTTGCTCGACGTATAGAAAATTTATCCACGCAAAAATATAAATTGCGATTCACGGGAAAAAGGAAACTTTGCAAAAGAAAAAAAGAAGAAAGAGAAGGAAAGACAGACAAAGTGTAGAAAGAGCAAACAATTGAAAATCAACGACGAAAAAGCTCGGTCGAATGTGCTGAAATTTGATCGAAAATAATTGTCGAGGATTATTCTACGAACATGATTCTTAATCCCTCTGTGCATCGATAGTAAGCTCTGCAGTTGGAGTAGTTAGACAAACCACGACAAAGATATTTTTAAACGCGTGCAAGCTTCGTGTTGTCAAGGACGATCGCAATTTACCGTAGGTAACGGCACTGCCTCGATCGCCGAACGAAAGCTGAAAATTCGTCGACTCGCGATAAACGACGATGGACGGTTTCGAAGTTAAGCCCGGTTGTCGACAGAAATTATTGCAACAGTTAAGATAATCCATCCACAAACTCCCGCTGGATATTAGCCATCCTGTCGAGCATAACGTTATATCGAGTACTTTATGCTTCTTTTTTTCTTTTTTTTTTTTTTTTTTTTTTTCCTTGGTAGAGATCTTGGCAGGGGATGGAAACTGCGGCCGTACTAAATTTCCACGCTTTCAGATATTTTACGCGATCGTGAAAGAGAAACGTTTGTGGTTTACAGGATTTCTGAGAGGGTCAAAAATAATTTTTACTCTCATCTGCTCTGGCTGTGCAAATAAACCTACGTGAGAACGACGTGGTTCAATGAACAGTGGAACGTTCATTGTTACTCGGACGTGGAGAATACTCTCGGATATTACGTGTCGATTATCGCGGTTAAATTATTGGACAGTGATAATAATTCGAAGGAGCTGTTTGACGCAATGGAAATGGCGATGGTGAGTCGAACGTAGCGGTAAAAATAAAATATCGTAACAAGATTCGGCGGAAGAATACGCGCAAAGAAACCACTGTACTTGCAGTGTTTCGGACGAACAACGTCCGATAGAGACGAATTTCGGTAAATTTTAGCAGAAGATAAGTTACAAATTTCTATGAATACATGAATATTTAAGAGCGTTTAACTAACTCTATCGTGCCATGAAATTTAGAATTTCCACTGTAAGCATATACCTTTGTACTTATGTTTTAACAAATTTATTTTATCTCGAACGTACGAATCAACGCAAGATGGTATTAAAAGGAGATTTGTAATTGCATTTCGTGTAATTATTTGTCAATTATAAAATTTCTGCAAAGATAGTCGGTCAGCAAAGTTTCGCCGTTCTTATTATTAACAATAAGTCGTTTATTATATTTTTATTAGAATATCAAACGAACCAAATATACAGAGTAAAATAGCTAACCACTTTATTCGATCTATTCTGCAATTGATCGGAAATTATTCGGGTCGTATAAATGACCGGGGTAACTAGGAAACAAGCGTTCGTAAAATTAGCCAACATTAATTGACAAACTTGACAAAACTTGTACCAACGTTGATTCGATCGGTTACAGCCATTGCTACACATTTCGACTATTCGCATTCAGCGTGTAGCTGTTATGTCTGACCATTGACCATACTCTGACTACTACGAATCGATTTGCCGTATCTAACCGCAGCATTGACACGAGCTACTAATTCAATGGAAACAGAACCAATTCGATGTCCGATTGTTTCGTTTCATTGTTATTTTAACGATGCTTCGTTGTTGCTTCCTATTTGACTTTATTTCTTTCTACATATGCAGCTACGATTCCTTACGCACCGATATTCGTCCAATTGTAAACGGAAACCAGAAAAACACGATCAACACGTGGTTAATAAAACTTCCAATTTAACGAAAGAATTTCATATGCAACGATTTAATAGAAATTTTATAGTCTTCGCCTCGCTATCACTTGGACTACGGGTACGACAAGAACACCGACGATGAAAGAATCTACATCGAATTAACTAACAACAAAAAGATTCGCCAAATTCCCATCAACGAAACGCTTCGGAAACAGGTCGAAATTAGTTTTCCCGGCGTATTTTTTCACGAACAATGCCACATACAAACAGGGAAATTTTGATTTTCATTAGCTTTCGGAGTGAGCTGAAATTCGCGCAAAGCATTCCAAGCATAGCGCCGTCGAACAACGAGTTTCCCGAAGGAACGATCCAAAAGGAAGAGAACGGGTAAACCCGATTAATTAAATCGTAAAGCGAAGAAACAGGGCATGTACGGATGTTAACATGTATCGCACGAAAGATGACAACATTTCGATCGTACGATCTCGGTCGCATTTCGTTGTGTCGCGTTACGTTGCACTTTCGGGTCTCGCTATCGACGTTTGAATTTTATTCCGATACCGCGACAAAGAGTAACAATTTTCCGTTCATCTTTCAGACGTCTTACAAACGAGATTGGTACTCGCGCGATGAAATTTGCGCGAATTAAAAGACGCTTCGCGTCGTCACCCTTTGGTCGGGCAACTTCGCTGACTTTGACCGCAGAAAAACATGGTCCGTCGGTAACTACGACTAAATACAATAACATAAACAAGGAAGATAAATAGACGCGGTGAGAGTTAACGTTTGCGAGCGAAAGGTTGCAGTTACGTGTCCTGCAGCTTGAAACAGTTTAAAAGCGATCTCGTGCAAATTTGTATGCGGTCAAGTTTATATGGTGCGGGAGAGCTGATGGTGTTAGTTTCATTCTCTCTCTCTCTCTCTCTCTCGACGATGTCCTTTCTTCTCTTGCATCGTCAATTTCCTCTATCTATGGTTATCACCGAGCCCGGCATTCTACGGTTTACAGGTGAACTTATGGTGGCGCGCGTGTATGGTCACAGGTGTTTGAACGCGTGTATGCAACTTGCGTGTTTGTTTCACTTGTCTTCTCTACGCGTTTACCTGTGCGATATAGTGGGATATAGATGATGTAGGTACAAGATCTGGCGCGCGACCATGTCGGATAAACGTGACTTGCGATCTCGTGTGGAGATTACTTCTGGTATAGAGCTATGCGTCGTTTCTGCGTTATTGGTCGAGGTTTGTGGTTTCTACCGAAGACTTTTAACCATTTGCGGTATTTTCCAAGTCTCGTTCCGGTTGGTTCGCGTTCATGTCGTTAATCACTGACGTCAAGTCGATATCGCTTAGTTTTTTCGTTGTTTCAATATTTTAGAAGCAAACTGATACGACCACATATTTATATATAGGTGGGTATATAATACAGGGTGTCTGTGAAATCATGGCGCAAGCGATCGGGTGACGACTGTGCATGCAAAAATTAATTGAAAAAAAGAACATCTTTTCGCGTGACGTCTCGCTTTCGAGAAAAATGAGATGGAAAATCGACTGGAAGTTTCTCCTAACGAAATCTCTGTTTCTGATCGTACCGCGATTTGCTTCTTGAGTAACAAAATGTTTGTTAAAAAGTACTACTAATTTTATTCCTATTTATGAAACGATTCAAATTAGATAACAGGAATAAAGAAAAGTAGTAATCGACCTCGCGGAGGTAAGATAACAACGATAACAGGAACCAAATTGTGGAATTATTTGCCTTTAATAATTGAATTTAATAATAAAAGATACGAACAGAAATGGAAGTTTTATAGTTGGAAACTCTCAATTAAAAATCAGATGCGTTTCCAAACTCATTTTTCTCGAAAACGAAGCCTTAAACGAAACAATGTTGTTTTTTATCCTTTTCCACGTATCTTTGCACATAGAACTGTTGAAGTTATTCGATGTGTAAACAGAGAAAACTCGTGGATAAATTGTAAGGCAGAAAATATATTTAGATAGAAGTGTAATTATAAGTAAGAATACAATTTGAGCTGGTCCAGATCCGCGCGCTAGCTGTGTTACCCAATAACTGAAAACCCCGAAGCCAACGTCGCCTGTCTACCGTTTATGGTCTGACTTCGTCGCAGTCTTTCGTCTACGCGCTGTCGATGGCTTCAGTGCTTGAGAAAACTAAAAATACCAGATGTAGAGTTTTCTTATAAGCGGTGACCACTTCAACAAGAACCATCAACCGACCGCTTATACCATGGTTTTGGAGACACTCTGCACATTATAGGCATTGTATTATTCTACGCGACGTCGAGTCACGCTAGATAGAAGATCGCAAACAGTTAATGTACCGTGAAAATAAATTACCAATAAATACCATAAATTAGCAATCAAAAGGGAAAATGGTGTACGAGCGAATATAGAAAGAAAGAAATACACAATTCGTTCCTGTTTACCTGGAAACGTTTCCGATGGATTTTTAGCGTAGTTTGAAGCTCGAAAGCATATAGATTTTTGCAGTAGAATTTAATTCGACTCGTAAGTTTCTTAAATGGAAGATTCTATAATATTGATATGTGCGTGTTTCACATTTTCACCCTTAGCTCGTATAATTTTACGTCGGCATACATCACTGAAAATGCAATGAAACGCAGATGGCCAAACATATTCATACATGTGTGTTCATATCTGCAGCTGTTTATACACATAGCGAAGTGTTTTCGCAAGTGTTTATGCGTTTGCATCCCGCCAGCTTGATGTAGTGGAATAGATTTGACGTGCAGCGCGCCGAAACGAAGAGCACCATTCACCAATTAATTTTATAGAATGGTTTCGTTGCTGTACTCATCGCAATATCGAAACCTCCTATTAACCCGTTAAAGGTCGAGTAGTCTTTTTTATCGAAAGCTATTTCTGTTAACAATAATACGATGGTTCTGTCAAACAATTTATCATTCTTCGTAGTAATTTTACAATCTTGCAAGGAGACATATTCCTCTTTGCGTACACGATTTATTTTAATTTTCCTTTTTGGTACAATTTCGGTCGAACATTTGGAAAATAAACATTCTGAAAAATATTAGGAAAAAGAAAGAAAATATTTAAGGTATATCTATACTATGATATTAATTAATGACTATTATTTCGTTGAATATCTATTTGTCACGTTGTCATAGTACTATGTTAAGTTATGTTTCTCGGATTACGTTGCGCGGAAAAAATAGTTAGAGTTTCCCTTCGAACAATTTCGTCAAAACGTAACGTCAGAAGGAATTCGTAAGTTTTGCTATACGAGACGGAATTGGAAGCATGGCTTGCGATTAGGCTAGAACCATTGGCTGCACGTGCCACGTCGTGGATTTATATCGTGTCAATCGCTATACACCGAAATGCTACAATTGCGTGTGACCAACGGTAATAAGGAAAGTTCGGTGACTTAGGTGACTTATGAAATGGCTGCTAGAATATCCAGCTGCCAGAATGTTCTAAATTTTAGGAAATTATAATGCAAGGATTAATTTATTAAAAGAATACGTGTTAAAATTATTACGATCGATAGACGATTGCTTCTCACATTCAACGGTAACATAAACAAATAAATAAATAAAAAAATCAACTTTGTTTTCACCTAATGGTACGTAATTCGCATATATACAATATCATAGGTATTTTATTACATTTCCCATTATATTTTAGAAAACAGATGTTCCGAATGGAATTTTAAAATGTTTTATATAATGCACGCAATTGAATAACAAAGTTTTCCATAGTAAGCGTTCAAATATGATTTAGTATATGTTATACCATATTAAAAAATGAAATATAGTGGTTCGTACAGCGATATACGAATTCACTGTACGTGAACATGATCCAACGTAACATCTGGATGACGCGATACGCGATAAATAAAAGATTGGAGTCATAATTCAAGTCGAAGAAATATCGCCGATATAACAACGAATTATAGCTACTTTTATTTCGGTTCTTTCGCAAGAAAAAGGTAAAGATACTCGAATGACGAGGTGAATCTGCATGAAAGGGAAGACTCGGTCTCAGGTGTGTCGTACATCGTCCCGGTCGGACATCGAAATGGCTTTTCTCGCCTCCAGGGACCTAAGATCGGGACTGTGCTGCGACCAATATCCATCGCATACCTTCTTGCTCCAGCGAATCTCGATCCAGCCAAGTCTAGACGCGTTATCGTTAAATTAACATCGACCTGAGTCTGAACAAATTTTCAATTTTCTCTGTGCCTATAGGTTTACGTAGCCTCGCTTATCAAGCGGCCTGCGTGACTCGAAAGAATTTCTCCAGCGACAATAAAGATGCCACTGATCTCGATCTAAATCTACCTGATATTCTTCTCGTATATTCTGAAAAGTTTTCTCATTGTTTCTATAGCCTATCGAAATGGAAATTATGGGGTGTCTGTATGGTACGTGGAAAGGTATTTTGTAGCTTTTACCGAGGGATTTTTTATTTTTGCTAACAGATTGTTACTTTGCGTTAGGAGATAACGCTCTTTGTTAGAGGATAAAGTACGAATTATAGGTACATTATTGCTTTTAACGCTGTTTTACTTTTTTTTTTTTTAAGCCTTTTTTGATTCGATCGTAATTTTCTATCGTTAGCCAGATCTTCGAAATTGCTTCGAAAAATTGGAAACTTCAATTTGAACGTTTAATTTATCAACGTTCACGGTAATTTGAATTTCACATTGTAGAAAGGTCATTGACTCGTGTAACCCTAATGAGCATTAGATCGAAATGTCGAATAGCTTTAACGAGATAATAGATTGCCCGATATGTACAAGCCATTAATCGCTCGTGTTTCATTAACGCTGTCCAAAATTTAACATGAAAAACCATTTATAGCAAGTTTTTACTTGAACTCGCCGTGTTACCGAGTAATTAATCAAATATCCACGTACAATGATACTTCAGGCAGAAGCTTTGTAACAAAAAAAAAAAAAAAATAAAAGAGAGAGAGAGAATCGTATACTTGGAAACTAAACTTTTTTAAAAATTATTAAACCGTTACTTACTATTATCTTTGCTATTTACTGCAAAAATAAATAAAGATAAATAAATAAAAAATAAAAAAAAATAAATCCAGCATAAATTTCAAATCTTTCAAAAATCACGTATCTGTCCGTGGATAATGCATTTCCAACGACAATTCCAATTACCAAACAAAATTTCACGTAAATTGAAACCCTACAAATTTATTAAAATTTCCGAATCTCTACGGGTCAACATTTTCAACATCGGCAGGAAAACGGAAAAAGTCAGCGGTGAATGTGCCCTTTATAGGCTCGTTTGTTGATTATGTTCCATTATTACATCATTACCATTAACGCGTACGACGCATCGAAACGATCATTTAATCGTTGCTGCGATTCGATCTGTCCAAATCCGACTACAATGGTTCGCAGGAAATATTATACGATCATTGAGAGAGAGGAAGAGAGAGTAACAACGTTATTCCATCGAATGCAAGGTAATTTGATAATTCGCGGCTCGACTCGCTCAATGGCCAATAGCGTTAATGGATTATGTCACTGGTTATAGTAATTCGCTTCCGTCCACCGTACGGGTATCCTCTCTGCTCGCGCGTTTCGAGAAATCCGATATTAGGCCAGGGACCATTTAGTTTATTCGGAAGATACTGATGATCGTTCGAACTACGAGCGTGGCGATAATTACTAGCAACGTAATTCATAAAGTTTATTTCTAACGAGATTCTATCTCGAACTATGAAATTACGGAGAAAAACGAGGCTACGCGATCACGAAGATTAGGAAGACGAAACAAGTGGATTTTGCTCGTGATGTATCTGTCAAATTTACTCGAGCACTCGTTTATCCGACATAATCTTTGTTAGAAACGCGTCTCGAAATAGCGAAATGGTAATTGGAAAGGGTAGAATGGAAAGTGAGAGACTCGCGTGTAACGTACGTGGAATTAATCATTTCGAATATGCGAGCGAAATTGCATGGCTGTTTCAAAGGGAAGTATTATCCGCGTCTATGTATTAGAATAATGAAACGGTATTATTACATTATTCGAAGATACAATTGGATATTTTAGAGACACGCACAATACGAGACTTGTGCGATCCAAAGATCACAACGTGTAAATGTTGCAATTTACTTGACGCGAGATATCCGACACTCGCTGCATATGCGACGTACAAAATATTCTTTGTCTCGTTACAATGCTAATAAGATTTCAAATGTTTCGTATAACACGCATAATAAATATATTCATAAAAGACTTGCACAAACGTGCAAGTATTTTTGGACACTTCTGCGTGTATATTCGAAGCGTAGTAGGTTTCGAGGTGATTTTCGGGAATTATTAGGATTGGCTCGAACAAGAGAACGCGGGAAGGGGTGCAACAGAAGTTAATCCGTAAGAGGTTCCTGGAGCACTCCTGTCATACGCGTAGGATGGTCATCGTGGAGTTTTAGTCGGTAGGAGTCCGACACTACTCTGCTGTTACGCGATTATTAGAACAGCGGGGTGTCCATGAGGATTTCACCACGTACAAAAAAAAAAAAAAAAAAAGAAGGTTTCGAGGTGATTTAAAAATTGGTTATATTTTAACGAACGTATTGACATAAATGGTTTCGTTGAAAGCCTGGAGATTCATCGGATATCGTTGGAAGACCGCGTGTTCTATCTTCAACGAGAACGTGTACGAGAGGAGCTAGAGAAGAAACACCGGGCGAACGGAAAAATAAACGATTGGGACAAAGCGAGGGAAAGAGAAAGAAGGAAAGAAGAATAGAGAAAAAAGAAGGCTGGAACGTGACGACTGAAATAAATCGACGAAGGAAAGCAAGAGAGGAATCGAGATAGAAACGTGGACACGGTTGAAAGGAACTTTCACCGCGACCTTTCCTTCCTAACAAACTTTCTACTCCCTTTTTGAAAAATAGCCTCAGCCATTTTCAATGAAAGCGCGTGCTATTGCCAGGACCTCGATGAAAATATTTTGAAAACAAAGCTGCGATGCAACAAATTCGCAAGAAACAAGTTCGCTATAAAAAAGAAACAGAAAGAAAGTGGTAAACCTTTTTTCCGCCCATTCACGTGCATCGTTGCAAAGAATAATCGTTGATTTTTAACGAGGCAAAGTAAATGTTTATGAAATGAGATTGCAGGTAGAAAAAATGTATGAAAGCAAGCGGACAAAGAACGAACGAGAAACAGCTATTGGAAAGGTAAATATGTAAATTACGAATGAAAAGAGGAACGATAACGATCTCGCAATGACGTGTGTCTTCTCCTTTTAGTTTTTGTGTTTATAAATATACTGAAACATTTAGTGTCCTAAACATTTTTCTTTTATAGAAGAATATATAAGAAACGACTGTGTCGAGAAACTTTCAAATTGGATTTTGAAGACTTCGAAAAATGATATCGTATTATACTAATACGCGATATATTACAGTACACAATATATAACAATATATAACAATATATAAATAATATCATAATCATATCATAAATATTTTTGGTTTTCTGTCCATTTAATCGGGATAATTAATAGGTGAAAATTCGAAAACTAGAAAATTTAACACATTGGAATATCGTAACTTTGTACATCTATAGTTCATGAAAAAATATTTTATTTATTAAAAATTAAAAAATTAAAATTATTTAAAACAGTACGATCTTACATTCATTCTAAATTGATAATAATCGAGCTATATTAATCGGAGATTTCGATATCATGTTGTGCATCGTGTTCAAGCTTTTCAGTTATTTTTACGAAGCTTCACGGGCCAAGTTCTCGGCATTCGAATGCAGTTTCGCCTTTATAAAATTATAAAACGCTTGTGCGCGTTTACGCACTCGGAACGAAAGTCATTTGCATGAAGAAGGAAACGTCGCTTGCTCGTGAACTCTTTTACGATTCACGGCTGACTGCAGTTCCCTTTTCGCGTTTCTTATTTCGTATTTATTCGCATGATTTGTGTCGCTAGGCTTTTTCCTTGGAAAACCAGTCGTCGCGTCGGTTTCTTTCAGTTTCTTCCAACTTTAAAACTCTACTTTTAATATGCAACGTAAATTCCGATCATTCGCCAATCGCTCCAATTTATTTATTTCGTTTGTTCGTTCAAAATATCTAAACGACGAGAACGTATTTAAAAGTTGCAAGTTTCGTGTCAATGAGAAATTGTTTGGTATAATATATTATCGTTTAAGAAATTGTTATTGAACGCCACCAGATTTATTGCTATGTAGACGTTCACATACAAACAAGAAGAATATTATGAAAATGGTCTTATAGGGAACTTCGTACGAAAAACTTTTTACAAGACTCGTATTCTTATATTCTTTTTATATTCTTCTCAGTGGAGACTCTTTAAGCCACTTCCTCAGTAGTATAAGACCGAATATGTCAGACTATGTACGTCGTTCTCGAAAAATCGCGTTTAAGGGAATTGTATGTGGAAAACTTAGAGGAAATATATTTTCATATATATTTCAATATCTTCTTGGATAATTCAATAATTAAATACAATAATTTTCCAACTAGTTTATAATTGCTATAGATCGTAATAAACGAAGCGATTAATATGTCTAAAAGTAATAGGAAGAATTCAGCGGAAGGATAAATCCGGATCAACTTCTATTTGTTTAACCAGCTGCGTTTTCTAATCCAATTCACTTTTTCATTACTCTGGTTAAACGAGTTTTATTAGTAATATGCGAGAAATTAGCAGGGCAAAACTTTCCGCTCTCCGTTTCGCCCGCAGGAAAATCTAGCGTCAGTTCCCTTATCAAAAATCTCTCTAAAAATAACGTGAAAAATTTCAAGCACAAGTTACACGTATGAAAGGAAAGAGAGAGAGAGAGAGAGAGAAAAAAGAAGATTTTCATCGTCGTGTTTCGCGCAACCATGTACAGCAACATGCTAAACACGATTTCAGAATCGAATATTTTTTAGACTACGGGACAAATTTTATATCTCATCGATTATCGATATTAGAAATTCATTTCTCTCCGCGTCCTTGCCGAGAAAATCCCGCGTACTAAAAAATCGCCAAAATATAATAAAATAATCCTGCGATCGTCCTTTTGGAAAATCGACGGGCATATCCGAACCGTTCCAAGAACTTGCCACGGTACAATGTCGCGTACATCGAACGATAGAAGAAAAACAAAAGGACCAAAAAGAGAATTAACCCGATAATGATCTAAAGGCTTCTGCATTCGCGTAACCTTGTTCACCGATGCGAAAACTAAAGACACTCTCTATAAAAAAAAAAAAAAAAAAATATAAAGGAACCGCTAATCCGGCCATTACTACAAACTCATCCATTAACGGACAAAAAGGTTTCCAAAAGAAGACGGAATAACGTTGCAGAGAAAGAGAAAAAAAGAAAAAAAGGAGAAAGAAAAAGAAAAGAAAATTAGAAACGAAGATCAAATAAGAGCTTGCAAGCATGTACTCGAATGCAGGCTTCTAAGAAGGTCATCGACCTTCGGAGGATTTTAAAGATGGAATTAGCGAAAAGGGGTAGGAGAGGTAGGACGAGAAGAGAGAAAAGAAAGACAGCGAGAAGAGAGGGATGTTGGAGAGGAAGAAGGGAAGACGATGGTTATCCGGTGGCATTTGTTTTTGGAGGGAAGCGAAAAAAGGGGGCGAGAAAGGGGCGAAAGGTAACGGGAAAGGGTGAAAGAGGAAGGAAAGCCCGTATTTGTGTTATCTCGTGAGAGGCAAAGGACGAAGGTGGAAAGGAGAAAACCCGCATTTGTGTTATCTAGAAAAAGGGGCACAAAATGGAACTACCTTAATACCTACTACGGACTTACGAAATTATTATCGTCTCTCTGGTTAAACGAGATGCTCCGCGTGATCGTGGCCGTCCGAACTAGATCCGTAGATCCGCGCGGATTAAACTACTTGGACCTTCTTACTTTTTTCGCCCCTCTGCCTTGCATCCCCGTTTTATTTTATAGGTCAGATAGTGGCCGTTAAGCGTGGATTTCGAATTCGCCGAAAATTCACCGCGCAGTAAATTGCAGCGGCAAACGCGACCACCCTTACGTTTAAACTCCGACCTATTACTTACCCCTTCTGGCCGCTAGGTTTACCAGGATTTCATTTTTCTAGCTAATTCGCTTGCTTCGTTTCTTCGATCGAATCGAGAATTATTTCGTAGGAAACAAGAAAAATAGGATTTTTTCGGGTTCAAATCGCGCGATGGTAACACATGGGGTAGATACGAAGACCCTTTTAACGACCTTGAAATATACATCGCTTATTTAACATTCGTTGTTAATTAATCGAATTTGGCGTATAGATAGGTAAAGCTCGAAGCTGGTCGTTTTTAAATGTAATTGAAATATAATTGTTCAATTTAAACGAAATATATTTTTCGCGTAATTTACATCCACCTGAATGTAGCATTTTATATGGGAGTTTGCATGGAAGTCTAAATTTGCATAAAGCTAATGAAAAGCAATTACTTCTTAAAATATTCTTGATGCAAATGGATAGCATAATATCCAGTGTTAATTGCTACACTATCGTTTGCTCAAATTTTAAGCATCTTGCTTGAGTAAACGGAGCGAAGATCTATAACAAGATCGTGATATTTTATAAATAGATTACGATGATTTTAGTAAACTGTCTTTTACAATAAGATCTGCAAGCGTCAGATCGCACTGACGATACGATTGGGACGTTAAAAATTACGCGCCGAGATGAATAGGAAAAAGTAAGGCGCGGAAAGAGTAGGAGATTTACATACATTATCTGCAGGTCGAGGAAAACGAAAGTGAGAAGACTTTGAGCGGAATAAAGGAGATACGGCGCAAAGAAGATTTCGAGCGGCAAAAGTTTGTTCTCGTGTTATCTGAAGAAGAAAAAGTATCGGGAAAAGAAAGGAGAACAGGAAAAAGGAAATGCTAACCAATGAAGGATGAACAACGAATTGCTAAACTTAAAAATTACAAACGATTGCACAAAAGATTATATTCGCTCGATTATATTTAAGAATAAAGCAAGCGCGGCAGATTTGAATCAGAAGATCGAAGCGAACAACTAAGACGAAGAACTATTCGCAACTTTGAAAATAAGAATTTTTCAACTTATTTGCATTGGAACTTTTTCCTCCATTCGAAGAATACTATCCACCTGTAAAATTTCAATCGCTTCTTTCTTACCATCCGGTGTAAACGATCAAATTTCTTCCGTTGAAAGCTACAGCCGACTCAATATCGATTAAAGTTCTTTCGGATATTGCTTTTGGAACATAAGCTAACGAAAGAGAATAAAATTCTATTTGCACGTGACAGTACTTTTAACATCTCGAGCCCTTCTTTCTTATCACTCTATACCGCAATCTTTCACGCATTAAAGCGAAAGTTGCGCTGGTCCTTCTGTCGATTTTCTTTTTCTCCCTTTTCTTTTTTCTTTTTCTTTTTGTCATGCGGCATTCGAGAGGAAGAGAGGACGCTCCGGCTCTTTACGATCCGGCCTCCGTTTAAGAAGATTAGGTTTACACGGATCTTAGTTTTACTTGAATTTACGAAATCGCATCCAGTAGAAGGTATCCACGGGGACCCCAGAATCGCCAGAGTTTTATGCGAGTTTAAAGCAGAAAGTCCAGGGGTTCCTGATACTTCCAGCTAGAGAGAGAAAGAGAGAGAGAGAGAGAGAGAGAGGAAAGAAGAAGACGAAAAGAAACGAGGACGATTGTTTTCGCTACATTTGTTTCGCGAATGTACACGGAAGAAGGGGAAAAAATACGGCGGAGAAAACGCGTATATACGTGTGCTCGTTCGTTTGGAACAGATCGAAAAGTGTAAGCGGTTCTTAATGCTTCGTAGTACCAGCTCGCTGTTTGTAGAATTCTTAATTCTCTACGAAATTGCACAACTTTTGTCTCGGTGCAATAAACCAAAGTTTTGCCCGTTCTATGTAAATTTATACTGAAAAAGAGGGAGACAGAGAGTACTGAACATAATAAGTTTGTAAACTTTTCAGAAAGTAGAGAGCAGTTTGAACAACGAGCTGCATTGTTTAAGAAAAAAGCAGCCACCCGTTTGGACAACGTGTAATCTTTCCGACCGTTTAGCTGTACAATATTTTTCTTCCGAAGCTACTCGCTTCTAACTCGTATCGTCCCTTACAGAAGACTACGACAGTTTGGGCTGCATTCAAGTTACGTTACTTCGTTTCCGAGTGTTCGTGTTTGATAAAATAATCGACAATTATATAATTTATTGATTATAACACGTTATTGTGATTAGTTCACGTTAAACAACCATCGTTTCCTGTTTAATCGCCTGTTTAATCCATTTATTGTAAATAAACTAATCGTAGTAAAGATACTACAATATTCGATCGTGTCCTCCTAAATACCACGCAGGTATACAGGGTGGTTGGTAACTGGTGGTACAAGCGGAAAGGGGGTGATTCTACGCGAAAAAAGAAGTCGAAAATATAGAATAAAAATTTTTCGTTTGAGGCTTTGTTTTCGAGAAAATCGACTTTGTCACTGTAGATCGTTGTCTCGATGGAAAAATGAAAAAAAAATTTTTATTCTATATTTTCGACTTCTTTTTCCGCGTAGAATCAGCCCCTTTCAGCTTGTACCACCAGTTACCAACCACCCTGTATAACGAAACCTCTACGACCAAACGATCAGGGAAGAAGGTTCTCACATCTCGACTATCGAACAAGTTTATTTTACCAACTTTTATATCTCTGCCATGAGCATCAATTTCACCAATTGCTACCGAATGAAACTTTGAACGAAAGCCAAACAATCGTCAAAGAACTGGCGACTGTGTCAACATCAATCCGCAACGTTTACGAACCAAGCGGTGTTTCAAAGAATTCCCGCGAAGCGACTGTTTAAAAAAATTGCATCGGCAAAAAAATTGCGAGCAAAGTACGTCCAAGGCGATTGGGATTTTAGAGAAATTTGAGGAGAGAAGTCGACGTGGCACGGAACTTGCGGCGCGCGATTCCAGCTTCCCGCTGACACGGGTCTGACTCGTTGATTTTGCATAATTCAGGAGGCAAGCTAGGACCTTGCGGTTACCCTCTGTTATTCCAACCTTATCTTATCCCGTCTTCAGGCTTCCGTTCATCTCACGATATCAGATTTGCGCGAGGCTTCCGGTTCGGAGACCGTAAAGTCTAAACTCTGGTTCCATGCGAACCTCTCGCGTGAAAAATCGTCCTCCTACGAGATGGAAACTAAAGGCGCCATTCTGCCGAATTATCGAACTTTGAGCGTGTTCCAGTCGCTGCTAAGCTTCGTCGAATCGGGAAGCCGCAAAGCGTGTAATTTCTTCGATAATCGAACGAAAAGCAAGGGTCTGAAACACATTAGCGCGTTTTGAGAAAAAGTAGCTTTCGATCATCCGGCCATTGACGATTTTTCTATTCTTCTGTGCAAAATCCCGGGCGAAATTTATAGCGTGTACAGGTTTGTCATTAGGAGACTTTTAACGCGATACAACGATACGTTGAAATAAGTTGGAGGAAGAGGAAATATTTCTTTTCCTTTGGGTTTAACGTCGCATCGATAATAAGGTCGTTATCGATACCATTATGGTAATGGCACATTTGTTCTCCGTAGCTTGCCGCTGTTACATCTCGCAGCATACTTCTGTTTCTTCTAACGTGTTACGTTTCGTACTACGTTTAATTATGTTATTTATATTACATATCATAACGTGCTTCTGGAATGTCAAAGCCGTGCTTGGGTGAAGTCTGTATTTTCGTGTCTACGTTCCGAATCTTCTGCACTCGGACAGCAAGGTGATTCGTCGAACCCATTTTCGTCTATTAACTTACATGTAACTCAGGAACAGCGTGGCTCGTCAACCGAAATCAACCGAATATATGGAACGCGATTTCAATGTCGCCCAAACTGCAAGATCAATTTACGTAACTGAAAACTGGCAGTTCTCTTTTATCATATTTCGTAACATTATCGAACAGCGAAAGGCATAATACGATTCCTACAATAGCGGAAAGCTTTCAAGCGAATACGCTACGCTTTTCCAGCAGACGAAAACGATTCACCGAACTTCGGTCGGAGTGCGGCTCGATACGCGCCACCGATCCCGAACGTCCGGTTAAGAGTTGGACTAAAAAAAATTTCGCGATTGCGCAAGCTGATCTCGTCGAGGTTACATTAGTGCGTTACGTGACGAACTTGCTTGATTTCGCGGAAAAACTTTCGGCTGCAAGAACGCACCGGGAACTCGACGAAGAAAGGCGAAGACACGAAGGAAGAAAGAAGGAATAAGAGAGACAATGAGAGGAGAAAGAGAGAAGAAGAACGGAGACTCGTAGTTTCAGCCAGCGGAAAAAATAAAGTCGGAACAGCCGTGGGGAAAATTGACTACTTCGTCGAGATTTTAGACGATTGGCACCCCTGCAGCTTTCGTATTACCCGGGGAAAATAGCGGCTGTTCTAAAGAGAGGAATTAAGCTGGCGAGTTTTCGCGTCGAAACTTTTTACCTCTCTTTGCTTGCCCCCACCTCCTCCGCTTCTTCTGCGAATTCTTCCTTCCTCGATCGTAGATCAACATCAGGCTACACTGATTTTTCTTTTTCTCGCTCCTTTTCAGCTATGCTTCCCTTCGCCCTTTTCGTTTTGATTCCTCGCCTCGAGAAGAAGCTATTGCGCGAGAAACGCGCTGACTGGCGTTATAAGCTTCTTTTAACTCTTGTTGTTTATTCCACGAATCTTCTTTTTTTTCTTTTTTTTTTTTTTTTTTCTTTCTTTTTGCTATTTCCGCTTCGTTCTTTTCTTCCTGTACAGAGGTTCTCAGTCGGTATCTTGCGAGATTATCGTTCGATGGAGCAAGATATTTCGACGAAGAAGATATCGCTTTAACGCGTACTTTTAATTTAGAAAATTGTCTCCTTTCGCGAGAACAAGCAGTGTCCTGGAATTGATTATATCTCGCTATGCGACGAGGAATTTTCGTTAAAAGCTGCACTTGCTTCCGTCGTACGCGGTACTTGTCGCTATGGTTCATCATAAGATTATTGTTCGAAGCTCCGGCTATCGAGTGGAAAGAGATTTTATACGGCGTTTGTTTAGAAATTTATTTCCTTTTGCAACGCTGTGTTTTCAAGTTGACTGTTCACCTCGCCAACTGAAATTTCAAACAGTTTTCGATCGAAAATTTGTTTTCTTTTGTTGCACAGTGTCTCTCGATCGCGTAGTTACTCTTTCACAAAGTTATTTCGCTTTGTACCACGTTGAAAGAAATTTTATACGATTTTCCTTTAGAAATTTAAGTTCTTTCGTAATATAGTATTCTTAAATCGATTACTGTCCCGAGTTATCTCACTTTGTATCCTTCGAACAGAAATTTCGCACTATTTTACTATCAAAAATCTCCTTTCCTCTGAAATATTTCGCAATCGTTCGACTGTCGTTATTATTGTAAATCTATATTTCTTTAATAGTTTAATAACTATCATTTATCTATAACTATCAGACAGATCCAAGTTACTCCGTAAAGGTCGAAGTGAAATTTTGTACGAAAGTTTCAAAAAAAAAAAAAAAAAGAAAGAAGAGAAAATTGATCGTTGCTGAAAATGACACCGTGAGTTCGTGCTCGCCATCCATATGCAGATGCGTTAGTTACAAGAAATAGTAACTAGAAAATAGTCCTAGTTACGATCGATAAATTTAATCGATAGGCTTAAGATGCTTTTTTTGGCAATAAAGGTTTTTTTGGCTCAGAACGGTGTGATAGGTTTATCCATTCAATAAAATAATAACTATTGTGATCCTACCTCTGAGTATAGAAATAACAACAATCGTATTTTATAATACAATGTTTCTCGATCATGTCGTTACTTTGTTGCAACAAGTTAATTCGAACGAAGGGTGGCGGAGTCTGTTTCGAACGAAGCAAGCGCGAACACGAAAATGCTAGGGAAAAATTTGTAAGCAAAGTTCTTCCCCTGCAGATGCGAGAATACAAGATTGGAAGGGAAAAAGTGTAACGTGGAGGGGTTGCTATCTAAAGGTGGGATCAAATTTATATTTATTTCTGCCTCGTTTTCGCGGCTAGAACTGGACAAATGGCGGCAATATTTCAAAGGTAATTTGCCGAGGGAGAAGGAAAAGAGGAAAAAACAGTGCGCCGGCTACCGCGATATAAATCGAAATTTGAATTCGGATAGTTATCATTATATTGGACTTTTAATTAATTTTCGATCATCGGATACGGATTTGCCGAATTTGTATTCTACGTATCTCCCGTGGTTTCCGTTATGTAAATTTTATTTTATCTTTCTCTGTGGCGACAGAAAACTTTTTAAGACTCGGAGTTTCGATAACGAAGATTCTCTTACTCAAGGTACTTCCAAATTGTTAATATTTATATTTATTGATCAAATGCTTAGCGCGATCGTAATTATTATTACTTTGACGAGATCGTTCGTTCCATTTGTATTATTTAATTTCATATTGTGAAAAATATATAAATGAAAATTAATGTATATTAATATTACTAATACTAATATATATTAATATTAATAATTAATGTATATATACTATGTAGGTATCGTATAATAAAATTTCAAACTGTTTCACATTACGACTAAGATATTTTAAAGAGAAGAAATGGAAAGAATCTCGGCCTGTGTGGTTCTCAATCGACTCGAAAAGTTTGTCTATCTTTAAACAAAAGTCTTCGGCCACCAAATTTTTCGTTGAACCGTCTCGCTCGATTTTACTCCAGGGCAACCTTTAAACTCGCCAAGTTTTAACATTTTCTTCGTCTCTCTGAATTTCGAGGGCTCGTGCGAAAGAAGAAGAGAAAACGAGCTATTGACGCGACGTCACATTCAACAAGTTGCGAGGAAACTGGGACGATACTCTCGCGGAATGAAATGTCTTATAAAATCTCCGATAGAATAAAATAGTCGCATCGAACGACACTTGCTTGAAAATAATGCGTAGTTATAACAACGTTAGTACGTATTAGGTCGTCCGAAAAGTTTTTTTCGTTTTATAAGAAAATTGTGGATGCACAACATTTTCCGTTTCATATTTTATCGAATTACGTATGATCCATTTTGTTTTATCAAGATAAAAATCACAACGTTTGACAGATTAGATTTCACGTTTGTATAAAAATGTAAAAAGAAAGACACTTTTCGGACAACCTAATATTTGCATATACGAATACAACTTTCAGAAGGATGCCAACGTTTAACGTTTAATATTCGTGCAATTGAAAAAATAAACGAGTTTCATTATCTGCGGTATACGCAAAATTAAACAACCTCTGTATAATTTTAATTACAAAATTGAATATTAGCGATATTCGACGAACAATAGTCATAAAACGAATATTAAAGTTCAATTAGTCGATTTACGTTACCTTAAACGATTCGAGTTGACGATTAGGTTAAATCTAAATAATGTCGAACGTATTAATATCGAATTTATTTGGTTTCATGGAAACGATTGCGTTAGAGTTGTAACTAAGCAATATGTACTCGATGGTAAAGCCACGTGTTTAACAGTTTCAAGCACGAAGATCGTTATATTTGATTAACACCAGGCAAGGTATTCCATGAATCCCTATACGAACTCTAGTGCTAATTAATAATTTCGTGATTGTTTCGTTTCAATCAATTCCAGCTACAACGGATCAAAATAAATATTTTTAACTGCAACAAATTACTTCCAAAATATGTTACGTTACGTTCGTTAACTTCGAATTCATTCTGCCTACTTGTAAGATTCTAACTACAAAGATTCTAACTAGTTTTTCTCAGCTACTTTTACCTTTATGCAGCCATGCACTGCTAACTTTTAAGGGAACCAACTCGCACGCGTATGTATGTACATGTACATTCAAGTACTTGGAGTTGGATTATTTAATCCTCGTAAGTATGTGCGCATATCTAAGATTCTCATTTTCCAAACATTATACTTATCTCTCTCTCTCTTTCTGTCGTGAAAATTCTCTGGGTAAACTTTCTTTTTCCACGTAAAATGAAACGTCTACTGCACTAGAAACGCTCCCTTAAGAGCCGTTCCAATTGCCTTTGAATCTCCTTTATGAGAAGCTCGGTGTTCAATTGCGCGTCTAACTCGCGAGAGATTGCGTTCTCCAGCAAATAATCTAATACGTTCGCTTTCTTACGTACGTGTAAGGTGTGAAACTTCTTAAGTTTCTCGCGGTGCAACCGTATGATTTCAGTTGCACAGCAATTTCACATTGACGTGCAGTTTGTCGTTCTTCAGAAACGTGTTACGATACAGAAAACAAATTCATCGAGATTGTTGGCAAAATTCAACAAAAACGGATCGATGACAATTCTTCGTATTAATCTCGAGGTTTTTCTTCTTTCGTTAGAAACCATAAAATAAAAATCTAGTTGCTTGTTAAAACGAGAGGGAAATTTGACCATATAGAAATTCCAGGACTTTACCAGAACGAACTGCTTCTAAAAACAGAGAAGAATTATCGCTCGAAATCGTCTACAAAATCCATCAAAGTTCTCCGGTTCAACGTTAAAGTCTTCTTTTAGAACGTTGAAAATCTTCCGAAAAATTCCAGAAAACTTGTAAACAAAATTGTGATTGCAGCGTAAAAAGAACGAAATTGTCCGTAAGCTTCGTCGAAATTCTTCCGCTTAATGTCAAAGTCTTTTGCCAAACGTTAAACATCATTTTCCTGATTAACGCAACAGTTAACGACGCGATTGGAGCGGTAACAATTCAGCGTTGAAAACGAAAGAGAAGCAAAAAATACGAAAGAATAGATTGGTCGAGATCGTTCGTACAAGTCATCGAAATTGACGTCTCCTTCTACAACGTTACACATCATTTTACCGAGTAAACCAAGACCGTGGATTCGAACGTACAAATTCGAGCACCATAAGAGGAATTACGAGCGAAACTCTACTCTGTGTATATGGATACGCAAGGGAATAATCGAAATTGTCGGTAAAACTCGTCAAAACGGATCGATCGAAATCCAATCAATCTATCGTGGCCAGTTCTTGCGCGTGATACCCGATCGTAGCGGCATCGCACAAACCGGTGCATATTTCTTCGAATGGCGCGTAGTTAAGCCGTACCCACCCGCGCCGCGAGTGTTCCCTTCAACTACATAGGATTTGCGCGATCCTCGACAATCGATTATACTCTAGCAGCGGTGAAATTTGTAGCGGCGGCACAGATGAAAATTTACGCCGATTCACGGTAGCTGCGCGTCCTTGTCGAGCGCAAAAACGTCAATGGGAGCCAACGTAAATTCTGACCACGCCGTTTGCTCCATGTTGCAAAGGTTTAATCGATAAACCTCGTTATATCGCACCCTAAATCCTTTTCTAGCAGCGGTTAAACCATAGAATCTGCATTAATATATTAGGATCTCACAAGGAAAGTAGTTGAATAGGAATTTGAATTTTCCAAACTGTTACGTTTGATTTTAAAAAGAAGCGAAACGTAATTTTTTGGAGCGGGACCAGCTTCCAATTAACGCGTGCTTTTTATAGCGGAGATTCAATGGACATAGATTTTTTCCCTTTTGAGTTATTTCATTTAATTTAATTTACGATACGTAATTTGTTAAATCGAACCATTTGTTCAATTAGCATACGTATTACGTGGGTCGTCGCTGGAAACGCCTGGAATATTTTCCTTTGAATGGGCAGCGGAAAGTATTTAACGATCGTATCGTTATAAAATTCCACGAATCGGATAGTATGCTTTCTCGTTTATTTAAATATTCGATAAACATCTTTTTGGAGGGGAAAAAGAGGGATTTTTTCTAGAGTTGATAGGGACTTTTATCCGACAGGAATTTGGTTGCTGGACTTTCGAGAATTTTCTCTGGACTTAAGAGAACTCTTCCGGACTTTGAAGCACCTTTTAGAACTTTGAACTTCGTAACATTGAAACTGCGAATCCGACTCTCCAGTGCAAATCACAATCGAATTGCTGCTATCAAAATATAGTTCCCTTATATATATAAAATTTCAAACGTATAACTTAGATTTCCGCTGTAGTTCTCATTTTCTTCTCTACGAATTTGCTTGAACAAATCTTCCATCTCAAACTTTCGTGATTTTACTTTCAAAACAAAAATATACAAAAAGATCTATAGAAAGCGTTTTTGTTGTTATTTCTGTATTTAGAGGTAGGATCACAATAGCTATTATTTTATTCTTTGGCCGAAAAACCTTTATTACATTTTCTTACACGGATTAGGCATAAAAACAAAAGAATATCTTAAACCTATCGATTAAATCTATCGATTATATCTAGAACTATCTTCTAGTTATTATTTATTGTAACTAGCGCATCTGCATATGGATGGCGAGCGTGAACTCAAGTTGTCATTTTCAACAGTTTTAAGTTACGTAACACGAATACGATCTTTCCACGTTAGCAAGCCGATACACGATACGTCACGCGATTGTCGTAAAGCAGTTTCAGAAATGAAAACCGCAGGACCCTTCGCGTCGTTCAACTTTCTCCAAAATTCGACAAAGATCGTGAAATCTCTCGTGACCGAGCGAGACAAGTGGGCCAAAGTGGCGTGGTTGAAACATGAAACAGAGAAACTCGGAAAGCGGAGAGCAACGGGGAGTAAAAAAGAAATAAAACCAGCGGCGACAAGTAGAACTGATCGACGATTCGAGCCGTCACGACGGCGGTGAAAATAACGGAAAGTTGCTAACGAGGATTCAGAGAGAGAGCTTTCATTATTGCCTGTGCATCGACGTTTTTCCTGCACCGCCAGCAGTCACCTTCGTCCCCAAGAAATCCTTATCTAGGACTGTTCATCCCCTTGGAGCTTCGTAAATTTTCTGATTCGTGTTCTCCCACCAAAACCAGGAAATATCGTTCAAGAACCGCGTTAAGCCAAAGGATATCGAAGTTCCTCAGAGGGTTTCGCTATTCTCGGTATTTTTTTATCTTCTAACCTGGGTTGGCCGGTAGGTCGCTGATCGAGGCTAAAAGGTCTCCAGATTGCTATGGACCTTCGTTTTCTTGCTACCTTTTCGCCAGCCACTAGCGAGGGATTCGTCGTTTCCTTGATTTTCTTACGACCGCGATGCCTTCCTCTATATATCCTTTAATCCTGAACTTTCGCCCTCTCCGACTCTAACTGTCTTCCCTCACTCCCTTTTCACTGTTTCCCTATTTTCTTGAACAGTGATTCGAAGTGTGATTGGACGGTTACGTTGCGAAGATTATAGCGCATGATTCAAGAGCGACTAAAGCGATAATCATACGGCAACGAATTTTACAATCGCTGGAAGCGGAAATTTGAATAGAAAATTTTGAGAATCATGTAACTGTAGTGGCTAATTTTAGTAATGGGAAGTTCAGAGGTGGTGGAAGTGGTAATCATAGTGGAAAATTTTGGAAATTACGGATGGTAGTGACTTGTATAAGACAACGATGTATCGAACGTTACCTGCATGAGAATATATCGAGTCTTTTAATTTATTCGCTCAACGATATAAAGATCATAGTTGTTACAATTATACTTACAGGGTATGTATATAATAGCAACTAGAGAAATAAAAATATTAACTGAAAGAATATAATGAAATTTGTCACATGTAAAATATTTGTTTTTTTCCTTTTTTCTTTTTTGTTTGTTTAAATGCAATACCGCCAATAAAATTGTTGTAACGAAAAAGTCGTGAATTCAGTGCACAAATGAATTTTATGTAAAATATTTCGTTTTGAAACGAACACTGAATGTCACAAGATATTTTTAACGTTAACATCGGTAATACTAAAAATTGGTTCACTGTATAACCGCAAAAATAGAAGGTGAAATCATTGTATGATATTTTCAATTGAAATTGTAAAAACTTTTCTCCGTTATCTTTCGGCAACAATATGTTTATGTCTCTCGCCCAAAAATGATATTCAGATTATCAGGTGTTTGTCTTCGTTGAAACGCGAAATAACACACGAACGTACCAACACATTGTACAAAGTTGCGCTCGTATTATCTTTATATTGATAATTATCATATAAGGATAACCTTACAAGTCGGATTACAGCGTAATTTTTTACGATGGTTCTTTTATCTCGCGTAATCTATTCTCCCTTCGGTTGTTTCTGTTTCGACTTTTATCTTTACTTCCATCTTTATGTTACGTTAAAACGAAACGAATGCTCCCACGTGCGTTAAAACGAAATAAGGCTTTGTAAGAAAAAAAAAAAAAAAAAAAAAGGGAGCGGCGGAACATATAACCTTGGAATGTTTGAGTTTTACTCGTGAATCCATTAAAAATATTTCTCTGTATAGGATACTTTTATATTTATCGTATTCCTATATTTCTATATAATATCCTTTTTTATTATATGTTCAGCTTACTGTATCCTAATAAATACAGAACTTACAATCCGAAACGCAGATATAAAATAAAGAATTTCTCGTTCAAACAAGAACATATTAGGAGTGTGATAAAAGTTTAGCCTATGAGACAAAAGATATTACTTAATTTCAAAGAGCACCCAAAAGTATCAATTTAGCTTATTATTTAATTAAGATTATTTTAGATCGTTTTCAATGTAGCCAATTGATCTCTATATGAATGAAAAGTACGATATTTTGTACTACAACCATATACTCGTTTCTTATTTTAAATTTTTTTATTACAAAAAATTTAATCATTTTCACTGATAAACAAATTAAAGAAAATCGAAACGGACATTTATATTTATTATTGTACTATATGAAACATATCAAGATCCTAAGATTTTAGAGATAATAAGACAGAAGGTGCGTGAACGTGAAAACTTTGCAAGAAACAGTTTCCAATTAACGTCATTCCGTGGTACCGGCGGAAATAGCGAAAGAACGGTCTAACCTCGTTTGCCCGACAAACAGTTGTAAGTGTACAATGGTTCCATCAGTTTTCGGATGACACAAGAAGCGAGAAACCACGTTTCACCCTCGGTATCAATAATTGTCCGGATGTTCTCGCTAATGAAGCGGGACTTCGACTTAATGACCGTGCTTAATTGGCAAAACTTTCAAGGATCCGTTCTTCCTACGAAGCAAGAACGTGCCACTATCTGTGACCTCCCCTATACAGAAACTGTGTTTCTGGCTGACGCAGCTAAGGGAGCAATCCAAACTCTCACTCCCCCCTTTATCTTACTTCGCCGAATATCCATCGAACTCTCCCTTCGTCCAAATAGAGAATCGTTCACGTTCGACCTTTTATCGCAGGGAAGAAGCGAAAAGTTGACACAAAGTAAAATTGTTCCGTGAAATATCATTTCGGAAAGTAAATCCGAATATATCTCGTCCTTTACAGGCTATTTGTACGATTCGAGCTGCGAACGAAGTATCTTCTTCTGAGCGAAGGTGACGACGAATTTTTAACAATTACGAACTAGCTGCGATTAGATCGTCATAATAGAAACGTTCAACGACGAAACCAACGAAATCGTAAATTCCCTTCTGCTCGAAATATCTCAACTTCCACGAAAACTACCATCTAAGATCTTGCGAACTTACGATGTTCGACGAAAGAAAAACGTCCAATTGCTGTTTGTACAAAATGTACATTGAAAAGAAAAGAATAATAATAAATTGGACTGTTTTTTTAACCGATGTTAATTACAACGAACCCAGCAGGGCAAGTGAAAAATATTCAGAAAATCTTTCGTTCATTCTTATTTAATTACGGACGATCGTAATCTTACTTTTCCCTCGATACGACGAAATCTTCGAAAATCAGGGAAACAGAAGAAAGGAAGTTTGAAGAAATTGACAGAAAAATGAATTTGCTGTTGGCAAATGTTATCGTCGTTCTTCGATAGCAGCTCGTCTTAATTGGGAAAACTTCGCAAGAGATATTCTTCCCCCGGGGAGACAAGAAGTTCACTATCTACGCGTTCTTCCTGCTGGTTCCCTGTGGAAGATCTAGCTCGGTCGGTTCCTACGCTTTCACCCCTCCAACGGTTGGTATTCTTGCGGTGGCGGCGATCACGGTAAGGGTGGCAAAACGTGGCTGGCGTTATCCGATATTCTCTCTGTGGCTGGTCCATGATCTCGGAACGAGGGTATCGTAGGATCAAACGAGGTGCACCAGGGTATATCGAGCCACGGTTCGCCGCTCACCGGTTTCCGGAAGCTTATTGGAGCCACGTAGTTTACACTGTAGGAGGCAGGAAGCGACAGAGGGAGATACGAAGAGGGAGAAGCTAGCTCCGCTTCGCGTCGACCAGTTTCCTTCTACACAGATGCTCCGAATAGCGGGGGCCACCTCTTCTTGAATTATGGTTGCACGTGTATCCATACGCTTATCTAATATTACCTACCAACTATTATTATTCTTGTTATTATCGTCATTAGCGTTCGAAGAGTATCGACGCTCTCGTAAAACCGCGATTTTTCGCGTCTATCTTGTCGTGGCAGAGCCTACGGATAGTGGAACGATCATTTTCCTGATTTATTAAATTTCGTTGGTTCAAGCGGAGATTAAGGAAATCGACTTGTATAATGTTAATAGGCGGGGAGGAGGGAAAGTGGAATAAGAAGGTACATTTCGCAGCGCGGATATAAATATGGATATAAGATCGTGGTAGACGTGTAATAAATGCTATCTATCTAGTAGAATATTCATTAACTTGAGCGAACTCACCGGTGAATTTCTTAAATCTGTATTGATTATTTGATATCTTTGATCTTTCATTACTTCCATCACTGTTATTTATTAAAATTTGTCTATCGATCTGAACGAGATTATCAAGCGAAATATTATGTTGTCGGAAAAGTGTCTTTCTTTCGCAAACGTGTTTTTTGCGACAGTGCATCTTCATACAAACGTGAAACCAAGTCTGTGAAATGTCGCAGTGTTTATCTCGACAGAACAAAATGGATCGTACGTAATTTGACAAAATAATAAAACAAAAACGTTGTGCGTCTATTATTTCCTCATAAAACGAAAGAAACTTTTCGGACAATCTAATAGATCGAACGCTTTGCCCGAAACGTCATTCTGTACAGGTAACGTAATTAAGGTTATTTATTTCAAATATTTAGTACCATTTTTAAATAATTGCATTAAAGCCGAATTTTATATTTCCCGATATTTGTTGCTTAACTTTTTGCGCATATCCGTACGTACAATTCTTAAAAAGAAAAAGAAAGTAGAAAATATTTGGTAAGAATCTACTCGACTTATACTCGGCCAACTTTATATCGTTCGTTTGTGGGATTTTAGCTCGCGACTCTATCGAAGAAACGTTTAACTGTACGGCGAATTTTAACCGCAGTTCTTAAAAGTTTGTCCGCGACAGAAGACGATTTATGTTACAATGACATTGATACCCCGCTAGGGGTAGCCACCCACATGATAATCAAACAGCCAAAAAATTCTACCAAATGTCCAAATTGGACAAATTGTGAATGTAAACAACTAAAAAAAAAAAAAAAAAAGAAAAACAATGACATTGATATTACCTATGAGAAAAGCACATTCGTCGTACGTCCGTATCAAAAGATACCTTGTGCGATAGAAACTCGGTTTACGCAGCCTCCTATTTCTCTTCTTATCTCTGGTGGTTTGCTCCCGGCGCGTAGCTTCTGCGCTACGTAATATAAATGAGCTTTCGTAAACCGGAAACTGTTTAAGTGGCGCGAACAACAGTTTTCAATATTAACGCCTTAAATAAATTGCCAGCGAGACGAGTGTAAACGTACATTCGAAAGTCGCGTCTAATAACGTCCAAACGCAGTTTCTCCGGAGAGATGAATTTCTGTAGATACGTGTGCATGAACGTAACATACAGTGCACTTGTACGGCGCTGCGTCTCGTGCTCCTCGTGGTGTGCCTCGCGAAATATCAAATCGTACAAGGTCACGTACATGCAAATGCTAAGTATATTGAAGTTCGCGGTTCGTTGGCTTCATTTTTGAAATTTATCAACGATATTGGACCTGCTAGCGTTCGACGATCAGCCAGATTAATCACTTACGAGTCATTACCACGTAGGTTTCTTTTATTTTTCGTTGAACATTTTTCCCGCGATCAGAAGTAAATATAAAAAAATTACGACCACCGTTGAAAAATCGAAAGATCGAATGTTTTAGATCGATCAAAGTAGTTGAAAGATTAAAGTAATCGTCGCGAGTATGGTTTGCGCATTGTATTTATTAAAGGCACATCGATCGATACAGTTTCATTTTCCATTTGGTACGAATTGCGGTATTTTTTAAACGTGATACATGATATGTACGCTATAGCGTGAAATACAGAGGACGCGGTAAGTAGGAAAAAGGATAATAGTTGTCACTTAAGAATTTGAAAGGAAAAAGTAGGGAAGAAGGAAAAGGATATGCAACACGTCCGCAAGATAAAGATACTAAGAAGTAAGTTGCTATCTAAGGAAGAAAAGGGATGAAACGAGAAAGCGGATGACAATAATGCGCGAGTTAAGGTGTCGTAAAGTTAAGATAAATGTAAAGCAAATGCAAATTATGTGCTCGTCTGCGTGAGAATAACCGATACGATATTCATTTGTGATGTAAGAAATAAAACACGTTAAACGATTCTGGCACGTCGATCAATTTTCATCGAGAATCTGCTTCGTTCCGCGTCAGATTTCGCGTCCTTCTCCTAATCTAATCGCCGTGTTATCCATTTAATGGTCCGCGTTCCTCCTCCGCGGCAGTAAACTCTTTAATCGCTCGAACCTTTTCTTGTTCGCTCTTCTTCCTGTTTATGCCGTTTTTAACTCGCCAGGAAGACGCGACGGAACAAATAGAGAAGGAAGCGACGAAGGAAGCCGAAAGAGGGATGAAAAAAACGATTCGTCCGGGAGAAAGGGAGAACAACGTAGGGGCAAGGTTCGTGGCGTACTAACTCAGGCACCTTAATTAGACGGACGTGGAGCAAAAGAGAGGGGAAAAAGAAGGGGACAACGAGATGAAAAAAGGACCAAGATTCTCCTAGGAACTGACTTATACTCCCTTTATCCTTTTTTCTTTCGTCGACATCGGCTGGAATGTCGCTCGATAAAAACCACATCGATTTTCTCTGCTTGTAGCGACGAAAAAAATATGCCGAAGAACGAGATGCGAGACACGTCGCGAGAAAGAGAGAAAGACAGAGGCTTCCAACGCGCGGGGGAAACGAGGCTGAAGAGAAAATTGGGAACTTCCGCGTTTTCATGGTTCAATTGCGTGTTCCAAGTGTTAGAGAAGGCGCACGTGCTCGATGCAACGTATTTTTGACTTTTATGAGATGGTTCGACGTGGAGGGTTTACCAATTCGTGGGATCAAGCTGTTTGTCTGTTATTATCGATGCTTCGTTTCTTTTTCTATTCTTTTCTTCCCCCTTTTTTTTTTCTTGCCTCCTTTGAGCAAGTTTCCTCTCTGCGTGCAAGTATTTAGAGGACAATTTGTACAAAGAATAGCATTTAAAGAATCTATTTTTGAAAAATTAATCTGCCACGTATAATTTTAAATTAGTCGTTAATTATTAAACGTACACTGTTGCACAGACAGGATCATTACGCTGCTTGTACATTCGTTTTTATTTCTATTTCTGCTTCTGCTTTTGTAAGGAGAATATTTAACTTTTGTTCTTCTCATATGTTGTATTTTTACGTCGTTAATTTTTAATCCTACGATGAAATTTTCCTCCGTAAACAGACGGTCTAAAGATCTTGCGAACTTTTGCTTTTCAAAATAAGACAGTCTCTTCTTATAAATATGTTAATTAATTCACGCTGCGTTCCTACCGTGCGTAAGCTCACAATACGTATATTCCGGTTTAAAAATATTCAAACGCGATCATTTCTTGTCGCAATATCTTTCGCTCAATTAGACGCGCAAACAACCAACTAGCCGTTTCATCTCCAACATGTGCAGTCATTAAAAGAAAAAAAAAAAAAAGGAATGCAAAGCAAAGAATTAATTCGAGCTTCGCGTAACCCTCTAGCGAAGTAACTTCGGTTGCAACTTCTATGCTTACACTTGTTAGCTTAATTAATACGCTTAAGCGACAAACGTTTAAAAAGCACCGATGAGTCTACGTTGGTTCGTAGGTGACACGGCTTTCTGAATTTTAAATAATCCGCATGATGTGCTTACATACGTCCGTAATTGGAATTGCAAGAGTCGCGAGCATTCCTCGTGCTCTCTGCTGATGTCTACGTTTCAACGAATATAAAAAGTGTTTAAAAAAAAAAATGTAAAATTACACGTATTAGAATTTTCTCATAAAAGGTATAAATTATAAAAAATTTGTATCTTAGAGAAACGGGATAATCCCCCGTTATAAAAAATAATAATAATCCCCCGAAAATAATAACATTCGACGAGTTGTTTTAAGAAAGCGCGAATGAATTTACTATTCAACCAAATACTACGAAGTACGAGGATATAATAATCGGTTTTGCGAATTCTAAATAAGGTCCACTGTCCACGAAGCTTCATAGACGCGAATTAGATGCTAGCGTTAAGTACGTTTTCATACAGTGTGGTCATTGTGAAGTAATCTGCGACAGTACACGAAACTCGCAGCGAAGCGTCTTCGTCGTTACGCGTTTTCGTCATGGCGACTGGCGTTAACGTTGTCGGTAACGAGACGTACGTTGCAGCTGTAAACGAACGTAGCGACATAGGATGAACGCGTCTTCCTCGTCGCCAGCGACATTTTAATAACGAAACGAAACTTATCTTACCGTATGCTCCGTAGACCGAACACCGGTGTACGCCGTATCGTCGCTTCAAATAAACATACGCTTACGCCAACTTCTATGAAGTTTCTTCTACGAAGCGACGCTTCGTGGACAGTGGGCCTTATACCGTAATTGTTAACACTTGTCTTCGTACGTCGTACGTAATAAGAAGAGAGAAGAAGAAAATGCAGTGGCATAGACGCAGACAGCCACGCGGCTGAGAAGATTAAAGGAGAGAGAGAAAGAGAGAGAGAGAGAGAGAGAGAGAGAGAGAGAGGGGGCAAAGGTAAGGAGAAAAAGCGGAGATGGCAAACCAGTTCGGCGGTTGTCCACGTGCCAACCGCGTCTGCTTCTGTCACTCGCCACAAACGTATCGTCCCATCGTGTTGCCGACGTGGAAGCGCGTGTAGAGCCCTTCTGGTGCACACGCGTGCACCATGCACGGCCGCCCCGTTAACGAGCCACTCGTGCAACCACTCAGAAATCGCGCGGAGAGAAACGAGGGATCGAACGGTTTGTTCGAGGCCTGGAGGAGTTACGGGCCATCTGGATCCTGCCATTGGTATTTTACGTTTCTAAAAACGGATCCGACGCGATGCGTTCTTTCCAAATAATCAGACAGGTATGTATTATATCCAAATGATTTTGTCGGAAATATAATAAGAGGATAATTCGAGTGAAGATAACATACGTGGAAGAAAAATGAAATTTCCTCGTTAAAAAATTGGTACCAGTGTATTTTTTGAATAGAAATTGTCGTTGAAATTTCGCACGGCGAATACCGTGAGTAATTACGCGATTGTGAATTGCTAACTCGTTGTTATTGATTTTAATGGACGGTATATTAGCCAGCATCGAAGGATCTTGTGTGCAAGAGGACAAAAATCCTTTGACAGCGTCGCTCGTAATATTCAACGCCACCGTTAAATTAGCAATTAACCATGGTTACGTGTTTCATTTTCAGCAGGTACGTGTAATGCCTAATTACATTTTTAGACTCTTTGCGCTGTTCTTTAATCGAAGAATATATTAATGGATGGATAATATGGAGAATAATATGGGACATAAATTCGTAAAATTTGTGGAACGTTTGGTATTCACTTTTGTGATGTCTCTATTACTACGATATGAAACTATTATTATTATTATAATAGAATTTTATATTGAAATATAGCTACTCATCATTTTTGTATTAAATTACGCAATTAGACCGCAAAATTGTATACGTTTATGAGAAATTTAAAGATGCGGAATGCATGTAGTACGCGAGAACGTACAAAATATAGTAGTCTGTATAATATTCAGTAGATAAAAAACAATTTGTTCCTTAAATTGTATCCTCTTGATTATATTTATGAACCAATTTCTTATGTATTAAACACAAACAGCGCTCTATATGTAATAACGTTACTACGTAGAATTTAATTAAAAAATTTGACATTAAAATTAATTATCAAAAGAAATCGTACGTAACCAAAATTTCGGCGTTCGATCGAAGAAGAAAAAAGAGCAGGAGAAAAACGGAGTGACACGAGACATAAATAGGCTGTTAAAGGGAGAGAAAACGGAGAGAATCCGAGCGTAAAGAGGCGGCAGAAGGAAAGGGAACATCGGCATTCCCATTTAAAAGAGCAAAGGGGCTAGTTTTTTATCTGGAAGAAGAAGCGGCCCAGAGGCGTAAAAGGAATCTATCGGTGGCACGTGACGAGCCACGCGCCCTTAACACCTACGGCTTTATCTCGAGGGTTCAAGCGCGTATCTTGTTCACCCACCTTATTCGAAACTGATAAGAATGATTTGCGATCCCAACACAGTTTGATTCTCTCTGCTTTCTTTCTCTTTCTCTTTCTCTCCTCCTCCCCTTCCCTTTCCTCCGCCTCCCTCTAGCGACTAGACTGCGAATTTTTATGCATTTATGGAAAATTTAAAGGAGCAAGAACGCATAGAATATACATAATACACGAAAATATCTAAAATATACAGGTTGAGTCAGATCATGTGGAAAGTACGGCAGGGGTTGATGCAGCACGCTAAAATAAAAAGAAAATAAGAATATGAACATATGCCTGATACGACCTTGTTTTCGATTTACAACTTATTTTATGACGCTGCACGTTGCTTACATAGATCAACGATTGTCTAGCAGGTGAATGGGTGGTGCTGGCCTTATTTCCTGATCAGCTCGCTCTCCGGACCTGAATCCGTTCCATTATTGTTTATGGAGGCATTTAAAATCTCTTGCGTATAAAACGTCAATTGACAATGTTGAAGCTCCTGATGAACGCGGCGACCAAAGTTGCCGATAAACCCGTATAAGCTGATCGAACATGTTCGACAATCTATGATGTGATACATTCACGCTTCTATTGAAGCTGAACCTGGTCACTCGGAGCAGCTGTTACTCGGAAACAGGGTCATATCGGACATATATCTATACGAGCGTTTCTTCTTATTTTAGTGCGCTGAATACGGCTGCTACCTTATACATATACTTTTCGTATGTTCTGACCTACCCTGTATAAAACGCTATATCTACGCAACAGTGTTGCTGTTTATAATATTTAATCGATGAAGCGACATGTATCAAACTCTGATGGATCCTGATGGATGAACGAAGCTGCGAGCTCAACTGATGCATCTGACGCGACGTGTCTTGTCGATATTTCTTTCTCAGATTTGCGCGAAATATTTAAGAAAATTATGATTAACGATCCTAAAGAGCAGAGCAATCGAGATGGGTTTAGAAAAAGGACGAAACTCGTTTCGAAATTTCTGTCAATACGATCAGCCAAGAATTTGGTTTTTCAGCGCAAAGCTCTCTCGTGAATCAATCGTTACGATCAATCGCTGCAGCTGAGTATTGTAATCTTGCCGTGTCTCTCGCTCAAGTTCGCATAACTAACGAGCTGGAATGCTCGTGCGCACGTAGCTATCAAAACATTGGCCATATTGCATGGCAATGCCCTTTGTTTGATACTCAGAGAATGAAATTAGTTCAACAACCTGCGGAACTGAAGCTGCAACCGAGTATGATTGTCTGCCTCGCCAAACCAAATGTACCTACGTGCAATTATGTTTTGTTGTTTCTCAAGGACCGTAATATTAAAGTAGCAAACGTATATACATGTATATTCGCGATATATAGCGAACAAGTCTGCACAAGGCTTGAAATAGTTAAAAAAAAGACCTTGAATAATTAAAAAAAAAATAATAAACCTTCTGTGGAAGTGCCTAATTTTTAAACACATGTAATGGAATTAAATCTTTTCTTCGTCTTTGAGTAAGCATAACATGGAACGTACGGTTCTATTTAGAAGAATAAAATGCATCAATTCTTGAAGAATGAAAATATTTGAAAGAATACGAATATTAAAAAAAAAAAAATTAACATTGCTCTTTTGTTGATAATACGAAATGAAGCGAATATAGCACGAAACGAAGAATCTTATTCGTTATATCAGAGAAAATCGATTGAGCATTCTAGCAGGACGGATTGCAAAAATGTGTCGGAAGAGAAAGAACGGACCGAGCGGAGGAAAGAAAAGCGGCAAACGCGACTACGAAATGCTTCTGTTGAATTTTTCACGAGCATCGGGCCGAGCTCTCATCTCAGAAAAATCTCGTCTGCATTTCCTCGTAATACACCGCTCGGTTATCCGGCCTGCGAGTCTTTCGCTAGCTGCTCGAGATTTTTCGCGATTAATCATTAAACAGCATCGCGATCCTTTGTATCAACTCTTTTACGAACTTATATACGAAACATGTAGAATTTAGAATGTTTTCTGTCTTCAACCAACCTAACAGCTTGCAGCTTTCGAACTTTTATTTGACCTCGCGATATATTACAACGTAAAAATGCTAGGACATTTTGGTAAGTAAGATGATTAGGTAAAAGGTGTAAATAAGATGATTTTACAACATGGTTTAAATGCAAATGATGTCAGATTTAACGAGTAACTCGAAAGTTGCACCGATCAACTTCAAACTTGAAGAACGAATAAACACTTTTACCTTGAAACTTACCATTTGATCGACCATTATTTGTCCAATCGATTATAATTCATTGTCTTCTTAATTAATATTGCGCCGTTTTTGCGATAAATGAAGTTACGAATATTAATCGTATAGCCGGATAACGAAACTGAGAAACTTACAAAAAGTGGAGTCGATTCGTTTTCTTCTGAAAGGCTGGTATAATATTATCCGAGTAAAGTTATCTTAAGAACAAAGTTACGGCAATAATTTAAGACACAATATAGATAAATTTTATCAGTATAAAAGTATCCATTGCATGCTTATTGTTAAAAAAGTATAAAAGTTTGTTCTTTCTTGTATATTATCTGTTTCTTTACGCGTCTTTCAATTCGATTCTTTCGATACAAATTTTTTATTTTCTTCAAATAATTCTAGTATTATGTCGTGAAATTCCGTATCTAAATATTATTGTTACAATCTGCAAAAATTCTCGAATGGTTCAAGACGTACGCTTCTATCGACAACTAAGTGATTGCGGATTTTGTCAATACCACCTAATGACAAAATCCGCAATCACTTAGTTGCTAACCCAATAAATAACTTAACAGTTTGAGTGCCAAGCAGCGCGATCGCGCTGTTTAGATTTTGCGTCGAAAATCCCAATACATTCGAACGCTACGGACGGCTGACGGTATTTTGTATTTCATTGTTATCTTCTTAATAATTCTTTTACAAAATTTGAAATATTTATATAAGGTTCAATTCTAGGATAATTCAGGGATCGATTCTGAAAATCGAGTTTATTGTGAAAATGCTTAAATGAAATACAAGAGTAAACAACAATTAACAATTAACAACAATTAATAACAGCAATAATTAAATAAACAACGACCAATTAATAACAGTAAACAATAAATAGCAAGTTCTGTGCAATGTCTACCTGAAAATCGAGAATCGATTTTCAACGTCCTGAGCTACCGATCTTTCTCCGTCAATCTTCAATGTTTTAAATAATTACTCTTTCTTCTGTGATCTTGTCTGTCTCCGATGTTGATCTCTGTCCGTCCGTTTGGGAAATGCGTGTCTCTCGAAATGGCTCTCCGTAAAACAAAGAAAGCCGCTCTGTCCGTGAAACGAAAGAAATCGTGCTGTCCGTAAAACAGAGAAAGTCCCCTTGTTTATCCGCATTTGAACTCTTAGAGAGTTTACATTTATAAATTAATAGTACGCATATATAATATTATAGATGTATTTCATAAAGTAACAAATAAGACGAGCGCTATTGCGTCGCTTGTTTCTCTTCGCAATCGATTGAGACAAGCGCCATCGCGCTGTTCGGGATTTTTCGACCCTGTTTTTCCAAAGACTCCTGGGACTCAAAACGGTTACTGTATTCTGGAATGATCATCGTAATTACATATATGTGTAAGAATGTGTTCGTAATGTCGATGAAAAGTTATAAACGACGTAGCTATCGTAACGTATGTACCTACACATTTCTGTCAAGCGTTACTCTCTCGCTCGTTAACAGAGTTACGACTTCGCGAAGACTTCCGTTTTACATCTACCTTCGTCTCCTTCGAGATATCGCTCGAAGAGCTTTCGTCTCGAAAAGGCTTATTCGAGGATTAACAGCAATTCTCGTAAAATTCAAATCCGTTCGATCACCTAAATCTGTTCTCGTGTTTTAATCGCACGGAACTTCGAAGACAGAAACGCTAGCTATTAAATAGGTATCGAAATTATTGATTTTCATTTATATTATTCAGATTGTTAAGCTATATAAAAGTAATAAATAATTTTCTTGAATTCAATTCATTTCCACTTCCGCTCCAATTGATACTTCACTTTAGAAGAGAAATGTCACTGATAAACACCACTTGCCAAGTATATATATATATTGGAAATAATTTATTATCCCCATTCTATAAACTTAATTTACAGAAATATTGCTTGGATAACTAATATTTCCAAAGCTTTTCATTCATTCATTGCCAAGCTTCTTAAGCACCCATAAATGTAAATGATTTTCTCTCCGCCAACTCGAAGTAAGATGTACAAGGCGTCTCCGAAATCGTGGTACAAGCGGTTTGCTGGTGATTCTACGTGCAAAGGTAAGTCGAAAAGAAAGAATAATATTTTTTCGTTGGTGGATTCGTTTTCGAGAAAAGTGAGTTCGAAGATCCATCAGGTGTCCGGGTACTAACTACTCTTGAAACTTACAATTAGTAGAGAATCTGCTAGATTTCTCTGCTTTTATTTCTGTAGATCTTGCATTTGCAAAAATTACACATTCGTAAGTATTCGATTATGAACCACAGAATGTCTCTGAAATCGTGGTACAAGCGGATTGCTGGTGATTCTACGTGCAAAAGTAAATGGAAGAGAAAGAATAATATTTTTTCGTTGGTGGGTTAGGTTTCGAGAAAAGTGAGTTCGAAGATCCGTCAGGTGTTCGTGTACTAATTGTAAATTTCAAGACTATTGGATTGGCAACTAAGTGATTGCGGATTTTGTCATTAGCTGGTATTGACAAAATCCGCAATCGCTTAGTTGCCAATCCAATAGTACCAGGGCACCTGACGGATCTTCAAACTTTTCTCGAAAACGAAGTCTCCAACGAAAAAATATTATTCTTTCTCTTCGACTTACTTTTGCACGTAGAATCACCAGCAAACCGCTTGTACCACGATTTCGGAGACATGCTGTATTTCATAATCGAGTACATACGAATGTGTCACTTTCGTAAATCCAAGATCTATAAAAATAAAAGCAGACAAATCTAGCGGATTGTCTGTAAATTTGACCGAGGATAAACAAAATACGAGATATTGCATAGCGAGGATAATTCGCAAACGTTACAGACAATCGCTGTGTGAAAAAAAGGTACAAAAGCGGAAGGGTAAAGACACTTTAGCACTTTTCTCGTTTGCAAAATATATTTCCCTTCTCGAACAATAAACTGGTTGCAGCGGTTCTGTTCGATATCCGTGAATGGTCGAACGGATGCGGTTCCCTGGGATTTACCGGCTACTAAATAACGAGGCCAATAATGGGCATAATAATGATAGCGCCGATGAGATTATCGAAATTGGAAAGATGCCAAAAGGCCTGCGATGTTTCCGTCTCGCGCGCCAGCACGCGTTTTTACGCGTTCTCCATCCACCGCTTCCCGAACGCGTAATACAAAAAGATCTATGATCGTCCCGTCATATTTTCACCGTATTTTCCGTTTCTGCCTTTCGAATAGACTGCTTGAAGTTTGGACAAACAATGGCAGTTAGAAATTTTAGTATTTCTGATAGACAACATCGATACGTGAAGAATGTCGCTTATGAATAATTTGATATCGCATTAAATTATACAAAGTTTATTCATCTTCAATACGACGACTATGATTAGTTTGTTTGAAGCATAATTTACCAATGGTCGTAACCTTAACCTCATGTAATCTTGTTAGGTTGTAGCTTATATACAGGGTGTCGCGTTTCTATCTATGTATTATTATTTCTATTATTAATCCTTTGCACTCGGCTCCACTTTAGGGGGCGCACAGGTTATATAGAACAAATTTAAAAAATATATATGTTTCATCGAAGCTGCAGTTTCGCACTGTACGAAAAAATAAATAAAAAGAATTGAAAATGTACACAGATACGCCGAGCGTAAATGGTTAATATCATTTCTATTACTGTAAATCTAGTACCGAGTCAACAAAAATATCACGCAACATGCTTTTTGAATTTCCCGTAAAGTCTCCTAGAATGTCATAAAAAAGCTAACGTGTGATCCTATTTATGTTACCCAAGGTGACGTTAGTTTTGTTTAGAAAACAAAGTATTTTTAGAATTTTTTTATCGTCATTTTTAGTACACTAGACACCACTGAAACACGGTTCAAAACACTTTTTTGTTACATGACCGCAAATGGCACAAAACAAAAATAGTGAGCCGCTTTACGCGTGACATCCTATATATTTCGTTATAATAATATTTTATGTATACTAAATATTGTCTGTATGTGTGTGAATATAATATAATGTATACTAAAACTAGCCAATCTTCATAGTATTAAAGACGAATAAATTTTGTGTAATTTAATCTTGTTATCTCTGGTAGCTAGCAACTTATGCACGTAATTTTCAAGTTACAATACCGTCATTTTCAATCGAAACTCGCTAGTCGACGAGTGTGATACATTTACGTTAACGATTTGAACACACACAGTACTAGATTCTGGTTCTTTAAATCAGCTTGCCAGATACGAGTGTCAACATAGCCCATTGAACCTAATACCATTAACCAAACCCGAAGGCGAGTTACCAAAATCTATTTACACATCGCCGTTGTTTAGTGTACACAGTCCCAAGACGTTAACGCAAATTACGCAAGTGCACGTGCGTACACATGCATGCCACAGAGGCTGGCTACAGTATTAGTATCTGCTGACATCAAGTTGATAGATGTTTAATGATAAACAGATTTCCATAATGAGATTTGCCGAGTCTAGTGCAAATCATTGTTTGAACAGCTTCCTCGCCTACGTTCTATGCATTTTTGTCCCCTTAAATTTGTATGATAAATGCACGCATATCAGCAGTTCGATCTTTCAAAGTAACAAAATTAGTACACCGATAAAACGATATAAGAATAGCAAAACTATTCTCGATAATAATTTTAACAGATATGTATACAAAATTTCAGCAGAGTAACCATCATTGATAAAAACATTCTTTCATTCGATTAATTTCTGGGACTTTGATACATTCGCTGTTATCGCCTCAACGACATTCTAAGATCTAAGAATCTACGAATCCAAAGAAAGTAATCGAATCGACGTCGGTAGCGAAGAACGCGTCGAGCAATGAACGACGACAGAAGCTACAGCACGAAATAACTGAAACCTTGCGAAAGAACGTAAAAATGTTTCTGGATAGAAACTGTAAAACGAAACACATAATGGAAACTATCCAGTAGAAGGCAGAAATTTTAAAACGCTCTGAAAAAAATATTCACCGAGAGAAGTACGTTTAGAAACTACGTACATGCGTATTATTCGAGCCATCCGTGTTTCTTCTTCTTCTTACGATCCACGTAAAACGTAAGAAGAAGAAAAATATGTGACAAAAGTCGGTGAAATAAGAAATTCTCGAAGAACATCGGAGCAAAACAGAAATGAAGACAGGAAGAAGTGGGCAATAACAATACGTGAACGCGATTACCGTGGAAGAAGCAGGTAAACGAGCAAAGAGAAAGGTAATGCGATGGAAAGGGGAGAATGGTGAGGGCGTACACAGGTGTAAGAAGCCTGTACAGCCAGATGTTTACGTGCGTTATGGCGGCATGGTAAAGGCGTACGTACGGATGATACAATATCCAAGCGATATCAAATTGATGTTTATTCAAGTGGCTATATGACATGTACTATACGCAGCATCAGAATGCCGGTTCGTGTTCGAGTTGTTTCACTCTTGCGCGCTTTCTCTCGACGCGCCATATGCTGGTCATTTCGATGCAGCACCAACTAAGTATTTACGCGACTATCGATCAACTATTCCGTTTTATTTTATTTGTCCATGCTCTATCCGTCATTGTCACGCCTTAATTTCGCGAGATTTCAGCGGTGGAACGTCTGTCGAGAACTATCTTCGAATTCTCTTAGATCGTGCATCGACGGACGAAGATTTCAACGGAGACAAAATTTCATTGGAAATCAGTTCGATGTAGAAATCGAAGATACTTTGATCAGGAAATAGTAAACGATCGTGTAATATTTAACAACGTTTTAATAAATTCTATCGAACATCGCTATGTTTCTTTTCGCGTGTGGATTTAATCGAATTTATAAATATGCATATTTGGTTGTAAACTTGTTCCGATGTGATCTTTTGATTCGCGAACGGAGAGAACTTCTTGACACTTCGAACAATTCATAATTAATAGCGATAACGATTTTACAGCGACAAGTTGACTTCTTGCAGAGCAAACGTACATATTACTGTACGTAAGAAGTATTAAGAAGATAAAATTAGAAGACATTAAGATTTTGTATCTTATACGATGTAACACGGAGATAATAAAATGGCGTGTAATGGCGTTAATTCGTTCGCGAGCAGCCCTTGTTACGATACGGAGGGTTGGAATGAATCCAGTAGACGCATTACGCGACACAAACTTGGCGCATTTTTATAAATTTTCCGCGCGCTATAAATTACAAGAAGTTTTGAAAAACAACGTGCAACTTCAACACTTACGATTCTGAAGTCGAGACACCATATTTTAAAGGCTACTTCGGCCGCGATACAGCTGTATAAAACTAAATTTAAACTCGCCCGTTTATCATAATTCACTTAGATTCAGTGTGCTACAAATGACATTTTTCTCCTTTCCTTGACATTTCTTAATTTTTTAATTCTAAGGCATACGTGTTTTAACATCATGGGAAATCTGTTCGAAGATATATACGTACTTCTGTAAATTTACGAATGCTGCAGCTACCACTTACGTACATTTCGTGTAATTACATTTGCATATAATCGATATCGTACGCCTGCAATTTAAATAAAAAGTCAAACAATCGAGTGGAAATTGGAAGATGCAACGAGGAAAGGTTTTAAGCTTTATTCAAACGTTTAGCGCTTATTTGATGGAATATTCTTAGAAGTAAGGAACAAGGAATGTTACAAAACGCTTTTACAGCGAAAATTCGATTTTAATACTTTAGCGTACCAGGAGGAAAACAAAGTTCAACGAAGCCTGATCCTCGATTACGCGTCAAAAGTAGAATCAACGATAAAACTTCCGTTCTACGTTACTCTAATTTTTGTCAATCCTTTGAAAACTTCCATACTAATCGCTTATTCGTATAATGAAATTGAGAAACTTGTAAAAAAAACGAATTAAACGTAAAAGGATCGAGTGTAATTCCCATTATTCGTGAATCAATATCATTTCGAGCTGTTAAACTTCATTGGTCAAAGTCCATTCCATTTAGGATGAAATCCAGAGGAAACAGCTAGCGTTCGAGCTCGTTATCATACTATTCCGAACCGCGAAAATAAAACAGCGCGAGCTATTCCAGGCAACGAGAGAACAAACAATTCGTTGGGAAACGACGAATTCAAACTATTTAACGCACGAATGCCAATTATGGTTATTGCAGTACGATCTCTAAAGCCTGTGAGATGTCACTTTTATCAAGACGAGATTCGTTCAAGTAACAATTAAAGCCAACGACTGAATGCACAAAACGCGCGGCTAAACAGAATCGAAAGGCGAGAAGGAAATTATTAGATAAACGGTGCGAACGATTTACGTAAAACGTATACGAAAATTAATGGACGACTATCTGGAAATTTAACGAAATGAAAAATTTTCAATACTTAAGGGTACGATCAAACACGAAATGTTTTATAAAAAAAAAAAAAAAAAAATTAAATACGTACAAAAGTGCGAAACGTTATATTGGAAGACAAGAAAAGATTCGCATATCAGCGTAATAGTTAACTGTCGATATTCCATTTCGACATATTCACCGTTCCTGTCAATCTGAAGGTGACAACGATAAAAGATGGAATTTATTATCCTATTGTTTCATCCCAATGGAGAAGATTTAATACTCGCTTGACGTATCTTTCTATTTTTACAGTTATCCACGCATAAAATCCCAATGGTGTAAAATTGAAGATCCAAGTATCCTTCTCTTTATATTTCGCACGCTTGTTGTAACTTTCAACGAATTCTTTAAATCATCTACGTTCATCGTAACGTTTATCGCTGAATTACTATATCCAATAGGATATGCTGAGAGTAAGTTGAGCTCTTAAATCCTGGGACACCCGATGTACGTAGATACATATACACACACGTTGACAGCACCGTTACGCATTCGCGGATAAATACCCACTTACGTATTCAGATCCGGAGGTTGGCTGCAGAATAATCGTCGTTCGAGTCGCTTCTACAAAGACAAAAGACTACCACCGGATTGTAATAAGTGAAACTGCTGCTTCTGTGTCTACCTACCACTGTTATTACTACGTGGCTGTTAAATTACCAGGGAAAAGAAGCAACGGAAATTTTCTATCCTCTTGCCAGCGTTTTTAAATTTTCTCTTTGATAGTGTAACTTTGCAAACCGAATTCCTAACAATTTGATTTCTTCTATTTCTATCATAGACGTTTGTAACGTATTAGGTTAACCGGAATGTTTCTTTCGTTTCATAAAGAGATGATAATAGACGAACAACAATTTCTGTTTTATATTATTTTATTGAATTAGGTATGATCCATTTCGTTCTATTTCTATTATTACGTTCGTGCATAATTCAATAAACTAATATAAAAGAAAAAACATTGCGCGTCTATTATTTCCTTATAAAACGAAAGAAACATTTCGGACAACCTAATATACCGATAGCGACAAGTCAGCCTATTGTATTATCGTAAGAAATTCATGACATTTCATCTACTAGACTCTTCTTAGATTAGAGTTATAACGCGTAATTGACTACGAATTCCATGATTTCGATAATTTTATACGCGTTTTGACACGCGACAGAAAACCAGCGACATTTCCATTAAACAATAATTCTGTGAAGATACATTGCGTTCCAATGTTTTTGAAATAGTAGCGTTCTGCGTCGATGTGCGCACTGGTTCTTTTAGATCGAATGGGATAAATGCAATCGCATATTTGCATCAGTCATCGAGCATAACATGGAACGAATACCACGACTGATGTTTATCCGGCTAAGTAAGTGGGTGAACGTTTAGAGGAAATTAAAGGAAGTTACGCTATCTGGAGACTACGCGTTACACATTCACGCACCCGTATAGTATATGGGTAAAACACAATTATTGCCAATGGACGATAGATCGCCAAAGTAAAAATATTTCTAAAAAACATTATATACAATACAGGCCACAAATATTAGGACGTCCGTTGGTTACATTTAATTATTGGGAAATTCTTACTTCATTTAATATTTTACCTTAGAAGGCACGTTGCAAAGGGAAAAATAAAATAGCTAAAGTATAAAAGCAGCATAAATGTAACATACATATATAATTTTTCTATATTTTTATATTTTTTATTGCACGTATATTTGAATTTACCCTAAATATTAAACACCAATAGACGTGCTAACACTTATGGTCGGCTGTGTATATAGGTACGTAGGTCTGAAGGAAAGGACGTGGCACGCGAGTATACACACATCGGCACGCAAAATATTCTATGAAAATCCTCGCAGCGATCGAGCCAGATGGAAATTTAATTCCCGCAGGCAGGTTATCTCGGGACCGAGGAGAGCGACTGAAGTCGCGGAATTGAATTTTGGAAGGGCCTGTACCCATGGAAGACCTTCCCGAGGACCTCGATATACGTCGCATCCGCTTTCGCCTAGAATCGAATATTTTCATGAAAATGCCGAAACAACGATGTTCCCGGTCGAGCCTTTCCATATATCGAATTCTGTTTAGCTATCGGGACACCATATAACGTTCTTGAATTGCTCGCCTCCGTTCTCATTGGAGTCATACGAATTGCATTTGTATGTTTTTTTGTTTGCGCGATCGATATTAAAATGCGACAGAAAGAAAGTCGAATGATTTCGGAATATTTATCTCTATAAAATAGTATTTTTCCTCGTACGATGGTGCACTGAGAAAGAAAAAGATATCGTTACATCCTTTTTAATGCAATCAGATGCACGGTATCATTCTTTTTACGCGAGTAAATTCTTCTAGCTATTGTTCGTGCAACAGCGAAGAAGACAGACGTTCGATAAAATTAATAATTTATCAGACATAGAATTTTCTTTGCAAGAGTTTACGCGTGTTATTCTAGATGTCTTGATACGTTAGTAGCGTAAATAAAAGAAATAAACTTGATTTTTATTGCAGATATAAGCTTCGTTATTACAGCCATTCCACCAGGTAAAATGTGCTTTTAATATATCGCATCATGTTCCTATCTCTCGATTAATCTACGAAAATATTGATACGTATGCAAATTTATCGATTAAGGAATAATTCATAAATCTAAATATATCGCGATATAGCAGAAACAATTCAGAAGAATCATCGTCTTATACGGAAACAAAATATCTGGCTATATTAAAAAAGAAAATGCCTGTACTTTTTCGCGTATTAAACAAGATAAAATTCCACGACATCGTCAGTTGATTCAATTTTTTTCTTCGTCACTTTTTAATATCGTTAACCGTATAGAAGCAGTAACCCGTGGCAATAGTCTGACTCAACCTGCATATGCAGCAGCGGAGAAGGACCAGACCAGACAAGGAAATTGTTTGATCTTCGATCGTCGTCCTTATATTGGCCCCTTGCCGTTTAAATTTCCCGTTTCGTAAACTGATGCAGATATTATTTTGTTTTCTCTCTCTCTCTTCTCTTACTTTTCCGTTTTTCAAATAGAACCCTGTCGCTACGACGGTAATAAAGAAGTTTCATCTGTTTTCCGTTAAAAGACGACGCTTTATAGCGTTTCCAATGGCACTTGCGACGTTGCGATTTTAACTTAAATTATTGGCAAGTGCTTGCATGGGGCTAAATGTAAACGTACGAAGGTAAATGTCTCTAGTCGATGGGAGCTACGTTACATAAGAAGTATGCGAGATGTTTAACTTGGCGTTGGCAAATTATATTTTTCTACGCTTCCTGGGCAAACTGGTTCGTTTATATCTCAGTCCATCTTTCATATTCTAAACTTACAAAAATGTGGAAAAAAGTTCTGCGACATTCGGATACTTTCGTCTGTATCACAGACTGCGCAAAGATAACGTTCCTGTAAAAATAAAAATTCGGAGAAAAGAGAAGGCTGAGTGCGAAATTACGCGATTTAAATTATATATTTCCAATATCGCTAAAATTAAAAATTGAACGTCTCTGGTCATACAGCCACAGAGGTGAAAAAATAATAAAACCTAATTTTCGATAATTATCATTCATCTGCCAGTAACTTCTTTTAATTTCATGAAATATAGAAATAACGTCGCGTTTTCTTCTTGTTTCTTGTGCAGTTTCTAACGGGATTGCGATTTTTGTAAATTGAAAATGTTTAATCAAGCCTTTTGGTTTTCCGTGTCCCATCTGGATTCGAGGAATCTTGTTTCTTTGTTTTGCGCAAGACGACCGAGAAGTGCTACAAGCGAACTTAATTTTCCAATTAAATATACTTCGTTCACTGGTCAAACAGTATTTCAAATGGTAGATTGCAACGATGGAGTGACGCTCGTTTCTCTAATATCGTTTCTATGTAACGAGGTTAGTTTGGCCAGGAAGTAGTTAGCTCTGGTTCAGCCTGGAATGTGGAAAACCTTACGAGGCTTTACGAACGAACGAAATAAGCAAGATAGAAGTATCAGGGCAAAGGAAAAGCCATTGAATTTTCTAAGTCTGACATTACTAGAAATTATTCTTATTTATTTCACTTTCTATAAAAGTAACTTTGAATATCGGATTTATCGACAAACGAGATTTTATTAACCGAAGAATACAGAAGGAAGACACGATGAATCATAATTTTCATTTTTTCGTATAAAACCGATTTCACGTATATCGTCAAAAGTTTTATTCTTGTCAAATTTCTTTATGGATTTCTCCTAAAAAAATGATCGATACTGATTATTATGCATCTATGAGACATTTCAAAGTGCGAAGGTATATAGAATACGCATAATAAAGAAATACGTATACAATATGGAAAGTATGCCATTCGTTATAATATTTAGCGAGTGAAACAAATCTTTGCTTAAGTTTTATTTCTTCATTTGTGTTTATAAAACATTCACAGTGTTTAGTCATAGTCTAAATATAAAACAAGATAGGTATTTAAAATTCATAGAAACTCGTAAGAGGACGAGTCCGTGAGTACGTAACTACAGTTACTCGCATAATTCATCCCGCAACACATACGCTCATATCGCACATACATAACAGATCATACACGTATCAACACATGCTCGTTAAAACAGACTAACGTTTTTAAAATAGGACAATTAAACGACCCGAGTATTTTTGAGAAGTTGAAAGGATTAGTTCGTGTTAGACGGCGTGAAAAAGAAAGAGATTTGGAAAAATGGAAAATTTTTCTATTTTTTCGACAGGCATCTAAAGATGTAAGAATCTTTAGATTTCAGGCCGAGAGCCGTAAAAAAATTACGACTTTCGTTAATTTTAACCGTTTGTAGCTCATAGAAACAGCAACCGATTTCGATGGAATTTTCAACAAATGGACAAAACGCGTCGTTTAAATTTTCATTAGAAGCTCAGACAAGAAAGCTGTAACAAGAGGTATTTACTACTTTCCTCGCGATTCCGACCAAACGCAATTTCTTTTTTTTTAATTGTTATTTCATTTAAAAATTCGTCATTCCTATTTTTGTTTGAAAAATTCTTACTGCTGTTTTGTTTCAAAGGATGTTTGGTATAAAAGAGAGGGATAGATCTCTGCTTTGTACGATTGCTTACAATAGGAGCAAGCACCGTTATTGTTAAATATAGAATCAGTTTTTATTTCCGATGTATGTTTTCCCGTACTTTTCTCTTTCACAGATTTCTATTCGCCTTCTTCCCTCGTTCCTCGTTTTTTATTCATATCATTTTATACATCAGAGTCATCTTGCCTTTCCTTTCCTTACCTTTGAATTTCCTTCCAACTTTCTCACTCCGTGAATACGATATTTTTCAAATTTTTCTTCCACCGATCTGTCTACGTCAATCGATACCCAGTCGTTTCGATTGTTTCGCGTACGTTTCATGAAAAACTTGTTGCAGGGTCGTATACAGATAAGTACACACGATTGAGAAGCTATTATACGTCAAATAATTTGCGTGTACCTGTGCATGTAGCATCGAAGTTACTCCGAAATTAGTAACTATATTTACAGTTTTCAGAATGTGACAGCAGATTATAGAAATCTTTGACGAAAACTTTCGAAATTTCGGTATTTTACGTGTTGAGACAATGTACGTGAGTTTGATTATTCCGTGTAAAGTCGGAGCTTGAATTCTAAGATATCAAAGCTTCGCTGAATCGAATAATCCTATTCTGCTCTATAACGAAAGTTCGACGAATAATAGATATGCAACAAGCGTAAATACGTATATGTTCGACAACATAATCTTCTTCTACGGAAAGAAGAACCTGAACTGTTCAAAGTACGCGTATTTCAATGAACCCTGTTTTTCATATCATCAAACCAATATCCTCTATATCTCAGGGACCGACGTATCGATTTCGTCGAATTTTTGCGCTAAACAAATGAATGGAAGTTAATTGTAATTATCGTAAATTTAGTCGGAAAACACAACAGTGTATTTTCTCGAGTGAAAATTTAAAAGTTTAATTCTCCGTTCGGGCAAGCTCTGCTCGCAATTACGCTTGGCGCGCGAGCTTAAATCGCTTTTAAAACTGTTTAATGCAAGGACATCGACATAATCGACGTCGGTTGCCAACAGAGAGCCTGTTAAAACCAGTGATTTTAACTTTAACAACGGGAAGTATCGGTATTTTATTTAGAATCGAGTATAAAAGAATTTAACGAGCTGGTAAACGGCGTGTCTCGCAAACAGGTGTAAAGTTCTTATGCTATGCGTAAAACTCAAACGATATTGTAGATATCCATCTAATATTTCTCTCTTCTGTCTCTTTGCTCCTTTTCCTCTTCCCTTGGTCTGTTTACGGACACAGTCAACATTCTACAGGGTGTCGCAACTGCCTAGAAACGAGTCATTCGGAAACCGCATTGAGGGACTCTGTAGATCGAAAAAGAACAAAGAAAAAAAAAAGAAACAATGAAGTTGCGAATATCGTTTTGTAGAATTTAGCTTGGAATCTCCAATTATTTATGCCGTCTAGTTGCAACGGATAATTAACTCGCGTAAATAAATAATTCGCTTTTCAAGAATGGAACACGGTCAACGTCCAACTTATGCGACGAAGTAGAAAAAGATCGACAAAAGATAGAGTCGGTGAGTTTGGCTTCTGTCCAGATCCGAATATCCTCGGTGTATTTTGCGACAGCCTGTAGAGTATACTCGAGGGTCGTTATACGACCCGCGTTGTAAACGAAAATGTAATTTTCTATGCATTTCCGCCGGTTAATGCGAAGCTGTACGAGTACACGCAATGTCAACGTATTATCTCTAATTGTATTCGAGTCATTAGGATTGGGATCGTCACGAATCGGGCGTCGAATCCATAACTTACAACTTGTAAGTCACGATACTCGACGACGCATTGATCGCATCAACGTTAATAACAGGTCATTAAATTTCTAATTTTCCGCGCGGCGGCCTTAACTAGAAAAAAATTACACGCTTCGATATGGCCGAAAGAACGAAGGGATTCGGACCTCTCACGGAATCAGGCCATCTTGCTAGAATTTACTTTCCTATCAACGATAATGGTGATTGGTGTGCGAAAATTGCACGATCAATTGAACAGATTTACCTTAGACTACTAGTAAAACGAAATAATTTTCATCGGGATTTAGAGCCGAGATTCTTGACTTTCCCCTGGCAAATATTCAATATCTCGAGAATAGTCGAGCGTATGTAATCGTGTTTCTATCTGATAACAGATAAGAAATAAAAGTAAGCGTTGTAAAAATGTTAAGTAAAAATATTTGCGTGCTTTTAGCAATTGGAAAGACGAAATATGCGACACCAGCCTCTTTTACTGGTTTCGTGATAATTCTAGCGTCGAGCTTTATTTCTCAAATTCTTGCCAAATACAATTTTAATTTCCTCTAATCTGGCAATGTAACTTTGTTTCAAAATGATGTACACTGACATCGCAAAAGCATCTGTACGTTAGAAGAAAGAAACGATAGCAAAAGAAATATTTCATTTAGGACAAAAACGATTCTGTGCGCCACGTGAACTCTGTACTCTGTTCAGAGAACTGTAAAATTAATACACTTTGGCAAAATTTCAAGGGATCGAACGATAACATTACCGAGCTTTCACGAATGCCGATTCGGATAATTAATTGAGAAGCCCGTAATAAAATGTTTGTCTCTTTATCAGAGAAATGAAAGAATACTCTAATATTTGCTCGAAAAATACCTCTTCGATTTACGTTCGATAGATTTCAATTCTTCAAACAAAATATTCACGACAATACATAGGTCTCATACTCTTGCATCTTTAATTTTTCTTCCATAAACTTCGCTATCTCTTCAACGACATATTCATCGTTTTACACAATTGCTGCAAATGTATCTGTAATGTCGTTTCAATCGCACACTTCGTTAGAGTTCATAAAATCGAAGATCGTTAGACTCAAGTTGCGTATAATATCTGAATAATTTTTATATCGGCCACGACATTTTTCGAAGATAAATAAAAATCTTTAACGCGATAACAGAACAAATGGTAAAGCAAAGGGTTCAGCTGGCTTTGTGAAACTCTGCGATCTAATTACGAACGTCCAATTCTACCATTAAAAAAAAAAAAAAAAAAAAAAAAATAGAACAAACCGCGTTGAGAATACATTAGACACGCGAAAATTTCCAAATTACGATTATTACTACGACCATAACCGACTAGTATACCCTCCTCTCCTCTCTCATTCGCGATCGATGAGCCGGTGAGCACACGCGTAAAATATCAGCAGTGAATATCCGCGTTATTAATACATGGCGCAAACACGGACGCAAACGCTCGCGCAATAACAAATGCGACAGAGAGTCGAGGATGGACGCGCGAATGGGAACGTCGGGATACGAGGAAGACAGACGAACGCAGAAGGGTACTATTAGAAGGGAGTTATTAGAACGAGAAATAGGAGTAACGAGAAAACAGGCACGTCGGCGAAACACAGGGGAAAAAAGCAAACAGAAATAGGTGAATGAGAAAATGAAACCGCGAGACACAAAGAGAGAGAGTGAGAGAGACAGAGAGAGAAAGAGCGAGGGAAGGAGGGAGAAAAAAGAGAGAAATGCAAAGTAACGAAAGCAGAAGCGGTGCAATTAAAGCGGCGACATGCAGTATAATAGGAAAGGAAAGACACAAATTCTTTCTTTTGTCTACTTTTTTGTGCAACGATAGAGAGGAACTCGATGACAACGTTCTGCTCAAAATGATAATACCAGGGCCACGTGAGCGTTGTCTATTAGTAAACGCGATATACCGCTATTGATCACAAGTATCGGGACATCTATCGGTTACATTTATTGCAAAAATTCTAGTAAATTTTACTGTATTTGGTATTTTACATTGCGAGGCACGCGTAAGAGATTTGCGATAAAATAAGAGCAATTTGTTATCAAGTACGGATAGGTGCTTTAATACTAGTAGTCGGCAATGTAGATATTTACCTGTTTCTTTAAATATTTAGCGCTTTTATCTTGTTACTTTGCGAATGTCCAGAGTTATTGAATTTTCTTCTATATATAACAGACTTTTTTTGTTAAATAAATCATTTTGCAAATTTTATCGAACGTGCTCGGAACTAGCGAAAGAAAAATACATGAAAACGGGGATAGATGCGGATGGATTAGAGAGGAGACGCGTGTAGAGGACGTGAGACGAAAGAATACGTCACAAAGCTGTAAATGATATATGGACAAATAAAGGTGGAGATATTTCCGATAGGAAAGCGAAGGTAAAGAGAGAAGCGGAACGCGATAAATTGTAATTAGATCCGGGGCGAATTTGACAATGTCTGGCGTGCATGAATCATGTATTAATCCAATCGCTAATGGGTATTAACCAGAATCCCGTTTAAAATTATAGCTCCTCTATAGGTATTGCGTGTAGGTATATGTATAGGTAGGACGTGTGTGATGTAACTCTAACAAGTTCTTACAGTAATGCCGCGATTAATATTTTCAAATAATAAATATCGAATAAAGTAAAGTAAAGTCGCTGCACTGACGTTGTGGAGATAAAAACCTTGTTACGTTTTTATTAAAAAAAAAAAAAAAAAGAAAGAGGAGGAAAGGAATATTTATTTTTAATCTATACGCGCGATGCTAATGATACGATAAGCGTTTAATCCTTTTGCAACTATGGACGGGCTGCCTCTTTTAGAATATTTGTTCGCTCATTTTAGAAGATAGATTGTTTCAAAATGTATTTTACGTTTCATCGTGAATTTTCCAAGTAATTTGATAGTTACGTTGTACCGTTCTCTTACCGTGTTTTCGTATTGAACGCTAATGGAACTGTAATTGAGAATGATACACGCGAAAAATCGTATTCTAATTCTGGCAGTAAATTTAAAATAATTAGAAAAAATTGTATAATGCCGAGAGAACCGAGAGAATTAAAATTAAATAAAAAATCAAGTTAGAAAGCTTTCCAATAGGAATTTTACTTGATAAAACATTTTAACATTTTTTCTTCTTTTTTTTTTTTGGTATTTAAATATTTTCCCGATTCATAGGACAAATGTCGTGCAAATTGTCGGGTGAATAATTTTGGAAATTGTAACAGGAAAGGTGTACAAATAATTCATTAACGAATAATCGTATTTAACGGTGACAGATACATTGAAATTTAATCAGCAGGTTGATCGGCAAATCTAACGAAATCCACGGTAATCCATTTTTGTTGCTAAATATCAATGAAGCGAGTAGAGTACTGCGATTTAATTTATCGATTCTCTGTACTTCTCCGACAATGGTTTCCAATAATCGGAAGAACAAAATCAAATACACATAAAACGTTAAAAAAAAAAATAATAAAAAAAAAATAAAAAAAGAAGCATTTATATGATACTTAAGTAGAAACTTTGTGGATTAAACGTAATCGCGTTTAAAGCTAAAGTCGATTTTTTTTCAATTAGTCGTAATATTTTAATTATAAAGCATTAGGAACTTGATCCAGGTTCTGTAGGCGCACATGTTGCTTCTGGAGTTGCGAGTTCACGCCGTGGGGTATTCTTGAAGATTTAATTAACGAGGTGGTTCGATCAGAAAGGATTGCTGTATATCCACACCGCACCTGAGACCCGTGTTTCGTCCCGTATTTAAGAAATTCTGTCAATTTAACTTCTTAACAATTTTTACGATACGATGGATCAACAAACTTCAGCACATTTTTACAGCGAAACCTTTTTGAAACCGAGGATTTTGTCTCCAAAAGGAAATAATTCCAATGTTTCTACATTTACTTGCACACTAGCTTTTTTCCTTTTCTTTTCTTTTTCTTTTCTTTTTATAGGCGACAGAAACAACATTCGTGCCATTCGCAATACGCTACGATGAAAGATATAAAGCATCGAGGAAGCTGGAAAAATTTGCAAAAATCTCAAATGTTGTACCCGATTTATACAATTTGAATGCGGTTAGGAAAAGTATTTCAATGTTTGATCACGTGTTTTCCGACAAATATGAAAAGCAATTTCGCGAGCGCTCCTTCCAATCGTCCAAATATTAATTCGACAAATATCCGCCTGCCGTAAAATACTTTGAAGTTTTTGGTGAAACGAACGATCAACAGATAATTCGATATATTTACTCGAAGAACCGAACGTTTCTGAAAACAGCGCGGAACCTCCGATACAGACTGAATATCGAATATCGAAAATAGAAACTTTCCCAGTTTTTCGTCTGTTCTTCTCATTATAGGTGCAGATTTTTTCCCCTTTGACGATGAATTTTCTTCTCTTTTCTCTCTCTTTTTTTTTTTTTTTTTTTTTTTAAGAAACTAAACCTTAATATGGAGAAGGTTAGAAATGTACGCAGAGGTACACCAGTAAATAATTCAGCGAGTTAAGAATTTTTAAGCGAAATATTCGAAACGTTATGCGATTAGCGCTGGCGAATTGAAATTACCGATGTCGATTATTTCGTTTCCAATTAAACGGCGATGCTCCTACCGATGTAAATCGTTGCAAAATACTCTCGTTAAAAATTCATTGAAATACCTGTATCAAGAGCATTTATCTAAAATTGGTGGACGCGAACGGAGAAAGGGACGTGGCCGGTCATATATTATTTATTTTTGCGATACATCCAAGTGAAATTCTTTGCGTGCGAATTGCTCGCGTAAAAAGTCGATCGATCACGCATCACGCCCACGCGTCAAAAGAACGTGATTACACGTTCGCGTATTATCATACAAACGAGATACCCTTGTAAAGGCTAATTATATCGGTTAATCATTTTCACGAAAATAAGAAAAATAATCAAGGAAATTGATCCCCTCCCCCTTTGTCTATCGCGGTCACTGTAGCATTTCAAATAAGGCTAACCCATGAATAATAGGAGGACGCTACCAACTTAAGAGATAGTCTCTTCCTCCTTTTTTTTCTTCTTTTCCTTTTCTTTTTTTTTTTTTTTTATTTTCGATGATTAGATTTTAGAAGACTTGTTTCGATAACAATTCAGGAAATATAAATATCGACTGAAGTCAGGATACGTACAGGTGAATGATTCAAGTATTTAGCCTTAGGGTAATTTCAACTTTGAGAAGTATGATTCTCACAGTTCTATACGCCATACGTAAAAGCACGTAGAAAAATACATAGCAACGAGCATAAAAAACTACTTGACATAATCCAAAAAATTACTTTGCTTCTCGAAAATGTATTTGTATCGAAAAGCTTAAATAAATTCTAAATATTTGCAATGATAATTTGGCGATGATTATATCAGGCGTTTAAACGATATCTATGGTAAAGAACACGGAATAAATTTAATTAAAGCATAAACACACACGCACAGCTCTGACTAATTAAAACGAGAAGTCGAAACAGCGAGAAGGAATAGAACTTTTTGGCCGATACATATTCGCAAACGTATGAAATTATGGAATCGTTTATTTCGGTTAAGCAAACTCCGGACCGAGCATTTTCGACAAATAAGTACCAGATAAATCAATTTTTCTACTTATTAATGCACGTACCGCGATGCTTGCCTTTGTATATTCTTTATCGTCTCTTCGTATTGGAAATCGAGGGAATTTCGAAACATTTGTCAAAGGAACAGCGTTTAAATGGAATTTCATTGGTCAGCCTATTCCGGATTTTTACTCGATCGAAAATAAAGAAACTCGTATCATTTACGAGGATGTTTAATATCGTGCAATATAAATAACGTAGTTATCGGGCTGCAACGTAGTTCCGCGGGAGTAACCAAGCCGGCACATTACACGAAATAACGACACGCTTACATATAAAAAATATTTATAATATAAAAATGATTATCTCGTTTGAACCGACAGACTATAAACGACTCTTTAATATGTTCGATATCAAAAACGATAATCTCGTCAATTTGATATAACGAAATCAATTGGCTTTTTGTCCATATGAACAGGCCCAGTCACGAAAGCATTTAAATAGTTGTGATAGAAAACTTGCACGTGCCATATCGTACGTGTTATGCGAAACATTTTGAAATTTCATTGGCACCGTAACGAGACACGACTGTCGCGATTATACCGATGAAATTCGAAAACGTTGAAGCGAGTATAAAAATTACCTTCGATCTTCTCGATAGAATTTAGACGAGAGAACTATCAACGCCAGCGCGTGATTATTGCAATTGAAATTAATTACGATTCTTTCGAGTATAATAGATGTAACAAGTTGTTACATTTTATCCGCGTGTATATTTGCATAGGAACTTTGCATGAATATGTATAAAATTCTGATCGATTAATCTTGATTGAATATGGCGTTTCGAAACGACAGTGTATATCGTTGCAGCAATTTCGAATGAAGTCACAGAACATGGTGCGGCATAACGTTCGTTGTTGCCATTTTATACGAACTTTTACGGTATTTTACAGGTTGCCCCGTAAAGTTGGCCGGTTCTCGCGGTCGTTCTGAATCTGGCCGCATAATGTAAACCAAAATTAACGACCTTGCTTTACACACCCAGCCCCTTTCACCCCCACCCCTTCTTTCTCATCGTTCGGACGCGAGCGAAAACAAATTCGCAAGGGGTGAAATTTAATAACGCGGTTAGAGCGACAGCGTGAAAAGCAAAAAGGTGCGGCACACTCTTTCAGAGTCGCGTGAAAAAAAAGACGAACAGCCATCGTCGTCGCGATATTAATCGCGCAACGATATAAAAGTAACGACACCGGTGTTCGAACCGGAGAGGTGAACCAGGAAGGGGAGCATGATGATAGCGAACGCGATAGAGAAAAAGAGACGCGCGTATCAAAGGCATTTTTAATAAATAACAGCGGCACGAGCAGTTCCAGTGCCCTCGTTCCGCTCGCGCTTGTCACTGCGCATCCTTCCACTGTGTAATTTTCACTAAAAATTCATTAGTCAACGGATCACACGGCGTGATCAAAGTCCGCGAATTTCAAATCTCATAGCATTATGGTTGTGTTCGGTAGAGAGACAGAAATTGTTCGAATACGGATCTCCATTCTCTTTCTTTTTTTTCTTCTTTCTCTCGATAAATAAATTTGGAAACGTATGCTTGAACTAACAATGTCAGAGTTCCGATATGTACCTTACGTAGATATGAATCTTAACACTTTGACTGCCACGTTGGTGATATATGACCGGTCACGGTTTCTCCTGTGACGACACGGTGGGTCATTGATGATCGGAGCGCTCGAGCTTCTTACAATTGTCAAAATTGGACGAAAGTTGACAGTTAGGGCATTTTGAACATAACCGATAAATAGAAGATACTTTGAAACAAAAAGTGCCCCATTGAACGATTAAACGTTTTTATTAGAACATCAATAAAAAAAAAATGAGAACGAATCTTGCATTTAACGATGCACTGTGTTAAAACACTACGATTTTAGTCAAAGTGTTAATATTTAACGCTTATAAATTGCGTACGGAGCTCTGCGCGCAAAACGCGCTTCCAGAGTCATTTTTGATCGACACAGAGATCTACCGATGTACTGGCTATATCGACTGATTGTTTTTATTGCTTGGAACGTCAACATTCGGTTGTTTTGCTGATCATTTGTCACAAGAATACGCGAGGCTTCATTACCCTGGTAACATAACAAAAACATTTGTCTCTCGTTGCTTAAGTCATCGATTCGGTCGAAAAAGACATAAAAACGAGATATCTCGTGACCCGGCCACAACGTTCTGCTTTGCTAAAAACGAGATATCTCGTAACCCGTAAGCAATGTGTTAAATACGTTACACGTAATCGATTAGAGTTAAAACGATACGAAGGAAATAAACGAATAGATGTAATTACGTTCCTGTTTCGATAAAAGTAAATCTTCTCGTAACTAGGAACGTTTGTATATTTTTAGTAATTCGACGAAGACGCAAAAAATTTCATATCGTTCATTTTGACTAATTTCGTCGGTTCAGTTTTAACAGCAACGATGCAAACTTATCCTTTTTTTTTTTTTTTATCATTCTATTCCATTTTGAACGACGACGGCGCTAATCACCGCGAAACGCAAGTACAGCGGAAATATAACGACGATATTAAATTGTTGGATGGGTTAAATTACAGAGAATAGTTTGTTCTATACTAACCTCCACAAGGGTGATGAGAATGATGAAAAGAGGCGGCGGACAACACCTGTAATGGTCGGCGTAGTATTTCCGGTCCCTTTCTTCCGTAAGGAATTCATCGCCGATCATGCGGACCATCCTGCAATTAAGAAATTTTTTTTCATCGATTCTATTCTTTGTCTTTGGTTACATTTCTGTTTCTCGTTTTCTCTTCGACACATTGGCGCGTTAATTTTTCCACGTTTAACATTCGAAACGTTGCTTCCGCGGATCACAGTTTAGTTAGCTGTGTTTGCTTCGAGACAAACAAATCGTTGGAATTTTGCTTAGTGGAATAAATTAAGGAAGAAAAATACGTAGCTCAGATATTCCATTTTTGCTCTCGATGCTGTATTTTATTGACTCGAAATATTATTTGCAGATTTTATTGTTCAAGTTGAAGGTATTGTTCGAAGCATTTCTGATTTGTTATATTATCCGTAGAGAATTTTTTAACTGATTTGCAATCCATTGAAACGGTAAAATACATCGATGTATGGAAAAACCAGAAGCAAAAGTTGCTCGCATTTTTCATTCTGTAATATGAATGATAAACAAATCATATTTCGAAAATACTATAACGCGCGTATTGGTAATATAGGCTCGATGAATCGATACATTTACCACGGATGATATTCCAACGCGAAAAATCTATTGACCAACAATAAACTCGTCAACCAATATCAGCTTGAATGCGGTATTTTCAATCGTATTTAAAAATCTGCGATGTATAAAATAAACGTTAAAACATTACAATAAATGTCCATAAACAATGAACGTTACGTAAAAAAATATTGACGAATGAAATACAATAGACGCTGCATGGAACATTGCAATTAGAGATTCGGAAATTTCAATGGAAAGCATAAAATCCTCGTTAAAAGAGGTTATAAGATACTTATAAATAAACTGTGGCTTCTGTACGCTTTTATCGAGAATTCAACGATATTGAACTAATAATGTAAAAAATATATAAAATATTGTTATATTCAAAATAAAAATTGCGATATTCAATGAGTGGAACAAGTGTCTATTTAAGCTGCCTTTTTCTACTCGTATTCGTAAGAATACGAAAGCATCGTAAGCGTGTGCAATCGACTCGCATACGAGAAACGATACGAAAGGAACGCGAGCTTGTAACAAATAGCATAAAGAAAAGCTTGGAGAATTCACAGCTCGCGACTCACACCACCAAGTTCTTAGCCCGCACTAACGAAACAACGGATTTATCGAGGCAGAATTATGAAAATTATCGAGATCATTAAGAGCTTTTTTTTCACCCAAGTATTTGAGAATTAATCTGTCAATGGCCCGGGGATATTCTCTGAACTAATCGTCGGTTTGGAGGAATTTTCACGCGAAGAAATAGTTACGAACGCTCGTTAATCGTCGCCAGGGGTAGCGAAATAACGAGAAATTAATTTTACCGATTTCAACTTCGCCACGAAGAAAAGGAGAAACACTTTCGCGCAATTACGGCTGACTTGTGCCGTCTAGGATTTCTCATTATCTCGACCAGTCGATATCTGACAGTTGTTCCAAGTCATACACCCTTGACATTGTAAGAGAATTTCCACGATAATTAATAATAATTATGATTAACTAATTGCACACTGTTGCATTGACGCATAGGATTTTAATCAAAGAACCTGTGTTCTCGATACCCTTTCAACCTCCATCCAATTTCCTTCTTCCCTTTTCATTCTTTCACCTCGATGGAATAGTTTTTAATGAAATTCAACGTATTCGAATATCTCGCAATGAATTTACTTTGACAAAGCAAAATCAGAAACGCGAGCCACGAGATTCTAAATTAATTCTAAATTAATTCTAAAATAATTCGAATATATTTCGAGAATCTCTGGACTTTTTAACGAATTCACGCGACAAAATAATTATTACAAAATATTTTTAAAATTATTTATTTACTTAGCATTGCTCGTATACTTGTAACAACGAAATAACTGTCCTTTGATATTCGATATGATTTTACGTTCGTGTATTCCACGCGGTTTTATGAATAAAATATTCAAAAAAAAAAAAAAAAAAAAAAAAATGAAGTATTTGAAGAGATAAAAATATCCAAAACGCGAAGAACAACGTTAAGCACGAACCGAGTAACGTCGTACGGTTACTGATAAACGCGTAATTAATAAGTTGATCGATCGTCGAATGAAAATTCGAAGGTAGGAAGATACGAATACCGCTATTTATTTCCTATCGTTCTACCAGAGAAGACGAATGCAAACATTTCCTATTCATTCGTTATTCTGAGGCGATCGTTCAACTGTAAGTCTGTGTCACTGTGAATTAAATCGTCGATCAAGTGGTATTTCATAAACGTTCTTCATATTTCCCGACTGTGCGCCGTGAACCAATATTTCTCGTGGATTTCCTCGCAATTAGCTTGATTGAACATCGAAAAAGGGGAAATCTTATATCTATTGGGCACCGAAGAAATATAGTAACATTTGTTTTTTGAGATTATTGAAAGACATTTATCAAACGTATTTTCCTGAATCCGATAAAATAGTATCGGCCTTGCTGAAGTGGAAAAATTTGATATTTCATTTTGCGTTTTTCTTAATCTTCTCCGCGATATTTTTTAAATCACGCGGATATTTCATTTCTACGAATCTACAACCGTATCATTTACGATTCCACATAATTTGACCGTATGGTTGTTTACAAAATACTCAAATTATATTCTCAAATCTTCGTTACATCAAATCTAAAATCATCTCAATTATATCTTAAATCAATACGTACGTTATGGTAGAAATTCCTAATATTCTATAATATTATAAGATAAGAAATAGCGCGAAATCTAAATTCTACTTGCTAGAACAAAACATCCGAATTCTTATTATTATAATGACAAAAATTCCGAATACTCTATCGTTGAAGACTAATACAAAATCTAAATTCTGAGGTTAAACATTTGTTAATTCACTCACGACAATCGTAGAAACTTTGAATATTAATATTATTATTATGAAAAAAGAAATAATATTATCAAAACAATACGACGTTTCGATTCTACTAGAACGATACAAATTCCAAATACCATCACTGAGACGATAGAAATTTTATATTTTTCCCCGTACCTATCTTACAATCTCCTATAGTATTCCAACGAATAATGTTCTAACGAACGATAGAACAACAAACGGACTAAACGAGACACCAGTTTCTTTTAGAAACTATGGTCGCGTAGATGCTCCGGTGTTCTCGATAGCGATCTTCTGTTCCATGGAATAATTACGAAGAAATATTGGCCCGTAATTCAACGCGCTAGCCATAACACCGTTTATGGTATCATAGATGAACATCTCCTTCGTGTTTCTATCGACTGCGAGACGAAGCGAGGGTAGAGGACGCTCGTACGAGGGTGGACGAGAAAAGAGCAATTAGAGAGAAGCTAGGCTATATGGAGCGTGTTAGAGGAAAGAGAGAAAGAAAAAAGGAAAGAAAGGAGAAGGAGGGGGAAAAAATAGGTAGAGAGGTAAGAATTAACGGGAAAGATGAAAGAAACGTGGCAAGGAGAAAAAGTAGAGCAGAACGAATAAAACAGTTGGTAGTGAGGAAAGGTTGGAGGACAGAGATATTAAAGAAATGAGAACCACGACTAATTACGGAATAATACAGAGATCAAGAAAGCGATGGAAAACGTTCTGGCGGGGTGGCCTGCGACAAAAAAGATCATGGAAATGGGTCAAAATGTGATACTAATGGGAGAAGCAAATTACAAGATGAAGAGGGGCCGACGAGAACCGGGAAATATTATTTTTCAAGCACGCTTTCGCGGTATGGTTGCTTTGTTTATCTTTTATAGAGACGCGACTTCGAGTTGCAGGCAGTATAATACGTTTCTCTTATCGATTATTTACGACTGTATCCATTACTATGATAGATTATTTGTGGACTATTGGAAAATTTAAAGGTACAAAAATGCGCAGAGTACGCGTACGTAAGATACAGATTATTAAAAATGTAGTATGTTCATTAGGATTGAGATTATAGGAGATTTAGAATTGGAAAAATGTAGAAAGTAGACATAATATGCAAAAATACACAGAATATTGAAAATAAGTAAGTAAATTTCTGTTGAAAATGACAACGTGAGTTCGTGCTCGCCATCCATATGCAGATGCGTTAGTTATAAAAAATAGTAACTACAGGATGATCCTAGTTATAATCGATAGATTAATCGATAGGCTTAAGATGCCTTTTTGTTTTTATCCCTAGTTTTTTGTAAACGCGTGCAATAAAGGTTTTTTTTTTTTGCTCAGAACGGTGTGATAGATTATCCATTCAATAAAATAATAACTATTCTGATCTTACCTCCGAGTATAGAAATAAGAACAATTTCTATCTAGATTCTATTTAGTTTAATTAAGTTCATAGAAAGACGAATTTGCATGAAACTCCGCTGTCTAGCTACGATACGTTTAACGAGTGAAACAAATTTCTATCGTTGTGCTTCTATTTGTGCGATGTAAATTCGCGTGGAATACGCAATCCGGTTATTAACGATTCAGTTGAAATCGTAAGCTGAATTTTATCATTTTCAACGACGATCGGTCTGTTTTAAAAATGTTAGCAGCTGCAACGCTGCTTAGATTAAATATTAAAACATGATCGAGCGGCGAACAACGTGTTTGCAAAATGCAGGATATGGCGCAGGGTAATTTTCGTTTTTCACGTAACGCACAACTCTTTTTCAAAACGTCGTTTCCCGGTATTTTAGATTTTTCCACGATAATTATAAAATACTGACACTGGTGGATTAAAGCGATTCGTAAAACAGTGTTATTTAAGACGTTACAGAATGGCTGCGCAAAACAGAGAAATTGTAGCAATTTATGGAAACATTTATGGACTTTAAATTACAAAACAATTAGAAAGGTATACGGTAATAACGAAATCGTATAACAGCGAGTAACTATTTTACAGAGGGAAACAAAACTGTGTGGGCGAGATGGGAGTTAGTGTTTTATGAACACCTAAGTGTTCATGGAGTACGCGAATCGTGACACCGTTTTATTTGTTGTAGTAGCTGCAAACCGCACTGTGCGGTCAGTTACCGGGTTGTGTAGTTACTCGCGTAACAGGAGAACAAATATCTTTTTCTCGTTGTCGCAAATCCTTTCGTAAAATTGCCAGCGTTTTCTTCTATGAAATACGTCGCGAGCCACGATTGCCGCCGGTTATCCCGAAGAAACGCGTTAAATTTATGAAACCTTGGTAAATCATAAAATTCCGATCGTTGATAAGTGAATGAAAATGTTACGTTCTTCACTTTTTGCTAATCATTCGAAATAAAAATAGAAGTTTTCGCAACCATACTCGGAATTAATCTTGCGATCGCTTTTTGCTACGTTTCCAGACAAAGTATCACCAAACGAGATTGTAAATTTTAATCTGTAAAAAGCGAGTTGCGCTATATATAGATATTGTTTTCATTCGTTACCTATAATATCAACGGTACGTTTGTTCAATTTCCACCAATAAAAGACCAAACGCGATCCTGATAACAACTCGCTATACATCCTCTCCGTTCTTGATCAGAGGGTCTTCGCAACATTTCTCTGCGCATCCGTGCAAAACACTTTTCTACCAATTGAAATTGAGAAACGGTCGCAGAAATCGTCGCGAACGTTTCTAAATTTCTATAGACGCTATGAAACGCGAGAACAGAAATAAGAGGAGCTACGAAATTGTTAGTCCTGGTGGGTTGGGTGTCCTTCTCGGTGGGAGTTGCAAGTAGCCGTGAAATAGGAAAGCAAAGCAAGCAGCTCGGTGAGGAATCAGCGAAAACGGAGACGGTCAGATACGCGAGATATGGTCGGTCTGAAAAAAAAAGAAAGAAAGAAAGCAAGAAGGAAAGAAAGAAAGAAAGGGAGAAAAAAGCGGGTGATCTCGAATGCAGAGTGGGTCTGTGAGCGCGGCTGCCAGGTCCGTAGGCTCACATCTAATTGCTAGCGCACCTCGAGACACCGTAGATCGCACGAGCGATTTCCAATTAGCGATGTGACTGATATACCTGGGTTCAAGGAAACGAGAAAGGGGTCGTCTACTCTGTTTCTCTCGCTTCCTCCGTTCGCGACAGCACAGGTGGCGTGCTTGACGTCCGCCACGCTTCTCTGCAACGGTCTCTGCTACAAGATGAGACAGCCTGAGGAGAACGAGCCGAGAGAGACAGAGAGAGAGAAAGAGAGAGAAATACCTGCTTCAAGGATACCGATTAATTGCATCGGTTAGGTATATCGAGCCTTCGTTATTAACCGTCACAATGGCCGAATAGTCAGGCTAATTGATCGAGCACGCGGAAAATCGCCGCGAGAACGAGAACTCGTCGATGCATACTTTTCGACGATTTACCATTTGTCCAAACGATTCTTTAGAAGATAAGTTTCTTTAGAAGATAAATCGAAGTATACACCGAGACGGCAGTTCGTCAACCATTGACAAAATAGATACCTAACGCAACAAAGTTATCGTGTCGTTATCTAAATATTTAAATTTCGTGAACCATATATACTACGTCTCTAAATATCTTCGCTTTTATCGATTCTTTTTACGACCACGATATTGTACGAATGCATCTTCCATCATATACCCCGTGACGCTTCTTCTTCGACTACTATATCCTTTACGCGTTCATGCAAATTTATATCCTTCTAGACACGATGAAGAGAATGGAATCTAAATAGCAGTTCGTTTCGTCCCATGGATACGGTAATTAATGCCTTCAACATCTTGTATATCTTTGTACATTACGCGTGCTCCGCACGCCTGCGCGCTTTTGAATCACCGATAAGCGTACGAATACCTTGTACTAAAACTTCCCTTGTAGATAAAAAATATTTCCTTGCCTCTTATCAGCATACGAAACGTCGTTACATGAATCCATCGTAGATACGTCGATTTCACCAACAATTCACGCGACATGTCAAAATACCTGCTCTTTCATCGACTCTCTTACAACTACGAATTCCTCTGCATCGTGTAGAAAGTTAGAAACACGGTGAGGTTAAAAGGATGAGTCTCGTAATCAAATTAGTTACTCGAGTTCTCCATAAAACGCGGAGATCCGTTGTTCGCGCGACAACCAACCGGAAAGTAAGAAATTGTCCCAGCAGCGGTACAGCTAAGTAAGGACAGTAACGACCTTAACTACTATGTCAACCTGTATCGCCTTTAATTACTCGGAGAGAGTGTTGCTGCTGTCACGATCCCGTGATCGCCAAGTTTCGCTGTTCCTGAAGTTCGCGCAAGCGGAAGGCTTTCGGAAATGCTTTCGAAAGCTTCCCCGTGATAATTCGATTCTTTACTTTTGCCTCGTACGCGTTTTTCTATTTTCTTTTCGTGACCACGTCCGCCCACGAATTAATCGAATCACCTGGAACCGGCGATTCTTGGTTCATACAAACGAGTTTATTACATCGGCGACGATGTTTCACAGGTTTCTGATACAGTAGATCCCATGTGTTCGTAGAGAACAACCGGATAAGTGAAAGGAACGAGTATCATCGAAATACTGTACACGCGTTTTGGTGGATTCGTTAAAAAGTATACGTGATATTGGATTGGCAACTAAGTGATTGCGGACTTTGTCATTAGATGGTATTGACAAAATTCGCAATCACTTAGTTGCCAAACCAATGTTTGTCGATAATCGCGTTCGGAGTTAGTTACGTTATTTAAAGTTATTCGGAGCTTGACTGTATTTCGCGAAATATTAAATCGATCTCGAGCGCAGACTTTATGGTTCACTACGTCTGCGAAGCATATTTCGATTACCGTCCCCGTACGTTCCGTTCGACGAGCTTATTGTAATTTCGTCGGTTCCTTTCTGTACCAATTTTACGCAGCAGATTAGAAACGTAAGGTAAAAATTGATCGGGCTGGTGAACGCGACGCGCGATTTCGAGATGGAAATAAAATTCGAAACACGATATATTCGATGGATGTAATTTCTACGCATATTCTTCTTATTTCCAAAGGTTGACAATTCACTCTTCGTAGAAGCAAATCGAGTGACTCGAAATCAATTTTACAAAGATCAAGTTTACAGAAACGACGTTCCCCGTGCACCGATCTAACATTTCAATATCTTACATTTATTACCATCTTATATTTATCGCAGACTGTCGAGACGATACTGTAACCTCATTTATCGAATACTATCTCTATCTGTCGACAGTAAATATTTATTTACCATAGCTTCCAACGATATTTACAAGAACAGCATTAAATAAAATAAGAAGGCAACTCTTAAAGGATTTGCGAGTTAAAAGGAAAGGACACTCTAAAACGGATATTAATTTCTCCAACTTGTATCTTCGCTGGTACACGTAAATAGCTGATCCAGAGCAAGGTTTATATAAAGCTAAACGGTACAACGAAAAAGCTGGATTTATTGCGAGTCACGTGTTCTTACAGCTTCGTTGTTACGTGCACGCAAGTGCACAGACACATGCGAACATAAAAAGGGAATAATGCTTCCGTAAGAGTCGCCTTCGTTCTTATCCCCTTGCAACTGTACGTTCGTACAAGAATCTAAGCAGATCAGTAGCCCTTAAACCCGATTTTACTGGTCCGCGATCAAAGCGATGGGGAAATCGAATCTCTCGATGATCGTCTAGCTCGCGTGCAGATTTCGTATCGGCGGAATAGAATATGTAAGCCGACCAATACCGTTTTAGCTAAGGCCGCATACGTACAGGCGTGGAAAGTGCATAAAGCGGATCAACGAAAACGTCGATCGTTCAGACGATTTCTTAAACGTATCGATTTTTGAACGTTTTACGAGCGAACAGAATCATCTCCGACAGAATCGTTCCGTCGTTTTCGTACTTCTGCGGGGAGAAAGAATAAAAATGGTAAATCGAGACTACCGAATAAACTTCAGACGTATCGCCGTGCAACATAGAAGGGGCGCTCAGAATTTTACGCGCATCTTTTCATACGCTTTTTACGGTGAGGAGCATCGAGGTTTAATCGAGCCGCTTATTCGGTGAACAGGTTAACACTTCGATTGCCACGGTGGTCATTGGTCAGATACGTAGGAAAATATAAAGAAAGAATAGGAACACACCCAAACCGGCTAGCTGTGGAAACGATCAACACCTCAAACATGGATAGAAGACTGAAAAGGAAACACCCAGCAGACGTCACAAAGGACACAACCTAGCAAACACGAAGATGGTATCCCGCTGGGAGTAGCCACCACATGAGAATCGAACAGCTAAAAAATTCTACGATATGTTCAAACTGGACAAATTGTGCTTTGCAATTAAAATTCCAACATTTCGAAAGGTGGCGTAGGTTAGGGTCAGATACAAAAGTAGTATACAAGAACCATAATTGAAAGAAGCTACGCAAGTATATCGAAACATAAAATCTGCGATTACGAGCAACTTGATATTTCCTAAAACACAATCAAACGATAAGCATTTTGCTTTGTGATGATTCGATCGAAGGACTTAGGGGAAGATTATCTGTCGTACCGTGTTAAAAGATTCCAAAATGTAGAATTCTCTGTCGCGACGCGTAGCATGGTCCACGACGAAGAGGATCGTATTTGAAAGGATCAATATGGAAACCCGATTCGAAGCAGAATACACACGTTCATTAGTTGGTAGCGAAGGATGGAAAACGTTTTTCTTGCTCGAACTAAAAACACGTTTTAAGCAAGAAAAATATGGTTCGCACACAGGAAATGTACAGGAACACAACTGGAATGTTATCTTTTTCATCGTTGCAATGACGTTTCATTTGCGAACTCTGTTTCAAAATGAAATAAATAGGATCGTGATCTTATGATAACCTCCGATAGATATTGAAATCGCGCGAGTAGAAGCTTCTCGATACGTTTATATTTACAAAAATAAAAGGACGGATATTTTCACCGTATATAATAAAATGTTTGGCAACAGGTTCTATGTGAAAGTTACGACGGTTCGCAACGATTAAGGAAGCTACATGATTTTTGGTAATTCAATTTACTGGACGTAAATGGCATTACAATTTCATGTGAAATTTTTATTTCTCCATCTAATATGCTCATGCTCGAAGTTAGCACAATGGAATTCATATTACCAGCAAAATCTTCAAAATTACGAGCTTCAAGTTCCCAATTTTTGTATCCCGTTCGACGAGAAATGACAAACTCGTGGAAGAGCGGAAAATCTACATCTCGTATCGTCTATTAATTACTAAACTATTCTGCAAGAGCATGTGAAATCTTCAACCTGCAACTTGCCCTTCAATTGACAAACATTATCACTTAGTAAATTATTATGCACCAATGAAGAAGAAATTCATCAATTTTGTTCCTCTTTTCTTTCAATCATTCAACATCGCATCCATCACTTGTTACAAGCGAGTCAAGGCTGAGATTTACGGTTTGTTTCGTCCGGTGACTCTTTGCGTAGCCCGGAAACTATCCCTCGGTGGAGGCGGCCACTCGCTACGTCAATATAATTAGTTGTTCCTTATAGTTCCTTATGGTTATTGCTCCATCAGGTAAAAAGTGGGCAAACGCGGGTTTCCCATGTTTCCCGGGATTTTCACCCGTTAGCGACCGGTGGTAGGCGACCAACACCCAACAAGGGTTTTCCTCTACGACAGCATCGACACCGAACTTTACTGGATCTACGATTACAGATCCGTCAACATCTGTGCACTGGGTTCACTACTTTCTCTCAGTCAACATATATCCATTAACTACATCTACTTTTGATAACTCGTCTAATTGACATATATATACACGCAACGAGCGTAATCATCTTGTCTACAATTGTTGTTGCAACAAAGAGTACATTATAACCTGTTACCTCAGCGTTATAATTAAATTCAATCACCTCTATTACCCTAAACGAAATAGGGGATCGACCAGTTTCGTAGCGGGAATTTACGATTCCTTGTTTAATAAGTTTCCTTGAGATCGCGTCTCTCCGCGAATGGTCGAAGAAACGCAGTTTGTTGTACAATGTTTCGCTATGTGCTGCTATGTCTCAGGTAGCGTGGCAAGTTCTCGGTCATCGATTTTCTATCGATAAATAAAACATCTGGTAATTTTTACGTATTATCTAGATTGCTTTCCAAATTGTGTCTCGTTACGGTACTAATGAAATTTCAAAGTGTACCACGTACAATACGGACGTAAAAGCTTTCTGCTTTCCTGTGCCGGCGTATGTACATTCTGTTCGGGTGAGAAAGGAAGGAAGGAACAAAGGGACGAGGGGAAGAAGACGAAGATCTCGATACAGAGTGAAAGACAGAGGGACAGAGGATCGGAAGGACGTTTGATCGTAAAGGGGTTGAGGGAGCGCCGCATGCCCGAGAAAGCATGAAATTGCGCTCAGCTCGGTCGCGGCATATTAGATTATTAGGACTCCGCGCGCGCATATCCGGACGTCGTCCTGCTGTATTCCCCCCGGGAATACAAGGGAAATTTCGCGATAAATCAAACGTAGCCAGGCCACAACTATGCCCGTCGGGGAAACAAGATTTTCGCCGAAACGACCGTAAAGTCGTTTAATACCCCGTGTTTGGAGGATCGGCCACGCGGTTCCACCATCTGTTCACGTAAAATTCACGACAATTTCCGTTCAACATGATCGAACAGCGTCAGCCACAGGCCAGTGACGATAAAACATCATAAGCGTCAGCTTTAGCCAATTATTACAAAAGAAAAGCAGTAGCTAGGTATCTGTTAAACGACCAATTTCTGACGAATCGATGCAAAACTCCTACGGTTTATCGTGTTTGAGTAGGTTTTGCGTTACGTAACGATTATATCGTGTTTGTCGAGATTAATTAAACCAGCCTTCGCTGAATCTACGAATACTGTTGCGTTTCGAAAAATTGTTCACCGATACGTACAAATATTCAGAAGCAATTTCACACATACGATGATTTATGTCATTTGTTTGCGACAGATAAATTTCTATTTTTTTTTTCTTTTTTCTTTTATTTATTTATCAGAGCGAGGCAATGAAATTAAAAAATTTACGAAAAACGGAATCGACTAATTGAACTTTGGACCCTCGACTCCGTTTGGTTTGACTCTCTGAAAGCTTTTCTTATCTACGATTGTTGCAGTTACGAAAGAAGTCGATATATTTCTCGACATTAAGAAAACGGTATCGTGGCTGGCAATAAAATTCCAACTTGATTGGCTACCCGAATAAACAAATACTTCTTTTTAAGATATATTAGTTATTCGTAAAACACGAATAACTAATATATCGAAGATCTGACCGTTTAATTACCAATAACCCACTGAACGTGTCTCTAGCTTCAGCCATTATGAAGATACTCCTAACTTCGGCCTTCGATTGCGTGACCCTGTATAATTACCTGAGAACGACGACTTAATTAGCAAGCTGTCAAATCAATTCGCTGCTTGCTTCGGAGCAATTACAAGTTATTAACCAGAAACGCGATCCGGGAAAAAGAGGCGAGGACAAAACGATTCGTGTCCATTCGAAAATTCGATTTGCCGGATAGTAATAATATCCTCGATAAACATGTCTGAGGGGCTCTTTCGAGAAAGTTACGGTCACCGTGTGTATCAACTGTTCCAAGTATGACATTTAAGAAGAAGCAATACGTTATAGGAAAAGGAGAAAAGAACTTTATGGGGGTGACAGAAGAGAGACGGAATTATTCTCGCAGGTACGAGAACAGGATCAATTGGTAAGGATGAACAAGGAGAAACCAATGGAGAAAAGAGTTTGCCGAAGAAGGAAATTGACTTCTGGCAGGTAAGGACACGTGCTTGGACTACGTGCTACTGTCTGGACCAGTGGTTCTCGATCTCTTACGTGTTTGAAAATGGCATATTCTTTGTCGAAGTAAATATAGCTATGATTATAATGTATAACAATGAAAACAGAATAAAACACCTGCAGATAAATCGTACTCTTCTTGCTGCTTTTATTTTCTAAACATTTCGTTGTAGATCGGTTATTTCGTTCGTATTATAGCTGCCTTATAAAGTAATATCTAAAACGAAATGACATTTCTTAGAGGTTTTTCTATAGATACAACGAGTAAGCGTCGTGATATTTATGGTCAACAGTTTTGTATACGCATCAAGTTTCGTACATCTGGATTACATATATAGATAAATGGGGAAAGTGAAGAGAAACATTGAATCTTATAAAATTATAGAAACTCTGATAACCGATCAACCAGACGACCGTGGCTTACGCCAGATTGAGAACCACTGGCCTAAGCTCTTAGTCTAGGCGTGTCTTTGCACGCACCACCATAAGCTCGTAAATGTATACTTCGTTCGTAAGTACCAGGATGATACTTTGGTCCACCAGCATTAACGATACATGAAGGAATATCACTACAAGTTGTCAAATGTAAGTAGTTTTCCTTATCAATTTGACGATTCCATATCACATAAACAACATATTAATCTACTAAGAAAAAGCTACTGTCCCCTCTTACTTCAACTTTCTTTCTCACGTTCATCCCTTGCAGAATAAGCTACCTACGTTCGCTTTTCTTGCCCTCTCGTTTCCTTTCACTGAGCAAATCGATTGGTATATAAATGCTACATGCCAAACACAGTGGTTACATTCAATGGCAACAGTTTTCGCAGCCATCATACGCATTCTCTATTTTCTGGTTTCAGCCGCTCATTTGCCAGGTCGTTCGACTCTACAACGCTAAAACGATAGAGAAAATTGATGAAATTACGCGAGATAAGCATCGATTAACCGTTTTGGCATTAAAATTTCAACAATTTCGAAGAGCCTAGTTAACCACTTTGGCCTGAGAACACGTTTAGCGCTCGTGGCAACTCGGCCGTATCTGCGTGCCTAATCTCGGTTGACGTTATTTCCATCGTGAAGCGAATTAGTTTTTCTTTTCTCTCTCTCTCTTTCTCTCTCTCTTCCTTTTTCGTCAGTTAGAACGGTGTGTTTCGATTCTAGGAGGAGAGAAAAACGAATAGAATAGAAGGTTACGAGCCTGGTAAATGGATGCCTCACGCGTCTGTTTGTACGAATGGTGATTCGACTACTTATCTATCTACTTAACGTGCTTAGGGGAGTGGTCGGGAAATAGCGTCGCAAGGAGGATAAGCTCGCGCGACTAGGGTTTACGGGAAGGTCGATAAATACGACGCGAGACGTAAAGTTTCACCCTGCAGATATGGAAGAAGCGACAACAGAACGGAGATGATCTATCCTATTCGATTACGTTTAAACGTATATGCGCGCCATAACGTTGGTTGATTAGTCGTTCCAGTTGTTTGAGTTCGCGTGTGTGTTTTATGTTCGACTTTAGAATCCGTTTAACCTTATCGGATGAATAGTATCGTTGTTGTAGAACGTACAGTAGCTCACAAAGGTATTGGATCATTTATTACAGAGACCTTTGATCACGAGTATATCGTGTTTATTATAGAAAGCATTTTGAAATTTGATCGACATTCTTACGAGGTACGACTGTCATAATTACGTCGGTGAAATTGGAAACAAAGTCGAGAACGTACGTAGAAATTGCAAGGCATTTGCAGCAAATGTATGGAATTTATTACAATATGTAATTCGTTTAATCCAATATCGAATTTGTAATTGTTATAATTTGTCTTATAATTCTAATTTATAATCGAAAATTACAGTTAATGTAGAAGATCGATAGAACGAATGATCGTCAATATGCGGAATAATAGCATCCAGTACTAAGTTTCCTACGAGTTAATGTCATTACGCGCATGTTTGTTCGTCGAAATGCATATTCGTGTACGAAACAAGTATCGTGCTCTTCGCTCTGTTTACGCGATAAATTGTTTATTTTATTGGCCTATTTGTAACGTACATCGTTTATGTCATTCGTAAACCAATACAGAGTTTGAAGTAGAATGTATTCCGAAGCTGTTCATCGACCGTCTCGATTTGCTGCAAAAGTCTCGAAATGAAAGTAGAAACAGTACGTTAAAAAATTAATCGACGTAATAAAAGAAGAGATAAAATATATTAAGAAATATCGTAAGACACGCTACGAAATTCAATTAATAAACACAACCAATAGCGTAATTCCAATTACCCCGTTAAGACTTCGATACTTTGCAGGATAATTATGCACCGCACCATAACGTTTAATTTTTGCAAAATATCGTACATTCTAGTTACGTGCTCCTTTTTCCGACCACGTTATCTAAGTCATTCACATCGTTGATAATCGATAAAATTTACCTTACTTTGATCATTTTCGAAAATGTAGTAAAAGACGTGAGTCGCCGATGACCATCGGCGTGTTAAACTGTCTTCAACCGTCTCGGTCAAGCGGAAACGATTCATTTCACGAAAAGCACGAAATCTCGAAGGAATGCTAAGAAAGGATAGTTTCAGCCATTCGATCAGCACCGATATACTATCTGGAAAAACATCGAATCATTGGGACTGGCTGGTACAGAGAACGACAACGGAACAGAGAACGGTCGATAGGATTTTTCTGATTACACTCGGTGTTCCGGAGGAAACGAATCGTACCTCGAAAGAATACGATGCTAGGCAAATACGCGATCCTGAGGAGTAATACTCCTCTATCTCGCGATTACTCCTATCACTCGTGGAAATGAGGGAAAAAGAAATCGAACCGGAACAAATAGGAGGAGGAAGTGGGAGGGAATGTACACGGAGATCGATAGACAGATGGAAGAAAATAGAATGAAGGAACAGGAGGAAACGATATACAATTGAGGAAATGGTAACCGGATAAAGAAGTTCTCTTCAACTTCTTTCAGACCGAATGCGGTATTTTCACTGGAGAATTTGATTTCAGGCATCTCCGGAACTTTAATCCGTCGCGTTCTGCGTTCAATGTGAATATTTAGCAAAAATAGATTTTACTCAGAGCAGAGTATGTTTAACGACTCGTGATAGAAAGAAGGAAAGTTACTGTTTTCTTAAAATATTTCTGTTTAAGTTATCCATGCGATATACGCGATAGACGTGAAAAGGATATAAGCGATTCAGCGACAGTATCTGCTGTAAACAAATTAACTTGTTCAAACATCTTTTTCGAACATTTACGCAATATTCACGTATCATAGGTATAATCAAGAGACTAATAAACAATTAATATAAAAATTGACCAAAATGTCGTACACTTACAAGTAGTAACAATGCACCGTGCGAGTTGTCTGACCGATGCTAGTCGATACTACTTAAATCAAGTCATACGAACGCAAAGAGAAACAGGGGTAGCAAGATACTTGTCACCGGCATAAATACCGAATATATATAATAATAATAATAATAATAATAATAATAACAGTGAATACTCATGATTAGATTGCAGATTTTCATGCATTTGTATATGTCGGAGTCAGGTTGGAATTTTGGGGCGTTCGATGAACCTTTACTTATACTTTACCATCGCGGATGTAGCTAATGTTTATCGGTACAAATGTGGACACTACAAGAGGCTATGAGTAATAGCGGCGATAGGATGGTCGAAATGATGGTGACAACGAATTCAGGTTCGATAACGAATCCACGGTCCACGGGATGACGAGTACAAACGTAATACACGACTCGGGTAACTTTCTCGATAACTCAATCAGCAATTCGTCCAACGACTAACTAACTCGTAATCCAAATGAAACTGCTCTTATATATTCATGTCCCCAATTCTCGGGTCAATCTTTGTTTTTAAGGAGAGCCATATGATCATTCCATACCTCTATCAGGTACACGTCCCTCCCGTGACCGTGGCTACGTCCAGTGACCCGCTATGTCACTTCGAGCCCGAACCCATCGTCATAAAGTCAGATTGGAACGTTTAAACTATTTCTTATTTTTATTACTTAAGTGTAGCTATAGTAAAAGTCTGGACTGGGGTATTGGAGTTTTTTCCAACATTCCAAACGGGAAATCCCGATGTTCTTTCATCTCCGACATATATTTTGACGAACGTAACTAAAGAAATGGAATCTGAACTAAGTTAGAATCTATTAAATATTATAATAAATACTATTCTACGCATTTTATATATTTCTGTATATCATATGCGCTGAGTGAATGTTTACACTTTTTAATTTCCCATAAATGGAATAAAAATTCACACCGTGCTTACGTATTGTAAATTCGCACGTTCGCGGGGAGACGCGATCTCGAAGAAGCGCGCCAATGGGAGTCGTAAATTCCCGTTACGATTTGAATAATCGACGCCACGAATCGTTCGATCCCTTATTTCTTGTGGGATAATAAGGGTAGTTGATTGAAGATAACACTGATATTAACAGGTTATTATATATTTGAATGCTCCAACAACTTCAGTGTGATACAAGAATGAGTATGTGATATGACAACTACGAACGAGTACGACCTGAAACTCCTTTCGTGTTGACGACGATGATGTATGTGTTCCACTTGTAGTTTCTTGCTGGACTTCTGACTCTTGATGTTCCTTGCACTAGCCCTTGACTGGTTCTTCGCCTAGACTGACTGAGATTTGACTGAATATAGACTAGAGCGCAAGGAGACTGACTTGTCGCTCCTATGTTATTACGGAAGAAAGCTCGATATGGGTGTACCCTTTGAACGAAGAACGCGGATTCGTTGTTCACACTTTTCGTTAGGAAAAGTGAGGGTAACGATCCGCGATGTCGATTGGTTATGACCCACGTTAATGCCTGAAGGTACGAGGAGGAAGCCTCCTACCAAAAGCCAGCCTTTTTGTTAGACAAATATTCGTTTTTTCCCAATAGGTGACTACCCGCTTTCTCCGTGTTTGTAAGAGCGTGCAATAGACCTAAGGACTGTTTTAAATACCAGCTATAAACCGAAAATACTTGCAGGATTAAAGGTTCCTGCAAGCTAATAAGATTCGGTTTATGGTGGGGCCTTAGGTTTATCGAGAGTCTGTCTAATGGGGTTTGGGCCTCGACGGTCGGACAATGGAGAACGTCGCACGGACCATTTCACGCGACGTAACACGTATATATACGAATATATAGAACAGCGTGAATAAGTTGCCTGACCAATGCTAATCGCTACTACTTAGTGGAGCCATACCCACGCAAAGGATAAAGAAAAGAACGAGAGAAGGATAGACGCGAATACGGCTGGCTGATTTAACGGATTAGCTAGCAGAAGAGGATCATTCGCGATTTTTAAGCATCGTATGGGAGAGGTTTACTGGAGCGAGTGCGCGGTCGGCGACCACGATGCTTGAATCATTCTGACTTGCTCACCATGTTCGGATAACCGGCACAACTGGCGGTAAGGGTGGTTAAACCGACGCAGGCCAGCCGATGATGTACAGCTCTATGGTAAACCACGCATGCACTAACCGAACCTGTGTCTACCCTCCTAATGGCACTTCTTTTTCAACTTGGGCGTGTTGGTATTTTTGGATTACGTCTCGACCTTCTGAGAAACGTTTCGAACAGAAGAAGCGGTTTCTTTGTAAGAGAAGTAAGAGCTGCTTTAAATTCTCGGTACATTTAAATACATGAAAATGCATCAGACTAGGTTTGGAAATCGAGATGCGATTTTCTTTCCTCCTTTTACTATGCAATAATGTTTTCGTTAGTATAAAAACCTACCGATTTTCTATCGAAAGTTGGCGTAGATATAATATTGTACGATGTTTGTACATACGCGAAACATATTTTTTAAATGTCAATAGAAGCTTCACTTTTCATTTCCATATTTATTCTTGTACTTCGATATCATATAAAAATATACCAATATTCTATTAAAAAATTTAATTCTCTCTTTTATCTTTTATCTACGATGGAATCCAGCAACTTGTTTCTCCTTGCAAACTAACAAATCTTTCTTTAACCATATGTTCTTACGAATTATTGAAATATATATAACAATATTAATATATCAGGTTGTCCGAAAAGTTTCTTTCGTTTAATAAAGGAAATAATAGACGCACAATGTTTTTTGTTTAATATTAGTTTATAGAATTACGCACGAACGTAATAATAGAAATAGAACGAAATGGATCATATCTAATTCAATAAAATAATATAAAACAGAAATTGTTGTTCATTTATTATCATCTTATAAAACGAAAGAAACTCTTCGGACAACCTAATATATAATAAAAGAAACCGTCACTATTTTATGAAACCGCCAAGAAGATAATTTATTTTCAACGCAAATTCTATACAAGTTCCACTAAACGACAATTTGACTGAATCGCAAGCGATCTGCGAATTAAATCAATCTTTCGATACACTGGACAAACATAATAATAAGACCAAGCATTAATACCCCCCTTCGAGTATAATGTCATTTACGCAGCTCGTAAATTGATAATGATACATGACCACGATATAGCCAATAACTGCGCGGATAAGCGATCTTTGATAGATACAGCCGATTGGATAACGCGCAATCAAATGCAATCAATCAAATGACCAAGTCGCCGTGCAAAACCATATATTACGAACGGACAGCGCGTCTTGATGGTCAACAGAAGCTGGATCACGGGAACGGAGGGACTTGTCACGACCCTAATTTAGTAATCTTCGTTAACGGGGCCATAGGTAATTGCTTCGCAAGTATATTATCGTTGCTCTCGATCTTTAGCTATCTTCTCGTCTAAATCTTCTACCTGGAGTTTTTTCAAAAACGGATACCCGTATTGATTAGTTCCGTAAGTAGAATACGAGTAGCACTAGTCGGACAGTGGCGTATGCAGACGCTTACCCGCCTTTGACGAGTTGTGATTTGGTGTTAGAATTATACTAGAAAGGAATAAAGTGCGAGGGAAGTTAATGAGAATACCGTTGCACAACGATGGCGATGTTTTAATCGTCGTAGATGAGTACACGAAACTTTCAAGCGTAAGAGCATGAAATCTTTACACATTCCCGTTGTTTCGCTTGACTTTGCGTCAATATAAATTTCTACTTGCTGAAACATCTAAACAGAAACTCCCGAGGGACAAATTACTTAGGAATAAAAAAACAGGTGAAAGCAGACCTGATGATTTTTATGAAAAAAAAAAAAAAATTACGCATCTAAGTCACTTCGATCGAACGAAAAATCTTGTAAAGGAAGATTCGATTTACCTCTGCGAATATTCCAATCAGTTCCGATAACTATTGCAAAATTGTATTCCACAGAAAGTACATACAATAACTATTTTTCGCGAGCGGAAAGCTCCTAAACGATCAAACAAATATAAACAAAAAATACGCGATAAAGGAAGTAATCTTCGATACCGAAATCCAACTACGTGTGTATATATATGTATATATAAGGTACAAAGATAAACCCATAAAGCAATTACGAGCACAAAACGAAGAGCGGAAGATATTCGAAAATTGCGGAGGATGGCAGAGGGGGAAAATCGGTGCCGATGGCTCGATCTTGTAGCGCGATTAATCGAGGACGATGTGGTACGAGTCGACCGTCGAAATTTCCAAAATTATCGGGATGACACGCCACGAAATAGCTCGCGTCGAGTGGATGAGAGGAGCGAGAGGAGAGAAGCAAAGGGTTGGCGAGGCAGGGAGCGAGGAGGAGGAGGAGGACGAGGAGGAGGAGGAGAAACACTTCGTCGCGAGGAACAATAGCTCGTTTGGGGTCGCGTAGCTATGCAACGTATGACGTATAGCCCAATATCCTTGGTACAGGCCGACCGTATGCTTCTCTCTTCCTCCGTTTCCACCACCCAACCTTCGCCAGCCGCACTCTGACTCCGACCTGCACATAACCCTCTCTCTTCTCCCTTTCATCACACCGTACTCAAATCCCTACCCGTGGCCGTAGTTCCCATCCTTAGTCGCCGAGATCTTCGTTCTCCTCGCCACGAGAAGCTCATACATGCGTGCAATCCCCAACGAGGGTGAACGTGTAATTACGTACCAGGTGGCTAATTAATCCGGCGAATCTGCACGCTCTCCCCTGTGCAAGAGGCCTCGGTGAAAAAGGGAACCGTGCCAACTAGACGAAGACGAAGCGATAGATATCAAATGTATGGGTGAATCATTTACGTCTCACCCCATCCCCTAAACAGACATCGCCTACTAAATATACCTACGTACATATTGACTATAGAACTTACTGCCGTTTGCATGTTGTTATACACCGTTTTACGACTACCGACATTGTTTGTCGAGATTGGTGTTGATTAAGGGGTGTGTCTTCTTTTTTTTCTTTTTTTTTTTTTTTGTTAAGAGTGATGGAGAAGAACTTGAGAGAAATGGTAGGTAGTTAGGTGGAAACTTCTTCTTCATTTGTCACCGAAAGTGGAATTTTTGTACAGATTGACGAAGCAATTTTTCCGAACGCTGTACGCTCGACGTGTTTGTGATTTTTCGCGTCTGAATCGTGTTATTGGTATATCTATACGTTGAGTTTTGTCGCTTCTTCAGGATAGATCCAAAGGCGAATTGGGAAAATTTACGTCTGCCTCGAAGAAGTAAAGCGAAACAGCACCGATGGAAACTCGAAGAATCGTAAGTACATTGACACGTGGCTTCATTTTCTAATGAAACGTTCTTAGCCAGCGTTCTACGTTTCATTTTCATAGTACAAAATTTTCGTAATCGTACCATAGTACTACCAAATAATAGGAAAGTTGATATATTTGAACGCAATCGATGTATTGATACGATAAATGCAGCGACGTGACAATACTTCTTGTAGCCATTGTATGTCATCCAATCATCGTGAAAATTTCAAAACTTAAAACTTTATTCCCTTGATTTCGTTATTACTTGACAAACTCGTCATCGAGCAAATATCGTTTTCTCTAAAAACATAAGCACAGATTTTACACATACATTACGCGTGTTAACCGGAATAACGCCGGAATAATTATCTCAAATAAATATTTATTCAAAATTATTCATACAACGCGTAACGTTGATTTCCCCAGCGTAGAAAGCGGTTGTCCTAAAATTTCGTAAATGCAAACCGTTTCTCGCTTCGACCAAAGCATTACAATTTCTCCTTCTTTTTTTATGTTCGACCAACTAACGCACATTTTTTCCTCTTTTTCCCTTCTTTTTTTTTTTTTTTTTTTTTTTTGTTTCATAGAATTTTGGGAGAATATTTTTCGGCGCGAAATAAAAATCTGGCATTGCTCTGCGTCATGTGGCCACGAGTGAAGGAAAACAATATTGGGTACGCAAAAAGCGTGAGAACCGATTGACAAAACGTTCGAATTTGCATGAATCACGATAACCAGACGAAACTCGCATCACTGTTCGCGTGTACCAATATGTACGAGTAACGTACGCGGACCAGCAGAGGGTAGGTACCGTAATCGCCATCGGTTTTGCCGATCTCGTTTCCAGGCAAAAGTCCTGGATTATTTTTCTGCGATATCGAAACATGTCAGCGTCTAATTGCATATCAAATGTACGATAAAAGGTGGAATATTTCTTGCAAAATTTGCAACCGGTTAAAGTTCCTAATATTGCAATGTCAAGTTCGAAATAAATTTGATCATTTAATAAAACATATAGGAAATAGCGTATAAAAAGAAAGTTCATTAACGTGGTTCGCGTGAAACAGAATTGATTTTACCGAGTAATATTTCGCGTTGTAAATTATTTAAATCTTCCAAATTTCTAAAAATTAGTTCTTTAAATTTGTTAACAATTGTCTAAATATTTATAGAACTGATAGTAGATCTTTAACGATGAAAGGTATTTGCAATTATATCGAATTAAATACGAGCTACTGAACTGGTTTCTTGCGTGTTGACACACAGTAGAATATCCCGCAACTGGCCAGACGTTCGACGATAGATGTACTCGTACTACTTTTAGACTTAACACGTGTGAAATTACTTATTCAGCTAATAACAGAGTATCAAAGGAATTGTCTTTTAAAAATCAAAATCGCTTGCTCTCGATTAAATAACGATCGGAACAAAAAGCAACGTTCGTTTCACTTTTATAACTTCAACAAATAACTTATATTCGATTACTTAATTTCCATTTACGCGTATTTAAATATGTATATGAACGGTTATGAAAGTTTGATATTTTTTTACTGACAATTGATAGTATTCAAAGATACATTGAAACCGCGTTTTGAAAGTTTTAGTCAAGCGACTATGCAATTCAGCAGCGATCTAGATTGGCGGTGTATTCTGAACAAACTTTTTCAGAACGCCGGTATCCAAATCGGTTTTAGAAGTTTCGTTTCGACGAACAGTGAGAAACAAAATCTATAAACAAAATATATAAAAAAGACATACGGAGAAGCTTATTAGTTAGCTTGGTCGTTAAAAAGTTTATCGTAGATGTAAAAGCGTGATTATTTCCGCCAGATTAACCAAATCGATTTAATCCCTGAGGTAACCTGAAAATATATTAACTTTTTGACAGAGTTGTCGGATATCTCGATAAAAAATTTCGATCCGAACTTATGAGTTGTAATTACAAGTTTCGACCTAAATGAAGATTAGCGTTATGAGTTTCTCGATAGCTAAATTATAACGATATCTACAACCTCCGATAGTTGAGAACTTCATAATAACGATAAAGAGTTAACCGTACAATTTTTAAATTAATAGGACGTCTAATTTTCATACCTAAAATTTCTTTAAAAAGAAGAAACCAACGAACAAAGATTGGCGAGAGATAAGGTTAAGAATATTCGTCGCAAAATAGAGCAGCGAATTAAGACGAAAAAAGGAAGCCGATAACCCTGAGGAAACTTTATGGAAGCTCTATCGTGTCTCGAATTCACCCTTGACTTTCCCTGCTTCATAAACGACAAAGTGTACAAAAAAAGACCGGTCTCGCTTTATCCAGAAATTACTCGTGACTGGAGCTGGTAAATCCATAAATACAACGCGCCTGAGAGCTGATTCAGTAATTTCGCGATAACGATACACGAAACAGGCTACGTGTACGAGAAACACAATCCGACCTCGTGTTATCAATACAGGGCACGATCGAAGGACGAGGCGGCTACAAAGCAGTTTTCCTCCTACGATCAGCAAAAATCGTCTTCTACGAAGGGAGGGGACCTATACAATGATGCAACAGAGGGACAGAGAAAGAATATAAAAAAGAAAGAAAAAGAAAAAGATGGACAGAGTGCCGAAGAAGGGTTGAAGGAACAGAGAAAAAGAAAGAAGAACAGGCCACGTCGAGTACCTACATCCACTCGACGTGGTCGGTCGACAGCTTGGACCTTCGACTGGTGTAACCTGCCAGTACAGCAGTCGGAACATCCTCTTATAGACGTACACGTCCATCCAGAAAGTCAACGGCGGCAAGCCATGGCACACTGATCGGTCGGCGAACGTTCGAGTTTCGAGCGTGAACGTCGAGACGCGTACCGAGCCAGGAAGCAGGTTGAAGCCGAACGACCTGACGCTCGTTAGCGCCGGTAATTGTCACTTGTTAGGTGGCAGCTTGTCCTCGGGCCGGTAACCTCCAGTTTTGCGTCAATCTCTCTCCCTCTCTCTCTTTCTCTTGGTAGCACACCACTCGAAACGCCTCGAACGCGGCCGAGAGGTTTTTCAAAAGCGCTTCAACGCCGAAAGCTCGACCGGCCCTTGTCGACAAGTCCTTCTATTTACCCTCTTCTATCGACCACTCCTTTCGTCCCTCGCTATCTCACCTAGAGCCGTGTCCTATTCTTTGCTATTTCGGGGCTCCGCTTTTGCCACCCGCTTGCACCAGCTGTGCTCGTGGCCAGTGCAAAGCTCTTGAAATCGCGCGAGCAACCGATCTGAACGAAAGCGTCGTTAATTGGGGCAAAAGAGGTGGACGCCTTTGGAAATCCGCGTGAAAACTTTGCGGATGAAAACCGATGGAGGATTTGGTATTTGTTATATTGGGTCGTCGGATTGGTCTTCAAGCTTCCCTAGTACGAATTATAAAGTTTGTAATTAAATTACCACGCTTTGTGATGATATAATTAAACCAAATATGCCTAGCTCTGCATGGTAATATATTTCCATCGATAAGACAACAGTTCTGTTTATGTGCGAAACGAGCGGCTACGAGCTAAGACGGGTTTAAATCTGCTTCCACAAGCCAATGTATTTGCATTCGCAAGTGTTAGGACAGTTTCTATTTTTGATCAAATTTTGGTATTTATTACGGAAACACGTTACTCGAATCTTAAATTTTGAATTTTAAATTTACAGTGTGTACTTCGTTTATCGGGTAAGTACCATTTCTTGATTTCTTCGTTAGGTTTACTGTCAGGTATTCTTAGCTCTTTCTTATTTCGAAACTGATATAAATTCCCCAAGATTTTGGAGCAGAAGTGTAGGTAATTAAGAAATATTTGTGGATAATCGATAATTCCGATCGTGTGTGATCGCAGTATTCCCTGTAACTCTTTGAATCGAAGAAGTCCAGAAACGGGGACAGTACAAGAAAACGAAATATTACACGAGTACAAGCTTACTAAATCTAAATTTTCAATTGTGAATAAAGGTCGTACAATGCAAACGTGTCGAGTAGAGTACATAACTGATGGTATAACCAGCAAGGGAGTAATTCTACATGAGAAAACAAATCGAAAATGTAGACCAACACGCTGTTTTGTGTCTGGCTTTATTTCCGAGAAAATTGAGTTTGAACATTCGCCGTATACTACCCGTTCCGACAATTTATAAGTTGATTAAATAAATTGCTTATAAAATGTGTATTTTGTAATATCGTATTTTATACGCACATGAATGGTAAAGAATAATTACAAAAGCTACCTGTAACGATGAAATTAGAGAACGTTTTTAGCTGGATCTTTTTAATGGAAATTTTAATCAAAAATACTTAACAAAAAGACGTTAAAGGGGGAATATCGTAGGAGATAGAAACGCGAGTCAAGTAATTGTCAAACAGTCGACCGAAAGCAGATTTTAATTATCTCTGATAACAGAAATTTAGCGAATTTTCATCGTGTTTTATATTTTAAACGCCAAATGTCTAAAATGAAACGTATATCAACTCAGAGCGTAGGAGTTTCATAAAATAAAAAACTTGATACTCGATATATTATTATCATTCACATTTTTATATCAAATTACCTCTAGCTGAATATCAAAGATATTACATTTCATAATTAATGTATCATCGGATGATAAATAAAAATAAATATTTTTCGAAAGAGTTCACTCCGCTATTTGCTCGTTTAATTCTGTAAATTCTGTTCCTTTTTCTACAAATATTTGGATGGGAAAAAGCAGCGAGGAGTAGATCAGTAGAAAATATTGATAAATATAATATAAGCGATGAATGACATCTTTCGATCTCCCGTAGCCAGATAAAATCACGTCATCGCGCTGAAGATCGTCAAGTGCGACAACGTTTTGTTCGATTCGATGAAAAAATAAAATCGAGGCGCGCGAATGGGTGGCGCGGCGAACAATTTTTACCGACAAAAGGTTGTCGAACGCTTGCATCATCGATCGATTATTACGGGGTTGAAACTCGCGAGCAGAATATCTAAGTTCTTTCATGTTCGTTTCGAAAACATTTTATGGACCTCGGAAGTCTTAGATCGAACGAACTCGATCTTTCGTTTGACGATTTTCTGGATAATTTAACAACGTCGCAGACGTCAAAACGATTCCTTAACCTTTTTCGTTCTTCATTTATCTCGATCATACGACGTCTCAAAGTACGTACCTATAGAACGAAAAGATTTACACGAAGATTTTAGCAGACAATAGACTCGTTCGATTATTTTGTTTAATTTGACAAGTAGTTTTGCGAAGCAAAAAGAAATTATAGCTAATAATATAATATCGAGGAATAAATTACAAGAAACTAAACTTTTAATTTTTAATAAAACTTGCCAAATTCTATTGATACTGCGAAACGATTGAAGAGAAAATTATACACATGTACAGTTTCTGTGCAGAATGAAATAATTGAACTAGGAACAAAGATACGAGAAAGGACCACACGATCACATATGTTTCGATCTTTCAAATCTTTTCCAAGACTGCGTTCAAATATTTCGAGTAGCCTTTGCTCGACGTACAATTCAAAGTAACGTTCTTCTCTTTTCTGATCAACGACCGAGGAACCAATTTTCTACGTCGTATGCTCTAGTTGTTGCCTTTAGCGGATGATAGATTACACGATAGTGCAACGATCGATCCACACGTTCTTAATAATTTCTTACTTATCTTTTACAAGCGGTATAGCTCAAGACGAAATTACAGTCGACGAAAATATTAGATTTCACTGTTGAAATACACTAGTGCGTAAGAACTCATGTAGATTAAATTCCAGAACATTATTAATTCTTTCATAAAGGATATAACCTAACAAACACAAAGATGGTACCCAGCTGGGGGTAGCCACCCACATGATAATCAAAGAGCTAAAAAATTCTACCAAATGTCCAAATTGGACAAATTGTGAATGTGAAATATTAAATAAAAAAAAAAATTATTAATTCTCTAACATTCTATTTTATCTAACGAGTGAACTGTAGATCGAACGAAAATGTTTCGTTAACCGAATTTAAGGAATTCGATCCAAATGTATCCAGAATATGCAAATTGGTAAATTTAACGATTTAATCATTTCCACGCGTTATCCCACGACGATCCTATTCTTTCGATTTCTAATAATCTTCAAAATTTTACGACCATCCATAGACCGTCTCGGTCGGGGAAACTTTCAACGTAAGAGGAAGAAACTTCACATATTACGTAGTCTTTTGTTAAATTTCACAAGATCAGATAAAAGTACGTAGGGTAAAAAATCTTTGCGTAAAGTGTATTTCCATCGTGGTTAAAGAATATCATCGTCTTGGAATGGACGAAGAATCGCGACAGAATTTAAAAAAGGTCGAATGTAACGAGTTCTTCGAAGAGGGAGAATTCTTTTAAAGGTGAATATCGATCGATCAGGCTACTTACAAGGCAGTCTCGCATCCCATGCACACGGAATAGATTTCGTATGCGCCTGACGTCGAAGAAAAACCGCGGGAAAGTCGTGTGGCCGTGTTCATGTTCCTCCTTCGAGGGAATATCATTGAACAGCTATATAAAGACGTAACTAGATTTTATTGTCACCCATATCTCATTTATGACAATCCGTAAAACCAGCCGCGATTCCTACGCACATTGAAATATATCCATTTTATAACCGAGCCCAAGAAAGGGATCAAAAGAAATTCGTATTCCTACGCGTTTCCGCTGTATTGCGAGCAATATCGGATAACGGATACCGTGTTCTTTCCTTCGTTTTATGCGCACAGTATGTACTTCGTTGTTTGGTAATTTTGGGAAATTGAAAGGTTTACAGCCATCGTTCGATGCAGACTATTCTAGCATCGATTTATCGTTCATTATCGAAACATCGTTATCCATTTTTCTTGGAACTTGCGCTATTAGATTTGATTTTATTTGGTAGAAGAATTTCGAATAGTAAAATTTCGAAATTTTGCAAAATTAAATTCACACAAATATACGTAGGATGTCTACGTTTCTCGCGTCCAAAATTTTTCGGTATATTCTATGTTTGTAAATAGGAGAACATTCTCATTGTATAATTTGACTATAATTTATTATTATTCGTGAAACTTGACCATCATCCGTGGAACTTCTATTAATTTATTTTATTTGCTAGATCGTGGGACAATCTCCAATCGTAAAAATTTAGGCTTTACGATAATTCGTAACAAACGAGCACGCAAAGCGTCTAAATTTCTCTCATTTAAAATTCGTCGGTGTATTATGCGCGTATAAATGGAAAAAATGGATAAACTTTTAGAAGAATATCGGCTCGAATGTATTCGAAGAAACGACGGACAATTGCAAAGTTTGAAAAGGGTAAATTTTACGCTTACGTGAGATTGCGTGATACGCGAATTAAAACGAAACCTGTCACGAGAGTTATATAGGAAAGTTAGGGGCCAGGCAAATAACGAAGTAATGTGCATGGTCGTGTGAACGATATCAATTGTCTAAATAAAAGGTTTGAAACTTTTTGCACGGCTATAAAGAGAGAGAAGCGGCTGGTGATATCGATGCCCTTCAATTAAAAATTGTTTGATACTGTCTCTCCTTTGTTTGCAGAGATGTTGGAAACTTTTATTTTCTTGCTATAACGAATCGAAACATCGATTTCACAATGCAACAGCTGAAACAAATTAATTGGCGAAGAGAAGAACGCTTTGAATGAAACGTTATATAAGTATCTTTAATTTGTAATTAATTAAGTAGCCATAATGAGAGAGAAATTTCATATTGATGGTAAATATGTGGGAAAAAGGTACGAGCCTTTCAGAAGACAAGCTAATCCACTCTCTTTATACATTACTCGACTTCATTAATTTTTTTCACACAATTAGTACAATTGATAATACAATAAATGTTTAATTTTCAACAAACAGACGATTTAGGTTTCATAAGTTCACTCGTCGCACGGAAATGCCACAAATAACGGTAAATTCGAAGATGAATTTACAAAATTAATATTCGTAACATCGTTTTTCCTTACGAAATTCCGATTTACGTTAAACTCGATGAACTTTCATCGCTACGAATATTTGGAAAAATTTACAAAAGTAACAACCAAGAAAAATCTAATCCTTTCAGCGTAAAGAAAGAGATATTCAAATAAATATGTAAATCCTACTTCTACTTATCACAGACGTTTCTATGCTACTACATAGTTTGAAATGTTCGAACGTGGATGTGGAAAAATAAATCTCGATTTCGCGTAAAAATGAAATATTTTGCGTGTTTCTGAGACAAGACAAACGAATAAACCAGCCACAGTTTTTATCTTATAGGAGCGTAAGGATAGAGTCGCGTCTGCTGTGTCTTATTTAAATTTTAAAGTATCAATTTAAGCTAACCGCACGAAACTAATCGAAGTTGAAAAACGATGGGCGTGGCTTTAGTTAGATGCCAATGAAACGGCATCGTAGTACTCGTTGTTTCGTCCGTTAACTTAATTAAATCGAACGATACGTCTCTCTGGCTGGCCGTCAGTCAATGACAGGAATTTGAAAAAAGAACTGCGCGCTACCGTAATTTATAGCTTGTTTGCTCCATCCTGCGCGGCCAAATTTTCCAAACTAGAATTATTGCCTTCTCCTCGCTTTCGTTTGTTTTCCACTGCCCGGAAACAAATGGAAAATAGCCAAATAACAAGTCACCGAAGAACCAGCACGTTCCGAAAATGTTTGCAAAATTCAACGGTACGCTTATCGATGGCCCGGTAATTCAAAGAGGGGAAGGAAATACGTATATATATTTGGAAACTGTTCCGTGAAACTGTTCGATCGAGAAACACTAGTATTTATCCTACCGCAAATTTGTTTCCACTTAACGGATTCTACATTAATTGCCAGGAATCGATGGCGAAGATAAACAACGTTTTTATAAAATAACGAAAAATAACGAAATTTATTTATAATATTTAGCGGTAACCGTGGCCAAATATATTTTTTTTTAATCAAACAGAAACAGAAATCGAAGTAAATTGTATATAATCCTTTTCGTGATTTACTGTGAACGGTAAACGCGTTTCAATAAAATTTTGTTGTATCACCCAATATATCGATGATCTTTAATTTTAACTTTCCCCGTTTGAGTGCGGATCATTTTTGTTTAACTTCTATCGCTGATCGTATTTAAAAAAGGAAAAGAACAGAGGCAAATTTGTCGGATTTCATCTGGTAGGAAAACATATTCGTATGTATTTTATAACTCGAAAATCATGATTCTCGATAAAAAAAAAAAATTGATTTTAAAAGTATATTATTTAAACGTGAAACGGAATAACCATTATGGAAAAAACATGTTACAAGAATGTGTATACAGGGTAGTTGGTAACTGGTGGTACAAGCGGAAAGGGGGTGATTCTACGCGAAAAAAGAAGTCGAAAATATAGAATAAAAATTTTTCCCTTGAGGCTTTGTTTTCGAGAAAATTGACTTTGAATTTCCGCTCGGTACGCGTGCGGTACGTTATAACGGATCTCACTGTAGATCGTTGTCTCGATGGAAAAATTAAAAAAAAAATTTTTATTCTATATTTTCGACTTCTTTTTTCGCGTAGAATCAGCCCCTTTCCGCTTGTACCACCAGTTACCAACCACCTTGTATAACGTTAGATACTTTTTACCATTCCCATTAAAATGAAACATCGACTCATCGTTAATAAACGTAGTAACATCGATTAACGAAGAGGTGTAACCAGCTATCAACGTCGAAACATCAACGAAATACTAATAAATATCTATTAATGTCATCACAAACGTCATTTAACACGTTACACCCTAATTCCCCATAAAACAATATTCCCTGCATTTTCTTCTTTCAAATTAATCAATCACGACATTAATCGATAATTAATCTACTGTAGCTCAACTCGTTGCATATTACGTGACTAAAAATTCCATCAGAAACGTATTCTTTCGTCCGTCGTTAGAAATGCAGCCGATGATATTTCAGGAGACCAAAACTCGCAGCTGCGCCATTAAATTTATCGTTATTACGTTAACGGCGCTTGCAAGAGGATTGTAGATATCGGGGATGAAAAGTGTCGAACGATGCCAGCGATACTTGTTTACCGTACGAGCAGCATTAGCTGTTTTATCGTTGGCGCTCGCGCGTGGCCTGTTGGAATAGATAATTAAATACGAGAGGCTTAACACTCCGCGTAGGGCGGCGAACAGGGGTTTGCGAGAGACGGAGGAACAGGGGCAGAGCGAGGTGGTAGCTTAACGAGGCAAATTATTAGGCCGATTAACTCGGCTCGATGATCGAGAGCGTAACTGTAAACACACAGCCACGTAACATTGAAATTCGCAGCTGGATGCGGAAACGCAACGTCAAAGAGACAAAAATGGAATTTCCCGCCGGACGAAAGTTGGAAAGGATGAAAGGGCAGAGCGAAAAGAGAAACGTTGCAGAGTGAAACGAGCGTACAGTTGAATAAAAAAGAGCGAGAGAGTGGACGAGAGAGCGAAACGAAATAAATAATTGTGAGATTAAAACGAAAGATCGAAGCGAAGTATGAAAAAGATGGATAAAGTGGCGGATGAAGATAGAGAGGAGAGAAAGAAAATTTATGTGATAAGATTGAGAAGAGACAGACTACTGTCGATAGGTCGATTTATTACTAGCGTACCGTTCGAGAATTTTTCAAGGATTTATCCGACTTTCGGTAGCGCAGATTTGACGATCCCTACATTTACGACACTCTCGCCTTCTTACTCGAAATTATCTCAACGTGTTTTTAACTTCGCCGATCGTTGACGATTCGTTCGCGTAATTAACATCTTGCAGAGTATCTATGCTGTATTTCGTACGTGGAAATTTGTTTCTCTACCGTATTCGCTGAGTTTGTAGCGAAATTTTGAATATTACAGGTGCGATGTTCATCTCTATGTTCCTCGTTCACCGAATGTGGCATCTACAATTTCGTCGTTATTTATGATGTTTACAAAACTTATTTGAAAGACACAGAAAAGAAATAAAATACTCTAGAAACTTGTAAAAATCATTCGAAGAAATCCATCAGCGAAAAAGACAAAAGATATTTCAAGAAAAGGCTCGCGAAGTTATTGAAGGCAGCAAGCCTAATTCCCAACTTAATACCTAATATGGGTTTCTGCAGGCAGAAGGCAATTTTTCAGTTCCGAACATTCTAGACGCTTGACTTTATCCCGACACAAAGCAATAATGTAATACCTGAAGACAGCGGAATTTCCAACAAAGTGGAACATCTTAGGGGATTTTCATTTAGGACGAACAACATCCATAGCACCCTAATAAATTCGCAGGCAAGCAACGAGTCTCAAATTTGTCGGAAAAAGAGCCATATACATACGTACACACAGAAATATCAGCTTCACTTGGACAGCATGAAAAACTCGATCTCTATGTCTCGCAGCTCCTCCAACGCTGGAGATACTCTTCCCTTTCTATTCTCTCTCATTCCCCATTCGGAATAAAGTTTCGCATTTTCTTCGAGACTACAACCCACAACAGAGCTGCGCGTCCAAATAGAATACTCGGCAAACTACCGGCAAGTAAATACGCGAATGACGTATATTCAATTTGCAAATGCATGAATACCTGTCGCACTATGGACTTTTCCAAGTGACAATGAAGAAATTATTACAGAAAGAAAAATCTTCCCGAGCACATCGTAAATCTTCTCTGCCTACAACTCGGTCATTCGAATTGTTTCTGCGCCTTAATTCGAGGAAAAATCATCGAAAATGGTTCATGCCTCTTTGCGATATGCACTAAAGGAAGCAGAGTGATGTGAGAGGATCTATTGTTAAATAACGTCGAACCTACGCGTAAGCTTTCGATATTTTTTCGATATTTTCCATTCATAAATTATTCGATAAGCAGAATAAGACGTCTCTTTTCTTTTCCATTTACGACCCTTTTTAAAAAGCTTCGTCTATTTAAAACCTTCTAGTCCTTTTTGAATTTCGAAAACTTGCGTTTATTGGCATATAGAATTTTACGGCCTTACAAAAATTGTTCACAGACCGAAATAAACGACAGCGAATGATAACACTGGATGGATGGAAAATTTTGAATCTAACATGATTTTCCTTAGAAAAGAAACTATTTAATGTTCAGCAGTATTTGCTTCAATTTATTAATTTTATCGCGCGAAAGAGATTTATAATAAGCAATTTTCTTCCATTCGAATGAAACACGCAACGGAACCCAATATCGATTGTCAGAAACTTTCCACACGATTTAATTACTTTTGCTATTGAAACTTCTTAGAAAAGTTACGATATGTATCATCCAATTTGATATATTATAGAATAGTTGAAAATTTCGAGCAATTTCTTAAACTACCCTATAAAAGTTGAATCAGCGAAGAAGTTTTTAGCAGTGGCGGAAGCCGCGACAATTTTCCGACGAATCCCCTAACGTTTTGTCTAAATACGACGTAATTATTTACGAGTGCCGCAATGCGTGGGTGGCACGATTCTATACCGACTGAAATGTCGATGGTTTACCGGTAGATGTAGGTCACCGCAATAATTTCTGACATGTTTCGCATGTTGTGCCGATAATAACGTATTGTCCGATGCGAAATGGATCGGTTGGTAAACGACAAATCGACGCGCATAAATGTAATAGATTATTAGTGTCTAACGATTGTCAGCAACTCTATCATTCGCCACCAATATTATCGTAAATATACCAAAACCAGATCACCGATATTACCCCCATCGAAAATACTATTATATTCATTCGCATACAGAACACTCGCGGCTGAATTTTACGACGCTATCTCATTGCTATTAAAATTTTAATTAATCAATTCGAATATTTAACTCTGTCAAATTTGGACAATTTACACGTAGTATTTCTTTAAATGGCACGAAATTATATTTATTACATATAAATAGTTGTGTTAATCTTTGACGAAATGTATATAAAATGTATATAATAGAGTAGAATTTATTAGTATTGAGTTTAGAGAAACTGTTTTCTTCTATTCTTCCTATGGTATCGAGTTTCGACGTTCTAAGATAAATTAAATTGATAGCTACCTGTTTTATAATAATAACATACGACTATATAGATTATACGCGTTATTTCTGTTTAACTCTAGCTTATTTCCTCGAAACATCAGTATCGTGTTTCATAGTTTGATGCAACCGAATCATAGATATATTTCATCTCAGTGCGCTTACCCGAAGCCTCTTTGTCCTTATAAATGATATTCTAACTTAACCTAACTATGGCGTAACAATATGTAATATTTGATAAATTCACAGAAGACTACGACATCTTTATTGTTATGGAAATGTATCCATCACAAACGAACGCGTTTATATACACGGGAATTTCACGACAGTTCGAACAAACAAATTTACATGAAATCGTTACTAGAAATCGTTACCTAGATGCGCACAACATCATTACGCATTGGCGAACGCATCGTCGTCGCAAGGTTCTCATGAGCATGCCGCGCCGTGTAATCTCGTTTTCTTTTCGTAAGATCCCATTGTCCCCGAGACCGTGTCGTCGTTTCATGGAAAAATAAATAGAGTCGGGACCGTCGTAGGACGACCGGCCGTTCCTGCACGAAACACTCGCTTATTTGTCCCGAATGAAACGAAAACACACGCTAAGCAAAAAAGTTGCTCGTTATACCGGCTCCGTATCTTCTCATGCGATGTCTTAACGTCAACCGACCGCTAACCAGTCCTGACTCTGTGACCATAACAATTTTCTCATTACTTTCAGCTTTCTATATATTCTTCGTTTGTCAATTTATTAATCTTATAGATAAAATACAAAGAAAGTTGATCTCCTCTTTAAGTTTGACTCTACACAAAATATGTACTAATATCGAGGGCCATGTATGCACCAAATAACTATATTTACTTACAAATAGTCATGAAAATTATTGGTACATGTGAAATAAACGTTAGACAAATTATCTCTGAAGCGGAACTTTTTTACGAGTATTGAGCAGACAAAAGGCAAATAGCACGTACAACCAATGATACCAGGAAAAATCTGCCAGTCGAAATTCAGTTTGGTCATGTTCCATGGAACACGATAAAGAATCGTTGGCTAAATTGGCACCGCTATCGGACAATAACACTACAAATGCTACTTTACTGCAACACGTGCTGTTCGATGGAATCAAGTTCTCCGAGCGATCTCCTCGACGTACGTACTTACGTACTCGAGATGCTATTCTACTCCCGCTTTCAATACCGACGAGGATAATGAGATACAAACAGAACGAAACAGCGAGATCGCTACCTCGTAACGAAAGTATTACGCGAATGAAATTCTCGATAGCGTTTTTAATCCGAATAACGTGTAGCAAAATAAATCGTCGAAGTTATAAAGACGCGAGGAGCCAATTTAGTTCTCTTTTGTTCTCATTTTTTTCTTTCCCTCTTTATCTACCTTCTTTCCTTTTTTTTTTCAAAAAAAATTCACTCGTTCGTGAAAATGCCGTGTTTGCCCGCAAAAATTTCATTCGGGACTTTTTCGCAAACAAGAACGTTAATCCCCCCTGCGTTACAGGCACGCATTCAGGTTATATTTCCGTTCTAAAAAACTACGAAACCAAGGGGAAAAATGTCGCGACGTGATATTTCGTGACCGCTGAAAAAACGCGATAGTAAAAACGTATCGACGGCCATTTAATCGGTTGTTATTGAGAAATCTGATTTTCTGATTCGTCAGAGCTCTGTACCTCGACGTCAAGTCGTGTTTCGTGGCGCTGTTAGCGCTGAAAACGAACGCCACAACAGAGTATGTAAACAATACCAAGATGATTTACATCGTTACTGGAGGCGCTGACACACGATTCAATATCAATTCACGGGATCCTGAATTTCTGTTAACAATGAACTAACCCTTCCAACACCGTTTATTTTCTACTCTGTGTCAGATTGATAACGTTTAACTTTTCATCTCGGAATCTTCTCAGTACCTAGGTTAAGTTTAGTCGTTCTATTACAAGTACGTCAATTACAAGCTATGGACGAATGATTTATAATATTTCTGATTAATAACTTTCTGCCTGAAGAATTGCAATTGTAGTTAGATAAAGTGTGGTTACAAATATAAACTGACTTTGTTATATTTAGGCCATAATTATGACTTTTTGTTTTTAAAAAATTATCCAATACCATTTGCGTTTCGAGGTTAGTTTATGAATAACGTTTTAATAGGGAATTCCAACCTACAATTTACTGTCTTGCTTTACAATATTCTTGCAAACTTTCTGTAAAACTCACGAAAACGTAGTGATAGTTATAAACAGTAATTTACACATCCAGGCCAAAAGAATGGAGTTTACTTAATCAATTAACATAATTTCAATCTATATTGCCCTGATTTCAGCTACGAGAAAGTAACTAGTATTACTTCTACTTATTCAATTGATATTAAATTATATACATTGTAGTAAAACTCCACAAATTCATCAAAATGTCTAAATAATACCTACGAACAGTAAATTATGGATCCAGACCAAGAGAATAGATCTTATCTAAAATAGAGTTAAAAAGTTAAAACGCCTAATAGATCACGATGTAGCAACACGATGCAGCGAATAAAAAAAAGCGTGCACGCGGTTGAAGGAACGAGAGCAAGCGACGAGAGAAAAAAAAAAGACGAATCGACGCACGCCTTTTTCGTGGCATCTCGATTTTCCTAGTCTTCGAGGGAAAAAAAGAAGATCGTTTCTCGTTCGACAGATGGTGCTGACAGAACGAACGCGTCGAAACGTGTCTAACCAAGGGAATTTTTGGAAGCTGATTCGAACGCGTTTTCATCGATGCGTATCGCTGGATATCGCTTTCTAGTGTCAAAAGATGTCGGCGGATTTCAAATAGCGATTCGTTTGGTTCTTTGGTTCTTCGGTTCGACGAAAACGATATCAAAAGAACGCGGTAGGTCTAAACGAAACAAAACGGTGGCGAGCTCTCTCGTTCATTTATAGACCGCAGAATGACAAGAGAGAAACGAACTGTCGCGTGAAACGAGGCGCGTTTAGCCGGTTCGACTAAAGCTGTCGATGTCATCGTATCCGGGCCACTCGAAACAATATTTTCGCCGGTCGAAAGAAGTCACGCCACAGAGCTCGTAGATAATATTTTTGTCAGCAGCGGCGAGCACAAAGCGAGAGCTTTTGCCATCGAAATAACACTCGCTGTGGACGTGGTCGAAAAAAACCAACGACCACGTGGTCTACATAAAAAATTGCCAACAGGGAGAGGATCGACGAAATCGAATTTGGCACGATGGTATTTCAAGAATTTGCGAGTTACAACGTCGACGCTTCTTATATGTTCTACCATGGTAATGGTAAATCAGAAGCGGTAATTAAAAGGACAAAAGAAAAGGAAGAATATTTACATGATCGACGTATGCTGCGGCCTGTCGGTGTCACCGGCATTGTTCGTGCCCCCCGTTAATCCTTGCACCTGTACGTTGGTCGCGATGCTAGTCCTTGCCGGATGCCTGGCACTATCCTTCAGTATTTTTTTCGCGCTGAGCGGCGTGGCTGTCACGCACATTGTCTTGCGCGGTATCACGATCACCTTGGTAGCACGCACTTTGAAGGAGCGTCGTGGTCGTCGTCGCGTGCACAAAAACAACAAGCGTCGGTCACGATCGGTGATGATAGCTGAGCAGCGAGAAATCGAGCTCGCGCGTGAACGTGGATCGCGAAACAAAGGGAGAGAGGACGCGCCGCTGGGGCATACGTGAAAACTTCGAAGAGAAGATCTTCGACGGGTGAATTTATCCGAGGCCTAGCGCGTGGTCGTTTGTATGCACTGGTGCGATGTGCAGCGAGGATCGACTCGTGACGAGGGGGTTAGTGGAGGGGCGAACGCGTCGATTCCTTCGCGAGATGGAGACTTATCGGTGTGAGAGTGAACTGTGCGCGGTGGCGTACGATTCGTTTGTTCCACGCGAGATTAGCCCCGCAGCAACGGGTGTAAATAAAAACTCGCGTCTCGTTCGTTCACAGATCCCACCTCATAGCGCACCGCGGGCCTACTGAGTGACTGACTGACTGAGTGACTGCCGCGAGCTTCGAGCCACGAGCCACCCTGCGTGGGTGCACACGCGGTCTCACTGCGTGGAAAGGCAACGAGCGCGCCGATTGGCCCGCTCCAGAGGCAGGTCCCCGTGGGGGGCGAGCGTCTACCAATCGGAGCGCGCGAGTCACCACCGTACCACCGAGCAAACTCTGCTTGACGATTTTCCAGCACTCTATCGCGAACCGTTTCGCGGTGCGTGTTGTCTCGCTGTCTCTGTAACTCTCTGTCGCCTTTCGAGAATTTCTTACGAAACGTCCTTCTATTCCTCGCGTCGCATACTCATTTCTCGATCTTCGTTTTTTCTCGCATCCACGAACAATCTCGGGTGTCGTCAGAGGCAAAAGTTTCGAGTAGCTTCACCGTGGATTCTTTCAAGTGTGCAAGTGACGGAAGTTTTAATGGAATTGTTAGTCGCGCGGCTTTAAGTGGACCAAGTGCTATCGGATCCTGCGGGGTGTGCTTTGGGAACGGAAATCTGTGATGAAACGTCGTTACGGGAAAAGTGATGTGCGCGGAGAAGTGTAAACACTTTTTTTCTCTTTTTCGGCGTTCGAAGTTCAAAGCGCCTGGCTATATGGCGATACGGTTTTCCAGATGTTTTCAACGCCTTTTCTGACGGCACCGAAATAACCTTTTTGTGCGATTATTATCGTATTTACGTTGAACAGCTTTGTCATCTTGCGTATCGTGTTACGTAGAAACATCACTCGTATCCTCTTAATAACGTCGTTCCTCGTAGTTTCCAAACAAAAGCCTATATAGGAGACAGACTACTTCAAAAAAAGCAGACACTCGGTAGAAATGCAATTCGACTCGCCCTACGTGTCGCGTGTCACTTGGTGGAAATTAACGAACGTCTGTCACGCGTCGTCGTCGAAAAGCCGAACGTTTGAAATCCACCGAACTTTACCATTGCTGTTACCTTACGTTCTCCGTTAAATTGTAGTACAAACTTTCTTACGAGATAAACTATTTTTCTCCGTCTAATAAATTACGTTTCCAAACTTACTAATCCGTCCCTTCCTCTTATTCAGTTTCACGTAATAGATTACAAGAAACAAAAGAAGGGAAACAGAGTAATATATTGTACACGCATAAGTACATAATATACTGATTATTTAAATTGGTGGATATGTCTTGCACAATTATTGAAGTAGTACCATTAGAGATAGTTTTACAGGTTACCAGCGGTGGTAACTTTTTTTGCGCATTAGCGAACAGGTTTGATAATAAAACACATTAAGTTCTACAAGTGAGTTTTATAAATTACACACAAGCCATAAAGCTACATAATTGCCCTGTTCAGCTTCAAATTATAAAACTATGAAGCTGTTTATGAAGCAGCGGTTTATAACCTATAATTTGTTACTTATCAATTCCCTAGCGTTACTAGTTACGTAGTAAATTATTGTGCAAAAGAACCGTGCTTTTAATGGAACACAAATATCACTACGGATACGATCATAAATCAAAATCTTGTATAATCGCCAATATTTTTGCTTCTGGTTTTACAATCAAATTCCACCATGTCAAAAATAAAAAAAAAAAAAAAAAAAGGAAAGAAAAGGAAAAGAAATATTCTAGTATTTTTTCGCTTTCAAGCAGTAATATGAAACAAAACCTTTTTACACGCGTTATGTAGCCTGTCGTTTGACTTCAAGGTCGTAAGAGCGATCGAGAAGGTTAATAAGCGAAACGATGCGATTTTTCGAAGTGTCGCAGGTACTTTATATACAGGGTTGCATTCCGAAAAGCGAATCTAACGATGATGATATCTGTGAACGTGGAAATTTTCTCGGTTTCGAGTGTGGCTGGCTTCTTGAACGGCGACCAGGTGTGTAGGGTCCTGAATATGGTCATCGACTGACGCACACCTAAGTATTTTTCACGAGCCAGCAGTTTACAACGGCTCCTTTTATGACCTTTTATTAACTGGAGGATTCGTCGCTACGTGACCGACTCGAGTTTCGCCGGATTTGTATTTCAGGACACTGAATAGACGGCGAGATTCGATCGATTTTTCCACGGCTACGAAATTAACGAGATCATCGTGAAAATCGTAGCCGAACCCAAAGGGGCGGGGGCGGGGGTGCCATTCGTAGGCCTAACTGATCCAGTTGAAACGTACACGTATTTGAAATTCAAATACGTGTGGCGCTCGTTTTTTTTTTATGCTTTTGGTTTCTCTATTTTTTCTTTTTTTTTTTTTTTTTTTTTTCAAATCGAACCGAGTACTCGTTTTCCTGTGTAATGTAATCGTCGTTTGATTTACGTGGAACATGTATGTTCAACGTGGTAGATATTTTTTCACGCGATAAGACATAAATTTTATGAAAAATAATCTGTAAGTATATTTTATAAGCGAGTTTCGTTTCATGTTAGTTTCAGTGATATCGACGCGAGTTTTTCTCCGCCAATATTTCTCAACGTTTGCTACGGACAAATATTTGTACAGGGAAAAGTTTTATGAAACATGCTTTGCACTTTCCACAATTTTTTTTTTATAAAAATTTACAAATTTAAGGATTTCTTGCGAAAGTTACGAGTATAAGTCTTACTGGTTTGTAAAAAGAAGAAAAAACCGTCTATTTGTTAGTTCATACAATTCTTTTCGAATTGTAATTGTAAAGCACTTATATTATTATAAGTTTATTATATTATATTATGTTAGTAATTCTAAGCATAATGTGCTGAATGTGTTAAGCACAATAATATATATATATATATTTATGTAATAAACACGAGTGAATACAAGGTGTTTCAAATGGACGGAGAAAGGAATTTATAATATCGAGGTTGAATTTACAATATTACCCAGAACCTCCGCTACGAAAAAAAATTTGATTTCCATTTGAAAAATTAAAATCTTGCAAATATATCTAAACGACAGAAAAAAGTCGAACGATAAGTGCACTGTGTTGCTCTCTTCGAATCATATTCTGCTAGATATATATATTTGTTATTGATTACACGTTTAATTATACAGGGTGGTTGGTATCTGGTGGTACAAGCGGAAAGGGGGTGATTCTACGCGAAGAAAGAAGTCGAAAATATAGAATAAAAATTTGTTTTTAAATTTTTCCATCGAGACAACGATCCGTTATAACGAGACGTGATAAAAAGTGCACGCGTACCGATCGAAAATTCAAAGTCGATTTTCTCGAAAACAAAGCCTCAAAGGAAAAATTTTTATTCTATATTTTCGACTTCCTTTTTCGCGTAGAATCACCCCCTTTCCGCTAGTACCACCAGTTACCAACCACCCTGTATAATCCATTACTTATTCAGTATATGAATCTAAAGATAGCTTCTCACAGTAACCATCCATCCTAGCGAAGGTATTAAAAATCTGCACAATGTACAACGTACACTGTTTGGTAAGAGAAAAAGGAACATTGGCGTTCGCAGTGAGAAACGACGATCGACTTTGTTTTCTCGTAGCAACAGTGGCCGATGAAGCAAATTGGCGCGTTTGATCGAATAGGTAGACAATTACACGGCTGGTAATAAGCAGTATAATAAATGGTGATCAAACAAACCGGCTTCAAAGGCGTTGCGAGGCTCTTTCAAGAGAAATCCCGGAGTTCCGGTAACGCGGTATCAAAGAGCTCCGGGAATTTCATCCGAAGTTCCCTTTCTTCTTTTGCATCGGGCCCGGGCTCGTTATCCCTACAAAGTGCGGCCTAGCAGGGTGTGAAAGAGAAGCCTGAAAAATCTGGCCGCATCCGCGGGGGAAAAGCAAACTTTTACGCCGACGCGGTTTATAATTCCGTCGTCGCGTTAGCGGCAAACTCAATTAACAGATTTTACATTGTCGCTTCGGAGGAGAATCGTAACGGGGCCAACGGAATTTCGTTTCCTTGCCACCTGCACCACTGAAAAATAACCGTACCGTTGCGCAACGGAAACCAGGAAAGATTCCTTTAGCTTTGTGGATCAGCGTAAAGAAAATCTTCAGAGAAATGTATGTTGATTCTTCAAGTAGCTTAAAGCGAAATCCTTGTTTTTACGAAAGGTACATTTATATATCGGCGCATAGTTCTGCTTGAAAGTATTTATGGAGATATCCGCTGTTTTCAATTCAATTTTAGTATTTGCAATTGGATTACCAACTCTCCACGATATATGTATTTGTGTACCGGGTGGCATATTTTTTTAACACACGATGGATCGAGAATTGTAGTAACGAAAGTCGAAATCAAAAAGTTCTCTTCGTTTAAGTTCTTGGAGAATTAATTTGAACGATTACGAAGTTACAGGCTGAAATTGATGATATCGAGTTGATAACCCACTAACAGAGGAAGAGCTCTATCTATTTAAACGTTGTTACATTTTTAATAAGAATAAATATCATCGCATTTACATTTACAAGAATTAGAATCCATATAATTGAAAATTATTCTTATTGATATGTAATTTCACAAATGTAGAAGCTTCTGATTAAAGGAGAAGCCGGTTAACAAGTTCAAATAATCGAACCTCTATCGATATTGGAAACATAATCGGATATCTTCTTTAACTCAACGAAAAATTTTCACAAAAGTCGCATTCTACCTGCTAACTATATTTCATCGAAAAAAGTATTCCTAATCGCGGAAGTAACAGGGACAAAGCCAATATTTTGTTGAAAATGAGCTCACAAATCGCTCTGGTATTTTGTGCTCAACAATGGATCGTAAATTGCAACTAATTAACGGTGTCCAATATCGCACCGCGCACGATACATTAACGTGGGAAAAGTGGTAAAATAGCCGGGACAATGCGAAATATTTTTCGCGGTACGTCCGTGTGTATTTTAATCGTCCCATTGAAACCGGACTGATTAAAATCGACGTAACAAAATTGCGAGCGAAGTTTAGGAAAACGTTCGATTTTCGAAAAGATCGTCGTCTGCGGGCTATGATTAAACGCAGTGGCGAAATCGAATGGAAACGAAGGACATACGTTCACAAAGCGACAGAAACCGTACACCATCGTCTTCGAGCTCTAATTTGCTGTTCTCGTTTTGTCGTTCGAAACGATCTTTGATGGGGTGCGAGAGCGGAGACCCTTTGAGGGTAAGCAGGGATATGTGGGACGATGGCAAAGTAAACCCGTATCCATCATTTCCTTTTCTTCTCTTTTTTTTTCTTTTTTTTTTCTATAGCGATTAAGAAAAATATTTTGATACGAATGACGTATGAGTGCGTGATCGACACTGAGATTATCAAACCCAACAAAATGATTGGTATTAAATGTTTTCTTTTTGTAATTACCGAAAACGTCAGTGTTTACCTTTATTGAGATAGGAATACGATTACATAGACTCGTCTATTTTTACCATATTGCTGTAATTCAAATAAATTATGTGTAACGTATTTAATATTTAGATAGCTAGTTCTAGAATTAATTTTTGTCTCGATAAGAAAGGTGCGGTTGAAAAGTGTGTTTCGTTATTAAAGAATGCGAAAAAATAATTATACGAAGAAATCTGGATAATTTAATATTTTAATTGTATATATACAATGTTAAAAGATTAATAAACTCTACAATCGTTACTAGAATATTTATTTTATTTAACAGAACACCTCCAACATATATCGTCTTTACATATTGTATTATAGGGTTATATCTGTCTCTGTTATCATTTTCGTTTATTATTTTATCTTCGTGAACCATTAATTACGCGATGAATGAAAGCAAACGAATATCGTTATAATCCTTTTGTCTCATAACCAAACAAGTGGTATTCGTCAAATTTCAAGTACTTTTTAATATCGTTTCATAAATCTTTTCGTTCGAAATACATAATATAAATAAAACGACAGCGTTAAATAAATTTTTCGTCTTTTCCTCTTTCCTCCACGCTAGAATTAATTAAAATCCAGGTTTTAATTATTCCTTCATAAAAATTATCATCATAGGTTTGAATCTACATGATTCTAAGCATCTGATGGCAAAAATGACGCAGAACACGCCAGTGGGGTATTTAAATGAAAAAATGCAGGATGATAACATCGAAATTACCGCGATGTGAAATTAATTCAGCTCCGCGAAGCGCGGCGAACGAGAAGCTAATTATTAGAAATTCGCCTTTGTTCCTAATTAACTCATATTGCTTTTCCTTCGTTTCGGGCGAAATTGTTGGCGAGGATACGATCAACGTTCAAGAACAATTCGTCGGCTTAATGATGCTTGTATTTTGACGCTTAATTACTGAAGGAAGTGCAGTACGTGTAAAGTTAATGATTTCCGGAATTCGATGATCAGTTTAAATACGTACGCGAATATTCAAATAAGAAATCCTGCAACACGTTCGTTTCTTTTAATTGTACATAACGAAATGAATCAAAGTTTTGATTTTCATGCATATTATTTAAAATGTAGAATATAAGAGAATTCTGAGAATCGTAAGATTGAAAGATCTGCAGAGTACGCGGCGTGATAATAAACAGCTTCGAATCGACGACGACTTCCTTAAGCTGAAAATGTCGATAATGTCAATTTATGTCAATCGAGCAGGAGACATCCCATCGGTTATGTCAATTGCGTTTCATGACGTTGACCTTGGCACGTTCAATATGTTTTTTATCGTTCCAAAGGTAAACGTCAGAGCTAAGCTAAAATTCAAAATGTTAATTTAAAAAATTCTTTCGTTCGATTTATGACGTTAAAGAATGATGAAACGATATAGAAGAACGTAATTTTACTTACCAAAGTAAACTATTTTTATTTCGACGTATTTTTACATTTTTACACTTTTTCTCTTGTAACAAAGAGAAGACAGACATATTTCTCTTAATAAGAACCAACGATATAAAACGAAGCGAAACTGTCGTTGCATCAAAATTAGTAGTAAATGTGGAATAATAACGATGGTTTGATAGTATGTATATAGCCATAGTTATGGTATTTCTCAACGTGCGGTAAAGCGCTATTTATGGAAACGATATTTTAGTTGGTAGATGCTCGATTAACTAAACTCCTGCCGATTGAATCCACTTATCCGAACGTGAACTCCCATTATATTTGAACGAGAAGTCACATAGGTGGAGGGAATCGGTAAACTCCTGCTACATGAACTCCAGTTATACGAACTGTTTGTCCCACGACGGATTCAGATAAATGGAGTTCTATCGTAACTGTATATTCCGCTAATATATGTAATAATATTCAGTATCGTAGCTAATATTCGCACAATCGAAATATACCCAAACATTTAGAGTTTGACGTAAAACTAAAGGGCCGTTTTCTTTCATTCAAATAAAAGTACCTGTTCCTTTTCCTCCTCTTACGTCTTTCCTCCTTTTTAACGATTTCACCTATATATATTCGTGTACGATCGTTCTAATACCATCGTTGAAAGCTATTCTTTCTTCCAAATTTTATCAAATTCTCGCCGTTGCATCGTGTTGCTCGTTTTCAAGACTAACGTCGGTGAAAGAAAATTCGTAACGCTAACGAATTTTCCTTGCATCAACGGCGTAATATTATAGCCAAGCATCGGAAACGAATATTTCGTATACTTACTACTCGTTATTAACAATGCACCAGAGATTGCACCGCTGCTTACGATAATTTTCGCGAGAAAAATAAACGAACGGCCGGCTATACAAAATATGCGGCGTAAGCAGCATAACACGGTAGCAATTAAAATCACTTTCACTGCGCGAGGATGAAGCTCGCTTTAAGAGGTGCACTTTAATCGAGAAACATTAAGCTCCGACCGGATTAACTCGGAAGAAAAGAACACGGCGAGATCGCCCCTTATTACGCGCCACGGGATGGTTTTTTCACGGTGGAAAAAAAATCTGGCTTGGCGTTTCTGGCCGTTTTCGCCCTCGGCAAATGAAATCACACCTATTAACTGCGTCAGGTTTAACGAAAATTTAAAGGGCGCAGAGGAAGGTTTTTGGATCTTTGTTTCGCGCCTCCGAGACGGATTTGCGTGTTATATTCAGCAGCTTGGCTACGGAGAAAGACTGGGCATCCACCATGTTGAAAGTCAACCGTTCCAGCTACGTTTTCCAACGGGGGTAAAAGAGAAAGCGAGCGCTTCTGTGCGCCAACGATACGAGGAAAATGAGAGAAACGACGCGAGGGTTGGAAAGAAATCCGCAGTTGCTTAGAAGCGTTTGCATACTTCACGAATATACCTTTCGCGAATGCATCACGTGCGTCGTACGATGCATTTTGAAATTTGAACAGAATCGTAACGAAACCACGCTGTCACGATCATACTGGTTAAGTTTGAGATTTAACCGGAAATGCACATATCGTACGCATCGTATAACGCGTTTAGAAACATTAGCACTGTAATGAGATACGATTATCACGATCATATTGATCAAGTTAGAAACTATTGGATTGGCAACTAAGTTATATTGACAAAATATATTTGTTTTGTCATTTTTGTCATTAAGTTATATTGACAAAATCCGCAATCACTTATTTGCCTCAAAACGTATCTGTACAAAACGTTTGAAATCTCCTTAGCGCTGTAACGAGGCACGATTGTCACGATTACGGTGGTAAAACTTGAAATCAATTTTCAAATTGCATATTTCAGAATGTTTTATAAAATACGTGTACGGTTATGTACGTAATACGACGTTTTAATATGTCAATGTATAATATGTTTTGCACGATGCACGAAATATATAGGTTTCCAGGTTGATTTTTTTTTTTTTAATTTTACCAATATAATCACGACAGTCGTTTCTCGTTGCAGTGCTAATGAAATTTCGAAACGTTTTATGTAATGCACACGGTATACCTATACGTAAAAGCTTTCCGTGGCAATTGTTAAAATTGTTGCTTCCCACTGTGCCTTTAATAGCCGTGTTTCTCGAAGAAATTTTCCGCTCTCAGCGCGCTCCACCGGGAAACAGCGATTAAAAAAACGTTTCTTACGTGGTCGCGCGTGCGCGTAAACCGGATATACATGGAAGATGGGAGTTACGGATGTCGAGTTGAGACGCTGGTCTTCGCGCGACTTTCCAATTACCAGAGTTCGTTGCTTCCGGAGGAACTGCTGCTTTTATGGCCGCGGGAATTATCGTTATAGAAGAGCGTAATTCTTGGAGAACGAATGATCGCGTGGTTTTAAACTGAAAGTTTAGTTCGTCCGTTTTGTTGGTATTCCTCTGTCAGGGAGTTTGAGGGCATTTATAGCGTAAAATAAGAATTTGATAGAATTCATAAAAACGCTCGTAATCATATTCGCGAAGGAATTAATCATTAGATCGGTGCAAATGTTTGCCAGAATTCTAAAACGCACGATTTCGAATCAAAGAAGAGGTCTGTCGATTTTGAATGAAAGAAGAAAGAGCTTTCGATGTTACAGGCCAACGTAATACAACCTATTAGCCAATTTTTCAATTAAAATTCACGCTATTTCTTTATCTTCCATCTCGAAAAGAGCCATACGAGGAGAAATTCATAATTCGAAAACGATTTAATCAAAAAAGCAACGGTCCGACGTTTCATCGATTGCCTTAACCGCGCTGCTCCGCATAACAAATCAATGCTCGTCATCGTGCTCTGTTGGAGCTGGTGGCACGTCAGATTCACCGCACCGCTAGCACGAGCACTCGTTGGTTCGCTCTCAGCAGGAGGAATCGCCGGCAATAAAGCATTCTTAGTTTTTTGATGCTCGTAGAGAGAAGCGGCAGGGATAACGGCGTCGCGTCTCAGGGGTGTCGTGCAGCCACTTTTACACCTTCAGCCGATTCACCACGAAAATTTGCATGGCCCTTGGTCGTGGTGGTTGGACCGCGACGAGAAAGGGGGCGTCGAGACGCGTCGAGGCGTTGGGTTCAACAGCAACGACGACATAGAGGAAGAGAAGGGGAGAGAAGACCGCGAGACTTAAGGGCTCTACTCGCATCGAATTCCAAGCGTGCTCGCGCTACCTGCCTGGAATATAGTCTCGTCATATTTCCGTCCGGCCACCCCCCCGTTTCTCTCTTTTCCCTTCTCTTCTCTTCTCTTCTCTTCTTTTCTCATCTTTTCTCATCTCTTTTCTCCTCTCTGTCCGCCTGACGCCTGAGCGATATTTTATTTGCAAAGCGGCTGCCTGCAGGTTGCCACTGCTTCTTCTTATCTTATGCGCGCAGGAATGTCTCCTTGCTAGCTTGAAGATTTCATGCTATCAAACGATGACAGCACCAGAAAGAGGAATAAAGAGAAGGAGAGGTACCGATCAAGTGAAATACATTTTGTTCGATTTTTACTTTCGATTCGTGTCGTTTGTCCGCTTCTTCGACGGTTTTATCTCTCGCCTTGTATCCTTGACCGTTTCCCTACGCCGCCGCCGCTCCCCTTTTTCTTCCCTTTTTCTTCCCTTTTTCTTTCCTTTTTCTTCCCTTTTTCTTCTCTTTTTCTTCCCTTTTTCTTCCTCTTTCTCTTGGTGGAGAGACGCGCGTGCTTCGCCGCTCATTTAACGAGGCAAAATAGAACTTCAAACAGTTTTAATGGAATTTTGAATGCAAGCTCTCCTCTATAACGCGCCGCGGTCTTCGCGTCTTAAGGGAAATTTGGTAGTTTCATGGCTCGAAGGAGAGAATACCCGAAAGTCCCCAGACTTTTCCGTACACGACAGCCAGTTTAATAGCTCGAAATTTTTTATATCGCTTTCGGTAGGCAGCTTGCTCGCGAAATTTCCCGTTTGTTTTCAGGTCGTAGGCCTTTCAAACGTGCTTCGTAAACTTGGAAAGAAATCTTTTCTTCGGGGCAATTATTTATGCGGAACTTGGCTTGTTCGAAAGAATATATCGAAGCAAGGAAAATTACGAGTTCAGAAAGGGAGTGAAAGATTATGAAATATGGAAAAATCAGCGATTCGTTCGATATTAATAGATATGTAAGTTCTATTCAATTCGAATTGAACATCTCGTTGAAACCTTTAACATTTACCAAGCGATTATTATTTCTGTTACGTAATTACGACATTAATTGCTTTTAAAGATATTTCAATGGAAATTACGACGAGAAGAAGTACTGTCGGAATATTAAATAGCACTTAATATGAGTTACATTCTGTTGAAAGTGTTCTGACATTTCATTAGTATTAAAATTTCGTTAACTACAGACGACATTAATATGTATAAAACATGGAAACTTTTAATTGGTAAAATTCTATCTCATAAAAGTTCCTTCCATCTTTCGTTCCTCCTATCTATTTTCATTTTTACATCTTCATTTCCTATTCTACGAACCTTCCATCCCTCGAAAATGAAAAATAAAAACATATCACAGAGCAACTACGATTCTATTGCTATTCGTAGAATCACGATAATTGATTCATATACATTTTCTACAAAACATCGTTACATTCATCCATTTTATCGTAATCCGATCCATCTGACGTTCGAACAATCTTTAACGTTACAAATTAATACAAGTCTTTACATCCGACGTGTTTCGCTTTTTTAAACAGCTACTGTATCAATCTTACCTACCGATCTTCGTTTTTTTGTAATATCCTCTACCAGATACGTACATAGGTTTGCACGTTTAATCATTTATCTTGCTTTACGCAATTTTCTTATATTCTCTTATCCTTCGATCTCTGTGTACACGCTATTTTTCGCATTTCCGTTTCTTTGTCGGCGTTGTTCCTTTTATTTCCTTCTTTTTCTATTCCTCATTTTTCATCCGTCTTTCGTCGTCTTTCTTTAATCGCGCGCACGCGCGTGGGCCCTTTTTCGTATCTACTTTCTTTCTCATTAACTCTCCCCTCTGATCTTTCTTTTTGCTCTTGTTCAACTCGCTCGCTTACTCGTTTACTTATTCTTCGATCCATTCACTCGTTCGTTCTCATCGCGCTTTCATTTTTCTTTGTGTATGTGTTTGTGCTTCTCTCTCTCTCTCTCTCTCTCTCTCTTCGATCTCTCAAGCGGACGCGACGGTACAATGAATTATTTATGAATGGCACCCAGAAACAAGTCGAATCGATCACGCTCGAGGGACCCGGCGCCTTGATACATATCCGTGACTATTAATCTCATCGAGTTACTCACGAAAGGAAAAGTGATTAATTTCGTTGCAATGTCCCCGAGAATGTTGCCGATCGGAATGTCTTTGATTAGAACCGGTCAAACTTTTCTGTCAAACGCTTTAAAGATTACAGGTACGGGATGAAGATGTAAATAGCCGAAGTGTTATCTCACGATATTCCGGTTTTCATATTGTTAAAAACAATGTTAATTCCGCAATTTCGTAAAGATATCTCTTTCACGCGGCTGATAAATTCTAGCGGACCTGTTTATTCGTATTTATAGCTTCGTTTCGTTTGTATTTATTTAGCCGTATTTATTTCTTTCCTACGCGTGTAATTACGAAACTAACTTGCAAATGGAATTTTTCGATATTTATATGGGTCCTTCGTAATTTTTCGATAAATTCAATTTATACGTGGCAGCGAAATTGATCAACTCCGTGGAGGTGGCTCGAAGCTGCAAATTCGAAAAATGTATTTTCTACGGAATATTTACGATAGATTGAATTTTCACGCACGGAACGAAAATCGGTCAACTGCGCGTAGATCGAAAGCTTAAAACTCGAGGAACGAAGCAGTAACGTTAGGTTCGCTTCCGAAGGATTTGACTATCAACCAGCGACACGACGATACGTTTCGTTTAGTGTTCTATCTACGAAGGTGACGAGCGTTTCGTATAAAAATTCTCGACGTGCACCGAAACACGTCGATATAATCTACGCAGAATCGTATCGAAAATTCGAAATCCACGACAGCTCGCGTATTCCACGCGATTCATCGTTGAAGATTACATTTTGTGGAAATCGCGCGCGCACCTCGTCGCGAACGCTTCCGAACCTCGGAGGTGGAATGTTAAACGAAAGAATCGCAGCTGCGACTAACCGTGGAGAAATTTTCGACCGACTGGGAAATCACATCTATAAGCAATGACTGGAAACGCGTTCAGTGCTCGGTATGCCGGATCGAAACGAAAGGCGATATATACAGAGGAACAGCGAGAACGACGAAGAAGTAGTAGCATCCTTCGAGCTAGCAGTAGGAAGTAGAAAGACGTTGATGTTTCACAGGTCGTACGATGTACGTTGCTGTTTTCTCGAGGTTCTCTCGCATGGGTAACGATGCGGAGCATAAAATGCAGCACAGAAATACTGTAAGGAGGTCCTCGTCGTACGGTGTCGTCGGATGTTTCAACGGAATAATAAAACGCGCAACCTTCCCTTTCCTCTTATTTTTTCCCATCGTTCTATCCACTTTTCTTCGCCACCAGGCTCCACTTTCTTTCTGTCTCGACGGATAACTTAATTTTATTCTTTTCCTACCTTTCTCCTTCCTTCATCGATCGTCGAGCTTTGTCTCGCCGAACGTTTTCTCCAGGTTCAATTTGTCCGAAATCTCTAACCTCGTCGAGATGAACGCGAACAATAATATGCACGATTTATAATTATACGATAATAATTTATGCAACGATGATATCAACGATGATTATGCAATTTTGCTTTCGATGAAAATTACGCGTCTATGCTTGTCGAGGCAAACGTGAAGAATAATACGGAGAATGTTCATCGAACGATTTACTACTCTTCTGCGTTTGGAACATTGGCTTTTGACGAGGCAAAAGATGGAAGGACGTTTTATGATGGTAAAAAATTAGATAATCGTACCTGCGAAAGAGAGGAGGTTCGTGCACGAGCAGATGAAAGTCGTTTTCGGAGCAGACTTCACGGTCACGATGGTGAACCGCGCATTTAAAGCTTCTAGTTCGTTTGCCACTCATCTGTAACAGAGATAGTTAATTATTATTGATCGTTGTTCGAAGTCAGTATTTTATTCGGACATTTAAAAAACATAGGTCTGCTGCGGGTTAATAATCGATAAATTTACAGCAACGTTTAGATCGTATCTATTGGAAGAGAAAGAGAAGTTCATATCCAAAAGTACGAAGGTTTATTACTAGGAGCACGAGTCGACTATAAATTTATAGGCCATTTAAAAAAGTTCTTCATTTTTGTTTATTTACTCAAATTACCCAGAAATGCGGCTATCTTGTTACTCATAAAAGTACAAAAACTGATATCCTACGTGCAAATGTCGAAGAACGTGTTAACGTATCACAATAAATTATATCTCGTTGCATAATCTGTACTGTTTTCCTCGATCAAAATGTCCTGCCCAGAAGTTTTCCATTTTCCAAAGTATATTCAAATATTCGAAGCTTCCCATGATTTTTACTTCTCAAGTAAAGCTACATCGTACCGTTACGAAATAATAATGAAATATTTTATATCGAATAGAGAAAAACAAGGATAGCAAAAATGGCAGCATGTTCATTTCAATTTATTTACCAGCCACGAACGTATCCGGAACTGTAAGAACCATAAGAGCGACATAACCGACTTTATGGAGTAGAAGGGAGCACGTCGATGTTTCAGAGAATCTCGTGGCATCAAGGATGCACACGCGCCATTATCGTAGAAAAATGTCGAAAGGACAAGATCCGACGAAACGATCGATTTGACGGGAAGTCAACGACACAAAAGGTGGCTGCAGTTCTTGGCACGATCCTTTGGAAGGAAGCTCGACTCGACGCTGCTCGAGCTGCGGTGTCTGATATTTGGATCAGGATCCGTTAACGCGGTTAGGCAAATGCGAGCAGGAACGCTAGCAAACTCCTTCAGCTAAGTCGTGTACATAGAACGGCCCTGTACCACGAAGACACGAACAAACATCCACAAACACGAGTACCGTCTTACGCGTGCAGTTTGTACCAATGTAGAAGGAAGAGAGTGTGTGCACAGTGGCGTAAGAGCTTCCTACATTACTATCCATCGACCATGGAACCCGCTCGCTATCGTATTTACTGGTGCACGATAGTTGTTTTAGGCTACGAGACCTGTGGGCCAATGAATTTCTCGTCAATGTCGCGAATAATTTAAGTAGAACGATAATCGTTCGTCGAAGAAAAGGATACGAAGAGAAAGCATATGAACGAAGGATGAAGTGATCCGAGTATCTGCCTTTTTTTTTTTACGATTGTACGAAGAAACTACTGGGGACAAAGTTAAACTGTTTCTTTAAATAATAAACAATCTTTTCTCGTGTTTATTTATTTTGGAGACTCGAAGGTCGTTGGTATTTCCTTAAATAGAATCTTACGTATCTTTTTATATCGGTGGATGTGATTTTCTTTTCTCTATACAAATAATCTAAGTACGTAGAGAAGTTTAGAGAATAACTACATACATAGTTACATAAGCTTGAAAGATATTTCGATTTTAACTTGATGAAATGCAGTGGTGCATGGAACGTAAAGGAAACGTTAACGTAAGAGTACCATTTTGCGCCTTTCCTTCTCTTTCGTACGTCGAGTTGCACGAAATTAAGGTTAAAATATCATTTAATCTATTTTCAGGCACAAGCAGCTTAATACTCTTGTACAGGAGAATAAGAAAACGCATCAATTGATGGATAAAAAGGTATAGTACCCCTACGTCTAAGAACGTACCGGTAGCCTTGGAATCTCGCGAAGAAACGACCTTGAGAAGAAATTCTTTCCACCGTTATGTGTGCCCCTTCAAGTAGTTTAACTTTGTCCTGAGAAGTTTTTTCCAGACAATCGTACACAAGGCAGATATTTAAGCGATCTCATTCAGCTGAGACATACTGTACATGTATACTGTGTATGTACAACCTGTGTATGCGTAGAAAAAAGTTGAAGAAAAACTTTAGGAGCATACAGTACTCATCAAAACAAGCAAAAACGTCTTAATAAACATGGGTTCGCAAACCACTAGTTTCTGAGTTACGAGGTGTTTTTGCCTGTAGGACATTACCTTTACAACATATGTTCAATATGTCTCCCGTTCATTTCCACGCACACTTCTACACGTTTTCTCATAGAAGCGCGCATACTGTGAAAGATCTCTGGCGTTTCTTCTTATCACTCGGCAGTACTTTTTCGTTCGTTGTATCAACCCATTTAACGAAGCAGCTGTTTTCCTATACGTCATACATTTATACGTTAAACATTAACGTTATTAACATCTCTTTGTTTTCCCTGTTTCGACCAGTACTGCGTGTCAATGTTTCCCTAACTTTTTGTACATCCATTTTGTTATATCATTTCATATTTTAGACGATGTACAATTTTCAGACATTGTTCGGATGACAGCCTGACGCGTTCGATGCGAGAGGATCTCTAGGGTTGCTATCTTCTCCGACGAAAAAAATCGGAACAAGTTCTTTTATTTGGTTGAAAAATGGCTGGAACACTTAGATCGTCGTCGATGAAATCTCACTTATTTGCGCTCGATAGTAGAAACGAAATACAACCGTACGTCTTTCTCTTCCTCGTAGAAACGCAGCTACGATAAATGTAGATTTCTTATTAAAATAGAATGTAAATCATGTTCTTATGTATATATAGGTAGAGATGCTCGTACGCGTTAAATCGGTGCGAAATTTCGGAGAATTTTCCAAGGCGGCGACAGTGCGCGGTGATGGGCCGAAACAAAGCACGATGGAGCGAGTTCTGGCTGCGCGGAGAACCAGCTGCCGGAAGCCGCAGTGTTTCTTGCTCGTTTGATTGCCAAAAAGAAGCGGTCGCGGAGGAAGAACAGCGGCAAGGGTGCACGCCGATGAACTTCGTGGAACGTCTAGCCGGCCAAGAGAATTAAATTTGCCGTTGCCGTGGAATCGGTATTCCTATTTGCCACGCCTCGGAGCGTATCCCTTGTCCTTTCTGCTTCTTTTTTTCACCATTTCGTTTTGTATCCCCCAGGAAATTTTTTTTACCTCTTAATGACCAATAAATTGTCCTCGTATAATGGTTGATCTCGTGATTTAAACGTCCATTCGTAAGATACTGTAAGTATGAAAATTGGATCGCGTTAGTTGATCACCAGCGTAACACTTTGATATCTGTTAAATTATTTACTTAAATTATCGCTCAATATCCACATTCATATTCGTATCCTTAATATTTTATTTCGTTTAGTCGGTTATTTTAATATTAATAAGTTTCTTAAGAAAAAAATATGTCATATCTTTATCGTTTCCAGGTGATTATAATTATAAAAATAGGTTTAATAATTGCCACCTGTAAACGAGAGAAAAATCTATACGTTAAAGAATCAAGAGTCTCTGTAATCTTAGTTTAGTCCGGTAAAACGATCAACATCGTAAAATTAATCTTCAAACTTGCATTCGTAATTAAACCGCAGATAAAATCCTACCGCTGTAAAATTACCGCCGTTAATCAAGCTGATCCCTTTTCTCGCTAAAAAAAGACAAATTAAACACTTAGGAAATCTGGCCAATGCATTTACAAATCTCCTTTAATCAACCGGCGTACCTCGTACTTTCTAACTCACTTTCGTAATTTCCACTAATTTCCAAGATCAAAGACGAAGAATAGGGTATAGTGGCGTAATCGTAGGACAGTTCGGGCGTTAATGAAAAGGTGGCAGATCGTCGTTTGCCTTTAAATATCCGTTGGTCACGTGTTACATCTAGGAAGGTTTTACCGCGCAATGAAGCAGCGGAGATTCGTTGCCAGCCAGTGTCCGGCTAAGTAAGTAAATCTTCGACGTGAATTTACGGTCCCGGAGGGAGTCGGTTCGTGTGTCTCGTCGCCGTGGCCGGGATCGATAGTATCGCAGAAGGAGCCCAAGGGCTCGTTCTATTAATCTCGATCGTTTGTTCGGAGTTTATCGCCGTGCAGCGATGTATCCAGGATATTTAGAAGAGCTTGGCCACGCTCGAAACACCGGCGAAGCTTTTTGCCGGCGACTTGTGGATTCTAGCATGAAATTTAATCTGTTGTTGGTCTCTTATCGCGAGGCTGGGAACCTTGCGAGCATCGTGTAAGATAAAACCATGGAACCGAGATAGAAAAGCGGAGTAAACGTGCTTACAGCGAGGCGCGCAATTTTAAAATCTACGGGTGTACAAAACGTAAACGTATAAATGTAGTTTGTCGTGCTTTTGGTTTTGCCGGATCAATCGGGAAAGTGCAACGCGTAACACGATTGATCTGAAAAACCAAAAGCGTGACAGCCATCGAGCATCGTGAAAGCTTAAAATCTGAAATAAACGCAGTTACCTGATTGCCAATGATATCAAAGTGGAAATTAAACAAACATAGTTTGCATCTTTTTCTACCATTGAAATACGAATAAACGAATAAACGTACAGCTTCAAACGTACCGACTTGTTTCCTATACGATGCAGCTAAACTAATTTTCTAGTGATATTTTCGTGAAACATATCCTTCATACTAATGAACAAATACCACTTTACGTAGCAATATTTTATGTATCGTACAGAACCATCACTTTCTTCTAAAAATTACCTGTTAAATTAAACCTGTTCACCAAACTAACACTATAGTAAAGCTATAAAGAACTATAATACATAAAATAAAACTATAATAGAAAACTGCTCGTAGGTGGGAAACCCACGATGCTGAAAAGGCCATACGAGAAAAGATCGATACGCAGAGTTTGGACAAAGTCTGGATAACGTTGCTCAAGGCAAATGAGTTCGTGGAATGTCGGCGGTGCTGTGGTTTCAATCGGACGATAACAGAGATCGATGGGAAACGCGTGGTCCGACGCCTTCCGCCGAGGGATGGTCAATGAGGGGCGAGGTACGCGCACGGCTATTATAGCGCGAACATAGCAAACGCAGACCGACGAGTCAGCTCGTCGTAAACACGAGTACAACCGGCCAGTTTAATTCGATTAGGCCGCGATCATCGGACTGCTCGATCGCCCGGCAGCGAATTCCCTTGCTAACTTCGCGCTCTTGCGCGTTCCGCAATCTAATGACGGTCCTATAAACGATACTCGGCCAACCGGCACGAGTTGATAAACGCGTTGCATTCTTCAAATTGTACGGTCCACAAGTGAACACCGAAAATGCAGAGCTAGAATGTCAAATGCCAGGTAAAAATGAAAATTGTGTTTATACGTGGACAAGAAGATAACCGAGTTTTCCAATTGCTGTTTCTAAAACGTTTCATAGTTAATGATATTTGTGTTTTTAACGGTATTCGGAAAGATAAAATCGAGTCTTGGATGGTATTTACGTCGTCGCGCTCGATGTAGGAAGATCGTGCGTATGTGCGTCGATGAGGATAAAATCGAGTGTCTAGGTGGAATTTTTTGTATGTTTTGTGATTAATAGACAGGAACGTTTGTCGGACTATAGAGATATTTTCGTTGATATTTATACGTCTATAATTAGTAAACAGTCTGAAATGTAATCTTTCTCTACATTCTTTTACAAAATTTACATTTTTTACACCGAATCGCACAAGTTAGATAAATACAGTTAGATAAATCGTTTTCTACGATTATTTTATCACGTTCGAACCTTTTCAAGTACAAATATAATTTTTTACTACGAGCCACGTAATCCGTTTGTCGAAAAAGCGTCCAATTATTCCCCAACAAAGGAACAGTGGTAGAAGGGAAATGAAGAAAGTCGGGAAAAAGAAGGATAGGAAGAAGTAAGAGAATAAAAAGGGAGAAAGGCGCAATCAAGGTAGATATCCTCCGATCGTTTTAGGAAGATATGCCTGTACACGTAGGGGCGAATAAGAGACGCAATTCCCGTGGATCCAGTCACGTGTTCCAACCCCTAGGAGGGTACGGTAACACGTATACGCGCGGCTACATAGAGTGAATTTTCCGGAGCATTGTCGAGAAGCACGGCTCTATTCGATTTCGAATCGAATCGAATCGAATGAGCCTGGAGAAGGGGGTGGTTTGCAACGGACGAGCGGGAAACCGACGTTTGCGCGAGCCGGAGAATTTACCCCATTGGCCAGCCTAATGGCACGGATTTCATTATGCCGGGTTTACACGGGGCCGGGCCTACATTACGTGGCAAGTCGGCCCTCCGACCATTTGGAATGCAAAACTGTTGCCTGCGCAAATTTGCTTCCAGAGAATATTGGTCCGTGGAATGGTTTAATCGTGTTGACGGTCCCATGAGAAGAGCCTCGCCTCGTGAAATGTTAAAGGAGTCCACTGTATCGGCTGTCTTCCACTTTTCCCTAGAAAACTCCCGAGATGATATCGTTCAATTATTTAAGACCAGGGCACGGAATAGAATTGCAGCTGTAATTTTCTACTTTACATCCCCTAACGAAGCTTGTTCTTGTAAACGTAGGTCGTATAAATAGCTAAAACAAGAGCTTTTTTATGGAAAAGCAAATCGTTTAATTATTCGAGATAGGAACTTGGGTACAGTTACGGTTATAATTCGTAATTCGTGGGTCCTGAACGAAGGTTAAAATGGTAAATCTTTTTCTTTTTTTTTTATAGAAGTAGAAATGTTTCGTATGTAGGTCTGAGATTGTCGAAAAAATTAAAGCTTGATATTATTTTACATACGGTGGCGTGTGAAAGTTGCTGACTGAAAGTGGCGCGTGAAAGGATTTTAATTGTTCAACGTTGAGCCCAGGAATGTTGTATGTAAAAGATACGGTAGAAGAAATAAAAATGTAGGAAATTATTGGAAATAATATTAAAACGTTGGCAGATTGATCGTTTTTCTAGTTAAAACGAAGTTTTCGGGAAATTTCCCAACGTGTCAATGTAATCGCGTAATTCTGTAAAAACGACGCTGCTATAATTCCGTAGTTACACTTTAATCCAATCGCGTGAAACACTCTGTATTTTCGCCGTCTGCTCGTCCTTTATTTCTCCGCCAATAATCACACGAGAACAGCGGCAAGAAAAATAGTTCCTCAGGCGAAAGGGTAAATCGGAGATCGAGCGGGCCTCGTACAAGTTGAAGAACGTGCGAGATTTTTCAACGAGAAGGATATAGGGGCTTTTTTGCCTCCATTTCTCTCTCACGTTTATGGCTATGATCTCAAAGGAGGCACACATCATTTTTAGGTTTGAAATTAAGTTTGGCGAGATTCCAGCGTATCGACGTGAGAATCCCTCTCTTTCAGTACGCTCACGTGCAAACGTAATCCACTAGACGGTACGCTTAAAGCTTTCACGATAATTGGACTGGTTTATGCGGGCATAAACAACTCACGACAGATTTAGCCCATAAAATTTGATTAACATTCCTCTTTCATGGAATTAATAAATATGATTAAATTTCGTTGCCACGTCTCTTTCGTATTTCTTCGTATTTTTCCTCCCATTCTCTTCCGTTTCCTATCCTTAACGAAGACAGTCGATCCGAAACGATTGGAAACAAACGAGCGCCAATTTTTAACAGAACCGCGACCGACGACGTGTTTGTTCCTTCTCTCTCTCTCTCTCTCTCTCTCTTCTTCTTCTTCTTTACAGAAAGAAACTTTTCCGTGGGCACGTTAAACGCGCGTTAAATAACGAAACAAACCCGTTAAGAGCACCGTATAATTTAAGTCTGTTATAAGCTTGTTTGATAAATTGCGGATCGGAGAGTAAATTGAAGCATTTATCAAGTAATTTTATTAACCCGAGTTTATCGTATGCAAGGCCGAAGAAGGAAACGGATTCACTTCGGCGAAATTAATTCTACACGTTAGGCGAAACGCTCTTTTGCATGGCAAGCTCGTGAAAAAACCTTCTCCATCGCATAATTAGATTCTCGGGGTTTTCCACCTTTTTATGCGGCTAACGCTACGCCTTATACGTATATATATATGTATATCGAACTTGGTGCGCAAATCTGACAGAGGTAAATTGCACTTTTTGTACGTCGGTGATTTTTGTATCAGCGTTTTCACGCGTCTTACTCTATTTTTTTCTCTTTTTCCCGGAACTGCTGAGGTTGTCAATTTTTCTCTGCGCGCGGAATATGCGTTTCACTAGACGGGAACGAAAGTGTACGACTGCAGATTGAGAGTATTTTCAACGCATCTCGCGAGAGCGTTTGTCGTTCTACAATTATAGAATCATTGAGAATATTAGTAAAAGAATTGATACAGCTCGTTAGTTCCTTTTCGTACGATATGTTTCGTACAAATCGCGGTGAATTACATTATGAGAGAAGAACAACGACTACCAACGAATTACACGTAACTCGAACAATTAAATATTATATTTTCTATAACTTTGTTGGAATCTTTTTTCCATTTATCTTACGCTTCTTCGTGGAAATTGTGGAAAAATGAATTAGTAGGAGAAAGACGAAGAAGTAGAAGAAGAAGAGGAAAGTATTATCATACAGAGAAAATGTTGTTTCGAGCAATCGTATTGTCTTATTGTTAGAGGAGACAAATAATTGCCTTATTTCAATTGGTAAACGCATTCAATGGTTATTGCTATTATATACAAAAGTGGTCCGCCGTTAAGAGAATTTTTTCTTTGGAAGATTGCATCAAAAGAAGAGCAGAGTGAGTGGAGGTAAAGTCGACGAAATATTGAAACGGAAATTGCGACAATTCGTTGCAGAGGAAAGAACTGTTTCAAAGAGTAATATTATTCTAAAGGCGTATAAAACGTATAAATTGTATTTCTTTCAATAAATTTAGACTGGCTGTTATTGTTCAAAATATTCATTTTCCATTCGTCAAAAGTTATATTCTCAAACAATTGCTCAAACACTGACTACGTTTTTCTTAATATGTTTTCAAATGCGATATGTTACGTTATACTTTGGTGGCAGAAATGCGTATGTAGGGCTGTAAAATTATTAGAATTTCGCAGACATTTAATGGAAATTTCACTTCGTATATTTCTATATAAAATTCTTTTGCTTTTAAAAAGTAAAAGACAAATGTACGTGTATGTGATTTCTTTATTTCGAATCTTTAAATATCGAACGATTTTATTACGTTGTGTCAGTGGAAAATCCTTTTCCTGAACAAGATTTCACCAAAGAATGTTTGCCGAGTTTTTATACGGGAATCGCGTTCCCTCTACGAATCGATGCAAACTAGTTTAAATTTGATATAAAAATGTCTACGCGCCAGCTACCTGTTTCGTTATTCTGAAAATAATTCACGAGAATCTAAAGTCGGACGAGCCGAAATACGGACAAAATTTTTCACAAATTATTTTTCGCTGAAGCGTAACGCGATACTAATCTCGTTAACTAACCACTGTTTCATAACAGCTGAAACTTTTATTTCCATGTTCTTTCATTTTCTCAAATTGACATTTAACGAGAATAGAATCGATACTTTTATTATAGATGCCACGAGCATTGAAATATTTAACATTAGAAAAATGAGAAAATAATTTCCAAGGCAGACAGGCCATGCAGGGAATAAAAGGGGCGAATCGACTGCAGTTTGATCTATCGAGAGGCGTTCATTGCAATTTTAAAGCGATCGAATCCCTCGGTGCAGTCGAACGACGTTATATGCGGCTTCGTCGACCACGACACAGAATTCCGAGGTTACAGCTTGCCCGCAACTGGTTACCCGCTGTTCAATTAACAATTACGAATGAATATTAATTGCAAGCTCTCCAATTTTCGGAAGTGACGCGACTGAATGTCGACTAGAAACGTTGCCTCGCACGTGATAATGACGCGCAACGCGCTACATAATCGATTAAATGGCATTTGCGGCCCTCCATCAAAATTGGTCATCTTAATGCTCATTAATTACCCATTTCTGACCATACAATATCTTGTTCATTTTTTACATCGGTAGAAAGAAAACAGATACGTTTAATTGCATTTGAAATTGGATGTAGAGATGATTGTGAAAGACGTAATTCGGTGTATTCGTAGTAAACCAACGTTAGCGATAGAGTTTTTTATTAAAAGTATAACAAAGTGCTGGCGAAATTTGCGCAGCGATATTTAAAGAGTCGTCGCAAAAGGGAAACTTGAACGCTGAAATTCACGGTAATTTCAGCCGTCAAAGAAGTTTATTAAACTTCGCAAGTTGTTTTGATTTTGTATCGTAGAATTTTCAAGGAACAACGCGTCTTCGCTTTCTTATCTCGTTCTTTAACGTACGAGTATCTTCGAGGAGAATTAAAGCAACGAAGTAGACGCGGACGTTTCGTTCTTCGAAACGGACCAAGGTCGATTATTCCTCAGAATTTTGTAACAAATCATAGATGAACATCCCCATAAAAATTGAACGATTCATTAATCTCGCCACGCGGTACATTTTCGCCCAATTGAAACGAGAAACAAAATGTTTTCCCTTGGTCATATACACACTCCTACGAATATCATTTCACTTGGATCCAACGTTTCTCTAATCAATTTTCTACTCCACCTAATAACCACCTTATCGACGCACGTTACCTTCTTTCATTTCGCCGAAGCTCAAGCAGATCGAACGAACGATCTGACGTGGTAAACGACGCAATACACGTAAAGGAATCGATACTAATTACCCGAGATTTCGGTGGGCAGACGATCGTGTAAATCGATCTAGTAATACCAATCAGATCAATCGAGATAAGGCTGATCCGAGTAATTCGAATCGAAACTGGCAACTCCAGTTTCCCCTCCCTCTCCCTCTCTGTGGAAGATGTGTTTCGTCCCGTATGGCGAGCTTGCTTCGCTTAGAGAGCCCCGCGTAGTTCGTTACAACCGAGGTCACGCACAGAACGACAATGAGAAAGAGGCTGCGACGGTGAAACGCGAATCAAAATCCGGTGCGCCCTGTTCCGTCTGTTCTCTGGTCGTCTGGGTCGTTACAAAGGATCGTTAACCGTGTTTCCACGTGGCCATCGTGGCTCGTTACCGGTTCCTCCGTGTATTTCGCCGACATCTGTAGCTAGCACGAGCAAATCATAGAAATCAGATAACAACGATATACCCGCCTCTGCGAATTTGCGTCGCCGAGACCGTCTCCCCTTTTGCTCCGCCTTCTCCTGCACGTTCTTCTATTACGAGAAAGGACCACTTCGTTTACATATCTATGCGAGACTTACCCCTCTGGAGCGAGAATCGCCCTTCGACGATCGCCCCTTTCGAAGCACGCGCGCGTCAACGCGAGGTCGCATTCGGTTCCTCGTTCACGCACCCTAAGTCCGCTGCCTGAATCCAAACACGTGCAGGTATACGCGCGTAGAGACGTATATTCGATTTCCAGGTAGCCGGAATTTTCGTCTCGCCCTTTCCATGTTACACGGAATCGGTCGTTTTCAATGGCTATTTCGATTTCGTGCCGCGGATTAGAAATTGCAGCGTTTGGGTCGTAGTACGTCGGGGTGCGCGTGTATACCGCGCGATTCGATTAGGATTATTAGCGAAATTTTATAATTTACGAGTTTAAAGCGTTAACGAATTGACGTGTATAGTAACTACGAGCTTGGCAGTGACAGTGTCACAGATCCATAAGAAAAAGCAAGGGGCCCTAACCAACATCCCGCAGGCCATCGAAACAACAACGTAGAGAGTGTTCCAGTGTTAGAAAACAGTAACAGCATGGCCACCTCTGACCTGGCCCCGGCGACACCCTCTCCATAAGAGGCAAAGTCATAGTATATAAACCTTCCGAAAATCAGCTCTCCACACACTCTGTTCTAACATTCTTAACTGTCACTCTGTTGGATTCACATAATAAATTCTGCCAGGATATCTAAAGTCTGAATTTTTCTTACCTTGCTCGTGAAACGCTTAAACTTACGCGAGATCGTTCGAAGGATCATTTTAATTTCACCGCTCGCCCTGTTTTCGACGTGACAACAGAAACGAGGTTGTACGTGCAAGTTTGTAAATTACAAGCTGTAAGTAGTCGATCACTCGGGTAATAGAGTACTTCGATGTAAAATTGTAAATTTACAAGGAAGAAGTCTATAATCTGTTCCTCGTAACTTTACGATTCTTATCGATGTTGTTGGCTGGTAAACTATTATGTAAGGGTTGCTCGGTAGTAGCATCAGAGGAAACGTTCGTCGACAGATCGTCGAACTTAAATTTGAACGTAACAGCTCGTCTGTGGTAATTTTACAGAGCGACGTCTCTACTTTCGATTTTTCCCAGAATTCATCGAAAGGCAACGAGAGTGAAAGGATCGGCGATTAAACGTTGGAGAATCAACCCCGATATTCGAGCGTCCACCTATCCGCTAACAAAGCCGAGAAAAGTATCTACGATCAGCTGGAAAGTCGAAAAACCGTAAATCAAGATTACTCTCGTTAACGATGGAAATATTCCAGCGTTTCCTCTAACTCTCTGACTAACGCCGTGAAACTTGTAAAACCACTTCCTTGAGTTGTCGAGAGGAAGTTCCGTGTTGCAAGCCAGCGCCAACAAGTGTATCAAAGAGAAACGGAATAACGAGAGACGGCCTGTAAACGAGCAGGCCGGCCATTCAGACATTTTCATCTTATTTTTCTCGTAGCTGCGAAATTCATGGACGCCGATTAGTTTCGTTTAATTCGAGGCAAGCAATTGGTACTTTGAACGCTGCGAGTAATTAGGTAGGTGAGCCCGTTGAAAAGGAAGAAGCGAGAAACGGAGTAGCGAAGCTCTGGAGACCGCGTAAAGGTTCGTTTACGCCTTACGACCGTCTCGAGATTCTATCTTCTAACGACGTCTCTCTTCTTCTATTCCTCTCTTCTATCCGATCTTTCTCTACTTTTCCTCCTTCTCTCTTCTCTCGTAGCGATGCGTGACCGGAGTCAGTATGGCACCGTTAGAAACTGTTCCTACGTGTGCTCACCCACTCGTGGAGAACACGTACCGCCGCGAAAATAAGCTGCGCACTCGTCGGGGTTAAAAGCATTCCCGAGACGACTAAGCTCTCGCGTTTCTTTTTGCCTGGCGCCTGGTCGCAAGTTTCGGGGATGACACACTCCCCTGGCAATACTTGAATATGCTATCCTCTACGACTGCCAGATCCAGTCGTTTATTATTTCAACTTTATCGATTCGATCGTTCGGTATAGTCAGCCTCTATGGTGTCCCACTTTTCGTTTCCAGTTCCCAGGAAATACCGTTTCAGTCAGTGTAACACGACGAGTGATAGGAAAAGCGTAAAACGCGCGAAACAACTTTGTTTCGTTCTGTTTCTCTGGCGATCTATCGAATCTGTCGCGTCTATCGTCTTTCTTCGATCGCGTCTTTTTCTTCGCTCGACGATCGACGCGTATCGTTTACAACGGTGAATTTATAACAGTGAACAACGAAACGATGAATCGTGCATTGAGGATGTGGTACGCGACCGGGTCGGGCGTATCTGTAAAATAACTTTCTTCCTTTTATTACTAGTCTTCCAGACGTTATTTATATTTATATATACTCCTTCCTTTTATATTTCTTTATATTTCGTTTATGGGTGTGTATATCCCTTTCCGCGTTTCGAACCAGCTACATAGTCTCGTCGATATATTCGAAAGCCACAATATTAAAAAAACACGACAAATTATATTCATCGTATTTTTTTATAATTCAATGGTGTTAAGCAGTTTCACATCGAAACCATATTCTCGTTCGATTTTGGGATAATCACCCGCTTGAACGTTTAAACAAATATTAGGTTGTCCGGGAAGTGTCTTTCTTTTACAGACGCGTCTTTTACATCTTTATACAAACATGAAACCTATTCTGTCGAACGTTGTGATCTTTATTTTGATAGAACAAACTGGATCATACGTAATTCGATAAAATAATATAAAATGGAAAATGTTGCGAAGTATAATTTCCTTATAAAACGAAAGAAACACGAAGATTAACATCAATTGAGTTCAGCTTCCCCAAAACTCAAGTTGAATTTTCGTAACGAACAAAAAGTGCGATCATTCTGTATGACCATCCAATACGTTTTACAAGAACGAGCAATAGTTTCGTAGAATTGATTATATTCGTATACTTATTGTAACTTAGTTTTCATGTATCTACCACGAAGATTCGTAAATGGAACATTTTAACCACCGTTAAACTGTTTTTGACGAGTATACTCGTCACGAAGAAATGGAACAATAGAACAATATTTCGTGTGAAAAAGCGTTGTCGGTAATAAAATTAAAAAATAAAACAGTCATTTCGTTGCAACTTTAATTCTGTATTATATCAGGTAGTCCCAAAAGTTTCTTTCTTTTTGTACGTAATTAGTAGATGCATAACTGTTGGAATACAACGATATCAATCGCATGCAGATAAGGTGGTTGATCGTATGGATTCTTCCCTTCGTTGTCCAACGCTATCCCCACTAGTGCGCGTTCGTGAGATGTACCATGGCGGCTAGCATGTGCATGCTCTTTCGAGAATTTGGCGGAAGAAGCTTAAGGATATGGATGGAACATTCTCGATGGGCACGTCAGAAAGAAGGTTCTGTAGCACATGTGACGCCACACAGACACTCACACAGGTCACACTCATTACTGCATACAGAGTGGAGTTCTAAACCTTTTCAAGGGCCATGGGTCACTAAGCAAGCCAGTCTGTGAACAACTAGCCAACTGTCAACATTCATAACGCTTACTTGTATTTTACTTGTAACTTTGTTTAATAAAAATCATATAGTATTGTTTCAATACACACATTGTGTCTTCCACAGTTTATTAATCTTAATTTCAAGATTAAATTCTAACAATAACATATTTTGTTTTATATTATATCCATGTTGTAGTAATAGAACAAAGTGTGTCATATACAATTCAATAAAATAATATAAGAGGAAAAATGCCGTGCATCTATCATTTCCTCATAAAACGAAAGAAACATTTCGGACAACCTAATAACAGCCACACGTACTCTGTGTTTCACGAGTATACTCGTCATCGCTTGCTTTTTCCGACACATTTTAGGAACACGCTTTTCAAACAGGTCGCAACAGCTAACTGGTTGATAGATACGATTTACGTAACTTAATTTGTTACACGCAGTAACATCAAAGGTAACAATACCGTATGCTCGAATGGTATTAGCAGAGTATGTTAGTTGCATTCGCGTCAAAGCCATCGAACGGATTATAGCGAACGGGACACCGCGCCAATTAAACGTACTTATCGAGACAATTATACGGAATCTTGATAACAGCTTGACGCTAGAACTACCTTAACCTTACCGACGTTTCAGTCGCTATAATCCCTGTTAACGAAGGAATTAGGATAATTGTACTTGTTGAGAAATTTGCGATGCGTTTACAAAACAAAAGTTAGCCCATGTTCAATTCATAATCTGACATTCCGAGCGAAATAATCTGAACGTCCAAACGATATCAATTCGATATATGGATTTATTACATCGTTGGATAATTTAGATTTTATGCGTTTGGATGCTTTTGTGTCGATAATCGGGAATCCAATTAATCGAAAATAAATCCAAAATCAGGTACAGAATTATCCATGTGCTTGTCGTTTCTCGTTTAACTATTTTATTTTCTCTTTAGTTGCATGCTTGCTTCTTGAACAAACGTTACTCGAGAGTTCTACTTCTCGAAGAAACAGTATGTTCAACATTCTTTGTTCTATAAGATTCTAATTAAAACGGCAGCTAATTTTTATTTCGATGTTTTTCCTTTATTCTCTGATGTCCATATTTTTTCGCTTCACTATCTTCTTCGCTGTTATGTTACTTAGTTATGTTATCTTACAGCTCGTACGATTTGTGTAAAATTTCTTTATCGAAAAATTTACTGCGAAGAAGCGAGGAAGAAGACAAATAAGTTTCTCACTGTAAACCGATTCTTCGAATCTTGCGTTGTCCGATATAATGGTCATAAAATATTTATCGCGCGATACAGCTTGGAGGAAACAAAAGGAGTAGAAACGATATTTGGAAGAATGATCGAGATGAAAGTAGACATTGTCCGAGGGGCGAAAGCGTCATTTTCCACAGGTGGTTGAGAAACGAGATAGAGATTTGTCATGAATGAGATTCGAGAAATAGAAAAGGCAAGACGCTGCTACCAAGAAACGTCGTTACGTTCGAGACCGCAGAATACGATCGAACACATTTTCTCGACGTCGTCTCGGCAACGATTTTCAGCCGATTCCAAAACTATTTTAGCGAAAAAGGCGAAAGACCAACGAAATACCTGACAATTCTCGAACGAGTTTTCGCGGAAATACTTTCGATTAGCCGATTTTATCGAGAAATCGAATTCCTCGAACTCGTGCCGCGAAAAGTGCATCGTAAGAGAACAACGAGAGTTAGTAAAAATAGGCGAAGATATCTGTTAAATAAAGCAATTGGAAAATGTCGGGTCAGCCTACAAATTATTCCTACTCTGTTAAAAGTTTACTTTGAAATTATTAAATACAGACTGTTGATTAATTCTAACATTAAACACGAACCATAATCATCTTACGATTCTATAATCATATGAATATCGCGTTTCGAATGATAACATTATCGTTTACTTTCCCTTTTCCTTCGATCTTATTCCATAATTCTAACATCGATCGAGCGAATAATTCCAACTACAGGAAATGGAAAATCGCAAAATGCGCACAATACGTAAGAATACCCGAAACATCGGATATTACGATATTCGCTGTACAAAATAAATTTCCACTCGTTTAACACATTCGTCGCCACGTCGTACATATCCATGTGACGGGTATACTTGCGTGGGAAGCCCGTCACAAAGTATGGGTGACGCTCTTCTTGTTCGAGTTAATTAAATATAGGATATTATATATAGAATATACAACATAAAAATATCAAAAACATATGTGGGATGGTGTGACGTCAGGGAAGGACGTGGCGTGAGGGGTGATTGTTTATAAACGTTGTCAAGATATATTAATGTTGTCAAGGAGTATTGTGAGCGTTACCAAGGATTGTTAAGGGAAAAATAAGCGTGGTAAATGCTGTCAGAGTTGAATTTATCGTGGTCGAGAGAAGTTCGTCGTGTGTTGTGACGTAGAATTAGTGAGTAAGAAATACGCGAAACGCGATATTGTATTCGATTTTGCGAGAGTGCAACGATATTGTGTTTATCATACTGTTCTTTCTGTTAATTTATAATATAACATTCCTACACATATTATACCATACTTTTTATTAATTTATATTCCGGATAATATATTACATTACGCTATATCGCGTGGTATTTGTTAAAACGTTCCAAACACATTTGGGCTGATTTTGGGCACTTCGAACAATAGTTGCGGACTCCGTCATCGCCACTTTCCTCACTTTCAAATATATTTTCACACTGTTTACTGAACATTTTGAGGATGAAAAAATCACTGATGTACGTCTCGCAAGTATGCTTCTCGACTAAATGAAAGATCTGAGATACCTGCCATGAGATCCCTCGGAATACTCTAGCTGGAAAGCTTATCGCTTTCTCCACTTCAGAACTAAATAATCTTTTCTTTACAATGAATCGAAGACGATAAACGATGAATCGAAGGCGAATCACGTTGGGCGACGAACGTGTTAATTAAGTTCGTAATAATTCGAGTTCGCATAGAAATCCGTAGTCTGTCTATAACGTTTAGATCAAACAATTAAAGGCAGGTTCCGAAGAACGATAAGAAATAGCCGCGAAATACTTTGTCAATATCTATGGATCTGGTTTCTCGTTATTCCGCTGCCGATCACTCCAACAGAGTAGAAATCAAAGTAAAAAGACGGCAGTGCGGAACGTAATTCCAGTATATCATGTCGAGACGTAATGAAACATAATGGTTTCGCAAAGTCATTATGTTTTCTGTTAATGGGTTCCCGTTGTTCCCGCCAGCTAACATTTTTGTTTGCCGTGCTATCGAGACGAACAGTGTGCACACATGTGTGTTCCGCGCCGTTTCTCGATAGCCTGATCGATTCACGCGCGTGCCACATAAAAAGAAGGAAGAGAAACGAGCCGCGATGGAGCAACGTCCGTTCGCTCGTTACCGGAACTTGACGAGTCAAACTCCGACCTGATAATAACACGCTACTTTCATAATTGCTGATGTAATTAGAGGGGGGAAAATGGGGGAGTAAGAGGGACTCGTGACGGCACTTCCGCCACAGAACGTACGATTGCTTTCGTTCTCTCTTTGGAATAGGCGCGGATCCGCTATTGTTCGCCATTCTACAATTTCGTTTCCATCGGCAGATCGGACGCGTAATCTTTTTCTCTTCGCTATATTATCCAGTAGGATACTCGTGTCCACTATTGTATAATAGATCGATTTTAATCTGTCCGTTTCTTCGAAAAGAATTCAATTTCGCATACCCGAGATATCCGAGTTAAGGATTTTTACATTCGTAATATTTCTTCTTTCCGTTCTCTTCTTTTTTGTTTCGGAAATTCCGTCTTTCGGAATTCGCGAAATTTCATCTTTTATAAAAATACCTAAGTTAAAGATTTTTATATTTTTAGTACCTGCTTTTTTTTACCTTCCTACCAATTTCGTTGAAATTGAATTTCTTATGGAAGTGCTTACGTTCTTAGATCTTCGTGTTCGTTATCTTTCCTATCGATTTCGACGAATCAAGATTTATTAGCATTACACGGAGATTACAGGTTACAGTGATTCTAATCAGCCTGCTTGCTCAAACGTAAAGCGAGTTTAATTTCGTATAAAAATATCGCAGTTGAGGATTTCTACGTCTTTAGTATTCGTTTTCATTTTTATCAGTTTCAGTGAAATTTATCCGGAGAATCAAGAATTTATTAGCGTTACACGAAGATTACGCGTTGATTTCGATCTGTCCGCTTCCTCGAGCGTAAAGCGAATTTAATTTCTCATAAAAATATCTAAGTTAAGGATTTCCACATTTCCGGTATCGTTTTTTCCCTTTCTATCGATTTCGGTGAAATTTAAACAGAAAATTGAGATTTACACGATGATTGTGAAACTCGCGAATGAGGCAGACGGGCTAAGGTATTGGCTAATGTTTGACAAATTCTTCATCAAAGCGGTAATCTTCAAATTCCATGACTCTTTGGCTGATAAGGCTTTGAAACCAAAAGACCAGAGGAATTTAATACGATTCGTGGTTATCGACGAAATTCGTGGTTAAAACTAAAACGCGGTGGGAGTAAAGTAATAGCAGAAAAATGTGGAACGAAATAACAGAGAATAGAAGAGGGGAGGTTGGATAAAAATTTAATTTCGATGATTCAAGGGTGAAAAGATAGGCAGATAGATAGGAATAAAAAATGGACAGTAAAGAATATGAAGTAGAAAAAAGAGAAAAATAATTTGATAACCTTTATTAACCTAGATTGGTTCAAACGAGTATAACGTAGCAATTTGATAATTGAATTTTATATTTATCAAATATAACCTGCAATCGTTACAGAATGTTAAATATGTTACAAAATGTTAGAATATTCTTTATAGAAAATTATAAATATAATTGCTTTCTTTTTTAATTTGTAAAAGACAATAATTAAATATTACAAAGAGAGCGAGTAATTAAGAATCACAAAAAAAGAACGCATAAAAGACTTCTGAACAATATAAAAATCTAGAAAGTTAATTGGGAGATAGCTTGAGACACGCGTAAGTAGAATGAGACGGTACATTCTACTTATTAGCATCGCGTTAAGAAACGTTAGTCTTTGACAGCGAATAAATATCGACTATAGTTTGTGATATTTTTTTGAATTTTTTCCAGTGCCAACGACAAATTTTCATACTTTTCTTTAACGTCAGAAAAATGATTCGAAATGATAAGAATGATATTATTCAGAAAGCAAGAAAGAAAGAAAAATGGAAAAGGAAAAGACGAAGATATAAATCAGACATCAGTGAAATTCAACAATTATAATTTGATTGCCTCAACTTGATATAGCTATGAATCAACGTGAGTTACGAGTTCCGTGATTATGGTAGTTTCTCTGAACCTGCTGTTGTATGCGGTTACATTGTAATCCCATTATCAATTCAATTAAATTCACTGCGATACAAATTGCAACCGCTTCCAACTTCCCGCTGCAAACGAAATTTAGCGTACGTTTATCATTACTATTTCCCTCATTTTTTTTTCCTAATTAATTCTTTCCGTTTTATTTTTGTTACTAATTGCACGACATTCGGAATTTTAACGACTGGCTCGATATTTCCTTCAATTTCGTTTGTTTTTCTTTTCCTCGATAAAACGAATCGCAGACTGTCACTTGAAACGATTAACAGTGCGTTAATTGTAGATTGTTAATAAAAAATATTTCTAGCTTTGCCGTACCGCATACAGGAATTACGGTATAAAATAGGGAGGGAAACAATGTCTGATTTCTTTTTCCAGTTCATTCTTCTTGTCCAATTCCTTTAGGTAGAACGATAATTATCGCTAAGTAACGTCATAAATTCTGAATACCGCCATAGTTTGCTCTTTCTCGATTGGTTTCCTATCCTCCACTGGTTCTTCTGTTTGCCGAAGCAATTAATGCATAAACCCTTTCCCTGTTGATTGATCCATGAAATTGGGATTGCTATAATTTGAATCCATTATGATTGCGTAATCTGAGTATAACGGGCAATTAAAGTTTGTAGTACTTTGGATTTAACCACATGCAGATGTAATTTAAGGTTAAATAAAGCTAAATCGCGAATTTAACGAAGGAAAGTTTCTTTCCCCGCAAACGTCAAATAACGAATTTTTCTCAGGATCTTCGCAAACTAAGGAAATCATATTTAAATATATAAAAAACCCGAAACTCGATCGTGGTAAAAAATTCGTTACTACAGAAGAATAGCGAACGACAAATAAACGTCGAACCAGAAAATTTCTATAATCGGAACTTTGAAATTTTCGATCGACGTAATTGAAAACTCTATTCCGAGCCGTTCCACTGTCTACTTACTTTTCGATCTTCCAATATTCCACGAATGACACACGCGTCACTCCGAAGAAAGAAAGGCGAAGAAACTTGGTGATATTTAAATTACCATTCATCGTTAGTTGGAATTGCCGTTTATTATCGCGCCTCATACCCGTTCCCTCCCCCACCCGTTCACCATACCCGTTTAAGTTTTCTAATTCCCGGTGTTCAACTTCACCGCCGCGGAGGAACGATGAAAATTTGCAGAAGGAAGTAACGTCGTCGACTTAACAAAGTTTTCTCGGCCGTTGCCTCGCACGATTCTCCCTTTGCTCCCTCGATCCGAGAAGGATCGCCGAGCATTCGTGTCGTCGGTTCTCCGAAGCGAGCCCGAGTTACACAGAGAACGAGCGGAATCGCTGAAGAGAAGAGCTGGCCACCGTGCTTTTACCCCGTACTTCGTTACAACTTAATTCACATCCGCAAGAAACTCTTTCGCGCGTCGAGCGAGAAGCGTCTGTCCCTCCTCCGTCTTTAACTCGCGGAAAGTGAAAGTATGGCAAGAAATGGAAAGAGAAAAACGCGAGCTGCGCCAGTTACGTAACGCGGTTGAATCGTTCGCTCGACAGCGAGAAAAAGCGCTACATATTATTCTTCTTTTTGCGTTCTTTGCGTCGAGTAAGAATGTGTCTAGATTGATAGAGAACGTAGCTTTGCATTTCTTCTTCGTTATCGTGAAAATAACTTTGCTGAAAAATAACGATCGTTTTGTCGTTCGTTGCTTTCCTCTTATTCTTCCTCTTCGTCTTTCATTTTTTAACGTCACGTCCGCCAACACGGCCGTTAGCCACGGTTTTGCTTACATCTAAGTTAATCGTCCCACGTGTCTGTCGATTTGAAGAATTTCAAAAGGATTTTCCTACTTCGACACGAATGCCCAGTTCCTTGGGCATTTTGAATCTGTCGCCTGGTTCGTCTTATTTCCTGCGTTTTAGAATTACGAGCTGTACCGTGAGTGCTAGGTCACAAGATTCACACCACGGACAAGTTTCTCTTTGTACCTTTGAAATAGAAATTCGCGTGTCGAGTCTTGTGTGTCCAATTAGCAGTTTCAATAGCTCGACCTCGTCTCTTCCATCGTACGATGGTTCGGGGAAAGATCGAAACGATGTTGCGGAGTTTACGGTAGCTTCCCATTTCTCGAGCAATCTGCGTCCCATAGATTTCTTAATACCTTGGCATGGTGTACCGACGTCATCTTTAAATGGTAGTGAGATGGCTTAGTTTCCTCGTTTCCTGCTGTATCTTGGTGACAGAAAATCCAGGTGATAACGATCGTTCCCTGTATAGTTTCCTAATTTGCTTGAGATCACTTCGTTTTCATTCTGCGAATTTTGTATTGCTGCAATCGCGTTCAAGCAGTCGTCGAAAACGTGGTGGAATTTTTTATTTGCCGATTGTTCAAGTGCTTCGAGCATTGCTACTCCACTGCTTCTGCACTGGAAACGTTTGGCACGAGGTGTATAATAAGTTGAATTTTTTCATTTTGCGTTTGATGCGTCTGTAAATACACATAGGTTAAAAATCATTGACTTTATGTAAAATTTTGTCGAATTTACGTGTTTTCTTGCTTTAAATTGATTTATCCAATTCTACTTCTAGGGCGTTTACGAAGTTAGTAGTTCGTCTTACTTTCTTCTCAATCTTCCGTGTTATTTGATCGAATGGATAAATTTTGCTTTTTCCATCATATTGCACGTCGCTATACGAGGTACATAGAATTAATAGACGAGTCGTTCAGAAGCCATACTGATCGATTTTTTAAATTTACCCTGGAATTCGTTTTTATTTATACCACACTCTTATAGTAGACGAACTAGTACAAGCAAGTATTTGTTATCTTTTTTAGAATCGAGCATTAATCGTGTATTTATGCAGTGGCACGAAGAAACTAATAGAAGACGTAGTTGGCGAGTTTAATTTCCGGGAGGCTCATTTCCCAATCCTTCCAACAGGAACTTCATTGTTTGTTCGTGAAACAACATTGTTGACTTGTTCGTATCGTTTGGCGATGAAAGCATAATATTTTCGATATTCGGGTACCTTCGCGATATCTCAAATAGATTTTCTTTTATGTAACTTTAGAACTTGACTAGTAACTAGAATAAGAATAAGCTGCGTTAGTTAAAATTGTTCAAGGTTACATATATAAAGTGGCAAAGTTTACAAGTAGTAACTGCGAATGTTTGCGTGGGAGGAAGAAAGTTCTTAGAAACGGGGAATTTAGAGGGAAAGTTGCTAGTGAGAAATTAAGGAAAATACTTGTAATTAAAATTTAACTACTTTGCCGCACTTTCAACGCACAACGCACGCCCTCGCACGTTTATATCCTCGCGTTCGCGAGTTTTATTCTTAGCATCGCGCAAATGTTTTACATTATACCCAAGGCGACGGTAAACATATTGTCAAAGAAATTTGAAATTATGAATTTACTTAATCGCGATGTGGTATACATACGTTAAATTAACATTGGCCAGAAAATACAGCATTTCGTACTCATTGCCACGGCATATATATATATATATATATATATATATATATATTTCTTGAAATTAGTAATATTAATATTACAGGAATATCGCGAGTCGTACAAACACGAAAGTACTTTAATCTATGAACTTGTTCCTCGTGTTACACGATCAAACATTATTTCCAAAGATAATTTCAAAATTCTTTGACAATTTCTTACGCCGTTGAAAATCTCTACCTGCGCCCATGTACTTCGTTATTACGTTACTTTGCTTTATATACTCGTCAAACTTAATGCAATAAACGCCCGCTTATTTCACGCGTACGAAGCGGATCAAGTAGGCAACACGCTTTGGTATCCTAATCTGAATAAAAGGAAGAGCGAGTGTATCGGGGGCAAATTGATTGGCCGATCGGATAATCCCTATCGTGTACGTAGCCGGATATTAGTAATTTCGATAAGAAGGATCCGAGACGCGGCGGATCTTTGTGTCGAAGAGAGAAATAAAATTGGCGAGCTCGGCAAATTGGACCGAACGGGTAGGCCAGAAACGTAGATACGTGTTTTGGTAATAAAATTACGCTACATCGGGGGAAAGTATCACGATAGGAAATTGCTTATCGCTCGTAATTGGACCGTGGCAAATTATGAAAATAGAGGGAGGCGAGTGTGTTGGAGGGGCCAGCGCAGGTTTAAGAGGCGTAATTAAAGAAAACGAGAACGCGAACCGTGTGATAGAAGGAAATTGAAAAATTGGCGATCACCTGCCGACCGGAATCGATACATTCGAACAAATAGCGATAATTGACCTAATGAATTACCAAATGGAAATTTCGAGAGGGCATGAAATTGGCGAAACTAATAGTCGAACGAAACAGCTGCAGCTAATTCCGTTAATGCGAGGTTAAGCGGAAATTTCATTAAGTGAACAGGACTAAATTCCTCGTCGCGATTACGATTACAAGCTGATGATAGTCTGATTTATTTCGATTGTTCGTTTGTGTTTAAATTCCTTTGATTATATTTCGTAAATATTATTTTATTCGATTAATTCCACTTCGAGCAGACGAAAATTAATTAAATTAAATGGAAGAAAAATTGTACAGGAAAATGCTGCGCTATCTAAGAAGCTCAAAAACAACACAACACAAAACAAACGAACACAAACGGTATAATTTTGTTTGAAAGTATCGCGATCTTATCGCCGTTTGTCTTCGTGCTTTTAATTGTATTTTAACACGTTTTACTTCTACGCGTCTGTACAATATCGAATCAATTTTTCAACCACTCGTACGTATTTAATTCCACTAAAATTCCTAACGAAGATAAATAGAAAAACAGATTCGGAAAGATATCGCTTCTAATAAATGCAGAGTATATATTGCAAATAATACGGATTATATTCTGTTCGCTGAGAAATAAATAGCTCGTTGAAAAAAAAAAAAAAAAAAATAGCGGGATGAGAAACGGAAGCTGTAATGAAAATCAATTTGCCTGGCAAAACGTTTCCAGTTATACAGGAACAACACACGCAAACCGAGTTCCTGTTGCCGAGTAGTTGAGCGGAAGTTCGTTTAGCGGCATTTTGAGGCTGCGTTTGGACAACATGCAAGGTGGCAAATGCTCAGGCAGGGTCAAAGTAAACCCTTCGACGAACTTCATCGAGACTCCGCGAAACTTTATGCCCGTGACTATACTCAAGTTAGACGAGTTTCAACCGATATCGAGATACGGACGTAGACGTATAAATTCCGCGTGTATACGTATAAGCGCACCGTCACTCACCCAACACTGGTTTACCTAACTTTTGCCACCGCCCAAGACTCGGTCTGCTCTGAAATTCCCGAATTAGCCGCTAAAGTGGTCTCTTGTATTTCCCTCTAGCGAATACGATAGTAATGAGCGACGAGAATGGCTGTAAAGTGAAATACCAACGATTTCACGGGATATTAGCCTGTTAATTCTAAGTTGACCTTCGTTCCATGTTATTCGATGTGAAAACTTACATAATGAAAAGATATAATCCATGTAGAAAAGAAGTCTTCTCGACTTTTCGACAATTGGATCAAAGTTACGTTTAAAAAAATTGAAAATCATCGAAATAATTCCCATTATCGTGGACGACGTTTTCCCATTTTCCGGTAGCTTGCGAATACCATCGCATTTTCGTTCAACAATCGACCTAATTGTTCGTTGACGAATTTTTGAGGACCAGCAGGCTGTGGCCAATTTTTGAATTCGAAATTACCTTTTTTCGGTGCGAACCATTTTACTGACTTCTCTTTCAACCTTCGACAATTGGATCAAAGTTACGTTTAACAAAATTGAAAATCATCGAAATAATTCCCATTATCATTGACGACGTTTTCCCATTTTCTGGTAGCTTGCGAATACCATCGGGTTTTCGTTCAACAATCGACCTAATTGTTCGTTGACGAATTTCTAAGGACCAGCAGGCTGTGGCCAATTTTTGAATTCGAAATTACCTTTTTTCGGTGCGGACCATTTTACTGACTTCTCTTTCAACCTTCGACAATTGGATCAAAGTTACGTTTAACAAAATTGAAAATCATCGAAATAATTCCCATTATCATTGACGACGTTTTCCCATTTTCCGGTAGCTTGCGAATACCATCGCGTTTTCGTTCAACAATCGACCTAATTGTTCGTTGACGAATTTCTGAGGACCAGCAGGCTGTGGCCAATTTTTGAATTCGAAATTACCTTTCTTCGATGCGAACCATTTGACTGGCTTCTTTTTAAGTCTATCTGACAAGGAGATGGAAGGAACCGCGAAATTTCGAACGATTCGATGCTTCAGGTTGATGCTAAAACAGGCCCGAAAGGATCTGAGTGCGTGGCTGTCTGTTTTCATACATTTTTAATTATTTTTCCTTACTATAGTACTGCCGCATATTCTAACAAATTTGCGAATGGCGATTGTAATAAATACGTTTAGAACGTAAAAAATTACTGCATCCAGAACACAATTTCTCTATTAATCCTATTGCGGCCGTTTCCTTGTCAATCTAAAGCATCGAACGCACGTACTTTCGGTAGAGTTCCTATCACCTTACAGTGAGATTAAACCCAAACAGTATGCCGTGCTGAATATATCGCATACCGAGTGTCATCAAACATTTCATTAATTTATAAGATTATGGCGCAACAATTATCACGTTCGTCATATTCTACGAACTCCTCTATTAACGGCGTAAAATCACAAAAGAGCAGGATGATATTTTTACTTGGTCGGCCGTGCCGAACATGTGAATCCAGTTGAATAGAATTCGTTCCTTTATTACTTATTGCGATTAGATCGAACGAATGCCAAAAAATACAGCAATTAGTCACGCTATCCTCTCGCGATTTTGTATTCGTGCGATGATATTCGACAATCTCTATACGGTTCCCACGTACGTAGAGCAGTCGTCGCTCACTTCGTAATGAATCCACTGTCGGCGTTCGACTTTCGGATCGGCAAACTTTCTTGTGTTTCTTTTCTTTTTTTTTTGTCTTTGCGATCGCGAAGAAGTACGAGTCACGGCGATCTCGCTGTCCGTTGAACAGTGTGCACGCGGGATCTCGGCAGATTCTTCGTGCGGAAGTGACGTGCTTTCGAAGGTAGTGAAACGCACCACTTCCCTCTATGTCGCTGTGAACCGAAAACGAATGGAGAAAGTTCAGCGCGAAATTCTGGCCGTAAAAAGGAAGCGGAGAGACGGCGAAGGGATCGCGGCACGAGGAGGGGAAGAAAAATTTACGGGCACGGCCGGCTCCGCCATTGAAATCCGGGACTGGAAAACCGCGAAATCGTTGAAATAACGTCGCGCCGGAAATCTCGCGGAGATTCGATATCCGGCGATCGTAAAGAAACGCCGGACGTGACCGAAAATTACTAAAAGACGGAAATGCGAATTCCACCGCGAATTTATATACGCTGTTCGCTTTGTCCTGCGGCTCTGTGCAACCTGTGTCCTCCTTTTGCCTTCTCCCCGCTTCCCCCCACCCTTTTTTCCATTGTTCCCTTGCTCTTTTTGCACCGGACAATTCCGTTCACTTCCGGTTTCCGCGATATATACTGTCTGCTTCGCGCATCGATGTTTCTATTCGAGGATCCTTTCGTGCAAGGACTTTCGAAAAATTCGAAATTTATCGTCCCGCTGAAAATTGCTCTGTACGCTACGCGTGCGGGCGAGTTTTCGAAATTTTTATCGGGAATTCTCGTTGTACGATGTAGATCGCTGGTCAGAGATATTTCGACGCTTTACGATGTTAATTTTACCTGAACGCTTCAACTATTTTTTATTATAGATCTCTTCGTTCGTTCGTGTCGTACGCGCGTTACAGTCGCTGCAAAAGGTATTAAACAACTGTATACTATATTACAGCACTGATATATCGGTGAATTATGTTCAAGTATATTAAATCTCGTGTCATTTGATAGTAATCGCGTACGACCGCAAGAAATTGATACCGTTGGAATAAAAATTAAGATTTGTCAGATACTTTTTGTTAGCCACTGTATAACGTAAGATACCTATCGAATAAAGCAATACGTATTAGTTAGAGTTTTTCCAAGGTTTCTAAGCTTTTTCCTAGAGATGTCTTAATATTTACGGTCTGTACGTTGGTACGTGCACGTCTTTTCGCAGATGCGGCTCGATCTTTTCCTCGCGCAGTAAATAAATTTTATAGATACGCGCTTTCCTTCGCTCGTAATGGTTCCAATTACGTATCAATTTCTTCTTCGGTCGTTCTATGAATTATGAACTTCAGCTTTCAAGAACTACCCGTCTTATGCAGCAGTTCGAAGACAGAAAAATTTAAAGTAATTGAACGTTGTAAAAGTAGCAATTAAAAGAGCGCCGATTGGAACGTTCAATTAAGTATTTTACCATATTTATGCCGAGTCTCGTAAATTTCTAACGATAGGAAGAAGGCTACAGCCTTAAGCCCCTTTGCCGGGACATCAATTTAATTTATTCGGCGCGGTTCTTAGGGGCGGCGTCGCTCGGTTCCGGAAGATCTTAAGACACGATCGAACTCTTTCGTTCTTTTCCATCGCGTTAATTTCCACTTTAGTTAAGAGATTGAATTACACGGTAGTCGAGCGAAGATAGAAATATTCGTATTTGAAAACGAGAGTAATTAAGCGGAGCCGCGGCGGGTCGCAGCGAATTGCCTTTGCCTAGCACCGAATTGCCTTTGTCTAGCATCTGTCGTTGACGTTTCGCCTCTGCTCTTCTTCTACCGCGTCTTACGATTGCTCTTTCGGCTCGTTATCATCGTTTCTCATTATCGTAACCGTCATCCGGCCAAACAACGAACCGCAGATCTACGGGCGAATCGAATTTTATAGGAGAATGCCACCTCGGCGAACGAGAGGAAATGAAGAAAGGGGTGGCTTTGACTTTCGTCGCCCTTTGCTTTCGCCCTAGTTAGGAACTAACCAAACGACCGGCGCTGAATCGCAGAAGCAAGACAATGCCGTTACCTCGACCGGGTAAACGAAGAATAAATTGTATGCTTTTCACACGGGCTTGCGGTGCTTTAAAATTGCTGCTTTGACTTCTTTTTCTCCGTCTTTTGTCCCTTTGTTCCACACCGCGAAGCTTAATTAGAATAAAACGTGTAATAAATGCGTTGGACCAACACGAACGAGTCCACCTTTATTCCGGCCACTTTCTTCAGCTTTGACGTTAACAATTGCTCAGCTTTTCGCTTTTATCTACGTCACGGACGACGCCCGCGCGTCTGTGTGCTGCGCAAGTTGACTCGCCAGTTTTGCTAAGCGCGTATTAATTAACGAATGTATTACTCGTAGAATAAGTAGCTCGAAGCTTAGCTCGTCTTCCTTTTCGGATTTTCAATATAAGGAATTTATATTTGTCGAGTTCTCATTATGATTAGGGTTAGGGGCGTGAAACGAACCCTCATTTGGACTACATGTTGTTGTTATGCAATAGAGAAGACATTGACTAGCGCAAATACGACTACTACAGAATTTGACAAGTAACCGCGGTAATCAGACACTCGACAAGCTAATGACAATGATCCTAGGTCCAACATCGTTGTTCCATCGAATCCGCGGTCAATCGGTTAGTAGACTTATTTCTTCGTCGAAGTCTAAGTTGGAATCGATACCTAGCGTGGAGATAGCAAGACGTTAGTTAACTCGTCCAAGAGATCGTACACCAGCGAGAGTGACTTTCCGTCACGATGACGCTGTCGAGGAAAACTATGATGCGGTGTGTCTAAGAGCACGAAATCCTCGGATTCGTGGAGAGATGTGTTCATTCGGGAAGTGAGGGAAATTGACGCTGCTGTTAATTGGTCAATTTGGGACAAAGACTGCTTGTCCGTTTGAAGAACCTTAATTAACAAAATCCTAAGGTTTATAGCGGGTCCTCGGGCTAGCTGAACTTGTGCCGTGTAGATGCATCGACATCTGGTAATCATTTTGCCGAAGGAACCGTTGGAATGTTTACTGTCGAGTACCTCTACGGGTATTTCTTTTAATCATTACTCCATACCTTTGTTAGACGGAGCGTTCGTCCCGTTGACAGCGGCTACGTTCGGCGACTGATCGTCGCCTTGAGCCCAAGCTCATTGTCACGAATCTCAAATAAATACAATTGGGTAGAATGACGGCAAATTGTTTAATTACAGCTATAGACTTTAATTACAATTTTACGAATTTTCCCGAAGTTCCAGAGGGGAGGCTCCGGTGTCCTTTCATCTCCGACATATTTAAGAATACCAGGAAATGAGTTACCAGAGTAATTATTTCGGCGTCACTGGTAGCTAACTGTGCGAGGCTTTCCGATATAGCTACAGAATAAATCGCTCGGTCGTCGTCGGCAGAGGAAAACGGATTACATCTCGACACGAGACCAACGGAACAACATTACTTTAGGTGGAGACGTAGAAATTTGTAGATAATGTTAAAATTTTTTTAATAGAAATATCATTTTCTTATAGCAAAATTGCAATATATATCCTTCTAAACGAAGACAATAACATTGACGTAAATCGATATAATAAAATAAAATAATTTATCCTATATAGTAATTAATTTTGCAACAAGAACGAGCGTTCACATTTATCTTAATTATGCACGAAACATTAATCGAGTATCTTCGGTATTATAACGCGTACTTGCATTTAATTATAAAATATTGATCAGAAGTTACATGTTAGCACGCGATATTACTAGCGTTTCGTACACGAGAGTATAATCGTATTTCAGTTAATGTTACTTATATGTAAATAACTGTTTTCTGAGTCGAGCAACCAATCCTTCGCGAATTCAAAAGCACTAACTACTGTGCAAACACAATTATAAACGTCCTCGTCTGAAAAGCCTGTGACAGCTTCTCTCCTCGCTCGGCGTAAATGCACAGGTTTGATAGGGATTAGCATTAAAGCAACACTTCTCTAACATACAACGTACTCTTCAAGGTAGAGTGTAACCGTGATGCCCGGGGAGCAAGTGTTGCGCGAAATTTGAAGTTTAGTAATATACGTCACGGTAATGAAAATATGCTGTCCTTAAATCGAATGCCAAGAGAAATACAGTCGAATAAATAAACGCTCGAGGGCACGTGCAATATAAAGACAAAAATGTGCATCCGATTGCGTGAACTTTGGAACAAATTTTCGTTATATACAAATTTCCCCAATATTATCTTTCAAAGTTCTTTCTTCAAATAAGGAGCAGATTTTCTATTTTTATTACAACGCACACATTAACGAACTCAGCATTTTAAATTTACGTCATCCTTCCGCCGATATTTCTCATATAAGATAAAAATTGTCGATTGACAGTGGCTTACGTACACTTGTCGACACTTGAACGTACGATGAGTTGTTGCGATCATATTGCTCACATTTGTAACGACTCTGAAAATGTATACGGAAGCTACAAGACATTTATGGCAGACATAGGTTTGATGAAAACTTACTACACAGTACGAATAACAGTCTTAAACAATTAATGCTAAGGATGGTTGTACTACGTATTTCCTAATTACATAAATAATCAACATACGTTTTCAGATTCGTTGCAAACTTTTCCTTGCGTAACCGGCATAGTCGTATCTCGTTGCAGCGTTAAAGAAATTTCAAAACGTTTCGTATAATATATACATAAAAGTAAAAATCTTCTAAGAGTATCGCGGTACTTTCGCGGACTGCTGCACATAACCAACGAGAATCTCCAAGCAATGGAGAAGTGGAAAGCTGGAACAAGCAACGTCTTCCAACTATACAGACGCGTCTCGCAACACGAAATCTCATAACGACGCTTCAATAAAGCGGAATCGAAGCTTCGTAACATACAAATGTCCGTGTATTAACCGTTGCCTTTCTTCCTTCGAAGGTAAGAACGGTATTGCTATTGGGGTAAGTAGAAGCGAGAGGGTGGAGAGGCGCAGTTGCAGCAATCGGTAACGACGCGCACCGATTAGGAGCTTACGTGTTCCTTCGAAAATTGTTCGTTTTGGGTTCTCTACTTCCCTTAGGTTATTCGAACGAGTAGGTCCGCTTATATAGGTTCTTGCCCGCCGCGAATTCGGGTCTCGAAGGTACTCGTCGCGCCACCTGAGCCAAACGACTGCCAGTACCCTGGCTACCTACCAAATTAACTTTTACTACCATCTTCCCAATTAATTTACAGGCTCCCGCAGCCGCCTAATTGCGCGCATAAATTATCCGCACCCTCGAAATTGTCCGTTCCGAGCCACTCCAACGGAGATGTCCGACTTGCTTCTTTCCTCTCTTGTATCTCTTCGCCTTCTCTAACGTCTCGTTTCTTGCTTTCTCTAGCTGACACGACTCCTCTTTCGATCCTCCAAACGTTCCGTTCGTTCGTTCGCTGCCACTTAACCTGACCCTTGATTTCACGCTCGTTCTCGTCACCCACTGGATGGTGGTAACGGTACGGTTCCCCGCGACTGGATTTTCTTGTCGAATCTGGCTATCGCCAGCATCACGCAAAACCAGAAGGGGCTCACCGGTTAAACGTCCAGCTGAATTTCCGGCTTTATCGAATACGCCTGGCCGCCGTTCGCTTCTCACATAGCAAGGTGCTCTGTTTAATATCTATATGCGTTTACAAGAACACAGAGAGCGAGAGCATTCGTTTGTGCTCGTTCAGTGCAAATGATCGTGGTGCAATCTGTTCGTAAACACGTTCGGATCAAAAGAGTCTGTTCACGAGGTACGCGAGCGAACGTGCGCACGTAGGGATTACACCGAGCATCCAAAATACTTTCGCAATTGTTAGCGTTTCTCGTATCACACTTTGCTGTTATGATATACAAAGATAGAGTAACAGTTAGGATTTGCTAAAATTCGAGCTACGATACGTATACGCGTGTCGTGTATTATCTTCGTCATCAACATTCAAACACTGGAAATTCAAATATTTCTTCCACATGATACGTCGCGAGTTCTACAAATACCCGGATTATTCGAACGGTCAGATATGAGTCTGAAGCAATGGAGTATTTAAATCGATGTATCAAATGGTCAAAGCGTATAGATTTTCGTTAATTCAGAGAGAGAAGGAAATTCCCTGTAACGACGCGGTATTACGAGGCGAAGGGTTAACGGGATTAGAAACTCGGCGTGAAAAGCATCGCGAATTGTCCCGGTCGAACGTTATTTGACACAATGGCCCGTGGAAATTTAGCCTTGGTTTCGAATAAGATGAGGCAAATTAACAGCAACTGCCTCGGGCGATCGAGAAAGTTTGACTTCGAATCTCGTCGCGATTCACAGGAATTAATTACGTGCCGCAGTTTCTGCTTTCGCCCGTCAGTCCTAACGCGAATTAGTGTACATGGCAAATCGTTCCTTTCGCGTTACGCAATTACCCTTATTGGCCTGCCTCGATCCTAACGAAAACGCTTCATCCCTCATTTCGGTTATCGTAATGAACCGATTGTCGCGATTGCTTTGTCGCGAAGTGAATACGTTTCATCGATGACAAGTCACACCGTCGTCTTCGTTCGAAGACAAATCACACGTCTCAGAAGTTCAAAGGTTTAGAATTAATTCCAACTTTTTATTTTTCATAAAAATGGTAGTGCGTAGTGCGAGCTACGAATTTTAAATTATGCACATCCTTCCTTTTTGGTAAAATTGTCAACATACTGTATTTTCTAGGTCGTACAAGGTATCAAGTTGCCAATCTTTTTACGATCACTTAAATTCTTCCAGATTTTAAGTAAGTCACTATTATATATACACTCTTTGATATTACACGCGTGAAAATTATTCCATCCCTAAATTTCCCACAGATCTACGAACATCCACAACTCTGACACAATAATTGTTGATTGTATATCAAAAATAGTATCGGTAATCTCCGTCGTACGAGACGCGTGATACAAATTAGAACGAAAGATACTGATCGTAGCAAATACGATCGATATTGAGATTTACGATTATATGCAATATTCGATCCATGGTCTTGCATGAATCGTCTATAGTCCAACGATACTAATTAAAAGTTAAGCGCACAATTAAAATCTTAACGTGGATAAATACCTTACATAGATGAAATCTATGCATTCTCACATTCTGAGCTCCCTAATTCCGTGTTGAGAATCGGTTCGCAATTAAAGCTGAACTTTGGAGAAGCGGAATGGCGAAGGATTACGCGAGATATCACGCGGTAGGACGGCGAAGAGCACCGCCGTGATAATTCATTCCAGGTATTTTCCACGCGGATGGAATAAGTGCTACATTTTCGTCGGCGTTGTTCGCTTATATATTCATAAATGCGAATATATCGAGGCAGCTACGTACGCGTGCACGGGATGGTCGAAACGATTTTGCGACGCACCCTTGCAATAATTTATTCGCGAAACCGTACTCTGTCTACCTCTTGGAACTGGCCATCCGATCCACCTTCGCAACCCAGCGACCCAATGAATGTATATTAATGACCGACGAGAATTTAAAATACTCCGTGTCGGAAACGAAGCATTCGCGAATCTTCTGGCTCGCGTCGAAATGGTTGGCGGGTTGAAAAGAAAATTCAACCAACGAACTTGCGTCTGTCCCATGTAATAATAACGACGATGAATATTTGTAAAGGTGTACGAAGCATTTTCATAGGAGTTTCTTTCTATTATATTTTCGGATTATTTTTAGATTTATATGGAGATTGTTTGGAAAGAAAAGTAAAGGAATAGGTAGCGGAATTAGTTTTCAATGAACTTTCATCGAATTACTGTCACTGTTATGTATTTAAGTTTTATTTATTACATTGCCTTATAGTATATAGATGATTTGCTAAATAATCGAAGTTCGTGTTTGCATTTTGGTGTAAATGATTGGAATTTAATGAAACTTTATCGATATCTATTTCCATCAGCTATTCACTTATTTTTGTATGAAAGAATTATTAATTATTCGAAGTTGATCGATGGAGATTTAGATACGTTTGCAATTAAAGAGAAGTGAAATCAATTTATATGACCGTAGAATGAAACGCTGAACGATGACGATGCGAAGGGAAAAGCCAGTTTCTGTAATTGTTCGATTAATTTGGATCTTTACATTGGAGGATTGTTTAATTAGTTTAGATCTCTGATGCGTTGCAAGATAATCTTTATATGGAGGTTCCAATTGTTTCGATGGAAAAAAGATTTCCATGGTTACATACCAGTTTTACTTTCTAACCATTTATTTCAGATTTTCATTGATTAGACGTGTATAGTTCTCTTCTTTCTTTCATGCAGGTAGTTCTATACGGAATAAAAGAAGAAAACACATTTTATTTAAATAATACGGTAATTTCTATGTCTCTAGTTTTATATTCGTGAATGTATAAATATGTAATATTTTGATTTAATTTAAATGAATTTTAATAAATTTTTTCTTTTCATACTAAACAATTCTACACGAGCGGACGTGACTGGCACGATCAATTTTTACACGATTCCCTGTCACTTGGATTTTAATTGCTTAAAAATTTTGCCAAAAAATATTCCACTCTTTTATTGAAAATTTTGATAAGTAATTTTTTCAGCTGTCTATAATAGAATGGAATGTTTGAACAGTTTGATAGTAATTCTACAGCCTGCTGAACAGCTTTATTGGCTCTTTCATTTCCACGGATTACATGTTATGGTACCTGTCCAAACAGAATGTGGGTAATTTTCAGTAGGATTTCGTTCCATTTTTTCAATGATTAGTTTTATAATAGGATTTTCGGAATTTCAATTTTTTTTTCACCGTTGAATATGAACCTTTATTTGAGATTTTTCAAGATTTTCCACCTATTCGATAGATATTATATAGGTGAATATCGTAGGAAAATATTTAAAATTTTTCTTTAACGATTATTTAAAGTTAAGTATATGTATATTCTTATGAGAAATTCTCTATTTCAGAAGATATTTTTAAATCGGTCTCTAACTGGAAATAATTGATTTTAAACGATCGATTGAACGAATAATAACAAAAGATAGTTTACTTTATGTCTAATTTCGAGAAATTCTACCTATTTTTGAAATTAACATTTTATTCCGACTGCGAACGATTCACATTTCATATTAAACTAATCGAATGTACTAATAATAGTAGTAATAAAGTTGATCTACAAATATTATAGAGGTACTAATAATTTTAGTGGATGCAAATTATCAGGTTACATTTTAATTTTAAAAAAAGAAATCGTAACGTGAGTAGGTAACCGATATAATATGAACTTATTACAAAAAGCGTTGGTATTATTAAAAAGTGGTAGTAATTACTATGCATGGTGTTCACAGAGTATGAAGTTATTATTAAGCAAGGTGGTCTATTAGTATTAATAAAAGACGTTAATGTGCAGCTGAAAATGGTTAGAAAGTATAGGTACGTGTTATTCTTATGGAAATGGCTGAAGTGAAATGAATATTGCGGAAGTAGGTTAACAAATTAGTGAGGGAATGAATATGCATTTGTAAAATAAAAAGAAGATGCGCTGCAGAGGGAAAAAAATGAATTTTTTTTAGATGAAAAAATTCATTTTATTAAAAAAGTTCTCTCAATGCCGTTTTGAAGACCAATTACCGGCAATTGCACGTCGCTGCACCTATAAAAATGATGTAGGCCTACAAATATAGTATTCTTTTCGCTATTCTATTTTTACTTCTAATATTTTTTCTAATTGAACTCATCGTTAGAAAACAGCTACGACTTGAAACAATCACGTGTATAATGATATTTAATGATCTGTATATTCATATACATTTATATATATATATTTATTTACTTATTTATTTATATTTATATTTATATACATGTGTTTATATACATATATTCCAAATGGAACATATTACTAATACTCAAGCTTCTTCACACTTATATTGACTTAATTACAATCTTTAGCACAATATATCATATCCACTGCCATCCATAAATAATAAATCATCTTAAATTTACAATAGACACGAGCGAATCGACACGTTACAATTACAAAATAATGTTGATAATTCTTGGCCGCGTATTATATCGCACAGAAAACCGAGCTATACTATGTTTTGAAAATTTTATGACAAATTCATTTTAAAATTGAGCTATACCATGTTTCAACGATTTTATTGCAAATCCGATTTCATTCAAACTATTGTAGGATTTTTTATTTACTTAGAATGGATTAAACAGGAGGCGATGGTCATCTAACGTGAACTAAATACAATAATGTGCTATAACTAAGACAACTAAATAGTTAATTTACAACTCTCGTCACCACGGTTCCAACGCTCTCTTTCACGCGGACCACACACAACGCTGACAACACTCTGACTTTTCAACTCACACTCTGGAGCCCGATAACGCCAGCAACACTAATGAACTCTCTGGCAACACTAAAGCTCTCGCTGGCGACACTAAAAGTCCGACAACGCCGGTAACATTAAAGAACTCTGTCCGCACTAAAGCCCGACCAACGCCGGCAACACTAAAAGAGCTCACCGGTAACACTAAAGCTCTAGCTTGCAACACTAAAGCCCGTTAACTCACTAACCGCTACCTTCTATACCCTGGCTTTGGTATACCTGGCCCGCACATGTCCCATGGTCAAGTAGACCTTAATTGCTCAGGGGTTTCCCCCGAAAATACTACACTATCGTCTAAAGTTAGCAAGCGTTTTCATGTCTTACGGACGCGAGTGTATTTCACTTTCATTCCTCTCTGCGTATTTATCTCGACGCAGTAAATCATCCGAATCATCCATCCGTGATCCACCACACCTATTTCTCTCGAGCACAAATCTCTTATTCCCTTAACCGTTCTATTACCAACACACTCCAAACTTTTTCTCCCCTCCGCTTCTTCGCTCTATGCTTCGTTTCGTTCTGGTATCCATCGATTCGCTTCCGCGAGACGCCTCTCGTTGACGATTCTCGCCTCGCCAGACGAGCTGACTCTTTTTTGTCCTCGATTCTCACCTGTGAATTTCCTCTCGTCCCATTACTTCTCCGGCTCTTTTGTGAAGTTTTTGATTCGAACTAGCGCCACGAGCGGAATCGCGGTACCGCGCGCACTTCACGCGCGTTCTTTTCCATCCCTGTTTTCCGCGCTTTCACGCGACGCGGGTGATAAATCCGCGTCCTATAAATCAGCCGCCATTTTTGGCCGGAACTTTTTGACAAGGCAATTGGGAATTGTTTGGTAAACGACGCCGGGGTAGGGTTGAAAAATCATGAGGTACGCGGTTTCCAGCGTCCGTACTATCCCATTCAATCCATGTCCCCGACCAGTTTCGGTCGTTTTTATTTATCACGAATCGCGGAATTTCCAGCCGGAATTTCCTTCCATCAACGATCATGGACACCGATTTCTCTACCTCCACGTGTTTTCCTCTCATTTTCTCATGATCGTGTCGCGCTTCCTGTGGACCTTAGAACGCTTTTGCCTCTTCTTCGGTGCCTGTTTTTCAGGTAATATGCGATCTCGCGATTGAATATCGAAAATATTGCGAGATTGTCGTTAGATCTCTCCTGTTTATCTTATTTCACGACTTCTATGAATCGTTCTCAATGGATAATCGAAATAATATAAGAAAAGTTGAGATAAGAAAGAGACGTTAAAAAATAATGTTTCGCAGCTCGAACGTTAATAAGACGGGAAAAATATTGAAGTTGCTTTTTATCGGTTTTAATCGAGTAATTTTTTAAATACTTCTATCAGGCGATACTTTACGTCTACACTGTTACGATTTGTAAAAGATTCCGCTAATTATAACCATAATTAATTATAACCAGTAAAACCATGATCTTTTAATCTCGTTCTAAAATTTTTGAATTCCGTCGTGGATTATCTTTCGCCGTGAAATTAATTAATTATATTAAAATAAAAATTTCATATTGTATAAATTACGCGCAGATTTTTCGTTCGTCGATCTTCTTTCGAAATAATAGCATTATCGTTGACGGCGTAAACGTTAATTTTTCAATTTGAATCTCATTGTGTGCTTTCACAAGAGTCGAAAGAACCTGGTGAATCGGGTTTCGTCGATAATAGAACGATAGAACGTGTCGAAATGTTCACTAGGGCCCGTGTATTTTTGCAATGCGTCGCTTACAGCGTAACGTATATTTTATTTCATTCTTATGATAATATCCACGCGAATTTTCTCCGTTGCTTGAATAGATCGTAACAAGCGCGACGCGATTTTATTTCTCTCAATTCGGGGAATTCTGTCGGAATTCGGGCTTCAATCATCGCACCGCGCGATTCTTGCTCGCGCTATATCCAGAGGAACGAAATTTTCAGCTGTTCTTTGTTTCAAACCCGAAGAATGCAAACAGATAACAACGCTATTTTTGGAAGGCCGAGGTAAATTATCGGACCCTCAGGCGCCACCGATTCTTCCTGATTCTGACTGCAAGAGAAATAACGACAAATCTACCAATCGTCCGACCATTGTCGTCTACAATCCGATTTGAAAGTCTCTGCTTTGAGAAAATTCGAAGCTTATTCTTCGGAATATTGAACACGATTTTATATATTTGATATATTTCAGAGAAACGCAATGTTAAATTTTATGTATGTCGAAATATCACGACATATCCACTCTTCTATCTGTACATTCGTTTTAAATTAAAATTGCAAATATATTAAACCATTTCATACGGGTAACCAAACGAACAGCACGAATTGCCTTTTCGACGAAGCAAATTTTTTAATTCTCTCTTACGTATTTTTAGTCTTGAGATTCTCGATATAGTAAAATATAAGAACGCTTGTTCCTATTTTTATTGAAAAACGATATTATTATTCCATGATGTTTTGTATTTAATATTTTTATCAAATTACAAGGAAAGAATCTCCATTACACGTTAATATTGCAGCTCTGACTAAACCGGTTAGCGATACCGATCACAACACGAAGCAAAGAGAATAATATCATTGTATCGTCTATTCGTTTCTACAACGTTAATTTCTCGTCGCACCAACGTCTCCTTAACGCAATTACTTTAAATTTTAATTAATTCGCGTCGTTGGTGAGATGAAACGTTTCTTCGAATTTGCGCGATACACTTTCATCGTCGAGGCGAAAAAGATTTTAGCCTCGTTTGTTAGCTTTGTTTCTCAAAAGTGGGAACGTATAATCTAGCCTGGCTAAAAATACGCGGAAAAGTCGGCTAGAAAAAGGCAGAATGATATTAGTAACTCAATTTACGTTTCGGCGATAGTTTGGAATCCTTTGGAAGACGAAAGACTGGTCGCAGAAAAGAGCGACGGAAACGGAGGGAGGAAGAAAAAGAAAAGAGAAAAGAGAAGGGAAGGAAGAAGAAGATTAGGTAGGTATACGATTTGGGTTAGCGCCAGCGTCGTTGCCAACGACGCCGGCCGACGTCGAGGGTCCGTCACTTGGCGCCGCAATTGCTACGCTATGGCTGCCCCCATAAAGGACAATTCACATCTGCCTTTTCGTTTTCACCATTTTCTTTCAAACAACCCTGTTATTGCCAATTGTACGTATTTCTTAATTGCGTAACGAATTGATTCTTTCTTTCCCTTTTAGACGAACCTTTTCTCTCCGATTTTTCCATCTAGATCTTTGAATGGTTTCAAAGATAGGTCGCTGTTATCTCGGGTTTACAACAATCTACTGCGTGCATTAGGATAAACGAATAGTCGAGCGTTCAAGATTTATGTAGTATCTTTAAGGCACTCTGTTATAGTCGTTACAGTTGATTTTTGCTCGAAACGAGACAAATATCTTATTACGTTATTATTGTTCTTTCTTCAAGCCATTCGTTGTTATTTCACGCAAATTACGTACGAGTAGTATTCGTATTCGTTACTGTAATTCTACGCCGTTATTAGTTATATTTCGGTTCATTGCCAACGTATATAATTCCTTGAACGTTCAAATGCTGGATACAGTGATTCAGCCACCGAAAGCAGGACGCAAAGATCTTCAAGAGAATTCTAATATTTGCACATGTACGTGTTGTATAAAGATTTTACATTCGATCATCAAGAACATGTTGTTCGACGATATGTAATAGGAAAGCTGAAAGTGTGACCAACGATAGACTACACGGAGTCACTTCTTTCTTTAAATCCACAATAACCACGAACTCCGTTTCATCGACTTCCAGATCACGTCCAATCCATCGCGTAAGTGCTAGTACGTACGATAGACACGTTGGGAAACACGCGAATACACGGTTGCTAAGCCCAAGAGGTCCAATTGAAATTAAAGAAGACGAAAGATACTACGTGCTGTATAATTGGCAAAAAGAAAAATGTAGCGAAAGGGACGAAGCTACTTAAAATTAAAGAACAAAGCGTATTACACGCGTGGTCCGCTTAAGCTGAAGAGCATTTAATGTTCAATTAAATGCAACAAAGATCAAAGATCCCGTCAACGAAGGTGAATTTGCCTTAATTCAAGCGACGCGACGACTGTTCTTTTTTTCCTCCTCTGTCCTCATCCGTGTCCATTTTTTCCATCCTCTTCTGTCCTCTCTGGTCTCGAGAGCAAGTCCGCGAAACCCCGCCGCTATAAATAGCGCGGGACCGTCTGACTACGTGTCTGCGATGTCGTGAAATGTACGACGCCCGAGTTCCTTGTCTGCAGAGGCGTCTCGACGCCTGTAACGATACCGATCGAGATAATTCAGTGGGGCAAGCCGCGCCACGACACCGCGTCGTTAAAATTAGCGAAACCACGCTCTCCTCGTAACTACGGTTTCGTCGAAACGGACGTCGTTGCTGTGTTCTTCCTTTCCTCTTTCAGGTAATACTTGCATCTGCGCAATCTCGTTTCCCTTCGACGCCACGTATCAATTTTTAAACTCTTCTTTATCCGCCACTGTACGTACGATCGTTCGTCACCGAGTTATTAGACCGAAGACGTTACAGCGGCAGCGTTCACAATATTAAATATTACCGTCGTAACGCGAATGTTGTAAAAGTTTTTCGCGATAAACGTTTTAAAAGGAAAGAAAAAGAAAAGCAAAGGACAACATACGTTATACATATACGTTGGTCGCGCGTATCACAGCGCTTGAATTTATCGCATGTATCACAACATCAAAGACCACACTGATCTCAACTCGAATTTATACCTGACGTTCTATCCTATATTTCTTCCTCTCTCTCTTCTGCTTTTTCTCGCTATTTCGTTTCTGCGAGATTGATGAAGACCAAGTACGTTTATTATGTTGCTACAGCGACAGAACAACGCATTTATCGATTCTTTTTCTTTGAGGAGCACGTGTTATCCGGGATTTATAGGCCACTGCGAAGCTCAACGTTTGATTGGAAACCATTCGTGAACGGGAGTATCTCGTGAAAATTATGGCCCGTATAATCCTAAGGCAGATGTTTACTCTTTCCTTCTTTTTTTTTTTTTTGTGAGACTTTTATTTAACGTTTGTCGTAGTTGATACTGTGTAAACTACAAATTTTGATGCCGTTTTTGTGAAAATCATTGGCAGCGTAGAAATATATCTTTCGATCCTGTCGTTTCTATTTCGAGAAATTTCTTCTCGCAACGTTTATACAAATACGGATTTCCGAACGTATATTCGTACAAAAATTTGTTTGGAAGTATTTGTATTGAAATAGAAATTACAATATAGGATATGATACAAAGTTTTATGCTGTACTTGGTGCACGTGCAAACGCGTGTCTTTAGTATCGAGTTTCAATACAATACAATGAAACACATTTATTCAATAAATATGATCTTGGAAAATGCTTGTAACGAGTGCAATTGAAAATTAATGTTTTAATGTAATTCAATTATTAAACTACCGTAACCCTGGAAACATTTTAATAACACGGATATCCGTGTTCATTGACACAGCAATTATTAATTAATAATGGTGTGAGTTAATTAAAGAATTCTCTCGTTAATTAGCGGAGTTAATTTTTGTTTATTGTTTATAACGGTAATAAAATGATTACCGCTTCTCGACAGTAGTCCACGAATACCAACGTTTATGCTTCAATAGGTAAAAATAAGGTAATAACGTATTCGATATCTGTTACTTCTAAATTGATAGAATCTTGTTATTTCCACTGTATTAAACACACGTTACATCTGTACATTTCTAGAATATTTATCGATTTTACATACTTTTTCTATATAACAAGAGCAACAGAGGGGAAACAAAAGTATCGGGTATTTATGTAAATAACACGTAAAAAATAATTTGCAAATAAAGTGAAAATTTGCGAAGCAAACGAATGAAAAAGAAAACGCGAGTGTGAAAAGTTTTACAACAGAAATAGCGTATCGTTCGATACAACGACGAAGTTAAGAAAACTACAGAAAAATGAAATAACCGACAATTCGACCAGCAAATTTCTTCAACTACGCGAGCAAAATATACCAATCTATTACATTAGAACGACCATGCGCTTCTTTAAATATCTTCTTCAAGAAATACACGTTTCCATAGCGATAATAAGAACTTATTTCTCGACAGTGGCGGCGCAGCTTGACATGGCAGAAAATAAACTAGCACGAATCGATAGAGACGCGGAGAACAAATCTTGTGGATGTTGGTCGGCGGCGGGCACAAGAAGAAAGTCGAATCCGTTTTCTGGAGTAAGGCGGAAATTAGAATTTTCACGGTAGAGGGAAAAAGAGACGCGGACGAGTCCTCGTGGGATGAAGAAAGCGAATCTTCGGCCGGAACGAGTTGGCGTTGATGGAACGACAAGGGGGTTGCAGGGTGGGTGACTTTAGGCAGGCCGTCAAATCGAGAGGGAAGAACGTGGCAGGGCACTTTTCGAGTTAGCAGAAAGGTCGACCAACCCCTGACTGCTGTGACACGATAAAGGACGAAAGTCCACCTCCATTCTTAACCGTGACAGTATGTCTTATATACGGGCACGTTCCTACCTTCGTTGGAGAATGTGTTTTCTACAGAAAACCTGGCCAGCATCGATTGCTCGTCGACTCGCCGCAATGCGATGTTATCGAATTAATTCCGAACGAAACAAAGAGGCCGAACGAAAATTTTAAAAAAACTTTATTTCGCATCGAATTCAAATTTTATATGGAATATTACGAGAACGAGAAAAGAAATTCGTTCGTTGGTGGAACTTTTGTACATTTGGAAATTTGCTTTATTCGAGTGGGATTCGTAAGAGAAGAAGGCCGCTGGAAAGTGCTAGGTAGAGAATTCAATTTTTTAATATTAATAGAAATAATCGTTTGAAACGTCAATAGTACTGCACGATCTCTGGTATTTTGGCTGGTTACATCAGAAGATATTAACGTACAGTTATTCTAGAATATCTCGAATACGTAGAAATTTGGCTAAGTTGTATAATCGATATGTTCGATTCATAGAATTTTTGCAAGAGATGTGTACGCAGAGAGGGAATATACGTATGACACGATACATGTTGTATCTCGTTCTTTGTAACTATTTAAATTCAGCGAACTTTATATCATGCGAGTTTCAAGTTTCGAGAAACTGTCAAACAGATACTGTCAGACTTACGTAAGATATAACTTATTGTTGCATAAAATGTCTCGGAAAATGATCCTTTTAAGGAAGACGATCGTGTTAGTAAGATACATGTACAGAGTCAAGAGACTCGAACCGATATTATATCAAGTGAATTTCCCTTATGAAATATGCAAAATATGTTATCAAAGGAAAAAGTTCCGAGGAACATCGACATAAAATGTCTGGTTGTAAGAATCGATGCATTTTTATTATTTTTATTACCGAGATACACGATATTTCTAGTATCATATTCCATACGCATTGTCTGTCTTCTTCTTCGTTGTCGAAGCTACTATTACTACGAGAAAGTTTGCAAGATCCACGAATCATGTTCCTCTTCAAATTAACATTAACGTTATATACCGTGTAATATTGATAACGTTAATATTAGTAAGCAAGGTGAGTGGCCGATGACCACCGATAGCAGTCGACACGTTAAACGAGAAACCACGTTGATTACGAGCTACCATTTATTGTTAGGGATCGGAGGAAGTTTCTGTTCCTTAAAATTCAGGCACAAACCAGAACGACAGCATCGGCGGAATTAATTAACAGGCATCTCAAACGACCAACCTTTGACAAACATACGGAAGTGTTCGTCGACTTCCTGGTCGCGTGTGATGCTCCGCAAGTCAACGCGGAGCATCCATAAACTACTTACCGACTATGTTCGTTCGTGAACGAGACCATTTCGTTGGCTTTACCGAGGATTCAAAAATCTAATGCCGTGATTTATCGCAATTACGAAGGAATCGAACCAAGTCTACGGCGCTACGCTTTTATCGACCCTGTTCGACCCTTACATTCTCGTGCTCCGGCGTAATAATATCTTGTCGGGTGTTTGTTTAAGAATTTATCGTATGCAAGAACGTTGAGCCCCGTTTTTTCAAGTTGCTTTATTATCAAAAGTACATAAAATAAACTTTCGACTGTGAACAATTAATCCTATTAACTTGAAATTTTCTACCTAGCACGATATACGCGAAGTTACTGGAAAACTTGAAATTACGTAATTAGACTACATTAGCTTCAGTTAATTAAGGTATACAAGTAGTTAATGAAGTCATCGTATAGTAGTATAATACTTGGCGGAATTATTTTAGCAAAGTTGGAGGGTATACTTTTTAAATTGAAGTTAAACGAGAATGTCCTTTGGTGCATCGATAATTCTTCGGTTAAGCGGAAAAGAAGGGATTTCGGATGACTTTATTACAGTAAAATAGCTTTAGGACCCGTGTTCGCGATAATTATGGCCGTCGTAACGTTGAATTCCGGGGGAAAAATTGAGCCGGCGATTGCTCTGTATAATTTTACGTCCACGTTAATTTAATTTCGTATTTTGACAAATTACCACATTATGAAAGCCCGCGAATCATCTCGAGTAATAGGCCTCTTATTTTCGTCTTCAATTCTCTCCTGTTTTATATTCCGTAACAAAACCTGATGCCGGAGTTTTCTACCAAAAGCTTCCACCCATTATACCTAATTATTCGTATGAGACGTACAAGTATTCGATTCAAACTTCCAACATCGAATAAAGTTGTCGATCTATTTTTCTGAACATTACCAAAGTACCGAAGATGATCTTCCGGTTTTCGTTAGATCGGTAGCTAGCGTTCCGCGGTAACGAAACACGTTGCTTCTGCCGCGATCAACCCGATAACCGACAAGATTCTAGTTAGTCTTTCGCGTAATTCGGTTTCAAAGTAATTAGTTGTTTTTGGTACGCTCGGCGAACGAAGTACCCTCCGTGATATTCGGGTTCTCTTCGAGCGTTCCAACTCTTCGCTAACGTAAACTCATTTCTCGACAGACTCTCCAATGTGATTTATTCGGATTAAACGGCTCCACCCCTTATCTTGATCATTATTAAAGAGCAGCCTGAAATTTTCCTTCGATCGAACTTACGTACTCACGTTCCAACGTTATCGGGGAATTCGAGAGTGAATTCGGTGGAAACCATGGCGGGCATGGAAGGAGACGAGCAAGGGCAAAGGAGAAAAGGGCGTAGAGAGGATGGAAGAAAGGGAGGAATTAAATTACGTTCTTGAGAAAAATTTCCTTCGACGATCAAACGATCGTGAAATAAGCGAAGGAAACTGTGTTTGACAAACAGCCGACGATTCTCCTTGCAGCTTGTTTACAAAAGCGGCGGAATGTGTTTTCCGCTCGTTGTCGAATTTACCTTAGCGAGATTCGCGAAGTCTTTTTCAAAGGGAATCGTTGGATCCGCCGAATTTATTTTATTTCTATCGAAAGGCGCTCGAATTCCGCGCGAGAGAGCGTCAAATCCGACAAGGAAAATTAAACGTACGTCTATCGACGCATCGTCTCTGTATATCGTCAAATAATTTCATAGCTCCATTGTCATTGTAAAGATCGTATTTAGCTCGCAGTTGGAATTATACGAATATTTTATACGCATCGCAGTAATTTATATCGCTGATGTCGATGTAAGATGAATTTACTTTGAAAGATTAGATTTTGTTGCACAGAAAAAGAACAAGTACTTTTAATATTTCTCTACGATCACCGGCATTCTCATTTAAAGTTTCCTTAAAATTTTGGAATTTCATATAAGAATCTTTACATTCTTCTATTACGTCTTTATATTAAAATTTCAGCCTGCAAGTTTAGTTTATATCGCGCATCATTTTTCATTAGAACTTCACCTTTTGACTTACATCCCGTTATCGCGAAACGTTCTCGTTGGTATCCGGAGAAAAAATTTGTATCGCTCCGTCACACGAGCTTAAACAGACCGGCGCATGATGACGGCATAGCTTCTTCTCTCTTTACCGTGTCGCAGAACTATTTTATACTATATTTATCGTGATCGTTACGGGCCGTCGACAGTAAGGACCGACAAGCATTTTCTAGAAATATGTTTTGCCATAATCTTGCCACTACGTACACAACGCAAGCAATCAACCATCGCAATAATGTTCCGTGTCTGCTATTCATATTGTCAAATGTTCGACATTTCTAAGAAATCTACAAGATGTTTAGTAGACACTTTGTTATTTGTCACCATAATGTAAACCCTATATTCGTTCTTCAACAGTGGTTACGAAAAGTATTTGCACGTACATTCGTCCTCGCGAAGAGTTTCTTTTTTTTTTTATCGGACACTACATTTCATTTTCAAAGCATGAAAGGAGGATGATGAAAAAGTGCCAAATTTCTCTTCCCTTCAGCCACCTAAAATTCCGATAAAAATTGGTCATACTTTTATGATATCTTGCTATCCATAAGACGATGCCTTAATAGAATTTTAAGTGCCTAAAGGGGTGTATAAGTTTGATATTTTTTAGAATCATATTTCAAAAATACAAGTAAATGATCCGAAATTACGTATATTTGAACCTAATTGAAGAGTACGTAAATGTTACGACAAATACGATGGCGTGCAAGTACTCTTTTCGATCACTGTACAATATTTCACACGTGCGAGTTATATTGAAAAATCTCTATATAAATGAAAGATAGAAGCTATTTGCACAAAGTATACACTCGTTTGTCATCTTCGAAAGGAAAACCTGCGTTGAGTTCGAAACGACGTACGAAGTCAGTCATTCGATCACTGTCGAACGCCCATGAGATAAGACAGAGGAGCGTAGGCTGAGAAACAATTAGGATAGCGAAAAGATGTCATCGTGAAGAGATAACGTAATGGGGGGACATTAGCTACGACCCTCATAGAGGGTCAAAGTGCTCGTATAAATAAATTACTTTCGCTCTTTATGTTTTTGCCAGCCGATAAACGAGGTCGTTTACAGCCAAAGCAACCGTGTCCCGGGACCGTAATCTTCAGCTTCTCCTTTTGTTTCCGCACGGCATGAGCGCCATTTTCTATTCCATCCCGCAGAACGTTTTCGTTAAGTGCATAAGGGTACGATCTTGTTAATGAGCCAAGAAATGGAACGTGCCAGTGTAATGACCGTTAATTGCTTTCACCTCTCATCGTATCCTTTGACCTATCCTCCAACACGTTTGAGAGAAAAGCTCGCGAATGATACGACTTGGACGAAACATTGTAAGCTTCAGGATCAATCAGAAACATCAAACACGTATACTTTTTTTTTTTAGTTACGCTAATTCAAATTTTAGGTGTTAAATCACCCTCCAAAATTTGGTCCCTTGAGAGATAACCCAGCTAACATGGTAACCCAAGTAACGTGGCTGATGCGAATTATCTAAACGTTTCTGAAAATTATTCGCTGCAGCACTTTCTTCTAATATGTTAGAAGTCAGTCGGTTTAAACAACAAGTTAAACGAGATTTTTTCTGTCTGTAATCGTCCCTAAGTTGGATTATGCTTTGCTCAACGCGTAGCTAAAAAGATATACGTGTTTGATATTTTTGTCTGTTCTTCGAGCCTGCATGGTTTCCTGTAGATTGAAACCGGCTCAGTCGCCATCTCTTTTCGTTGGTTGCATCGCAAATTGCGCGTCGATTTATCGTGAAATTTTCACAACGATACCAACGACCGCTTATATTTAACGTTTGCCGGGCTAATCCGGAACGTCGATGATCGACAACGTAATCCTTGTTTTCAGTGATTACCATTTAAAGCGCTTGCGATAATCAGCTTCGTGTATTTGCGATCGAACGCGAGTTTTCAAATTTCCTATACCGTCATATCGTTTTACTCTTTTTCCATCGTCGTCTCGATACTTGCGATATCTTTTTTAACATTTACAGAGATTGCAACAAGCGTTGGTACGCATCCTTGTTTTCCAACTTTTATGTTTCATTCTTCCGTATTACGCGTGTAAACCAAGTCTATTTCACGACCGCGAGGATGAAATTAAGTAAATACGTAGACTTCATTTTTATAGCGTTTTAAATAATACGAAATGTAATATATCGGCTTCGTAACTAAGTGATTGCGGATTTTGCTAATATCATCTAATTACAAAATCCGCAATTGCTTAGTTGCCAACCCAATATTTGCATCTATTTAATCGGAGCGTAAATGCTGTAATAAATGTAACAGCGCGCCAATACCGTTTCTAACTATTGTACTTTAATGACAGAAATCTTGTAAATTACGAAATTGGTCTGATATCGTGGAAATAGTTATATTATATATCGTTATAACATAGGATAATCATATGCTGCTGTTTCGTTATTAATTTATTTGCATAGTTAAATCTCAACAGCTGCTGTGAAATGGAAATACGGTAATTCTATGGTAGATTCTGCAGGCATAAGTTATAATTATTAAGGCTGAGCCTAATTGGAGATTACGAAGATACTTAGCGTCATGTGTTATTTCAGAGCGAAATTATGACGATGTTTATTACGTCTGGGATACTATGGGACGTCACAGTAGCGATTGGGGATTAACTGGTGATAATTATAAGTAATTAAATTTGATTTGCACGATCATAGTTATAGTATCTAATCTGTCGATGTATCCAATTGCGGGAATCCTACGATCGAATAGCGTACTTACGTACGTACGAAATAATTTCCAAGTAAAAACAGCGATAATAACTAAATAGATTTGTGTAGTGCGTGTTTCTTTCTCTAAGTATATTTCCGCGACATATCTATCAACGATTTAACGATACTAGAAAAAGATTAGCGCTGCGTAAGACAGCAAAAAGTTGGAAATTAAAAAAGTAATTTTAAAGAGGAATAACAAGAAAAGGACGAACGTTCGCGTCAAGACGTATCGCTTTTTTAGAAGATTAAAATCCACGTTTTTCTGACGTTAAATTTAATAAACGAGCATATTACATACACCGAGAAGAGTCGCTATTCGGTAAGTGACACTATCGACACGTATAACGAGGAGTCGAGCAGACATACGCGTTCCGTCGTATCGCGAAGATAAATTTGAACGAAAGCTCTTTGCCAGGTGAGAGTTTAGAGGTACACGAATTAACATTCGAAGCGCGGCGAACAAAAGGCGAGGAAATAATCGCGAAATGATTTATCGCGTGTCGGCGCGCGTTACATAAATCACCCGAGGAGCAACGTTCTACAAATACAATAAGCGGAATCTCCGCCTTCAGTCTGGTAAATCGGTTCGTTCATTTTTTCAGCCGTTGATTCGCACGCGTCGAACCAACGAATAGGACGTGGCAGTGGCAACTATCTCGAGTCTTCCACCCTCGAATCGCGAACGCGTTACAACGCAATGGCATCTATGAATATATACACTCGCGTTCATAAGTATCAGATCGTCTGGTCTCTCGCATAATCGAATTAACATTGTTAATGAAATCTCACGAGTCAGAGATCACAAGTTATTAGCGTTGCGTGATATATTCATTTACGTAATAACAGCGAGCTTGGTAATAAAACAAATGAAATTGTATATGCGGACGTTACAAGCGGCGAGTCGATCGATTGTCTGCCTTGACATTACACAATTACGAAACGAAGTTGTATACGTGAATGTTACAAGCAACAAGTCCATTGGTTACTGCTTTGACAATTAAAAAAGTTATAAGTTTTTAATCACTTTGGAAGTTATAACTTGTCGAGCGAGAATTCAAATTATCAAACGATCAATCGATCAGAATTTCCTATTTGTGCGGTGTACGGTGTATTTATAGAAATCGTAAAAATTTATTGAAAATATTTGTTGTATTTATAGAGTTGTGACGAGGCAGTAGGTGTAGTTTTTATAATCTTCATAAAATTCCATTGTTGTAATTTTAGACGAATTTAAGGGTATATCGTAAAATCACCGCGAGATATCCAAATTCTTGTGGAATAAAAGTCTTACGTATTCGATTTGATAGGAGAAAATCTGACTAGAAGCGTGCAAAGTAAAACGGTTAAACTTATGAAAATTATTGCGCCGATTTCTTGCGTCTAAAGTCTAGCGTTTCAAACGAGGTAATTCCACCTTTAGTTAAAGTGTCTTATCTACCATTTCGAGCCTGAAGAAACCTCAACTTTTATCATTCTCTCTGTGCCATTTTTGTTTTTGCTCGTTTTCAAGCATTAAAGGATACGCGCGCGACAATTTATCGCTCTCTCTCGCATCAATCGAAAGTTCAACTTCTTCTTCTTCTTCTTCTTCGAACAACGCCATATTATTTACGATAGTTATAACAGTTACAAACAATGATAAAGATAAACAATAGTTATAAATAACAATTTATAACACCTATATATATCTAACAACTATCAAAGCGACTGTTCTATCGCTAGTGCGTATCAATCTCTACGATACAAGTTTACTCAAAATATAAAAAGAAAAGCACACGAGACTTGGAACATCTCGATGTATAGTTTGAAAAATAAAGCAACTATTAGGTAGGTTAAATGTTAACTAAGAGGAAGAGACGTTTTAAACGTTCGAATAATTTTCTAGATCCTTAAACGTACTAAAGTTTCTTGCAAATGTCGTAATACTTCTGAACGGGGGTGTACCTCGCTCGGTTTCTATGGTGTGCGCAACCTTCGCTCCATTCGTGCTCGTTTTATCGGGCTGAAACGATGACTCGTCGAGTTTACTCGCGAGAGCGGCCTTTGCCGGAACGGTACCAAAACGCGGAAGGGACGGGAACTCGAAGAAAAATGTCCCCGTTTTTTCGATACAGTCACCGCGACAGAACCGTGGGGCAGAGGCAGGGAAAGCACGCGGCTAATAGCGAGTCGTAAATCAAGCCCGCCGCCAGGAATGCGTTGATTCACCTCGATTTAACTCAACTCCGTCGATCGTGACCATTAGTTTTGACGCGTTTATTATTTTTACGCGATCGGTCACCCTTTTACCACGATCGATACGTTGCGGCAGCATTTTTTTTCTTTTTTTTTTTTTTTTTTAAAAAGAATTAACATCTAGCAACGGTAAAGAATTTTTTTTTATGAAAGCGGAGATATAAAATCGCGTAGGCTAGAACAGAATCCATTGGAAATCGATTTATATTAATATTTTCCTATTTAGGGGTTTATGTAATTTGAAAAATACGTACTTATCCGTTAGTTTAGTTACAGTTTAACCAGTGTTTGAATAAAATAAAGTTTTTTATGTTTGCAATTATCTCTTTCCTGGACCTCGTCGTACTGTGACAAAATGATTCGGTTACGAAATATTTTACGACTATCCAACGAGCGTATGAATAAGATCGAAGATCCAACGTTGCAAACTCCTGCACGAATATGCGTCAAAGTATCCAAGGAACGAGAATTCCGGAGAACAAACCTCTTTGTTAATATTCAGTCTAACCGGATAAAAATTACCAGGTTAAAATTTCAAGAATCTTCGTCGTTTCGTTTGAAGAAAAACGCCGGTAACGACGAGAGAATCGTTGAAAGAAGCGTGGAAACGAGAATCTTATCTACAGAGAGAAATGTACAACACGTTGAAAGACACTTCAAACGCTTTGCACAAATTAAAAGAATAATCGCACTACCAACAATTTCCACAATACCGAACTCATACCTCCACTTTCCTACGATTAATCAGAGAGTTATTCAAAAATGTGGCGCCTTTGACTCGTTTGAAGGCCGCTGTACCGCCGCGTTTCCCTGGTTTTACGCGGAACCACGGATCTCCTATTTAAGTCATCTTCTTTTTCAATTACGGTAAGTAAAGGCGAGAAGCACAATAACAGAGTGGGTTTCGCGTTAAAACGCGCAAGGCGGCCGAGTTTTTAGAAAATTGCCAACGTTCATGCGGTCGACGTCGCGTTGCGGCTAGCGTCGCGTTGCGACGACACAGCCCTAAGGGGTCAGCGATGGCGATGCTCGTTGACGTGTATTTCGTTGACAACGAAGCGTCAATCTGCGGAGCTGCAAATGGTCCGTCGTCCGCGATACAGCAGCGATTTCGCATCTGTCTGTAAACAAAGCGACGATCACTCCGGTAAGATGAGTAGCCAGATACCAGGCCGTGCCAATCAGAATCCGGGTTTCGTTGATAATTCGCCAGATATTACCCCGTGCAATCATCGTCCTTACGAAACAGACGATCACGATCCGTGTGACGTGGTGTTGCAGCGAGTTTATGCGATTGTCGTCAAAGCTCCATGCTTCGGTGATTTGTGTTTTGCTGTATAACGTTGCACCGGCAACAATTTCAAGGATACTCGACGACGTAATGTGTTTATAACGCGTGCTAACCTTTGTAGTTGTTGTTGCGCGTAAGTCGTGACTTACGGTTATGGTTATGCGGATCGTTACGCAATTTCACATTTTCACCATCGTAATTACAAAAATGGAACGTAAATAGAGATTCGTTTCATTCGCTAAGTACTGCAACCAATTTATATTCGCATCTTACTTACATTTCGCATCTTTTACTTAGAAAATATCGAGCGAATAAGCGAACGATGAATTCCAGGGAAGGCGTCGAATTGATAATAACCTGGTGCGTCGATGCAGCGTTTTAATTGCACTTACTTATACGCGAGTTCTATCTGATGCTTCTACGACATTTAAATTACGAACTATGACTGTCGAGAAAATAATCATGAATAATACATATGATAAATAGTAGAGGTATGAAGTGCTGCATACAATACTTGCTGTTCTCTCTATTGTATACCGCGAATCAACAAAGTCTTCTGTTATTATTCAGTAAATTAACCGATCTCAATAAGATCTCAAAATATTCGAATCGTTATAAAACGAAATGCTAGTCAATGTTCAAGATATTACGTAGAAAGAGAATTATTGGAAATTCTCTAAAATATCGTAAAATTGAAATCGAAAGACGTTATAGAAATAAATGGTAGTTCATGAATAAATTTTCGAAATGCTGCGCGTTGAAGCGGATGCTACAACGCTAGGTTTATTCTTCGAAATGACAACATTTCTGTTTTAACTGATTAATTCGTGTGCCCGGTTACATTTCGACGAACAGTTGGAACGCGTCTATCGACAGACTGTTTCATAGTGGAAAATTAACGACGCCATGACGACACGTCGAATTGTATTCATCTCGTGCAGCGTGCATCGGCGCAACTGCAGTCGCATAACCGGTCTTCAGGCTGATGAGAACGTGTATACGGGAATCATGTCAGAGGAACGAGGAGAGAAGGAGAGAATGAGCGGGCGTATAGATAGCAAGGTAGTCTAAATTGTGCCCAAACTGCCGTAGGCGATACGGGCGATTGCTCGTCAAATCGATTCGTTGAATTGGCCGTCGCGTCGTTTCATTTGCAAACAAACCGATCGATCCAAAATCCATTGCTACTAGCCTCGATCGTTTTCCAATTATCTTTTTCCTATCTTCCTTGTTCTTAGAAAATTTCCTACAGCTGTACTCGTTCTTATATTGATCGTAATTGCAGTCTATAAATCGAAGCTTCGCTCGTACTTTGCAATTTGTATTCTATACATTCGCGAACTGTGGCAAATACGATTATGGAAGTAAGTTGTCTGCTTTTGGAGCAGTTGAACGCTAATTGTCAGATTACAGATTCTTTGTGTTATAAATGTACGAATATGTACAAACTTGCATATAACGTGCAAGAGTATTCGAATTATTCAAAGTCAGATATTTATTATACAATCTAGAGAATGAAACAAATCTCTGTTTAGATAGCATTTTGTTCGACGATATCGAAAAATTAGTTTTGAAACGTGAGATAAAAGAACGCATTAGGTCATTGTTTCGCGTTATGGGAATTGCATTTCTCGAGCGTTGAACGTACGTTCTTTATTGTGCGAAAACTAATTAAGTTCGCTTAGATCACGATATAACGTAACAATTGTCTCATATACTGATCGTAAATGCAATCAATTAAGTGAAATAAATACTTTATTTTAGTATCGATTACAGTTATATTTCATACAGTGCAATATGTATAAATATCAATTAATTCATTAGCTGTATAAATTAATGGAAAAGTAAGATCAATGGTAATGAAAAAATAAGATCGATGGCAATCGAAATGTTATTTACATGGATCTTCAACGCGTTTATATTTGATGTAATTACAAGTGACGCGTGATTCTTTGCAATTAAAAGTTGTATAATATATCCAGCAATATGTGTGTTTAAAATATGAGCAGATTATTACACGACGTAAATGAAATTCGTTTAATTAAGCAACCAGTGACGATCTTTAAAAATATCAAACAATAATTGAGTAAATAGTATGATTATGATAATGGGCATAAATATATACCCGGAATTCTGCTAAAATCATTCCACTCTGAAAGATTGTTCGAAGCTAAATATTATATCCGTAGCTATAAACGAAACCCATTAACGATGTTTTTACTCGACATGAAAACTTTATTCGCTTGGAAGCTTCCTGTACGTCTATGTCACTAATTGCACTGTTTATGTAGTCACCGATGTTTCTGTACAAACTGTACAAAGTACTTCAATAAACGTCTGATTCGTTCACACTTAAATAGTTAAACATTTTTCATTAAAAATTATATCTGCATGCGTATAGCGATTTAAATAAAATTTCATATCGTATGCATTGCACATAGGTATAATATGACCGAAAAGTTTCTTTCGTTTTATGAGGAAATAATAGACGCACAATGTTTTTTGTTTTATATTATTTTGTCGAATTACGTACGATCCAATTTCTTCTGTTGAGATAAACACCGCGACATTTCACACACTTGGTTTCACGTTTGTATAAAGGTACGCTGTTGTAAAAAAACACGTTTGCGAAAGAAAGACACTTTCCGGACAACCTAATACTTTACTTTTTTAGTCTTCCGGTCATGAAGAGAGACTCGATTTAAAATTGTTATTTTTATTTGCCTCGCAGTTTTACCTATTTCCTCCCGATACAAATATTTACAAACTTCTTTTATCAAACTATTCAACTATTAATCTCGTTACATGTTGACCTAGTTATCACCTATCTATCTAACTATATGTACTTGACTCTCATTGTTTAGCTATTGTCTGACCATTTGGTATTAACCTAGTTATTCAGCTAACTATAATTACTTACTCTGAATATGCATATACAGGGTGGTTGGTTACTGGTGGTAAAGGGGGTGATTCGAAAGGTGAAAGCGAAAAAAGAAGTCGAAAATATAGAATAAAAATGTTTTTTTTTTTTAATTTTTCCATCGAGACAACGATCTACAGTGAGATCCGTTATAACGAGACGTGATAAAGTGCACGCGTACCGAGCGAAAATTCAAAGTCGATTTTCTCGAAAACAAAGCCTCAAACGAAAAATTTTTATTCTATATTTTCGGCTTCTTTTTTCGCGTAGAATCACCCCCTTTCCGCATGTACCACCAGTTACCAACCACCCTGTATATGTATATTTTACACGTACGTATTATTATCTACAAATTGCTATATATGCTACACGTATTTAAATTTTATTTAAAGTACTGTAACGATCAGAGCAGGGACTTTCATGGAAATTCATAATGCAATGAAAAGAGTAGAATCGCAGCGGTAATTCGATTAACCGAAATATTATAAAGAGTGCTATACTTTGGATATTTCATATATGACATACCACGCGCTTTTTATGCGTTCTAGTATCTTTAAATTTCTCATAATAGCATAAACAATCGCATTTCTAGCAGTAATTATTCAATACTCGCTTTGTATCGTAAAACAATTCCAAAGAGATTCGATACTTCGTACGGTTGAAAAATCGCGTGGCTTGAGAGTCGCTGGTGCGACAAATGCCAAGAAATATCGGTAAAACGCGGTCCACACGCGGCGAGCATGGAATTTTCCTTTTTTACAGTTTCCACGATCGATCGATCTCGCAAGAGCGCAACGGCAGGGTAACGATTCGTTCGACAGAAAAATGAAAATCCGCGTGCGCAGGTGGAAATCAACGGCAAAAGGCGGCTACGTTCCGATGCAGGTGGCCCGTGGCCGCCGTTACATCGTCGATCGTCGTTGAAATATTTGACAAAATTTCGTGAAATATCGGAAAGAGAAAAACATCGTAACGACGCGCGTACAAAACGTACGAAGCAAGGCTATTTTTGAGCCGAAACTGGGTTAGTCAAACAGTGACTGTGCCGCAGAACACTCCCGCCATTATACGCGTCCTTCATAGGGTTTAATCTAGAATTGCTTCTTCTTTTAGCCCGACAGAATTCGATAAACACAGATACGATATCGCCGCGTGCACTTCCGAAAATTACGTTTCCTCTCGTTACCACTTTCAAACAGCGAGTTCTCTCCGACGCGTAGCCATTCTTTTCCCTCCTCCTTCTCTATTTATTTTATCACGATGTTGATGAAATTGCCCGAACGTCGAACGGAAACGTCGTCGGGTAATCTCGTTGAGAACACGATCGATTATGCTACAGAATATTCAGCCTCGTGCTATCTACATTACCCTAATGTTTGGAAGTGTCTGATTACTCCCGTCCGTTTCCACTGACAGCAAGACCTTGCGGTAACAGTAGCTTTTAGTAAAACGTACTAACGAACTGCAAGTCGACGAATTGAAACAGTAGTGAATAAATTACGTGTTTTATTATCTCTGTGTCGAAGAATTCGATAGTAGCATATCGCAATGGAAAACGCTATTCGATCTAAAATACTGCTACTTGAATCGATACAGCTTTTCCCTTAGTTTGAAACGGTCTTCTTTATGTGACTTGTAGCTTAGAAATGGTCGTATATCATAGGAATATAATCATATATTATAAACGAAATATACGTTATTTGTCGATATACGACGTATGATTTTAGATATAATTACTCGAATCGATGTAATTTCTCTATTAGCTTAAAGAGGATCTTCCTTATCCGACATACATAATTCGAGGATAAACAATTTCAACAACAAACAACGAATATCGAACTTGTCATCGCGTATCAACTTCTACAGATCGATTTATTATCGTACGTTAACGTATAATATCCTGCAATGAAAATAGGAACATCATAGGATAAGGATCTCCTATCTGTAATTTTATAATCGGATTACATCTTGTCAGATATAAACTGTAGCCACAAAAACTTTGGAAAACCTCTTCCTCCGATGGATCGTGTAAAGCCTATAACGAATACTCTATTACTTGCCGGATTAATGGTAAAATTAATAGGTGATTACCAATATTTGTAAAATGCAAATACTCGCAGTGAATTAAATTTTAAATGTTAATTTAGTTAATTACTGTGTCGCGCGCGTTTTCGATATCGGCCCGCCACCGCAACGAATTTGTTCGTGCATCGAGTTCGATACAATTAAGGCCGCGCCGTGGCGTCGCGTCGATACGAATAAGCAGAAATCGGAATAGCCACGATATCGGCGAGTAGAACCGGAAAAGCCTCTTACGAGCGACGGGCAGAGAATCTTCTTCTTGTTAAAAATAAACGGCAGAGGTAAGAGGTTAAGCTGTACGCGAGCTTTGACTCAACTGGGACGTCAATGCGCGTCAGAATTCAAGGTATAAAGCGAACAAGCTTTTAGGCAGCTTAAGACGTATCGATTCAAGTATAAAGTAGATCTTTAGGAATTTTTTTTTTAACTTTTTACTTCGACGAATTTCCGTCACACGTTCACTAAACATTTATCGCGAAGAAAATTTATCAGTCGATAGTAAATGTTACAGTTAACTTTCGTTTAGCCTGTGATTCTAAAATCGTTACATGTACTTTAATCTCAGCCTTGTTTTAGCAAATTTAAATAAATGATAATTTCGTGAAGAAATTTTTTACGCTTTGGAAAATATCTTAACGTGAAATTGGAAAGAAATTAGGTACGTCGATGACTATTGTATCGTAATTCTATGAGATTGGAAAAATTATTTGACAAAAGAAAAATGGCTATCGCGCTAGAAAGGACACGGAGACAGCAACAGGGTTAAATATACAGGCTTCGGTTAAGATTTAGTCGAGATTCTTGTTCATAGGTAATTGAATTACTTCACTCGGAATTTTCATTCAAACACATTACGTAAATTCTGAATTGTTTACAAATATTTGGATTTGGTCACGTACGATATCGTTATCGAGAAAATAAAATGTAAAATCAATAGGACGCTGCATCGAATATCAAATAATATTATTGGTAAATTAAAGATAAAGGTTCAACGTACGTAAAGATGAGATAAAATGTTTCAATAAAAATGGAAAAGTAAAGGGATCGATAATTGGGAAAAAAAGCGAGTTGGAAATCGAGGTTAGAGATAATAAATTAGTTGTTAGTTCGTTAGTTAGTTAACAGGCTGCACGGTTAATTTTTTCTAGAAAGTGGAATAGTATTAAAGCAGACTTTTTATTTATCCGAGTTTCGATGGAGTGGCAAAATTTCAAGTACCTTTCTCAGGGTTGCCAAACACTCGAGTCACTTGCTCTTATCGGCAAAATTCGTAGAACCCGACGGTGTAACTTTTCTTGAAGTGGCCACCATCGATCAAACTCGAATCGACCGACTGCCAATCGAATTCAAATCTTTTCGAGGGCACGACTCTATAGATCTATAAATTTACTTTCTATTTTAATATTACGAAAAGAGAAACTCGGCCGCCCTCGTGACTTCCACAAATATTTGCTTTAGTCCCGCACTTGTACAAAATATTTGATAAAGCTTGAACGAATTTAAAATTATACCAAGTATACAAAAATATATTTTTCTATGATATACATAAGTAAGCGCACGCGGGCTAAATATGCTTGTTTACTTTGAAATTATATTTATTTATTGAGAAATATCTTCAATTCGCAAAAAAGGAGTAAGAATAGATGAAAAGAAATCGCATACATCAATAACAAATATATATAATATATACGTTAGCACACATATTTCTCTGAAACCGAAAGCACGATTTTATCAAAACTAACCGAGAGATCTTAACAAGGTCAAATATTTATTAATAATGCAATGTATAAAAGAGCCAATTTTAGACTCCAAAGACTAATTAAGCGTCTAGAGTCTAGACGGATCGCGATAAGGTTATTAACATATACAAAAGTATGAACTATCTTCGACCTTACTTTTTTATTTACGAAGCTTTTTCGAAGCTTATCGATGAAATATTCATGGCTCGTTATTACGTACTGTGATTATCAATTTATTCTGTCAGTTAGTCGTAATTCCCAACTAAAAATTATTTATCATCGCACGATATGATCAACAATTTTTCACCGTACTTCGTAACACAAGTATTTTGTTTGCAATGGAAAAGAAGGAAAAACGAGGAGAAGAGGCCTGATGAAACTTTTCATTACATCAGAATGGAAGATCTGCGAGAGGAAAGAGACTGTGGGATGTGCAATGAGAGCGCCGAGCGAGAGTCCATGGGGGTCCGCGACTGACTGAGACCGCCAAGAATAGAAATCCGTGCTTATAGTTGCTGACTTAAGTCTCGGACTCTGAGTCAGCCATGAGGATTCCGTCTTGAAGCTCGCGCCTCTTGCTCCCTTTCTTTCTACCTTCCTACAACCACCACCTTCGTCATCGCTTTTAAACGACTTTACATTAAGCTACGTTCACGACGAGACCAGAAATCCTCGTGCTGTTTCGCGAGATCTTTACATTTCTGATTCTGGAGACGTTGCTTATTAATTTCGAGCATTAACCACTCGTAGTATTAAACTCTCTTCTTCCGTTAAAAAATAAAACCTCCAAGTAGATTTTTTTACGTGACGAATGAAAGTTCCGTTAGTACCATTTCTATGTTACGCTGTGTACGTTACCTTTGCGCATATAATTTTCATTATTTTTTTGTCACCTTTTCACGTTGCAATATTTCACGTTTCAGTAGCATTTGGAATATTTACATAGGAAAATGAAAATTAAATGTTCTATCTGTTCGCAACTAACAAAACGTATCTCAATATGAAGTTTCTCTCAATTTAGTGAAAATTCATTTCGAACAATTCTACTTAAGAAATAAAGTGCCACGTTTCAGTTTCATCTATTAAGACTCTACCTCTTTCGTCGATACAATTATTCCGCAAATACATTAAGATCGTTCCGCGTTTGCATTAAACTCGCTACTATGCCTCGTAAATATTCGTTTTGTACGAATCAGATAAAATAGAGAATAAGCAATCGAATGCGCTTTGGTAAGCAGCTTAATATACAACGAACCAATCAAACCTTCATTTACCATTGATTATGTTATTCCCTTCTCCGTAATGCATTCTCCATGGAATAAACTTATTCCTATCGCGAGCTGTGCAGCGGAAATAGCAGATAGCTGATGGAACAAAGAATATTTTTCGCCGTTTCAGCGTTTAACGAGCGTGGCGATGATCGTTGGCGAATCGAGCGGCGCATCGTCAAAACACGCTTCCGCTTCGAAAATCCGTTTCTTTCGGGAAAGAGAGTCACGACGACGATTTCCGTAACCGTTCTCGCGCGGCGCATTTAAACTTTTCCAATTCCGTAGCATTTCATTTCCCAAATGGTCGAAGCTACTGTCTCTACCTTTTCCTCTTCTTTCTCTCGTCTTTTTCTTTTCCGTTCGCCACCCCTCTGTTCTGTTTCACGCGAGCGACACGGGAACGCGGACTCTTTTTTTCTGCGTACGCGTTGAATGAGCCGCGAGGAAACGTCAGGAAAGTTTCGGAAGGTCGTTCCCCTAGTGGCCAACGCTTTTTCTCCTGTTTCGTCCGTTCTGGAAATCATTTGCAGTTTGCAACGACGACGACGCGACGTAAGACGTTTGCTCGGTGTGCGAACAGGATGGCACAGTTTGTGAACGTGGAAAATTGAAATTTCATAGGAATTGCAAAATAGGACAGAAACGAGCATATCCGCTTAGCGTGTGAACACGGCGGGGCAGTTCGTGAACGTGAAAAATCGAAATTCCATAGTAATCGTAAAATGTGACAGAATTTCGGATATCCGTCCGATATGTGAACAGAGTGTTGCCATTTGTCAAAATGGAAAATCGAAATTTCATAGAAATTACGAAATCGCACAGAAATGAGAATATCTGTCTGGTATGCGAAGCAGTGTGGGGCAGTTTGGGCACGTGGGAAATTGAAATTCCATGGGAATTGCAAAATGAGACAGTAATGGAGCGTACACGGTCGTTAAACGTTGAGTACATGTGACAATATATTAGTAGAAATTTAATTTGTTATAATTTTATTATTATAAATTTCCCATATGATAATGCGCGTTTTCTATATTTTGTATGAACGAAGCCTAAAACTTTTCGCGTGCTCGCTTCCTCTGCGCGTTTTCCTTTTCCTTTTCTTCGTCTTCGTCCTCGTGTCTCGTTTGGACGGGGTTGTCAACCGTGTCGGAGATTTGGCATTGGCCCTCGGATACTCCAGTCTCGTTTCGTCTTGTCTCGTGGCTTCCACGCTCGAATTTTTCTACTTTCTTCTTTTTTCCTCTCTGCTTCATCCTCCCTCTCTCTCTCTCTCTCTTCCTCTCTTTTTCTCTCTTTTGCACCTTCGAAAATTTCTTTTTTATTGACATTAAACGTAGCCACAGTTTCGTAAATGCAAGTAATTATAGATCGTACGATCTTGACACATTTACCGCGATGGCAATCACTTGTGATCGATGAGGTTGAAGCAGAAAGTTTGTGTTGTTATCGGTGACAACGGCGAATGTTAATAGAGTTGATTGTTTGACAAATGAAATGTAAATTCGAGTTTTCACAATGTTACTCGTGTCGACAATGTTTATTTTAATAATTTTGTTTTTAAAGCATTCAATAATATTTGCTAGGGACAAAAGTCATTAATTTCGCTTTGTCAAAGATGAATTTGTTTTATGATATTCGATTTTGAATTCGATATTCGATATTCGTTCGTCTGTCGATATTCGATATTCGATTCCGAATTCGATATTAGATACCCGTTCGTCAGCCTGTCTTTCGATTATACAACGCTCTATTCGAAAAATAACAGTTGTAAAAAATAACCTTTCGCCTGATGCATCGCGATAAAACGAAACGAACGAATCGAAGGAATAACGAAATATGTTTCGAGTAAAGCACGAAATAACGGATCGAGTGTACTTTTGATCAAATGGCGGTACAGGTTGAAACAATTAAAAGTCACAGCCAAATCAAGCTTGTTGATTTTCATTACGAAACTATGTTCAACTGTTTTCGTTCAGAAAATAACAAAGAGCAACAAAATTCAAAAGTATAAATTCTATACATAAATTGATCAAATAATTGTTTTTATCGCGCATGACTTTTTAAAGTGATTTCTTTTTTTTTAATGTCTCCTTCTTACAAGAAGCTCAGAGGAAATCTATTTCCACCAGTAATTAACAAAAAGCGAAATTTCTTTTTAGATCTGTTCCAAACTTGATCATATTGATCGTGATAGTAGAGTCTCGTAACAATATTAATGAAACTTCTAAATGTTTCATATAATATATTGAGTTCCAACATAAATTCGTCCCGTTTTCACGTTTTTATATTTACGATATACGCTGTGGACCATAAATATCATGGTCACATAATATTACCGACATCTACTCGTTACAATTATTGCAATACTCAAACATATTTTACTTTATTTAGTATTTTATATTACGAGCCACGTATGATGCGAATGAATTTGATTTCAACGAATCGAGCATTGACGACGAAACAATTGAAAAAATAGAAGCAGTCCAAATACTTGTAGCAATATATGTGTTACGTCTATAGAAACCGGATGAATTTATGTTACAATGCAATACATAATACAGGATGTTACCGAACTGACGACACAAATCGAAAGCGGTGATGTTACATGAAAAATAGGTCGAAAATATAGAATCACATATTTTCCTACGAAGCTTTATTTTCGAGAAAATTCAGTTTGGAAATCTGTCAAGTATACTTGAACATGGCTAATTCCGGACTGGCCACAGGTAAATAGTTAATAGGAGATCGTTCTACGCGTGAAAACAAGTCGAAAATGCGTAATAAATTTTGTTCGCAAAACGCTTTGTTCCCGAGAAGAATAAATGAGAAACTTTGTCATAGGCGCGTGGTAGGCCGATACTTAACCGAACGTGTTCGTACTCAATTTTCTCGCGGGAAGATGAGGCGTTAAACAAAAACAATATTATTCCATGTTGTTCGTTTATTTTCGCATTTAGAATAGCCTTCTGCCGATCGTTTACTCGTACCTAGCCGATAACTAGCCAAATTCAAATATATTTGGCGAATCTTCGAACTCGATTCTCTGGGAAACAAAAGTTTGGACAATAAAATGTCACTCTGCACTTTCGACTTGTTTCTCCGTGTAGACTCACCATCTTCTTTCGCTTTGTACCACCAGTTCGGTAACACCCTGTATATAATCGTGAAACGTGTCTACGAGCGTGGAATACTTTTCGCGAGCCTGTGTATTTTTCCTGCAAGAGGCGCAACTACGGTGTAACTCGAAAGGAGAAACATTCTCGTCCTCGCCAAGGTTTCAGCTGGTGCGGCGTTGTCAACCGTTTCGCGGTATCTCGAGTACTTGGCATTGGCCCTCGTCTGGGCCGGTCGTTGCGTTTCGTTTCATTTCGTTTCGTTTCGTTTCGTTTCGTTTCGTTTCGTTTCGTTTCGTCTCGTCTCGTCTCGTCTCGTCTCGTCTCGTCTCGTCTCGTCTCGCCGCTTTTGCAAGAACCTTCTCCGTCTTTCTCTATCACGCGAGTTGCGTCCTCGTTCGTCGTTTGATACACCACGTTTTCGTCGATTTGCATAGCTAACCGAGGCCAGTTTCGTCTCGGCTATTTCCTGTCGCATTTTCCACGGGAATAGAACACCGTGCGCGATCGTCGGCCGCATTTCTCGTGGGGCCGCTTTAAACTTCGCGCCCGGAAATCACCCTCGCCTTGGCGATCTGTCGGCCCGTGGCAAAAAGCACGGCCGATACCAACCACTTATCCGCCGCTTTCTTCACGACCGCTTTCGCTATTCTCCACGACGTTCCCTTCAAAACCGTTCGAAACTATCTTCACCTTTCTTCGATGTCGAACAACTTTCTCCCCCAGAATTTTGCCTTTCTTGTAGTTCTTTTTTTCGGTTTCGTCGCTGGGAAAGCTGTTGTGCTTTCAAGTTAAACGCGAAATGTGTAAATGAGACGAGCTGTTTATGCGAGATGATTCGGAGAAGGAAAAAAAGTTTTTGCAGCGAAAAAAGGTTGGACGATGAGCGTTGTGTAAACTTGTATAATTTAAGATTTTATTCGGCTGTGAGGAATGCAGCTTTTTTTACTTTAATTCATAGTCCGAAAGTTATGTTAACTAACGTGCTGATAAAACACAGTAGTCGACTAAAGCTGGTAGAATAGGCACAGGATAATTCGTATGGAAATGTGTAATAATAAGTGTGATAATTAATTTATACTACGGCGTTAACGCAACGTTTCGTTCTTCTAATTTCCTTTCTTTTTTTCTTCGGTTATTTTGCGATAAGAAATTTCAAGAATTGACTTGCCAGAGTCTTAATCTTATTGATCTTTTTGTCGCCATTTCTATTTCTATTTCTTTTATAGACTACGATTTGTGAGAGATGTAACGTTTACGTTGTCGCTCATGCAAGATGTTGACGTAGCCAAGCAACCATATGGTCGAAGAAACCTGATGAAAGCGGATTTAACATTTTCAGATCGGATGGAAAAAGATTCGAGTGACGAAAGGCGAGTACTGACCTCCACCAGAATCCACAAGCTACTGTCAAGCACGTGGTGATTTGTGGATGCATAGCATTTGGTGGAATAAGAAAGCCGCGTTTATTAATAGTAACCACCACTGTTAACGCCTAAAGAAATGAAATTAATTTGCAAAATCACAGACTTTAATACTATGGATGTATAATTAAACGATAACAAAAATATCTTATATTCCCATAAAAGTATTATTAAAAAGAATGTTCATCCTTTACATTGTCCATACATATTAGGCTTGTGATTATTAACATTTATTATTAACACTTAATACTTTTACACAATTTGACGTTTTATAATTATCCGTCTTGCTCACACGATACGTACACATTTTCTGTCTTTGTTCGTCATATTCGTAACCCGCTTGTTACTTAAGCTTGAGAGCGTAACGCAAGAATAACAATAATAATAAAGTATGAATTTTTTGATCTTATTAAAATACTTGGTACAATTGGAAGGAGTTTCGAATAGAATTTTAAACGCGTAATAGGGGACAAGATGGCGAAGTAGTGTAAGGTTTCATTCCAGAGGTTCGCGAAACGTAAACTGGGAAAAGCGGAGGGGAAAAAAGGATGAAACCACCGTAGGGAGACCTGTGACTTGCAGAACAACCCAATTATGTAACTTAATGATGCAAGATACGCTCGTCTTTTACAATCGTCTCGAAATAATTTTGCTTCGAGCTAGTTATTTCTTTACACTCAAGTTTTTTCCCTCTCACTCGTTACGTTTCTGTACTCTTCGTAGCCAGACTTTTCATACCACCTCTCTTTTTATTGTTAATACACATCGTTATGAATTTTATGATAGACTGGGATACACCAGTTATAAATTATATAACAGAAGGACTAATTAATTAATAATTGTTATAACGTAACGTGTAACGTAATTGGACAACGAAAGTAGGCTAATATTTAATCGAGATGAAACGCAAGAGCATACTTTTCTAAAAAGCGGATAAGCCTGTGGCGGGTAACTTGTTTAGGTAGAAAGTTACTAAGACCAGATGAAAATGGTTAAAAATTACAAGAATGTGGTCCTCTACCTCCAAAATAAATGCTACGCTAAACCAACCTATATCTTCTAAAACATTGAAAAACACTCGCCAATAGTCTACTTCCATGTTATTCGATTAATTGTCATAATTTTTCAGAAAAGTACTTGTTTACTTTTACCCCATCTCTCGTCGCGACCCTGAAAAAGCGTTAAGCGACTGTAGAGCTAGTGCTGCAAAATTTACAACATCGAGAAGAAAAATAACGGCTATTGGGAAATATGACGGCGAACGACTCCTCTTAGTCACGTTCGAGTTATCGTTAACGGGGTGTGATCGTGGTGCAAGGAAGGGGATGGACGAGGAGAGATTCGGCAGATTTTTAGCCGCATCACCGCGAAAAAAGCGCGATCTCCAGGTCGGAAAGAAACTCGTGAAACGTATCCGGATCTCCGGTACGTTCGATTAACGATTTTCAAGGGGTATCCTCTTCTTCCCTTCTTACCGCCCTCTTCTCGTCACTTTCTCTCTCTCTCTCTCTCTCTCCCTCTGTCCCTAATAACCCCCGCGAAATTACGGCCACCGCGTTATTGAATCCTAGAGCTGCGAGCTCGATAAGAAGCGGCGGTGGGGTGATTAATGACGAGGCGGCACTCGAGAGAGTGCCGTTACATTTTCGCTCTCTCGAAAGATTAACGAACTTTCAACGATCGTTCATTTTTTGATTTTTCCGTAGCCGACGTCCTCGTTCCAGCGGATTGCCCGGCCGCCCCGACATCGCCAGATTATTTCACCAATCGAATTTTCCAACGGTACCAGACTGTTTCGTTTATTTCTAATCGAGCACTCGTTCCCTGGATCCGATACCTCTAATCCCATGGAAACGCCGAATCCACCATACGATAACCAATCCGATTTCCTTCGATTATCTCGTCTGCTTTGAGCTCTCATCGACTCGAGATGGTGTAACTCGAGTTTTACGCGAACACGAAATGTACGTTGATCGAAGGCGTGTTTCGATCAGCGAACTGTTAAGTTTAATTTTTCTCAATGTTCATTATGCTTCGTATATACAAAATTAAGGGAAATCAAAGTGACGCGTTATTACGCACAGAGTAGCACACTGTACGCGTTATAAAAATTCTATCATTCGAATACAGTCGTACGTGCAAGATACACTGTTTCTAGTGGTGGTGAAATTTGTTAATTTCTGCCTCGGTCATGAATTTTGTTTCATTTATAAGAACACCGAAAATATCGATATGAGGGTTATATCGTCGGCATATCGCGATGTATTGACGTGTTCGATTCGATACAATTCTCTCTTTAGTCGGTCTCTCTGAAATCAATAATGAGTTTACTAAGATTAATAAAAAATAGAGGACAGAATTTAATATCAGAGTGCGTGGCTGTTGTTTGTCAAAACTGCGTTATTAAATTCCATTTACTCTGGACTCCAGTGCAGAGGATGTTATTAAAATGTACATTCTTATGATGCTAATGCGGTCTGATGCCAGGGTCTTCAGACGCAAGAGATTACACAGATATCGGTTATCGGGGAAATGCGCATTAAATTCAGCGACATTATTAAAATGGTCAGGTTAGGATTATTAGGTTTTAGACGGGCATTGTGCTTCAGATTTAGTATTCATAAACATGCATGAATCTTTCTACGTTATTACCATATCTTGGCGTCCGTTCGAAAGCAAAGGATTCGAAACGTTAGCTAAGCATGAAACTCCTATCAAACGCACCGTGAATAATAAATGTAAGTTTGCTTTTACATTCGACGTAAATGGAACGTAACAACAGCTTGAAAAACATTAAGACAACGTAAAACGAGCAAGTGAATTTTATATACGAAGAATAGGAAAAGAAAAAATTATATTACAAGTTAAATATTTCCTCTTTGTTTTTACTATGATATGAAATAGGTAATTAAATTTTCATTTAACACAAATCCTTCCATGGTAAAATTAATAAATTTGTTGTTTTATTTTCATATATCTAATATTTTAGCTTTATCGATAAAATTATTTAACGATTCACGATATATCTCGTAAATCTTATATTTTGTGAACTTTTCTTCTGAATTTTTTAAATTACCGAGACATCGATATGATAATATTTCACAGAAGCGACGCTTTTCTATGTATCAGAAAGATTTGAGGTTTCTTCATCCAAAAAATTCTTCGCAGTTGCAGGAGAAGAAGTCACTTATGCCTTTTACTTGCACAGAATCTTCGAAAGTTTTGTCATTAAGGGAATTTCAAAGCAAACGTAACAAATGGAAAACTGTCAGTTTAATGTCTCGCGAATGAAAGGAGTCAGGTAGGATTCTCCAAGCTTAACTTGTTCGACTTTAGCCGTGTCGCTATTGTAAGGGATGACGCCTTTGTGCTTCGTGCGATATCAACACTACTTTTTTAAAAGTTCACAGGATCGTTGTACTTACTTTATATATATATGATTAGTCGTTTGTTCAGTACCAAAATAATATAAATCGTCTTAGTACGAAGTATTTCAGGAAATTAAAGTTGATCAACAAAACTAAAATATAATACGTATATATCTTCGTTACTTTTGCGAATATACATTATATCGATATGAAAAATTATACGAATATGTGCTCGTAATAATATCGACTATTTTTATATCCAACTACATGTATCTATATATTTATACTTATTATATTTGCATATTAATATTCACATTCATACCCGATTAATTTACACTGTATCTAAGCATTCCTCTCAATGTTGCAAAAATAACAAAATAATAAAAGCCGCTTACCAACCTGACTAACGAGTAAACTGCGAACTTTTATATATTTGCGGCAAAAATATATAAAATGATATAACGTTTAACAAGAAAACCAAATTCCCGCCTAAAATCCCATTCTCTTAATTACATTTACAAGAATATGAATTCGCGGTCTATCAATGAAATACATTGCTCTAGAAAATTCATCATAGTCCACGAGCCATCTACTGAAAGCTAAGCAAATTACAATGTCAACAGTCACTGAAGCCTAGCATTCGTGATCCACGTTATAACGTTACAACGCGCGAATTATCCAAACAGCCACTTAACCCTCCCTGTCTTTGATACGTGCACACACTCGACATAAACTGCTATCGAACAGAGTCGTTCAAATTCTCCTAAAACACGATCAAATCAGGAGGGCAATTATTACGGGCTAAGAGAGGGAGAGAGAGAGAGAGAGAGAGAGAGAGAGTCGACGTCGAAACGCCAAGCCATAGGACAGCAGCTCGTATGTTATTATTACAAGAGGGAACGACTAAGCGGTAGGAGCCACGAGGACGATTACAGCGACTAGAACGACGAGGATATCGCCGATGGAGAGTCGACGAGTACAAAGGGCACTCGAGATCCTGGGACAATGTGGCGCCGAGTGCTGCGAGCGAACTGAATCGAAATTGGGGTCAGCGGCTTTCATCGGTGAACATAGTCTAGCTAACACCGTATTCGACTCTACCCTCGTTCCTCCTCCCTTGCCTTCTGTTCCCGGTTGACATTGGCCAAAAGATCGCGATTTCGCATCATCCACGGGCACGAGGAAAGATTTACCCTCTTAGGAACCTCTCCGCCGCTCGTTCAGACTGCACATCGGTAGAACGCGTCACGACCAATCGTTCCCCTCGAAAGGTTAATATTTGCCGAGACTCGTAGTCAGAGAACGAAACATGCTTTTTAGCGATAATCGGATCTCTTTCGGAGATATCAAGCTGCTGAATGAAAGACTCGAGAGTTTTATTGCGTCTGCTCGGTCTTCATGTTATAATAGACGAGAGCAGAGGATTACAAGCAGACGGTGGATGTTTATGCGTGTTGACGCTAGGACTATCGGTGCTTCCGCGTGTACAGTGGCGGACGAAAGCAGGTTCACGAAGTAAGAAACGGAAAAGGACACCGTAACTGTAGAAAGTGGATTTATATTTTACGAGGAGCTACGAATCGATATCGGCGATGAATTTCCGAAGCAACGAATTATTCACGTTAGGAGACGGCATAAAAAATGAGAAATAACGTCTGTAATCGTCTTTTACTATCTTATTATTTACACGGTTCATCGATATGGCTTTTAAATTGTTCGTGCAATTGAATATTTAATAATGGAAGTTTAACAATAATTTTGCAATTTTTAGGGTATGTTATGTTTCGCGTTACGATAAATTGCTAGTTCTTCTATCAAATTTGCGACTATCAATCGATGACATTTATGTTCAAAACGTAATATCCAGCATTTTGATTATTTGGTATTTTTAAAGGAATTTGAAAAAATCTTTCGAACTTGCATTTACCTTCCATTTTCTCATTCCATTTGCAACGGAATCGATAAACTTTTATCGCTTTATTTATCGTCGACGATTACTTTTCGTGATTTCCATCAGAAAATGTAGCGAGATGTGGATTAAATGATTTATGGTTTGCCATATATGATTTACATCGTGTGAGAACGTCCCTGCGTGTGTCTCCCATTGGCGTGCTGCGAAGTGCACTTTACGAAATTGCGCGTCATTCCGAAAGTTAATCCAATCCAAAGTCCATGCAGTTTTTGTCCGTTAGATTTGGTCGAATACGTTTCTCAATGCGAGACTTACGCGAGAAGAAGAAAGTGGCAGTGTAGTCACAAAGGAACTTCTTACGAGAAAGAAGAAAATTACAGAAGAGCAACAGTCGACGAACTTTTAAACTTACGCAATTTCTATTAAATTACTAATCTCCTAAAACAAGTAATTTCCAAATATCCAGTTATATATACTCCCTAAATATTATTTATTTATTTATTTCTTACATATAAATTATATATTTCTGTTAAATACAATTTACTTATTCTCCACATACTAAAATACCAAACTCCTTAAAAAAAGATGCCACTACTTATTCTCTACATACTAAAATACCAAACTCCTTAAAAAAAGATGCCACGTCACTTGCAAGCAAAGATCTGCTGGAAAACAATGCACTCGCCGTCAATTTATGTGGAGCAGGGACGATCCTTTACTCGTTGCCAGTTGTATCGGGGCTTCTCCGTCCTTTTCAACTTTCCTTCGAACCTACTTCGATTCCCATCCGTCGTTTCACCCCGCTGCATCTAATATTTATCTCGAAACCCTTCATTATTTTCCGCTGGCTATCGGTCTTTGTGTACGACTTCGTGTTCGCGTCTTTCGTGATTAACGACGCGACCGGGATTACACGACGACGAAGGGATGAAAGGGAGCTTTCGTTCGCAGAGATGCGATTAAAACGACGCCATTGACGTCCATTGATGTCGGATCGGCAGGACGATGAGGACCAAGTGACAGAATAACGAGGACGCGTTGACAGCATCAGGATAATGAATGAAACAGACAAGATATATGAGCCCGGAGAAAAACAACGACGAACCGACTAGACGAATATGCGATAAGAATGTTGTAAGACGAGGATGAAGACTGTCGAGATTAAGCTCGGGATGGGGTTAATAAAACGAGATATCCGCTCGCACGTAAGCGCTAATCAACTTGCTCGTTACGCGCACTCTCTATTATACGAACGTTAAATTAGTCGAATATATTCTATTATGCGTAGATTTTTCCATTTGTAACAATGTGGTCTCGTTTCTTTCGAATCGTTCTTTGGATGTTTCATGTATCGTAGTATCGGTAGTATGGTACCTAGCTCATTTTCGTGTCAGACTGTGTAACGCAATCATTGCGAGTCTGGAACGAATAGATCGATTGCTGGTAAAAAGTTCAGTTAAAGAATAGTACAATAATCCTGTGCGAAGAGTAGCATCTCTTTTTCAATTTTCTTCGGCGCATCTTCTATCTATTACGTTGCATTGCACAGTCAGTCATAAAAATCTAAATACGTACCACTAAGTTGTATCTTGTACTTTACCAATCGCCCTTGTTAACGCGTGATAAATTTTGTTATCTGTTGGTCGTTGCGATGTTTATTAATAACATATATTCGTTATATTTCAAATATAAAAGATATACGGTCTCTTTCACGACTCTTTATTCATATTATTCCCTTAGCTTCCCCTCGCCAGATTGTCAGTACCGTTATCATCGAACAGAGATATTCTCCGACATCAAAGACAATCGCAAGGATGGCTTGTGAAGCAGCGGTCTGGGCGTCAGCACGACACACGTAGGAAACGAAGCCATTAGCGCGCGGCTGACAGAGGCCGAAAGAAAGATGAACAATGGGGTCGTGGATGAAAAAGTAGAACAACGAGATGCCGGATACGATAACAAAGATACCGGAACGGAATCGGACGAACTAATCGGCGGTAAACGAGACACCGAAAGACGCTAATGAAACGGTGAAAAGGTGCGACCAAGTGACGGAAGCGGAGGACACGTCGACGAGTTGCGTGTCAAGGAATGGCGTCACTCTTGGTATTTCATTGTCGTGTGGCCGTGAAAAAAAAAAACAGCGAGAAGAAAGGAAGGAGGTCGCGCGTGACAAAAGGTCGAAGGGTAATACGTCAGTGCGAGGGATAGGAAGAGAGGCCAGGGGGGGATGAACGTTGGGGAAAAACTAATTTCCCGGCGAAGCTGTAGGTGTAGGAGAACGCGGTATTAAAAGCCCTGCGGGCCAAAAGCGGCGGTTCTCTCGGCCGTACGAGTCAGCAAAACCTTTTCGGCGATTCGTTCTCTACCCGCGACCGGAGCCAACGTCGTATAATTTATATTCTTTCATATTCAAGCCGGCCTTGCGAGTTTACGGCCAACCAACGGTTCTTCCCATGCTTGGACATTCCACCTATAAACATGCCGGATATTTCTGTTGCTGGAATATTTTGATAATGGCAACGATTCTCGTGATTTATAAACCGCGCGATTCGATCAACGTTCTCTTCCTTCCTCTCCGATCTCTATTTGGGTTTTTCTGCCTTTTATTTCAAATTTTTCTGTTGCGTCAATTCATCGAAGTCATTGGCAACCACGTTAATTCACGTAAAGATAAAGACAAACATCGAACATTGAATCGAATGAAAGAAAAAATATTAAGACGTTTCGAGAAGTTGGACACGCTTGAGCATCGGTTTACAGCTCGAGTCGCTTCTTTGGGATTTTCGTCGATTTGTTACGACCTTCTTTCGCGTTGGTATTTCGGACAAGATGCGATAATGTGTTCAATCCAGTTTATTTAAAAGTTTCATATGATCATTCTAATATTTCTATTATTTATATCGTTATTTATATTGACGACGATATCCTCCTGTTCGTAATAGCGGGCAATGTAGTAGCCACGGATTTAAATTCAAAGTACAATTTATCCGCCTTAATGTGCCGCGTTTCCTATAAATCAGTGCTTTTCGCATTAAATCCGTCGTCTAGCCAAGGAAATTTTGCCACTTTGCTACTTTCGACTCTGATTCGGTTCATAAACCAACGGGATAGTTGAGCACGGTATAAAGTTTATGACGCCGCAAACCGAATAGTTTCCGAAACATAAGCGCATTACCGTTCGCGGCACGATCTTACTCGACTTCTGCTACTACTTGTAGGGCTTCTACATTCCACTCGAAATTTCGTCCATCGATAGTTTCCAACAAATGCCTGTAATTTTATCGTGTTTATAGAACATTTCGATTTTCGTCCATTTATTTCCTCAGGCGCAGTCAAATAAGTAGAATCTAAATGGCGATTTCTTTCATCCTCGAAACGTTATATCAGGCGTTTCCGCAGCAACCGATTTAAAAAGAAATTTTATTCGGTCGCAAAGGTTGTTGCGACAGTTTTGGAAGCCACTGTATTTGATAAAATTTGAAATACACTCGTCACAACGTTCTTAAACATCGTTCGCGAACTTGCGTCAAACGCTTGTTTCTCGCAACAGTTTCCCAACAAATTCACAAAATCTTGCACCGAGAGAGTCAAACAGAGTCCGACCAGTTTGAAATCAAAGAACGGCAACAGCTTCCGTTGTTGGAAAGTTATTTCAACCGGTGGGATTACGTGAAATTATCAACGAAAGCGTAGCGTTGAAACTTATCGGCGAGTTTCATCGTTCGATGAACAGCACAGCTCGTAACGTTTGGGCCGGGTTCCCAGTGAATTTGCGAATGTATTCGCGAGCGCGGTAACAGCCGCAGGGCAAAGTAAGTACAAAGGGAAAGTTGCCGGTGCCTGTGAATGACACGTGCGATCGCGCAGTTGGCGCATTTTCGATGACAAGCGTCTATTTACCGGCGGCGTTTCCGTGTATTTTCCCGTTTCCACGAAAGATACACAGTGACTCACGAAAGTACTCGAATACGTACCGCAGAATTTTTTAATGAATATATTATGCGCGTCGTACGAAGCTTTTTGAAATTTCGTTGGCATTGTAACGAGACCCGGCTGCCGTGATAACAATAGGAAAATTTTTAACCAATCCGAAAACGTATATGAAGATTACAAGACATTTACCGCCAACGTACACTTTTCATTGTATTGGTAAATCATTTGAAGCGAATCTGAGAATGACGAATTGTACGTATTGCGTAAGATGTATTATATGTTGAAGTATAAAAGTGTACTATATATTGTATTATGCGTACATTGTATGCATTACACGAAACATTTGGAAATTTCATTAACACTGTTACAAGTGGTATATTTACTGCGATAAATATACAGGATATGCCATCTGAAGGAGGCCACTTAAATATCTAGACGTAAATACTTTGAATATTTAATAACGTAAACTTTAAGTTCATATATCATATTAACAACGTCCTAAAATTTCATACTAAAAGTGTAACTATATTATAGTAAAAGTATAAAAATGACGCAGAATGAAATGTTTTACCCTCATAAAATATCTACGAGAAGATACGAAGTTACGGTACTACATTGACACGGAGAAATAAATTTTCCTTTTCTCAGAAACTTGACATTCCCCGTTTTCCCGTAAGCTATCTTCATTACTACATTGGTCAAATTTTCAACGATTCTAGGAATATATATAGAAGATAGAAGACATTTATGGCAAACATACGTGTGCTAAAAGATTAATCTACAGCATAGAATAGTAGTCACGATCGGTGTTAAAGATTGTCGTCTCGCTACGTACCGTGATTAATTCATATAGCGAATAATTGAACGTTCTCTTGGATGAATTTCACCAAGCATATACCTGCCAATAAATATTTTCTAACTTCCGTATAAATTTTCAGGCATGTTTCAAATTTGACCAATATAATCAGGACAGTCGTGTCTCGTTACGACGCTAGTGAAATTTCAAAACGTTTTTGTATACAATATATACGTAGAAAGTTTCTAGGAGTGTTCGAATACTTTCGCGAGCCACTATAACGATAGACGAGAAGCAGAGGGTGAGAGGATTGGCCAGGGTAACCGGAATACTTTATGCTAAACTTAGTTTATGCCGTGAGCGTTATTGAAACTCCGAGTAGGATTACACGGCCTGCCAGAGATACGAGGTGCACCCTTAAGGTCGCGAGAGAAACACAATATCTGCAGGCTTATTTATCACCCCTAACGTACGGTCTCCACCCTCCTTTTCTACGCTTGCACCCTCGCCAGCCCCGTTGCTGGTCGCCTTGTGTTTGGAAACTTGAGGTTCGCGTTGGTCGACCCACCCTCGCCGTATGCAGACGAGGTCGTTGCTTTGAGAATTATTAACGAGTTTAAATTGCGATATACCGGTCGATGATCGTTTACGACGCATTACCTTGGATACGATGAATCTTTAAACGTATACGTTATATATTGAGATACGTGTAATTTTCTATGCTACATTAGATTAGTAGTAGTGACACAGATATATGAGTATGAGTAGTGTGTGAGAGTAAAACAGTCCCGTAAAACAGAAGAATGCAACTATTCCGTTGGTAGTGTGGTAAAGAAGATGGTGAGACAAAGAGAGTGCTGAGACGCGCAAATGTGTATCGACGAGTATCTTGTAAATCGCATAATAAATAAATCTGAAACTATTTTCATATCAATTCTAAGTGTAATCTAAATGTTCCTATCTATTTATTTCGGCGACTAAGATCCACGCTTGTCAACAGGGGGGATTGTCAAAGGGGGTGATTCTACGCGAAAAAAGAAGTCGAAAATATAGAATAAAAAATTTTTTTTTTTAATTTTTCCATCGAGACAACGATCTACAGTGAGATGCGTTATAACGTATCGCACGCGTATCGATCGAAAATTCAAAGTCGATTTTCTCGAAAACAAAGCCTCAAACGAAAAATTTTTATTCTATATTTTCGACTTCCTTTTTCAAGTAGAATCACCCTCTTTTCGCTTGAACCACCAGTTACCAACCACCCTGTATATTAAATCCATAGGTGTAGTGTTTTTTCATACCTTTGTTTAAAGATCGTCGTTGATCGAGTTGGTATTGAACTTTGATTGTGGGAAGGTTGTGGGTAGCACTTGTCGCCACACAATAGGAAACATCACGCTTATACGTACCATGGAAGATGAAAAGAATGTTAGTTTTGTTTCTATTTATTTATCATTGCCATGGTTTAGCCAATATTCTGTCGTCTTAGAGACAAGTATTATGCAAATACACCAATACGTTTACGAATAGTTTTAATAATTTGATAATCTCCAACGAGCGGATGGGAAGAACGAACGACGTTAGAAAACGTATCTGGTTTTTGAAGAGTGAACACAAAGAAGTAAATTGCGCGAATAGTAAATCAGAGATTAACGATAATTAGTAATTTCGGGAAATTATCTACGTTCTAAAATACCCCGCTTAATCTCCCGAAAGACACGAATCCTGCAAACTTCAATTTCAATATCCCGCGCGATTTCAATCACAGCGTCGCCGATAAGCAATCGTTTCGAATTCGATTAAGCGTAATCCTTTTACCGACGATGAGAACGATCTCTCTAAATACTTCCAAAAAAAAAAAAAAAAGAAAAAAATACGTCGAGTCGCGCAAACACTGCGATAACGAGCGGAAAATAGTGCGAGCGAAGATTAAAAGAAAAAAGAGAAAAAGGAACGAAGCGGTGAAACGCCTCTTGTTTAAACGTTAATAACGCACCATCATAATATACCGTTGCCATTATCGTTAAACCGCATTATAAAATTCAAATAGCCGGTTAGATCGTGGGGGAGAAAAAAAGAAAAAAAAAAGAAAAGGACGAGGCTACAGATCGCGAAAATAGAGTTTAAAGCGGACTATAAACGAAGTCTGGGAAGAAGGAAGAGGGCACGACCGAGAGAAGACGCGAGATTGGTCCGCCGCAAGTGTGGTCTTGCACCGTGGATACAGGTTGAATGAGGATGGAAATGGGAAATAGAGGAAGAAAATGTCTAGAGAGCAAGCACGGGAGAAAGAGAAGGGAAGATGGAAGACTCAGAAGGGAAGAGTATCCGGATAAGCCTTTGTGGGGCGAGATAAAAAGCTGCTTCCTTCCGGATGGCGACTATTAAAACCGTACCATTATGGAATACATAGTAGTGTATCCTCGTCGGCGCTTTTATTTCATTACATGGTTTGCGCGGCTAACGAAATTACCGCAATTTCGCGGTGTGCCGGCCGCCACGGAGCCACTATGCTTCGTTGCTCTACAACTCAACCTCCTTCAACCGCTAGCAACCCCTTCGTCCACCCTCTTTGCTCTACTCGCTCGTTGCCGCTCGTTCGACGACTTCCTCTCGAGGATTCCGGAGCACGTACCAAAGCGGAAAATCTTCTCGCCCCGCAGCCATGTCTCGATTCCCGGCCTTCCTATCGAATGCTCGTTAATTACGGTTATTATAGCGAACACGACGAGAGATGTCGGGGGAGCGATGCGTCATGGGCCCCGGACGCACATTTTGACAGTGAATATGCGAATTACCGCACTGATATTCACCGTGAAACACGTACATGCCGATGGTTTCGCATGGCAACGAGTTCGTTTGGAAAAGGAAATCGACCTTTCCAGAGATTTTGCAGAGAAATAGACGCAAGGAGGGGTTATTCCAGGCACCTCAGCTTCGACATCTTAAGATATCATCTTAAGTTTCGCCTTTTCACATCGGCACGCGCTAGAATTCTACTTATTCGTACTACACTCGTCGGCACGAAATTTTAGTCGACGTCCGATTCACTGAACTTTTGCCAGTTCAATTCGCTTATCTGAACGCGAATTCCTATTATGCGAACGAAGAATAGTAGGTAGCGGAGAATATTAGGATATTACGCGAAAATTCCAATTGTGCAAACTGTTTGTAGCTCGAAAAATTCAGACGATCGGAGTTCTACCGTGAAACAAAGTACTATCTCCCGTGCAAATTATATATATTTAAATAAAGAAATAATAAATCTATGGAATATTTGCACTCTTCTCGTTTGCTTATATTACGTACCATATTTGCGTTACCGAGTGATATTTAGTACGTCAAACTTCGATGTGTGTTGGCGAAGAGCGTCCTGATTCAATCGGCCGTATCGCTGTTTTTCATCGGTGGTTGCAGGGTTCTGTTGGACGGTTCCAACCATGCACAAATTTTTTAAACTAGCTGTTGCGAATTTAGAAAAAAGAAAAAACAGTTTTAAAAACTATCGACTGAAAAGTTGTTTGATCCTTTTGTTCGCAAGGTCAGGCCAGTTTGGAATTCCTTCCGTACGGCTGATTGAACGGTAACGCGGAGGAAAGGGTGCAAATAAATTTGGCACCGACGGATGGAGTGGAATATCAAATACCCATCGAGCAGGGCGACTTGATTCAAAAAAGAAATACCAAACAACCAGACAGATGCGCCTTTGAATTTATGTACCGTCGAGAAAGTTGCTGTTCTTTGAAAGAATCTTCAAAGGAACTTCGTGAGTGTATTCCAGAAGTAAGATTTCAAACACAAAAGTCCGAAGAAGGGTGGAGTCGCGTATTAAAATTGTGTTTCCATTCGATATGCAAGTCCCAAGGATTCCTGCAATAGCATTGATAGCTTCACCAAACATATTTTCCTCCATTGAATCTTCTCCTTCGTGTACGAGGCTTTATGAAAAACATAAATAGGTCAACTAATAGAGATATCGAATATAAAGAACGCGCGATTCGTATACGACGAGCCTTTTGAAAATATGCAATAAATCTGCAATGTCCCATAAGACGCCGACAATTCTACTATCGTTGTTATGTGACTTATTAATTCAACCGATATAATTGACGTTTCAGAGACAATCGTAACTAACGTTAGACAAAAACGCACGTATAATCCGAGAATCGAACGCAAAGATAGTTTTAACGTGGAATTGGTTCACGATATTACAAATATTCAAGTTGCTCCTCTACGAGGATCGAAAACTGTGATTTATTATATTTTTCATTTGAAATTTTCAGAGTATATCGAGCGTGTTATATCATTAACGACATACATCAATTATTAGAAAAAAACGTAGATTATTTAAGTGCTAAGTTTTGTACGCGAGTCGATTCAACTTAGCCAAATTGAACGCTTCAAATTGAGAAGAACGCGAGAGAAATAATTTTTCACGGTGAGACAAGGGGGAGATGAAAAGAATCAGTTTCGACACGTACGAGCATCGATACGACAACCTTACGCACGATTTACAGATCTTCGTCGTGAGAGAAGGGAACAGAAATAGCGGGATGGAAAGCGAGAAACAGGCGGCCGCGTAGTATTCCACAACGATGGAAAAGATTTGGAAGACTGGGGAAAACGTAAAGGGAAACGAGAAAGAGAGGGTGTGAAAAATGCAAAGCCATCGACACGAGAAAAACGAATGTTCGACCGTGCGGAATCTGTAGGAGACACGTTGTCGAACACGAGACATTGTCTGCCAGTTCGTGCAGTGCTCTACAATAATAGAATTTTCAAACTTTATTCCCCGTACCAAGGTCTCTATTTCTCCTATCCTATCGAAATTGTTATTTCTAACAGTCTCGAAAAATATTTTTTTATTCGATCGATTACGCTCTCTAACAGAAATTTTTATTGCCTTTTATTACCTAACGTATGGAGGAATTTTCTTCGATTATATAATAATATAATAGCTTGCTATTGAATTGTACGGAAAGTTGGTGGTATTTTTCATCAGTATGTTTATTATGCACTTTTCAAAAAAATCTCGACAAATACTGCTCCCACTTGAACGTGGAACGTGTTCGAAGAAAAAACTCTTCAACGGAAAAAGTATTTTTCACGAAGAAACAAAGATTTCATATATTTCAATTCAAAGAGCACAATCATGCTCAGCCGTAGTTCAACATTAGCGAAACCAAAATAAAGAAAGAAAGAGAGATAGAAACTGCGAAAGATTCATTTCAATTAAATAACGTTAATTTCCTCTAGCAGGCACAATGGCTACAAAATTTATTGCCATAACCAGAATACATACATACGTATTCTGATACTTACACAGTACTTAATTAGATTCAAGCGTATCAAATATCGTACTATTTAAATAACATTTTTCTACGACTACAAAAATTTCACACCATCAAAATGAAATATAAAATCTATCAAAAAGGAAAAGAAAAAAAGAAACGTTTCGTTGGAAAATAAGTATGCGTACCATTTTCTAACCACTGTATAACTACCAAGCTTTATTACCAAATAAGAAAATACTCTTCCTACAAAAGCTACACCTTCTGATAGGTGAGCATTTAGACATTAAAAGCCCGGTCCCATTGGATCGAAGATGAATCTTGGAAGAGTAGAGCGAACCAACGGTCGTTCGCGTGTGACGAGAGGCAATGGAGGAAAATGGAGTTCGTGCATTATTTTGGTGATGCATTCACGCGGGCCACTGTACGCGCGGGCCGTGCACTCTATATGCGAGATGTGCATGGAAGCACGAACGAAGCGTGTTCCAGCGAGAGCATTCGCGTGTACGCCTCGCCGCGCCCAGCCTGTTTTTCCCTAGGACGAGTGAATGCGGGCTATGCATACGGGGTAGGAACAAAACTCGACCACGAAGCCGCGATACGCTTTTCAGAGACGAGCGAGCACGATAAATCGGCCAGGATTTCTCTTAGATGTTTTCCGCGTCGTGATTCCCCGTTATCCGAAAACCTGTCGTTTCTACTGGCACAGATTTTCAATGGCGAGATCGATAGGTTAACCGGAAGCGAGCTTGAAATAAAATAACGTAGAATGATATTCGATGAATTCTGTGACGTCCCGGTGCGATGACCGTCCCTCTCCATCGCGTGGTAAATTTTCCTCTATGAAATTTTTTAGAAGAGAACGCCAAGTTCTACGTTGGATTAATCCAACAACGCGTTATTGATATTTTTCGACATTATCGAATTCTGTTCTTTTTTTTTTTTCTTTTTAATATCGCGGTTGTGAAAGGTAATTCCAAGGTTTCGATCGATAGATTTTTTCTTTATTTTTTCTGCCACACAGGTGATTCTATGATTTCATGAAATTTCAAGAAATGCTATAGTATCTCTGTAAGATTCGGGTATTTGTATTATGATAAATTGCTAGGTTCTGAAAATCACATTGATAGGATTAATCCTGCTATAGTTCTAGATCCTTCGGCCGAATATCTACGAACGTTTCGACGAGCGAGAAGATTTTTAACGTTACAGGAAAAATCTTTGGCATAAAATTGATACAATTAATCTGTCGTATTGTACATTTCCATCGTGTCCATATTGCTACGATTGTCTTTATTTGATTTCATAAATTATTGAAAATATTTGAACGTATAATTGTGGAATTACAGCGTGACGATTGAATTTATCGTAGTTTTACGTCGCTCGTGTATGAAAATGGAAAATCTCGTTTTAAAACAATAGGGGAACGATGCGATTTTAATCGATTCATTCGGATTGAAAGCAATTGTTTGAACGGAATAATTCTAGAATTAAAACGCATCGATTTAAGCCACATTATGTCGCCTATCTTAATTTCATTATTTCGATTTTTCTGCCTGATAATCCATTACAAATTTTCACGACAAACGAACGAATAATAAAATACTTCAATTCCATCTGTCGGAAATTATTTTCGCCCGGCATGAATTTCAGCTTAAGAAGCTTCATCAAGAGAGAGAAGCGGCAAAGTGGCGGAGTGAAAAAAAAATTAAATCGCCATTAAGCGCATCTGGCGGAAAGGCATTTTTCTCATTGAACTACTTAAGGGCTGAAACGTTAATGCAAGCGTCACGAAGGGCTGGTGTTTAAGTGGCGGGCCGCTACGGCGACGTAGACGAGGACCGATGCGCAAATGATACACGTTGCAGGAAACGACGCCACGTTTTGCCAAGGGTGGCTGAGTAGGTAAGTAACGAAGCGTGAGTAACTAACCGTCGTAAAAGCACGAAACAACGTACGAGCGTCGTGCTCGTAAAATGTCGGAACGTGTTCTGCTCTTTTTGGCCACGTGGTAACGCGTTTCGAAACCAACTTGACGAGCAAGATGACGGACTATGCTCGCAAACCACCTCCAACTATTCGAAGAACGACGAGTTTCTCATTGTCTGTGCTCCCTTACGTTCGCTTTGCACGGTAACAAATTTACCCTACGTAATTACACAGGCCTACAAAAGCATCTGAATACTCGAAGACACATGACACGAATATATTTCACACGAAACATTTTGAAACTTCATTGCCATCGCCATGAGAATCCATTGTCACGATTATATCGATCAAGCTTGAAACCAATCTGAGAATATACAGGGTGGTTGGTAACTGGTGGTACAAGCGGAAAGGGGGTGAGATTCTACGCGAAAAAAGAAGTCGAAAATATAGAATAAAAATTTTTTTTTTTTTAATTTTTCCATCGAGACAACGATCTACAGTGAGATCCGTTATAACGAGACGCGATAAAGTGCACGCGTACCGAGCGAAAATTCAAAGTCGATTTTCTCGAAAACAAAGCCTCAAACGAAAAATTTTTATTCTATATTTTCGACTTCTTTTTTCGCGTAGGATCACCTCCTTTCCGCTTGTACCATCAGTTACCAACCACCCTGTATATAGAAGTTACGCTATATTTATTTGCAAGCATGCGCTACACGGAGAACACTGTAGTATTTGACCACTGAGTCATTGTCTATTCTCGTATAATATATAGTGGCACTATCAAAAGTATATATGGGATCTGAAGCATTTGGGATTCTTCGGATTCGAATCACGTTATTAGTACACTGTGCTTTGTACCAACGTTTCGTCATATACCAATTCACTTCCTCGAGCCAGATCTCAAAACGTCTAATTTACGTCGGAACACAGCGCAACGTACAAATAAAACGATCGAAATCCAAAGAGTCAGAAATCTGTCATTCATGGTAAAAATTTCGAATCTAAAATATACAGCCTTTTTATTAAAAGTAAAATTTCGTTGAAATAGCAAGTCAGTCTTATATATACAGCTACGTTGGAGTTACAATTTTGGCTGGAATTTTTATCAGCTATTGTATACGGGGGAAGATAATCTCTCCTTAGAAAACAAGGAAATTGACATGGCGGAAAATAGTTTTACAAATGCGTAATGGATCTTTCGTAATAACTCTATTTACGTATCGCGTTATCGTTCCCAGTAGATCCCACGGATCGAGATACCAAGTTGGTCGGAAAAGGAAGCGTATTACGATGCTTTCGATTGTTAACAAGTCCGTGAACAACAAGGTTAACATGAAGCCAGCTCTGTGGTCGTTTTTCTCTCGACTGCAGGACTGGCCTTCCGTTACCTATTTTCCAGCCAGTCTCGATCTATTCAATCTCGATGCAAAGGCGATCTCACGTGCAGTAATAGCTTGTCAGCCGCACCGAGGTCGTTTCTGATAAACGGCAGCTTCTCTCGGCAATCCTTTCTTAAGGTTCCATAGCACGAATGCTACCTCTCCGTTAGACCCTTTCGTCTCGCTCTTCACCCTCCTGGTTACCGCATAATACGTTTACCGCTACGTGAAATTGTTTGCTGAAACGTCGTCGTCCCCTTCTATTTTTACGTTATCGTAAACGTACGTATCGGGACACGTCATAACAAATTGGAAAATGGATATACACGTGTTCCTTTTATTTTCTCTGCGTTGTCTTTCGGCACATTGTTCGGCTGACACGATAAATTAAATTACGTTTTATTTTACATGGGCAGTCGTATTTTCTTAAGGATAGAGTTTGTAACTTGCAACAGGTTAAAGAAGATTCCAATTTCAATATTTGTTGTTCCGAAACATTGTTGGGCTGACACGATAAATTAAATTACGTTTTATTTTACATGGGCAGTCGTATTTTCTTAAGGATAGAGTTGTAACTTGCAACAGGTTAAAGAAGAGTTAAATTTTATAATAATATTTGTTGTTCTGAAACATTGTTGGGCTGACACGGTAAATTAACTTACATTCTATTTTATATGGGCAGTCGTATTTTCTTAAGGATAGAGTTTGTAACTTGCAACAGGTTAAAGAAGATTCCAATTTCAATATCTGTTGTTCCGATACATTGTTGAGCTGGCACGGTAAATTAAATTACGTTTTATTTTGCACGTGCAGCTGCACTTTCTTAAGGGCAGATTTTGTTCTTGCAACAGGTTAAAGAAGATACAAATTTCGATATTTGTTTAAGGTTTGGCGCGGGTGAGCACAACAAAAAATTACAATTATTATAAAATGTGTTTGTAGATTGAATAAATCATCCTTTAATCTGTCGGTATATCGTGAATATTGTTGCATGTCAGAAACAGGGACTTATAGATTTAGTGTAACATAGATTTTACGTTAAGCTTAAGTTATAATACTTGTTTGTTTAGAAACTTATCGTATAAGGAGAGCCAAGAGCAAGGTACGATATATTATATAACAATGATACGTGGGTAATGAAATGGAGTGATTTTTGCAAGTAAAATTTAATTCACTTGATTCGAACGAGCGTATGATAATGTAATAAAAGGACGATGGAGCTTTCAATTGCATCGCAAAATCAAATATTACACAAGCAGAGTGACGATACGGTATTCACTGAGTAACCGTGATTCGTGAACGCAATGGTAAAATGGCACACTGACTATCGCAAATTATAAGCACAAGGGAGAATTTTAATATATCATAAAAACATAGAAAGAACATTTTTTTATTAAAATCAGAAAAAACCATACCTGAAGCGTGCAACTAAAGAATGTATCTGATGAAAGTCACTCCACGCTATCAAATAATTTCGTCAAGCTTTTTCAAAGACTTAAAAAAAAAAGAATAAAAAAATAAAGAAACGAACAATGGTAGAAAAGAAGAAAAACTGGCAGTTCGCTAATAAATTCGGTGGGCCGAAACTCGGGTGGAAACCGAAGGGAAAAGACGGACTCTACTCGCGAAAGCAATATTCCCGATAGCGGACAAGACAGACGTTTTCTCATTTCCGCGTAAAGACCCTCCGGCCGGAACTTCGTGACCGTTTCTCGTTTGTCTTTTCAAGGCCGCCACGAGGGCCCCGTCCCTAATACCAATTATACATTTTTACTTGGAAACGAAATTTCGTGTGACACGCAGCCAATTTGCCGCGGATCTCTTAGGGAAAGGACCAGATAGCGGCGTCGATTATTTATTCCATTGCGAAGGATTCAACGATGTTAAAAGGATAAGGGAAGAATGGCTTTTTCTTACGTCGAGGACCGTATCGATCCTCGTTTTCGTGACTCTGAATCGTTTGTCTTGACCAGAGGGTGGTTGCTCGCTGCAATTTGATATTGATTACAATTACCATCGAGTACGATGAACGACAGCTGTTGGCAATTGTCCTCCGAAACGTTCGTACGATGTAAGAGCTGGTTTCGCAGAGTAATTGGATAACTCGGATAATTTGAGAAGTGCCACTTTGCAGGTGCGTCGTTCTTCTTTAATTATCCCCGTGGCTAACGTAAATTGGAAGGGCGCGTGCGAGTTATCGGGGTCGGTTCAATCTTTTTTCGCGTCGTTCGAAACAGATTGGCTTATGCTTTTGCGTAGATGAACGAAATTATCGTTTTCCTTCGATTGTCGGAGGATCCGGTGTTGCTGATGACGTACGGAATGGATATAGCGACCGCAAAAGGTATCGGCACGCAACCTTATTTTCCAATGAAGCGTTTCTCGGCTTATTTTTAGAGAATATAATTTTTGTACTCACAAGACAGTACTGCTAGATGATGCGGAATTTGATACAGGTACTTGGACCTAATTAATATTACAATAAATACATTCGGACGTGCCAATACTTTTTGTAGCTTATTTTTAAAGATTACAAGTCGAATAAGAATATTACCGCGTTCAAGAAGATATACACATTGCCACTTGCAATTAGACCGTAGATTTTTACGCGAATTTCTATCTTCGCGAATACAATTAAGAGAATAGAATCCAGGCAGAGATTAAAGAGTATCATACTTATTTTATATGTTTTTGCATATCATTTTATGCGTTTTTGTGTCTTAAAATTTCTCATAATTGGATAAAAATCCGTGGACAGCTTATAATTATTCCAAGAATGCACCTTTTACACTTTGCTTCGCCTCTAGCATAAAATCTAAGGGTTCTTTGCTACTACAACACAAACGATTTTTTGCCGTCTTTCTTAATTAAAATGTTCTCTTTAGCGTTTTTTTCATTTTTCAAGATGCACGTTGAATTATTTAAAGTTCCGCGTGTCTCTTACACTTTAAACGAAGTTACAGTGTACAAGCTGTTCTAAAATGACAAACGCGTATTTTTAATTGAACGAGCAGAAACAAAGAGCGTAGAAAACGACGATAAAACGTCAATTTTCTCGAATAAAACGGCAGCTAGGGTATTTCAATTAAGAAGGTCAGTTCATTGGGAAAATGAACATTGTTTCGATCGTATCATTAATTTGAAATTGTATCCGTTTTAAATTCCAATTGTTCCAGCTACATCGACGTTCCAAGTCGCTCAAATAATTATATGTGGTAATGTAATATGTTAAAACGGTAAACATCGATGAATGGATTATTTTTATTTGCTCGAAAACGTTACACGCGAATGATGAACTTCCACCTTATTAAGGCAATTTTCGAAAACAAGTTTCTTCCTCGAGGCGAAAATAAACGCGAACAAACGCGTGCGCGTATCTCCCCGGCGTTTTTCGATATTACGTCAAACTGATTGGCATTTTAAGAATTTAACGAGACCGGCACGCGAATCGATTCCGGGCTACGTGAAATCTCGACTATTTATCGGCTTCGGTGACGTTAAATCATTCATACTCGTGACAGAAAAGTCTACAGTTATCACGGTTTACGGAAAAACAGGCTCGTCGATAGCTGCGTGCGCTGACATTTCAAGAATATATAAATAGCCGTTGATCGAAAGTTCCGCTTTGAAAAAAAGCTAACCCATCCCCGTACAAGCGTCCTTGCTCGATTCGAGCGATCTAAGCTCCTGATGGTTTCTCGCTCGAGTTGCTTACATTATACAGTAGCTCGTAGAGGTACTCGAACACTTGTAGTAAAATTTTATGAATACATTACGCGTGTAGCAGAAAACCTTTTAAAATTTTCTTGCCAATATAACGAGACGCGAGCGTCATTATTATATCGGTAAAAATTTGAAACCGTTCTGAAAATGTACGTACATAGAAGTTACAAGATATTTAATACGATTATACGCTTGGTAGAGTTTATCAAAATATCCCAACGATCAATTATTCGTTATATTAATAGGACAAAATATTGAACACGGTGTACCGTCTGTAATACTAATTATACGTTTAAGATGACTACTAGCGCGGTGTAATAATTTTCTACTGTGTTCGCTCGTAGTAAATATCTTGTAACTATTTTTTAAGCGTTTTCAGATTCGCTTGAAATTTTATCAAAACAACCTTGACAAGCTCGTCAAGATGAAATTTCATGATAAAAATGATGAAATTTCAAAATGTTTCCTACAATACACCCGATAACATACGCCATATATAATACATTTTAATACGTCGATATGTAGTACGCTTTATGTAATACGTTCAATATATACGTCTTCATATTGGTTTGAAATTTGATCGGTCGATCGCGACAGTCGTGTCTCGTTAGTTAGTGAAATTTCGAAATGTTTTATACAAAACATACGATATATACATAATACATTTTATTAGGTCAGTATAATAGTACGTTTTATGTTTGAAGCCCCTACCGATACGATCGTATAATACCTGGCAGCTGTTACAGTGTTAATGAAATTTCGAAGTGTTTTGTATAACATACGCGCGATATACCTATAAATGTTTTGCACGACAAGAAAGCACTTTGGTGAACCAGTGTAGCAGACATTATGCTGAATGGCGTCAGGCCATATTTCTTTGTGCTTTCCTTTTTTCGTAACGCTTTTTCTTCGTCGGTAAACCATGTCGGGCGTTAAAATTTTAAAAAACAAAGGGAAGATAAAAGGAGAAAAAGAGGAGGGAAAAGAATTAACGAACACCGCCGCCGTGGAAATGTTTTATAATTTAACAATGTTAATAAAAGATGCACGTCCCGGTCGTGATACACGACTATAAAAATGCATCGGCCACAATGTACTTTTATCAGGATAAAACTCGTATCGTATTTAATAACGTAAGAGCGCCTGCGGGTCGGTTAATGTTGATAACGCCGCAGACGTTTGCGAAATAGTTGGCCAGAAATTTGCGTCTCAAAATTTGCCACCGTATCGGCGTCGATTACGAATTTTAATAGCGTCCCTTGTGCTCTTGTCGCATAAATATCGCGTTTCTAGTAGGATTTTGAAATTACGACGAACGAGAAGGAGGACGACACGGCGAAACATTAACGAAAATCAAACTTTTTCGCTTTTGTTGTTCCACTTTCTTATTTCGCTTCTTGCTGTAATATGGAGTAATTATGATTAACATTCGATGTTTCAAGGTTTCATTTTCTCTTCCAAGGTATTCATTGAAATAAAGTTCGAAATTTATAATTGAAATAAATGAGCTTTCTAGCGGCATAATTACGAAGAAATAATCTAGTAATTTAGTAACTTTTCGATGAATTGAAAGTAACGAACGACTATGAATATCGTAAGATATGAAATGTGGATGTTGTGAAAGGTAGGTATATTCAATTGATACTACTAGAATATATCGATATCAGGTGTCTGTGGTTCCATGACAAACCGACGCAGTGATGTCAAAGGGTGTAAACGTAACAGAGGGTTGTAAATCGATTAGAACGGCAGACAAACGATGGTTACATAATCCGTTGGGAAGGGACACCAGCAAGATCGTGTCTCTCTGGTATTGTGCCTCTCTATCATTTTTCTAGTTTGCTGTTTCATTCCGAATTATTTTCTTAGATAATAATCGCTTGTTTCTAAGAAGAGTTTCTTTCTAGGAAAACGCGAGAATAAAGTACAGTATTTATTCAATTTAACTGATCAGTGTTTTAATGAAAACAATAGCGTACAAATACCTTTGGTAGCCACTGTATATTCAAATACGAAGGCATGGAATAAAATTAAATCTCAAAATCCATCACTTTTTCAGCAACCAGGCAGATATTCTGATAATCGAAAAGTTCGTTCAATCATTGTAACTTGGCCGATAGTTATAGGTTCTAATAGGTGGAAACAACTCGATAAAAGCGCAGAATCGATACAACGAAATATACGAAGTACGTAGAAACGTAGCGTGCAAACCAGAAAACGTCACGGATCAGTAATCGAGGTACGTGACAAAAAGCAGCCAAGGAATGAGCTTACCGACGATTAATCCTCGTGGGCGTTTCATCGCGATTATTATCTGCAATTAATATCGCGAAAGTATTAAAAAAAAAAAAAAAAAAAAGAAAAGAGAAATCCGCTGGCTCACGGCGATTGCCACAGTGTAAAAGCGTGATCGATACGTCGTCGTATTTTATAAATTACCGTGCATCCCCCTTTAAGCGTTTAGATCGCCGCCAGGGCGAATATATTCAAGCGGCCACGCTAAACGAAATGGAATGCCGATACTCACGCGACCTCCTATCTTTTCGAGAGCTTATTTCTTTCGTAGTCACGACCGCGTGAAAGTTCATCGCGTTTTCCACTTCGCTCTCGATGAAATTTACATAAAATTACCGCGAGCACGCGACACACGACGTTTTGTTATCGTTTAATTTTGTTCGCTGGAATTCCGTTAATTTTTGGTATCTTCATCGCGAGCCACAGGACGAAAGTCGGTGTACGATTACTTACATTGCCCTTCGTTCTCATACGTTTCGTTCGCGTTTCTTCCTCGTTCAAATTATTTCTCGAAAGACAAAGCCTCCTCTCGGTCTCATTTGCCGCTTCATTTTTTCGATGCACCATTAAGAGACTCGTTTTAAAGGTATGAATATGTTCACGTGTATTTCTCTCATCTCTCGGAAAGTTTTTCCTCATTTCGTTTTCTTCCAGCCAGTTCGGTTCGTGCGTCTTCCTTCGAGAGGCGGATCTCGAAAATGTTATGTTTTCTTTTTAACGTGTAATCTTCGTTCCTCTCGACTCTCCGCTTTTATTTATTCCTTCCCTTGGTTCTGTTATTTCTTAATGATTTCATTATACCGACTGTTGGTAGAGATCGTTATCTCAGAGTTTGCTCTGGTTTTAGATATTCTATGCTTCGTTCGAATACGACGCATGTTTGTCATGTTCAAAGCATACGAAATAAAAAGGTAGCAAGCAACGCGATCACTAACGAGCTGTCGCAATTTCTTTTTAAATAATCAATAATTTCTTATACATACATTTATATAAATAACATAAATATAATAATAATAAATAAATTTGATAAATATACATAAATTCCTCAATCAGATGAAAAACGAGAAATACGCCAAAAACAAAGTTTCCTTTGAATGTACGATCCTGTTAATACGATCATCAAATGAAATTTAGACTTTCAACGCGCTATCGTAATTCGTTTAACGAGATAAACACACAGAGAGTACTTTTTCTGATTACTCGGACGGGAGTAAGATCATTTCAGCCATTGTTGGAGCCATATTATGAGTCACGAGGAGTAGGAATCGTTCAAATGGACAAACTTACTTCTTTCTTTTTTTCCTTCCTTCCTTCCTTCCTTCCTTCCTTCCAGAAGCGTTTTAAGGTCTCGCGCGATGAATGCCGATGATCCTACGCAGCGTTCAAATATTTGGATCCCATGGCACGTACGATCGAAAAGGAGGCGCATTCTGCCCGAGAGAGCGAGTCAAGGAGGGAAGTCTAAAGCAGCAGAAAATTCCGGAATCGTCCCGGGAAGAAGTAAATCGAAGTGCGTAGACCAAAATGTACCTGACGACTCGAGACGGTAATCATACGTGACGTGAGCTTCGTGTAAATCGATTAAAGACGTTCGACTATTTTTATCAAGTGTAATAAATAATTTTCCATATTGGCTTCCCGAGGCAAGCCATCGTGTTTCGATTTCGAACTTGCTCTTTGCGTTTGCATTTTGACACCACGTTTCGCGGACACTGCAATTTACTTCTTCGAGGCAAAATCTGAAAATGTTCAAGCTGCGAGTGCAAAATTCAAACAGGATCGCTTATCGCGAGAATCCATTATGAAAATATATCAGCATCGTGGAAACTTAAAACGATTTCAATTGCAAATTGTGAAGATAATAATTACTCTAGGAAATTGGAATTGGTCTCATTGCAAAGAGTATACTTTTGCCTGAAAGAGAGCCACGAAGAAGTCAGAACTGATTTCTCTGCACTTTGAACCTCTTTTTACCAGGACACATATGAATTTGCCATTATCAGGCCTGTAAGTATGAAACCGGAATTTGCCTATAGATGGCCCTAGCTGATAATGTAGTTATCACTAAACTGCGTCATGGATGCCAAAAGTCTTTGTTGACATCTCACAAACATTTTCGATTCAGAACGATACAAGTTTCATACAACAGCATAGTTTGTAATAGCGTCGAACATGTCAAATTTTGTGCCTGGAAACTACGATTTGCGGACAGCATTAATTTTCTGTTACCATTTGAAGAAAACTGCTGCAGAATCGCATCGAATGCTTGTCGAAGCTTACGGTGAGCATGCTCTTGATAAATCACAGTGCTTTGAGTGGTTTAAAAAATTCAGAAGTGGCAATTTTGACGCGAGGAACGAAGAACGTGGAAGACCACCGAAAAAGACCACCGAGCTGTTAAAACCTGGCGAAACCGTTAATACTGAGCGCTACCGACGACAAATGATCGATTTGAATCGTGCTTTGCGTGAAAAATGACCAGAATATCAAAAGAGGCAACACAAAGCAATTTTGCTTCGTGATAATGCACCATCGCATACAGCAAAACTGGTCAAGGAAACGATCGAAGCGTTCAGTTGGGAAATATTTTTGCACGCGGCTTACTCACTAGACTTGGCTCCGTCCGATTACTATTTATTTGCATCGATGGGACACACACTTTCTGACCAGCACTTCACTTCTTACGAAAATGTACGAAAATGGCTCGATGACTGGTTTGCCTCAAAAGAGCGACAGTTTTTTTGGCGTGGCATCCACCAATCGCCAGACATGTGGGAAAAATGTATAGCTAGCGATAATCATTATCATACAATAAACGTGTATTTTCTATACAAAAATTCCGGTTTCATATTTACATACCTGGTAGTTGCGTGTATATATATATGTAGTTACTATGTCGAACATTAAAGTCAAATTCTCAGAATCACTGGGTCAAACTGTACATTTCACCCGACGATAAGTTGCTGAAATTGCTCGAATAAACATCGAATCCAAATATCAGATTTATTACCGGACGAAATATACGTTTTAATCCACGGATCTGGAGAATTTGACTTTAATATTCGACGTAATAACCACGTCCACGAAACTAAAGGCAAATTCATAGGAACATGTGATTAATATCTTGAGTTTCAAAGCATTGAAACCCTACACCACCGTATGAACCAGAGTAAGTCGAACTATCTCGTATTATACAAGATTTTAGTTAATTAAAGTCGAATTTAACCTCGAACTACATGCAATAGAACGCGTAATTTGATCATTTTTATATGTTAAGACGATACCTATAAGGAAATCGAAGGAAAGCTTCGTAAGATTAAAATTCTATTAAAAATATTATTTTTGACATCGGTAAAAGCGTAAGATTTAACTCGGCATTAATAAGGTAAAACGAAAAGAAAAAAAGGGAAAAGAGGAAGATATTTATATTAAAAACAAAATACAAAATTTATCAAATTAGTCGGGATATCTATAAGTACGTGAGATTTTTCCCATCGATGAACGAATAAATTAACTTCCAAACGGGATGACGTCGGTCTCGTGATATTAAAAAAAAAATATTACGCTGCAAACGGAACGGAAATATTCGCCAGGTTAATCTCGCGTTTGCGATATTTTCCAGAATCGGGAACGTTCTCGGGATATTCTGAAATCTTTATCGATCATCCCGGGGCGGGTACGGAGTAAACGACACGAAATGAATTACAATATTCGGCAGAGTGTTAAAACTCGTCAACCTTACTATCCATTATCCCCTTCATTAACAGGACTTTCTTTTTTCTTCGCGGTGCGAGCCTACAGCGTCGCTAATCTTCGCGCAACAAATAGGTACGCCGCCGCCAGAATATTCGCTGCCTGAATTAAATGAAATTAAACGAAGCTACTTTAACCGCTGTTCCGCGAACCATAGAATCGAATATTTCTTGCACCGTCGTTGTATCTTCGCCTGTGATCGCGAAAGTAAAGAGGACGTTACGTTTCTAGGGATTTTTCGAAATGTCGATATATCAACGATTTCGTCGAGAATAAATGGCGATGTTAAAAACGAACGAAACGACTTTCCTGTTACGCGGAAAGTTGGAGTTGCGTGAAGTATTTCAAGGGCTTTTTCCCTAATATAGTGGCAGGTATCACGATAAACCGACGGATGGGATATGAAGTTGCGTCCGCGGAAATTAACACGCAAGTCAAACATGAAAGTGTATGCACGCTGTTTACATTCAATTATAAAGTATCAAAGTAGCACAGCGGAGCAAGTTATTTAAGAAAAGCAACTTTATAAGAGCAACTGCTCTACATGCGACTGAATTTATCAGTCGAAGCACACACGTCGTTACGTCGGTTAAATTATCTCGTTAAAAATTAAAATTATATTTTACCATTATACAAAGAACGATCATTTGCCTGTCCTAAAAATGAAACGACGGTTTATATCGTAGCTGAGTTAATTGCATTAAATAGAACAATAACGTTAAAGGTAAAACTCATCGGGTATAGTAATTTACATAAAGAATCTTAATCACGCGATACGCGGAGAGGAAACGTTTTACAAAATCGTTGAAATTCTAGAAAATAATGGTACGCTCCTCGGCAAATGGACGTAGCAAACTAATTTCTTTAATTAACTGAAACTAGTTTTTAAAAGCAGGATAAATTCTCGCTATTATATTTTATATTCACCGTCGAATCTCCGTATTTATGTAAATTTAATTCTGTCACGAATTGTCCCCGTTAAAGCTTATTTTCGTTATTACCTTCGTGCAGGAAGGATTACCGCGCGAAAAACGATAGTAAAGTAACAGAGGCAGAGTTTTCATGGCAAATCAGGAAGATTTTACATAGAAAAATCAGAAGTATCGTAAACAGAAAGGTATCGCGAAGGGAATAGGCGAAATAGATCGAAGTTTTATAGCGAAAGCTGTCGAATTTGTTCGGCGAAAGTGATAAAGAGACGAAAATGGAACCCATTGACGGCTTTATTGCGACCGACTCTACATTATTCGAACAATCAAATGTAATCAGGACTCGGCGACCTCGGTGGGCGAGAAACTTTCCCCAACTTCGGACCAAGTTATAATCGAAGTCAACTTAATAGAGTTTGGGGAAGGAAACTGATAATTAGGACATCGGTTCTCGATACTCTGCCACCCCTTAATCGAATGGCACTCAGTTAAGTAAATATTCGAACGATGTGTCAATTTTGCGGGTCATATTGCTCTTCTGCCTCAATTTCGACCATTATTTTTCAAACCGCTCGAATAACAAAAAGAAAAAAAAAAAGAGAAGAACAATGTAACAAATTAAATTTTCTTTACGAGGTAAACACACAGAGGTTGGCCAATTTTTATACTAATTTCTATTGCGTTAATTCGATTCAAGATACGATACAACGACGACGATTCTGTACAAGCGGAAGCAGCGAACGAAAGTGGCAATGAAAAGGTGACTTCTAATGCCAAAGCATTCGTTAACATTCGAAAAGCAGCTTCGATGTTTCGAAGTACAAAACGAACGTAAACCTATGCAGTTACTTGTGTCGACAAAGTTATGTGACTTGGCAGCTAGAAAGATACAAAGTCCGTAGATATTCGAAGAATCTGTCGACTAATTTTAATCCGTTGATACTCGAACGATTAAGATTTCATATCGTAAGATCGATCAGTTCCATTATCCTTGTCTTCCTATTAGTTCGAGAATAAGCGACGCTCTGGTGTATTCAAATTTGTCAGCTTGTAGGCAGAATGTGTCTTCTGTAAAATGGGAGGAAAAGTTTGGTGACGGAAAAGAGTGGTTTAAAAAGTGGTTGTGTTTGTAATTTAGCGCGTAAATCGGTCGCTGCGGTAGACGCGGAAGGTGTTAATGGGAAGCGATCCGACGTCTGCGTCATAGCCGAGGATATATATGCGGGAGTATATTGAAATTGTCACGTGACAGAGTATACACAACAGGCGGCAGAATACGCCACAGGGAGACACGTGAAACGCGGCAGAGCGTGAGTGTGCGCCAGGAATGGCACAATGGCAACGGCACTCGACTGACAATGAGCACGAGTGGAGATGTGCTCTCCCATTGGACCGTCTTGACGTACTACACACCACCGACACTACGAACATTGGGTTAATGCGCCATTGTCCTCCGTGCGTACCTGCCGAGGATTACACGCGCTCGCGAGCGAACGAGCGAGCCTTACCGCTCCCGTAAGGTGATTACATAATGCATATACATGCGGATACCTGCGTTCCACCGGATTCTGCCCTACCCTTTCAGCCGACACACGTGACCCTGGCCTCCAATCGTTGCCGCTTTTGTCTACCGTTCGTGGATTTAGTCAACGAAATTACCGAGAATTCTCTATTGTTGAATTAACCGACGGATTTACAGGAGAAACGGTTCTTATGGAATTTGTTGATTTGTCTTTTTTTATTTTAAAGTGAGAATTTCAATATCCTAGCCAGGATGGAAATTAACGATGAAACGATGCGCGGCCGAGCGAAACGAATTAAGCGATCGTTTTATATACGATACGAAGATACGAATGGATTGATGAAACGAATTAATCGAGCAACTCGTAACAGAAGCGATTCTCGTCAAATTGTTCAATTTTAATATCGAGCTTTCTAATATTCCAGTGGTATTAAATTAACGATAGAGTGAGTTATCTCTTGATTCAGTATCGAAGAGAAATTTAACGTATCTACAAATAAAATTCTCTAGATGCTTTTATAAATTTATCATTTATTTAAACGATAGTTGTATGATATCATTGTAAATTCGTTCAAGGTAATCGTGCGATTTATTTATTCGTGTATCGTGTAAATGTTTTTTTATTAAAAGCTGAAATGTAGTGGACAGATATTAAAGATGTCATTGATCAAAGAACGTGAATAAGTATCTTTCTTGCTACGATACCTTCGATTAGTGCAGGGAGCGAAGATGTGAAAGATATTTAAACATAGTAGCGTGACACAATCACGACCGAATCAATACTCGATCTCCTCGAGGTCGAATAATATTCTTCCTATTCTGTTCAATTTTAAAGTTTCTTGTTTAACTTCATAATTACGATATCAATAAACAAAATAAATTAAATTCCTATTAATCCTGTATGCCTAACAAAGAACACGTATTAGAAGAGAATAGCTAGAATTTATCTAGTTCTTCTTACTTTGTTCAACATTTAGCTTCATAATTACAGTAAGGACAAACTTGATTAGATTCCTATTAATCCTGTATGCCTCAACGCCTATCAGAGAACACGTATTAGGACAAAATAACTAGAATTCACGTGGCTCTTCTTACTCTGTTCAACACCTAATTTCACAGTTACGGTAAAACCAAATTACATTAGACTCCTATCAATCCCGTATACCTGAACGTGTATTAGAGAACACGTATTAGGACAAAATAGCTAGAATTTATCTAGCTCTTCTTACTCTGTTCAACACCTAATTTCACAGTTACGGTAAAACCAAACTAGATTAGACTGCTATTAATCCCGTATGCCTGAACGTGTATTAGAGAAGACGATCGTGATACGGATAGGAAAACCGTTCCGTATTATTTTCAATTAACGGCGTATCCAGCGGCACATTCGTCTCCGTTATCGATCAGCTGTTTCCTCTTCACTGTGCTTTTCTCCGGGACGTCCGGCTGTACGGCCGTCGACGTGCCACGTTTCCGCATTGCGGTCGGGAATAAAGTCGAGCGTCGTCGCGGTTTAAGGAGAAGCTTTCGTGGCTACCTGTCAGAAGGGCAGCTTAATGAAAGAGCAGAGGGGCGTCTCTCCTTAATGGCCTCGACTTATCCTCGAGACAATCTTCTTCGCCATCCGACTGCCCCGACCTTACAGTAGGAGAAGGCACGCGATTCTTTCGCGCTCGACGCGCCCACGTAATGCCATTACACGCCGCGCGATCCTCGATGATCTACAGTCTCATTTCTGGTCCGTTTGCATCGACGGAAAATTGCTGCTCGCGGAATGATCGAGTCGAGCTTTTAGTCTCCACTTGCGAAATCTAAACTATTTTTCTCTCCTATCCCGAACCACTGACCTCGTTTCTTCGATTAACTTAATCCCCAAAGTGATATTAGGTGATATTACCTTCTGGAAGGTAAGGAGACGTCGGATAACGCTGTCGTATTAAGACTCACATGGGTTGGCCCCTTTTACGATTGTTATTACGGTTCGTGAGGGCTTTGCACGTGGCGTACACACGATTACTTATTTTTCGCCGATATCGTGTGAAGAAACTCCTTACATATAATACGTTGTATAAATTGAAAGTTGATGGACAAAATATGGAAACATTTACGACCACAAATTAATAGCGAAAAAACATAGGTCTGCCTGTAAGTACATCTGTAGGTGATTCAACGTTATACAAATCCCATTTTTGTTAAGTGTATGCTCACTTTTTCGCTCTCATCGTATACAAGACATTTGATATTTACGTATTATGAGTCGGTAGTTCTACCATTAATTACTCTTGTATTTAGTTTATTAATTTATTAACACGACGAATTAAATAACGGGAGTATTACGCGGAAACGCAAAGACGTTGAACCGTCCGTCAATTTTTTCTCCAGGCAGGAAGTTGTTTTTACTCCGTCAGACAGTTCGAGTTCCGAGTTTACCCAGCGTAAGCCGAGAACAAGACTCCCTCTCTTGATTCAGGCTTGAGTAAAGACGCGTGGAACTACGGGGCCAGGTGGTTAACTAACTGCGAGCCGGAGCCATTAGCATTTATAGTGCAAAGTTGTTCGGGCGTTAAATCCACTTTACGTTTTATACGTTTTTCTCTTGGCACGCGCGATCCCAATCTGTAATTACCCTCATGGAACACTTTCGAATGACTACCGACATGGACGCGTTATAATTTGAACGTTAAATCACATTGATTAATTTCGCGGCTAATTTCGCTACGGTCGCTGTGACCGCCAATTAACAGGATTTAAGTATTTACAGCGGCTACAAAAGGTATCGGCACGTATCGGTATTTCCCAATGGAACGTTTTTCTATCTGGCTTTGCATTTTGTTTCCACGGTATCGAGTGTTTGTATTCGTATTTTCTGGCCATACGTTACAATTATCATTAAGCGATACGAAATTCGATATACTTGGATTTAAGTGATTAATAAAATATGTAGATGCTATATAGTAAATGCAACAACAGTGTAACTTCTTTTTGCAGGTTTGCGGTATTGTTGTTAATTCATCGATGGAAGAAGTTAAATGGAGATGGAATATGGTTTACAAAGCTCGTATCAATTAGTCGCTACGTTTATGTATTAACACGTTTATAAATTCGATTTTCGTAATCGAATATCATTGATCTTGTTACGAAGCATTGTAGCAAGTTCTATATTATTTAAATTATTTAAATCTACCGGTGCCTTAATATACCGTAATCATAGTAACTTTGTACGAATGAATAGTTTCTATCGATTGGTTTCTCTTGCTTCCGGAATACGCTTAATCTATTTAAGTAGAAAAGGTGCGACCTGTTCGGACGAAGGATAACTGTGATCCTAATAACTATACTACTTACGTGCAACTACAGAAAAAAGATTTTCCAAATACATTCTCAGGTATTAGAAAACTGTACAAGTTGACAATATCGTTAATAAATAATTTTTGAAATGTCATTTCCTCGCTTCAAATAATCTCTCCTTAGTAATATATCGATTTTACACATCTCGGAAAATTATCACAAGTATCAGGTTGTCCGAAAAGTTTCTTTCGTTTTATGAGGAAATGATAGACGCGCAACGTTTTCTGTTTTACATCATTTTGTCGAATTGCGAACGATCCATTTTGTTCCGTTGAGATAAACACTACGACATTTCACACATTTGGTTTCACGTTTGTACGAAGGTGCACTGTTGTAAAAAACACGTTTGCGAAAGAAAGACACTTTCCGGACAACCTAATATATTTCATACGATGCTGTTGCCTAGAAATATTTATTAACGAACGGCTTAAAATTGTTAGTTGCAAACAAACTCTAGGGAAAATTGTTTTATCCGCGTTTACACGCAGAAGAATTTTCCTGCTCAATAATATCGCATGAAAGTGAAAATAAGAAATATATTATTAGCTGTTACATGATATCACGGTGGAAATCTTACTCTGTTCTCTATTTTGAAATCGTCATTTATACAATCGTGACAAACAATAATTTTTCTATTTTTCTTCTTTAATATTGAAGTTTTATCGCTTAATTGCCACGTTTAAATTACATTTGTCTGACTTTATCGAGTCCTGAAACAAGGAAGATATATTTTGAAGTGGAATGTCATTCACGATACTCATGAATGCGACTTTCTTTGATGATAGCCTCTTAGGTGAAACCGGCGAATAATCTTCATTAATATTATATACAATAAAATACGAGACAGCAAACGATTAATCCGCAGAAAATATAAAATAGTAGCCATTGTTTCATTACTTTTAACAGTGTCTCTGCGTGTTTCAACTCGACGTGGTTGTTAAACAATTTCGTCGCACGTCTCTTGTAACGAACTATAGCAGAATTCACACTTGTAACTTTTGATATCGAACGTGCAATCGAACGATTAAATCAACGAACATTTCTACAATGTCTGCGCGCCCCTACCGCCAAATTACGCAGAATCGCGAGCAACTAGAAAGCCGAAAAATGCTATTGGAGTTTGCTGATTCAAGTTTGTTTATTATCCAGAGCGTAATTCGACGAGGACGATCAAATAAGGGTGAAACATGGGCGGACATAATTACGGTGAAAAATTGGCGGGTAGGATACGCGTCCGGAACGCGTCGTGTGTTGCCCGCGAGGGATTTTCACGAGTTCGTCAGCTGTCACATGGTCACGCCTGCTCCTCTTTATAATTCCATTAAAAGGAAACTTGGAAATTTCCCAGCGGACTCGTCACTCTCGGTAACTTTCTGTTTCGCGGCCTTTCGTACAGGGGGAAAACGCCGCGTCCAAAGGGAGAAGCATGACCTCGAAAGCTACGCTCCGCGTTCTGATGCACCCTACGCCGAAATAGAAGCCCGGACACAAAAGTGCTCGAACAAAAGATCCGCTTACAAATACCCGAAATAATCTTATCCGCCTCTTTTGTTCCCTTGTTTCGTCTGGTTCGTGTTATTCATTAGCTTCGATGCTTTTTATCGTCTCGTTATTATACATTAGGAGAATAATTAATTTTCTTACTCAAAGCACGTTCAATGCGAGAAGGTATCCGTGGCGAACGTTGAAAACGATTTTGTTATACCTGGCTTTACTTGGAAGATGTTTGAAACTTACGTTGAACTGTTGAAAAGTGTTTCGAGAAAGTAACGTCGATAAAAATGGTTCGATTTTCCTGACTCTCGATACGAAAACTCATTTGTAGTGTTTTATTGAAATTACTTTTATTTCCAAAGGCTAAGTTACGTTACCTCGTCGTCAGAGTTGACGCATCTTTATAAACCAATATACATGGATCTAGTTTCATTTCGGATTAAATGTTGTAAATATCTTTTCAGTTAAATTATATAATTTTTTAGTATATATCGTTGAATAAAGTTCGAAGGGTTTTCCAGCCGTTTCGTGTCTTATGCAGATTCAAAATGTTTAGTTAAAGCTTGAAGAGCTTAAAAATTTCGTAATACATCGATATGTCGGTTCAGTATTCAAAGCACGTACGATACTAGGTAAGATAAAGATTTATAGAAAGGAAACGTAACAGTCGGTCTGATGTAAGTAGCTTTTAATAGCACGTTCGCGTATTTATATGTAAATAATTGTTGGCTCGTCCATACCGACTTTCATCTCTAATGAAGTTACATTTTTATTAGTCGCGAACTCCTTAATTATTTTGCGTTCGGTCGTTATAGTTAGCGTTGCCATCTTGGCGACATTAAAACTCTATGCAAATCGACTTCGCTGTTAAATATATTTATAAACAGGAATTATTACTCGAATATTCGTACGCAATTTCTACGTTTAATAATGTATGGGAATAATATACGAACGTTAATTACACGGCAGTGTATGCTGTACAATTGTAACAAATCGGCAAGAAGTCTAACTGAAATTTGCAATTTCATGTAAATTTAATCGTTCGGCGCTTCAAGCTTTTAATTAAAACGCCACTTTTTACGTGATATTTAAACTAAATTATATACAATAGAAACGCATTAATCAAAAAGAAAGAATAAATAGAGAGGGAGAGAGATAGGAAGCCAGCACAAACAAATCAGAATTAACACGAATGTAACCGTTTCATTACTAAAACCATGTACTTACTCGGAACCATGCAATTCTGCATCATCAACACGAAACGCCCAGAGGCAACGCTTCCTCCTACAAGCAAAGCATACTCAACCCCCTAGTGTTTCGCTGCCCTTTGCGGCATGTAATGTTCAACGATAAATCGAAAAACAAAAGACGCGACAAACGACACTCGTTTCAACGCGGCGACGCTTAAAGTTACCGTACACACATACACACGATAATTCCTGTGCGCAAATATTTCTACCTGTTATTACAGTTCGCCACGCGAGACGTTACTTTGAAAAACGAATGTATCACACGTACCGCTCGTGCGCCCTTCGACGTGCGTTACGAAAAATAGCGCATTTCGTTTGTACTAAGAAAGAAAGAAGCTTGTCTCGAAAAAGAATAAGCTTTCCTTTGACGCGGATTCCATGTACGTTTCTTTCATCCTCCGGTAGATGCTCGCCTTTAAACCATCGAAAATCTTCTCAGCCGGCTTTTCTTATCGTTAATAAATAGTAGCAGTAATAATAGAAACGTTCGATTTTAGCGAAACATCCTGTAGTTTCTGTCGAGGTTGAGGTTGACTGAATGAAGAGCGAGTGAATGAATTTGTAATAGAAAAATATATTGAAATAATTAAAGGTATAAGTATAAGTTTATGCTGATTCAGATCCTTAGTCTCTTAGTGTTACTATACAATGAAATGATAGGGAGCACGTTCATATATTTATAGCAAAAGGACCAAAAAAGTTAAGCTCATAGCTTTGGCTAGAAGCTACAGGGAACACAAATAGAAATCTGTTTATTATTTTCTTTGTTCCTAGACCTTGCAACCCAAAACATAACGTATATTCAAGGGTACAATAATATGCACCTTTCCTTATTTAGAATATTTCTGCGTAATAGCAGTCACGGTTATACATAAATAAAGATGTAGAGTTTTTCTTGAAGTAGTTACTTCGACAGTTTTAAATACCTGGTTTTACTCATGCTCGTGGGATTTTCAGTCGAGTATAGTGAGATATGCTAAACCAAATTAATTAAGTGGCACTTAAGGATATTATCTGTTGCAGCATCAATTCAGTTAAGTGTACCATGTATTCAGCGATGATTAACAACACCTTTTCCCTGTTTATCACATGTTCGTTCGTTGTAACATTTTCACTTTATTCCTAGCGACTGTTTCTTATAACTTTCGTTTCTTGTACCATTATTCGTTGCAACATACCTTACCGTATTTCTTTTTTCTTTTTCAGGGGAATCTATTATTTTCTGATTGCATAAGGTGCACTTAAGGTTCCTCGTATACGGTGTCTCTTACCTTCTGACTTTTTCTACCATGAGAAATATATTCAGCGTTCGATTCTTTTTTCTTTCACCATCCAGCCATCTCAGCGTTCCACCGTCGCTATACACCGTCAATATTACAGTCTCGATTATCACAGTAAATAAGTCATAAAGGATAAAAACAGAACGTTGACAAAGTACAAAAACGTATTGTAGTATCTTGTACTACTATGTTTATTATAGTTTATTTATAATAAATGGATTAAACAGGAAACGATGGTTATTTAACGTGAACCAATCACAAAAACGTATTATAATTAAGACAACTAGATAATTAATTAGCAACTCTCGTCACCACGGATTCAGCTCTCTCTCAACAACGCTAGCAACGCTATCTCGACAACGCAATTCTCACTCTCTGGCTTCTCAACTCATACTGCTGTTAATTCGTTTATCGTCCCTTAGCAACCCCTTGTCTTTTGTCTTAGCCTCGTATCTTTTGTCTTAGCCCCACCACGCACGTGCTCAGCAACCGCTTGTTTGTAATTCGCACGACACCCCCCAGGCCCCTCGTCCACGATACTACAGTATAGGCAGAAACTATTGGAAATACAAAATCAAATATACATACATAATAAAAGTGCAACTGAACTGCTATATCCATAGAATTATAATAAGCATGTACGCAGTCAGTAGGGAATTGCCACTTACGTACTTGTACTTTGGATTTCTCAGTGTTCGCACCAAGCTTCAGCGCGCTTTTCGTTTTCAACCACCTAAAATTGAACGAGCGGGGGAATGGAAAACATCAACAAGGAAAGGAGAACGGGAAAAGGGTGGATGGTCAAACGACAGCGTCGACACCTCGGTTAGAGCAAAAGCCCGACCTGTTCGACGTCCCAACCTCGAATGGACACCAGTGAGTCGGCAGAGGGTCGAAGAAGATCTGCAGAAAGTAATATTAATAGCTCGATATAAAGGGGATAATCCACGCGGCTCTTCTCCGGCTCGCGCTATTTGTAACGATCAATACGGCAGGGCCGTCCGATCGCTCGTTTTTCAAGCAATGGCACCGGGCATTTTTCGCTCGCCTAATAATCCGGGGGTGGCCCGTGAAAAACTGGCCGGATACCCTCCTTGATTCATTTAAAAGGATATTCATATTGCGCGGATCGAACGACCCACCATTTTTCATCCAACCGGCCTCATCTTTTTTTTTCTCGTTGGCATCACTGGAAGGGTATAGTTCAGGAAATGCGTCAACACGTGCGTGTACAGCCCCTTTTTCAATTTTCTTTCCTCTTCTTTGCATCGCCATATACTCTTTGACGCGACCAACAGGGTAAGAGAGGATAAATTCTACGAAGAATAATTCTAGTATAGGGTAGAATCCTTGGGGGAGTCTCTGGGGTAAAATATATAGTAGCTCGTTATGGTGTTCGAACAGCAGAAAGATTTTATTATGCGTGTTGTATGAAACTGTTTAAAATTTTATTACATCGCGATAATATGCATAGTACACTATATTTACATCGTAATCACGCGAGACGTACGGATTATGCAGGTTGTCCGAGTTTAATCGATTCACGAAAATATCTTCTGCATTGTACGTTATTCGAAAAAGTGTTTCGGATAGAACTTACTTCGTTTCGAGGTGGGACATCTTGCGAAGCTCGCAAATCATCTCTAAGGTGGCTGTTCCTTTGAAATTTCATGGTTTTTTTTTTAATGGAACTACGCGTCTTTTTATAAATCATTCGATGTTTTTTTAATTCGCAAAAAAGCGTTAAGGTACTTGGATCGAGAAATGATTAGTACAGAAGATATTTTAACTTTAATCTTTATGCGTTTATGTTTACGTTCTCCTTGTCTTTTATATACTCAGCTTGATGAAATTAACATTGAAGTACATTTTAAAGTAAGCATTTTCAGATACAACTATAATACCTTTTCGTGGAGAATTAACAACTGCATCGAGTGGTGTACAAAAAAATATAAAAAAAAGTTCCACTCAGAAGAAGACAAAGGTCATCTTAGGATCTCGAAAACACCTGCACCTGACCTAAACTGAAACAAATCTGACGGTCACCATAAGACGTTCCCCTTGAAACAGGACAAGTTTTATTTGAAACCCTTGTTCGAATAATCTATAGTTTAGAAGATACTTGCATGGATCGATTAAAATAACGCACCCTGTATATAATCATATGTTATATTACAGCAATATTCTCTATAAATAAATATATAATATTGTAAAAAGAAAAATCTGAATTTCGAAGCAATTCGAGGAAAAGGGACAAATGCTTTTAGATAAATAACTTGCTAAATAAAAATGCAAAGTATCGCCCAGTAAAATAACTCGTCAGATATAGAACTCTTAGTCGTCATCCTATTGCAGTTATTGTAATATTATTGTTTTACATCTCAAAGTGGAGTGGCGCAATTACGATGAACGAGGCAAGTTTGAAGATCGGCGAAGAATCATCGGTTAAATAAACGAATAGCCAATCAGGCTTTAATCTTTTCTTTTTCGCGATGACGCCGATTCACGTCGATTTCAGACAGCCACGAAACGCGGAGATGTCAAACCAGAGAAAAGATAGCATCTAAAGTGCGCGATATATGAACTTTGCGTGCTGGTACAATATGCCTTTCTACTTTTATATCGAAGGATGTTGCATCTCGTTTATCTGATCGACGGAAGGTTAAGTATAATTACACGCAACTAATTGCTTATCTCTCACGATCGATCGTCGAACTCTTCTCAATGCTGGAATTTATTTCTAGTTATTATAAATAGAGATTATGCAACGTATCTTAATACACGAAAACTCGAAAGTTTATTCTGTCGATCCAAGGTGATAAGATTGTCTATGTTTGCTTCTCTTGTAGGATAATAAAAGAATATTCTAATAGAATCTCTAATTTCTGTTCGGTACCGTTTCGATGGTTTTTAAATAAATATTTTAATTCCTCATATAGAACTGTGTTTAATTAAGTATGTCTCTTGGGAGCCAGACTGACCTAGTCCACTTTTCACGCAGTTATCAGTTTCACGCTATCCAGGCACATAATTAACATTGAACAGCTGAAAAAAGAAATCTTATTTTCATAAATTTGCTTATCGCAAACGGACGGCACGAATAACCACAAATTCTAAGATAAATTAAAAAACGAAATAATATTTGTAATCGTCGTTTTTCTACGCGTTTAAACCGGATTTGATGAAGATGGCCTCCGAGCGATTCAAATCGTGAAGTTATAAAGATGGATTTTATAAAACTATTTAATTTTCATTCGACCATAAGTCAGAAGGCACATCATTTTCAATAATATATCGCTATATCAGCAACCTGTGTGTACTAAAACGACCCACAGATACCGTAGAACGGTATTTTTAATTATCGTTAAGTCAACACCGACGAAAACGTGCCACGGACATTTATTCGAAGTTGTCATAGAATTCTCGCGCGAATCATCTTTTCCAGTGCTTTATATCAACATAGAATGATTCATAGAGAAAAATGTGACGTTACGTTTGCTCGATATCGGCCCACCTGTCGTATCATCGTTTGTTGCTTGATAATATTTTTTTAATAGCACTGCAACGAGAAAAGAAAGTTGCGAGATCGCGATAACACAACCGGGCGAGAGCAATATAACAGTCGGCAGCGATCGTAAAACGAAGTGGCGCGTAAACGACGCCAAGCGCCGGCATATTGCCACGTGGATAATTCGTTTTGCAACGTCTTAAAGGCTACGCCCGCGCCTCCACGCGTTCTTTTTATGCCACCGCTGCCGTTGGCAGAAAATTCTCTCCGGTTAGACGATTAAATCAAAAGAATCCGTGAGACTCTTAAATTGCCGTTTCTAGAAGACCATTACTTTTTTTTTCTTCTCGGCGAGCTTGTTGCTTCTACCTTTCCCCCTTTCTTTTCCCTCTGAATATCTGTCACGAGATGGAAAATCACATTTTCATGTAAATCGTCTGACTTGTTTTCATCGTGTCTTCGAATAGAAAATTAAATTATAAATGCAGGCCAGCGAAATTTGCACGACAGAATTTCGTTCCGCGTGTCTTGCTTAAGCAAGAATTTCTTCGTAGCTATGAGTCGCTTAAATCGTATTGTCGGCGTGCCACTTTTATCACCACTCTTCGCAATTATTCGTAAAACTGAAGCTTGAAAATAAGAAATTAACTATTGCTGACTGAGAGTGCCACGTTCAATCAATGATACTATATTGTTATATCGAACAAGAGCTGGCAATTTCGTATTATCAATTCTTTCAATATACAGGGTGGTTGGTAACTGGTGGTACAAGCGGAAAGGGGGTGATTCTACGCGAAAAAATAAGTCGAAAATATAGAATAAAAATTGTTCGTTTGAGGCTCTGTTCTCGAGAAAATCGACTTTGAATTTTCGCCCGGTACGCGTGCACTTTATCACGCCTCGTTACAACGGATCTCACTGTAGATCGTTGTCTCGATGGAAAAATTAAAAAAAAAATTTTTTATTCTATATTTTCGACTTCTTTTTTCGCGTAGAATCACCCCCTTTCCGCTTGTACCACCAATTACCAACTACCCTGTATAATATACAGATAATATAATATAATATTGAGGAAGATTTCTCGTAAAATACATGTTCCTAAATATAAAGAAATGACGCAGAATATTTGTGTGTTGATTCACGCTGATCACGTTTGAGCGCACAACGTCAATATTAGTTGGTGAAATAATTTTTCCGTAAAAATTGTGTCGGATAGAAATGTTACATCGGGCTGGTATAATAATTCGAAATTTCAATAAATAGGGCGTAAAATGTCGATGAATAAACCGCGGGTCGTATTCGCCGGTATAACGATCGCAGGTGAAGTATTCCACCTACACGAAAATGCAATTAAACCGTCGTATTTCAAAATTAAACGCGTCTAGTCCCTCTAGATTAATGCGAGTCGCAGCGAGATGAAGTTCATTCTCGCGAGCGCTCAAATACGCCGCGAATATTATGCGAATTCCACGACGCGCGTATTTTACATCGGCGAATCGATGTGCATTAACGATCAAATTACTAGGAGCATTTTTTAAATTTCCTACGTTTCGCGAAATCAAGCTTTTCAGTGGCATATCCGCGCACGGTATCTGATATTTCGTATTTAGAATGTATTTCCGCGGTGAAATCGTATCCAACGATGATTCGCAGATAAAACAGCTTTTTATTATCGAAGCGATTCGGATTCCCGCTGTATTTTATACATTTTACGCGCTGTCGAAAGTTTTACTCTTGATGCTGATTTTATTGTATGTGAAATAATCGATCGTTATCGATATCGCGTGCGCGCTTCTTTCGCGTCAAAAAAAAAAAAAAAAAAAAGAAAAAAGAAAAGAATAAGACGATTGATTCGAGGTATAACATGAAAGGTTTTCCCATTTTTAGTATTAAACGAACGAAGGAAGCGGAATGAAATTTTTCGCATCGGGATTTTTGGAAAAAGGTACTAAGAGTAAAATATTAATAATTTTTCGCGATAGAGTTAATATTGAAAACAATACTTGACCATGGCGGTAGTTTTATGTATAGCGACCGACTCGTCGAATTAAAAATATGTGAAACCGTATAAGAAAAAAAAATCTAAAGTAAGTGGAGTTCCGGAAATAGTCTTGAAATCGAGTCGATATTAATAGCCCGAATAAAACGAAAGAACTATTCATAACCGGGATGTAACTGGTAGAAAATTCTGCTCATAGGTTCTGCAATGAATGTAAAATGTTACGAAAAAGTTAATGAATCGTTTCTTTTCGAGCGTTGGATGAAAGATCGTTTTTCTTCTGCTATGACAACGGATACCCAATGGTACGTTAATTACGCAAAAATTTTTGACGCAAGAAGACACTGCCATACTTCATTATCTATTCGCTTAATCTTTCCCCGATTCATTTTCTACGTTGGAAATTTTCTACGGATTTTCTTGAGAAATTTGTTAAAGAACGGAAACGTGACTAAAAGATGTAGATTTCAAAGCGATAAACCTCGCAGTGATAAACAGGCAAAATTTATTAAACGCATCTTCTAATGTTTTACAACCTCGTTCCTGAAACTCGTAGATCGTATCGTGTGAATATGATAAAACATTGTAAAGGTTGTCCGAGAACGAGTGAGAAAGCCTTCGAGAACTTATCTAGCAAGCTATTTTAAGTGAAAAATATTACACGAACGTACATTATATTCTCACTATCTATGTAGTTATAATAGCGTAAAGTTCTACTGTTCCCGTATAGCGAGCTTGCAAGTTTATTTCGATGCGATGTTTGTATTTAAGCTCGGGGGACACATATTCACCATTTATCATAAAACTGAATCGGATATAAATATCTCTGGCCCTTTTATATTCTTTTCATATTTATATTGTATTAAATTTGCAAATTTACTACGATGGCAGCTTGAAATTCGAAACTGTTATATTATAATAGCAAGATCTACGTGACATTTACAAGCTGCGGATCCTTTTAAAAATAACATCCGACGAAATAAAAATTGCTTTCGCATCTTTGAACATCATTCTCTCCTCGATTACGCTTAATCGTTACTTTTGCCATGTATTAATATCAATTTCAAAATTATCGACCTATGACGTTATTTATAAATGTTTATAGGACGTAGTAGCAGCAACGAATGGTATTATTTAATGTGACGCGGTAAATTGAAAAAAATACGAGGTAAGAGCAAGAGATTAAAAAACAATAAAGACGAAAACATGGGGATATAAAGGAGACAAGGGAGGAACACTCTTATAGGTTTATTTTTTCTCATGCCGGAACTCCCATTAACGTCGATCGTCAAACGATGCTGGAGTAATTCGTCCGGCCTTTAATCGCCCTTCGGATGGTTTATTTTATGAACGCACGCCGTTCTAAGTAAAAGTAGATATTGACGCGTGCACGGTTTAGGAAAAGCAACTTTTTTTTTTTTTTAACTTTCCATGATGTTGCCTTTTTCCAACGGTTCAATATTATTAAACTTTTGCATTCGTCTATCAATACGATTTATTATTAATTTTTATTATCAAAAAAAAAAAAAAAGAAACGTCATTTTCGTCTCCTACCCTAATTAAAAATTTTGATCAACACGAATATCATCTCGCTGCTATTATATCTGAGAAATTTTTATTAAAATCAATCTGTGACGCGTTTCAGAAATGTTGATTAAACTCGATTCACAAGCGATCTAGAAAATTTCAAATAATACCTTCAATTCGTAACGCGTAATATGAATTTTCAATCAACTTTATGAATGTTCTTTTAACATAGTTGTTTTAAAAGGAAAAAAAAAGAACCGTTGGCTTCTGTGACCTACAAACAACCTAGACCACGAAGACGAGAGCCGACTACTTTTGATCTCTCTACCGGCATTGAATAATAAACGTTTGGCCGCGGAACGGGTCAAGGGGAATGTATTCCCCTCGGAAGGTGTATTTTTATAGAGAACCACTTGAAGAGCGACAAACGGGCGTGCCAGGGACGTACGATATTTATTTATAACCCTTGTCGCATGAATTTCACGATATGCAGACGAAAGCACCCCAGGGAGCGGGACGTGTTTCCATCCAGACTACCGGCCACTGGGTCGATAAATAGGAACCCGCAAAACCATTCACCCAATCCACTGAATCTTCTTTCTCTTCTTTGTTATTACGGTCGTCGAGTGATCGGTCGACTTTAGTACTCGCATGCGAAATTCTTTATCGAACATCCGGGATTTTTGCCAAACTACGATCAAAATTCAAGAAACTGGATATTTTGACTTTTCTATGCTTGCAGTATCTACGTGTGATGGAAGTGTCCCGTAGATGGAATTTTACTGCGAACAAAGAACGCGGATAAATGTATTTTCTTTGATCGATAGTTTACAGTTGCTTTAAATCATTATAATACATTATTGGCGATCTAGTTGAAATTATAGGTCGTGTTTTACGATATCGAATTTGTTTTAAAAGTCGTAGTAGTTGTTACGTTTGATCGAAGTTCTTCGAGCTACGTTTCGCAGAGAACGAACTAACATTAAACTGTGATATAGCAGGAGAATTGTTTGCATCGAAATTCTTGTTACATTCGTATTTATGTAATTTTCGTTCCAAAATTGCCAATTGTTAGTGGGTAAAAAGATAGTATAGGAAATTAATCGAAGATTCTCATTGATACTTTACCATCTTTAAACACGTTCTATAAATTTGCAACAATTTCGATAATTCCCAAGCTATCTGTCTCCCCTATACGTTAAATAAAGCGATATTCTACAGCAAGAGTAAATAACCATGAATCCGTAAACGTTCGCTTGTCACAATTTGAAAAAGAGTATTAAGAAAGATAAAAATCCCACGATTAATTTATTTCAATTTCACCCTGAACACGAAGTCTTGCGTTCAAATCCATACCGATGTAATATCTGCGTATTTGACGCAGTCTCGCGATTTAAATCGAATTCGAATCGCAGCTGGGATAAAGAGAAAAGAATTTAATATCGAAGCGCACGATGATACTGTATCGTGTTTAACAGCGGTGGCCAGTGTTTCGTGGCAATGCAACGCAGCGAAATAATCTCCCGTTGCTGCTTTAGATCACTTTGCAGGGGCCATCGTGGTGTAGCTAGGTAGCTCGTTTATGTTGCGCATCGCCTCCGGGTGTGCGGTATCCGACCGAAAATCGAGGAACGTTTTAGGATCGTCGGAGAATACAAGCCGATAGATAGGCCTTTATCCGAGGTTGTGCATCGAATTCTCTCGTTTTGTGCCCGCGTCGTTCTCCGCATCGGTGATCAGTATGCCTGCCATTCTTGTGGCGCGCGTTTTATACGCAGGGGGAGAAATATGTTCTCTCCTTCTTGGCATTCACGTGTCGACGCTCCGTTTCTGATTATTCGATTAAGGCCGTTTACACGGCCGTTCGAAGGATTGGGAGTGGTCGATTTTTTATGCGAAGGTAGTCGAATTTTTCTTCGCCTGATATACAAGGTGAGTCAGTAAGAATGACCACCTGAAATAACTCGTTGCCCATTGACTTTATCAAGCAACGCTCGAAATAAAGTTCATCGTATTCGAGAAACGTGAGCATCGGTCGAATATAGTTTGATCTTTTCATTTCTTATATTCTTTGAGATGTTCAGGTGAACTTGTGTTTTTTAAATGGCACCGTATTTTTTTGTGACGTTAGTCGATCCAGCTGGATATTCTTTACACAAAGACCTCATTAACCTGTTAATACCGAAAAACTACTAGTTCAGAACATATTTTAACTTCAATTTGGTCTTCTCAATCCAATCAAATCTGACGTACGAAAGACAAGGAATACCGCGAAGCGGTTCTCTTGTGTTTTTGTCTTTTATACGCTGAACTTGACAAATTTTTCTGCAGAGAATGTCCAAGAGTACGTCCACGTGCTGGGTCGACTAATGTTATAGAAAATATACGACGTCGTTTAAAAAATGTCAAGGTCACCTCAATATCTCGAAAGACGCAATGTATTAAAAGATCAAATTGTACTCACCCTGTAATCGTCCCTCGAATGCGATAAATTTTATTTCAAACCCTTTTTGATAAATTAAAAAAAAAATTAGGTAACGAGTTACTTTAACTGGTCATTCTTATCGATTCACTGTATGTACAGATAATCGACGATACTGACTATATCAATGACCAACTCCGGTTTTTGTCGGTTTTCCAATGTCATTACGTAAATACAGAAATGATGTTCAATTTTCACAAAACAAATGACGCTACCACGAATCCATTTGTTACAAGGAGATGATACAAATAATAGTAAATTCCAAGGTAAATTTCAAAAATGATGTTTGCAACATAGCCGCATTTTTCTGCTTTTCAATTTATGGAGTTCATCAACGTGTCTTCTGAATGGGTCATATTTTTCCTCAATCGATAAATATTTCATTAACGAATTTGTAAGAATCGAGACAGCGGAATTTCTCCCTGTGTGTAGTCGACCATATTGGCTATATATTTTTATTTTATATTTCAGGAATAATTGTTTTTTTTTATTAACCGAGTTAATAAAAAAATATGAAAGAGCGTCAAATAACACTTTTATAAGAGAATATTTGTATAAAGTACACAGTGGCGTGCAAGAGTTTCCAGTTAGATAGATTTCCCGCTCCGCGTTTCATGAATGATATCCAACAGAATTCTAACGAATATTTCGTACAAAGGTATTGCAACTAATAGAAAACGATAGGATAAATAAATTTTCTTATACGATTATACAATTTTAATAAAAATTCTTTAAAATACCACCATCCGATTATAGTGAGAAAAATCTATCCGGAAACTAGCACACAGCCGTAAAGAACACTCGATAATATTAACTATCATTTCCACGCAAGAATAAGATAATCGTAAGCTATTGAAGACGCCACATATTTAACAGATCTTCCATTAAAACGCCCCATCTCAGTACACGCGTTTTCTCACATATCGAGAGAATTACAAAAATCTACGTCCTTCCACGACCAAGCTTCTCTTTCTCGAATTTCCTCTTTCGTAAAAAACCTCATTTAAAACACGCTAGCCGACGAGTAAGAGGAATCCAGCGAACCTTTCAAGCAAGAAGAAGCTTTGTTTCCCTTGGAAAGCTGGCGCTTTAGGAATCTACGTGGCAAAAATTGCAGAGTAAATTTGCGGAAAACGCGAAGTTCGCGACAGAATGGCGGGATAGAAAGGAGCAGAGCAGTGGCGCGACGCGTCTTTGTTCCTTCTCGCTATTTTTGACCGAGCTTCGAGACGAGCTCGTATCCCCTTCCGGTTCACGGGGCCATAGGAGTCAGCGATCGAGCACGTGCTCTCTTCCCATGAATGAGCGTCATGGTGTGCCACGGCGACGCGTTACATTCTTGATGCCTCGATTCTCTGTGCACGGGACGCCTGAATGGCTGGTGAATGAAACGAAAAAGCTACGCCTTCGCGTTTATACACGGCCATACACGCGCAAACGCGAAACGACGATGTAGAAATCGCTTCTCGCTGTTGTCGAAAACGACAGAGGCGATGCTCGGTTCGCGATCACCATTTGGATGTTCTGCTACGTTGATCTGATATTTGCCTAAATGAATTTGATGACTACACGAGCCGTGCATCGTACAACGAACGCCGACAAGTTTTCCCTGATTTTGTTCTTTTTTATCTTTTTCGTTTTTCTGCGTCCTACCGGTCGCAGAGACGCTCAGGGACTTTTCAAAACTCCGTTTTTAATTGCGTTTGCATGTAGAGACTGCGCGTTTTATCATGGATGTGGAAGCGTATGCGGTTGTTCGGTCGTGTTTGGACGCAAAGTTTGGGCGTTCAATGTGTTTGTTTGAAACTTTTTGTTAACATTTGCCACTGTTTGGAGGATTAAGAACGTTTGATGAGAATCTTTTGTTGGGTGAAAGAAACGACTCAAATTATTTCAATTTTCTAATGGACAAAATACGATGTAACGACTGAATAACAGACATGGACATGTTGGAGCTTTCGTATATTTTACATCAGACGAATCAATCGATTATTGTTACGTTACTAACGAATTTAATGCCGACGATAAGGTCGTCAAACTTGTAACGTGTCATTTAAAATTTATGTGTAATATATTCGAACAACGACGAGGAAAATGTATTCGTTGTAAGTGATTTTAGATAAATAAAGAACGTTAAATTATACCGATGTAATTGTACTGATTATTCCGGCCATAGCGTCTGCTCTTACGTTATTAACGTGATCTTTAAACGAACATGCATACGGCTTTTCGTGTGTGTCTACTTTGGTTCGTTTCAGTTACAGCAAGTTTAACAACTTTAGAAACAGGAGAAGACGTCCCAGCAAAGTCCGCATTTTCATATACAGAATTATTGGAGCCCAATAAGAATTTGATACACAAGGTACGGAATACGTTATTGAAGTTTAAACGTGGTTTGAACGCTATTCAGATTCGAAGCATACAGTGTATTATTCGTAGGTCAATCAACGTCGCAATTCTCTATTAATTATCGTCGTATCGGTTTAATTAAACGTGAATTTTGTGTTCTCGCGTGACACGTTGCATTCGCACGTAAAATATTTTTACGTTAATTGGAATGCCAAGTTCAAAAAAGAAAAAAAAAAAAAGAAAAAGATAATACAAATTTAAGCCATACAATCTTCTCTATTTTCGTAGAATCATGGAAATTATTACCTTTTGCGACTTATTTTAAGACTCATTTATTTTTTATTTATTTTTTAATTTGTTATTTGAAAGGTATACGCGAAACAGTTAATTAGTAGGTAAATAATATTAGAAAATAACTGTGGAGAAATGTAAGTTTGCACCGCAAACGGTCGCAGACCTACTATAATTTGCGTAGGAAAAAATACCACCACGTCTAATCACAATTTTGCTAATTGATTTAATCAAGTTAATGTGAACGTTAACGCATTCTATGAGTAACGCAGGAAACGTGTCAGCGGATCGTTTTAATACGGATATATCCACCAACGTGACTTCGTTGTTTCTAGAGATGCGCGACACCTACACACTTCCGGTTCTCATTGCGGGTGGGACGCCCACTGACTAACTTAAATGGGCAAAAATTCCATCGACGATGTTCACCGACCTAAAGCTTTCATATATATAGAAACAAATACGATATAATAATATATATACAATAAATACAAGCAACAAATACATATATATTGATCTCGTTGACAGTGCAATGATTAGTAATGAAACACGATCGCCGTGATTATATTGCTGGAATTTCAAACCGATAGATGTTAGACAAAATTTTGTAAAAAACTTGGTTATGTTTAGTGTATACATCGATGATTGACTATTCAAGCATTTTTTTTCTGTCCGTAAAATATACGTACATTCGCATAATAGTATTTTCAGAAAATTGCAAAATATGTAAAGCGTGATAAAGGAATACTTCATCGGAAGATAAAATACGTGCAAATACGTTTCTAGCCAGTCTATATATATTTACTTGCACTGAATATATTGTAGCTTCTACGTGCTGTATTTTCACAGTTGTTTCAAAGTTGATCAGTAGAATCATTAGACGACGAATTTCCATGTAAATTCATGTATTTACGAATATGACTTAAAAAGGATGGATCTTACCTAGAAAATTGTTTCCTCCTCGATATAATCGTAAAAGCTATTACACATTGAATATTTTATATATTTTCCCACGTTACAAGCTTTCTGTTCGTCTCCGTATTCTTCGATTACCTACGAACGCGTAAAAATCCGCGGTCTAACCATCGTGACGATCGAATCTTGTAACAATACCTGGCGACGAAAGTTCTAAATGTTTCTCATAACGCGCAGAATACATTCGTAAATGGTTTATTCTACTAGAATGTTGGAATACTTTCTGTGAGCCACTTCGACTATAAAGCAAGTATAATACCGCCACTAGTGTTACGCTCTCGGTGAGATCTGGACAGGCATAAAATAGCGGCTTGCTTTCGGTCGTATGGAGATAGTAGAAACTGGCAGAAGAGGGATCAGCGTGAAAATACGCGACGCGTTTTAAAAGCGTTTCGCGTAACAACGGCTTTCACGGTGATGGTGAATCAGCGATAAATCATCGTGTCGGTGATGTGTATCCGTGTCGCGGCCGATCGTGAGAAAAATGATGACAGTGGGCTGGCGGAACGAAGCGAAGCGAAGCCGCGGACTCTGCGGAGGTGTATCGTTCGGTCCGTTCGCAATCTCGCAAGGGCCGTAGATCGATAAGCAAATAGAAGGTGTATCCGCGGCGCGCACGGAAAGTAGCCACGGTCATAAATAACGATTAACGTGGCAGCAGGCGACCGAGGAACGGCGAAATTGGTCCTTCCAACGACACGGAAAGCGAAACTCGATGTGTCTTCGTTTGCCGGTAGATTGGTGGCCGTCTGCCGAAGATGCCGAGTTGTTTGTCTTTTAACGCCGCACGGCAACATTATTCCACGCCTTGTTTCGTAAGTCAAACGAGTTTGTTACCTTCCGGTCGAACTTTGTGCCCTGCGCGGACCACTTTCCATAGAAATGCACCGTTGCTCGCGTTCTTTCTGCGTCGCGTGTTAACCAATTAAGGAACGCGCGAGTGTTGCGTAGACGACGATGTATCGTTAAAATTTATATATATGGATATTGATATTAAAATAAGTCATGATTTGCAAACACGAAGCAAAGATACGAGGAGAGTTTTAAACGAAGCTGCGATTTAAACGATGAGAATAATTTAGCTGTAAATGGAAACGATCGTTCGCAAAGTGGTAACGAAAGGTATTCGCATATTGATTAATTAGATTCGAGTGAATTTTCTGTCACTTGGTGGTACTTTCATACGTATAACTATGGAAAATACATGTGGCTATAGAATCCGATGAAGAAACATTTCGATGGGAAACGAGATTGTGTGAAAATATTATTCGAGGCTTTTTCAACGATGTCTTCGACGATTTACTAAATTCACAGTAGTTGCAATTATTATGTAAAAAAAAAAAATGATTTGATTTTGACTTGTATAGAAACATGGAAATGTACGGAGCTTTAACAAGTAATTCCGGTGTTCCATATAGTCACGATGCAGGTGCTTTCGCGTAATTCCTTTCGCACGATAACAATGAAAATGGATCGAAGCAGAACGTTAAACATATGCGTAGGGGAGGACGTATTTCACGTGTAATTACAGAATTTCTCCCGGAAGGGTGGAAAAAGCTTCCAGCCAATATTCTCTAAATGAATATGTACGACCACTTCCCTGCATCTCCCTCCCTCTCTCTCTCTCTCTCTCTCTCTCTCTCTCTTCTCCGAATTCTTTTCCTGCCTTGTCTTCTCTCTCTCTTTTTTCTCTCGCTTTATGACTCGATAATAGAAAAGAACAGCGGAACAAACGACAAGATCAGGGTATGCAGAAAGCGGATAAATAATTCGACAAGAACAGACATAAAAAGGAAACGAGAGAAAATAGACGAAGGAAGATCGATTTAGCCGGCTGCTTTAATTAAAAGGGATACGTTAGACGTTGTAGCCACCGCTACGGTATGTACTCTTATTAAGATAAAACAAGCAATTACCGGGAGACAGAGGTCAATTCCTCGCTGCTCCCCTTTCTTCCCTTTCCACGTTTTCCACCTTCTTCTTCCCGCGATTTCTACAAACTCCTCGAATACTTTCGTTACGATTCGCGAACAAAGGACGAATCTCGATTCCATTAACAAAAGGAAATTGAAAATTTTTATGACGGCGCGGAGTGCTGCGTAGCTTCGAGCCACATTGTCGTCGTTCTTTCAATCAACTCGCTGCCAGCGGGAACTTCTAATTGGGTTGAAATAATATTTTCCTTGATAAAACATTCAGTGGAGCTAACGAAAGTATTTAAACACTTATCATAGAAAACTTCTACTTGTATATCGTATGCGTGTGTTGTACGAAACATTTGGAAACTTCATTATCATTGTAACGAGCTACAAGTGTTATGATTATTGTTGCGAATTCTCAACTAAATGGCGATCAGTCAGGTTGCAACTGATCGCTTGATATCGCGAACCTTGAACGAGATTAACGCTCAAGGTGAAGGTAAATGAAAGATATCGAGTAGTGGTATGTTTAGTATACACAAAGAGAATCACTAGCACGTTAACCCCTTAACCTACAACTACGGGCATAGCCCGTAGCACGATGATCGGGCCAAATATAATATATAATATAATATACAGGGTGATTGGTAACTGGTGGTACAAGCGGAAAGGGGGTGATTCTACGCGAAAAAAGAAGTCGGAAATATAGAATAAAAATTTTTCGTTTGAGGCTTTGTTTTCGAGAAAATCGACTTTGGATTTTCGTTCGGTACGCGTGCACTTTATCACGTCTCGTTATAACGGATCTGACTGTAGATCGTTGTCTCGGTGGAAAAATGAAAAAAAAATAGCTTGTTTACGTTTTCGGCCCGAAATTAAGGGGTTAATAGGGTTTAGTGTAGCACGAAGAGTATCACGTTCTGACGAAGACTGCGTTAAAACTCTGTTCATACTGAGAAGAAGCTTCAAGAAGCTTTGCCTGGTCCTCATATACTAACTTTCCGTCCCCAAGTTTTCCTTCTCATCATGGGTTTTGTGGGATGGAAATCTATTACTTCAAATATTGTGGTCGTGTACCCTCGTAGGCGCATACCCTCTGGTATTGCTGATTGACCAGCAAGTATCAGATGTTTACTTTAGACCTTAGGCACTTAGGGTGTTTATTAGCCTCTTAATGTGATCCGCATCGTAAGGTTTACAACTTGGGACGAGGAAAATTCAGACTCCCAAAAAAAGGCAGATGTGTTGTTCGAGTCGTAAACAGACGGCCACTTCAAATCCCGAACAATTTTATTGGTCAAATTTCGAACCAATCTGAAAATGTGAATATATTGTGCGTACTGTATGTATATTGACGCGTGGAAGTCTATCATATACGAGATCGCGTATGTTATTCGACGTATTGTATAAAACATTTTGAAACTCCATAGGCATCGTAACGGGACACGATTGCTATCATTGTATTGGTGAAATTTCAAACCAATCTGAAAATGCGTATACTGTACGTATTAAACGCATAGTGACGTGTGAAAATATATCATACGAGATTGCGTATGTTATTGTATGCATTATATAGAACATTTTGAAATTTCATAGACATCGTAATGAGACACGACAGCCTCGCGATTACATCGGTCACGTTTCAAACCAATCCAAAAACGCGTATATTGTACGTATTGTATGAATATATTATATCGAGACTTGTTAACATGTATTATATGTATGTTGCTGTATGTATTGCACAAAACATTTTCAAACTTCGTAAGCACAGTAACGAGGCACGGCTGAAACTGATGATATTGGTCGAATTTCAAATTAATTTGAAAACCTCTGTATCGTACGTATTACGTAAAAGGTATTTATATTACTCGGTACAGTTTATCAACGTTTTAAATAATCCGTCTTCAATCGTAGATCGTTTAAAAACAGTAAATATTATATTCACAATAAAATTTGACGAATTACAAAGCAAAGTTACCTGGCACGACTCAAATAACTTCTATCTTCCTCCTTTCCTCGTATTATTCTCGACTTATCGCTATATAACTTCAAGAAGAGGCACAACAGCGAACCAACCATAGATCCGTTTAATTCGAAGCAGTATCGCGGATTTCGCGCTCCGACTGCAATATTTTCGATCGCAACCTTCTCACGATATCGCCAGTAATTAATAAACGTATAATACGAACCTACGAATCGTATTGTATGAATCAGCGCGAACCTTCAGGTAGGAAACATAAATCTCGTACATTCGTCCGAATTACGCGTATGGACGCGGTCAGACAACGCGAGTGAGAACGATTAATAACCATGGAAAATGGAATCTTTCATTTTTAAATGTTAAACCTCAGTCGGCTATAAAATGGCTGGCCTCTGGCTATCTGCAAGGACACGCGGGTCGAACGAATCTCGAGAAAAGTTGCTGCGCCCGATTCCAGCACTCTCTGACCGTCGCGTCGTTTCGTCTCTTCCTCGGACACCTCGCTCGATCTTTCGCTTCATAAATCGTCGGTTCAACCGAGCGTGAAGCCATAATTCGTGGCAGCGAGAGTCACTGCCGGTGGAGGAGCAAGAGGCAAGAAGCTAGAAGGTGGAGTAGGTGGCGTCGGCGTCGAGGCGTCCGTCTCGTCCTCCGCGTCCGTGTCCTTTTACCCACGCGACTAAACCGTGGAAGGAAGAACTCGATCCGCCGGAAACTAACAGCGTCGTTGCGCGCATACTTATGCATCCCTGCTGGCCTGTTCCTGTCCCATTGTATTTTTCAACGCGTGTGAAACGATCGGTTCTACGTCCAATGAATTTTCTAACGCTCCGTCACCACGAAGTTTGCGTGGCTTAGTACGATGCTCTATTAATAGTACCGATATCATATAGTAAATAAGATTCTAGGTAATTGTAAGATACGTATTTTTACCTTCGACGTAACTACGTTATCGATTCGAAATTTGCAATCATGACACGTTACAGAGAACTAAATAATTGAAAATGTTTAGTAAATTTACTTAACGGTGGTTACGTTGTTTATCGTCGTTACAGTCTGCCTCGAGATCGATCGATATGTATCAATAACGCGATATGGAAGAAATTAAGAAGTTTGTAATCTCGGTTTGAGTATGGATCGCTTTCAGTGTCTAAGTTATTTACGGTAAAGAATGCCTGTGTGTAGAATGTGTGAGATCATTCTCTGTTCACTGGTGCGAATCTCTGAGGAGCTTAAATTATACGTCGAGATTTTATTACTTTCGGTGAAATATTAATCTAATATTTCAGGCGATAGCGTCATTTTTACAGACAAGAAAAATAAGCGTGGGAATGATGGAAGGTAATAGTTACTGCGATATATGAATTCAAATATGAATTTAAAGATCAAAGTTTTTCTACCTTACATTTTTTCCTATATGATTTTATAATTACTAGCGTCGCGAAATTACCATGTTACGAAAGTTTCAAAAATTTCGCGACTTTTCCGCTAATGGGAGAACTGAAACACCATTGCGAAGACGATATGCAGAACGAACCGTGAGGCTGGCGATCAAAATCTGCTGCCTCCTACATTTTCCGTTATGCGAAATTCACACATTTTGCTTCGAACCGAATGCGAAACCAACGAAACGTCGTAGGAGTCGGTTTTTAAATTTCGAGATTTTCGAGTTTGTAGAAAAACCAAAGGCACCGTTTCAAAGAAAATATGCCACGCACACAGCGGCGTTCATCGTCAAAGTGTACTTCTACCTGCTTCTTCCACCGTACGAAATTCAAAAACGTTTCGCTTCGAAGTAAATTGGAGACGAATGAAACTGTACGAACGGAAACGCCGATTTACACTTTTCAATGAAACCTAACGACCGTGACAGAAATCTCGCAAAGTGATCGGAACACTTTATTGCACAACAACGTTATCGACCTACCGCCACGTGGGATTTTTGCGGATGTCAATGCGACAATCCGTGCCAACACCCATATTGCACCCACGTATCTGCAACAATGTGAACTTACGCGTACACCGTGTTCCAGAGAGAGAGAGAGAGAGAGAGAGAGAGAGAGAGAAAGAGAGAGAAAAAAGAGAAAAAAGAAAAACGGAGCGTTTCGCAAAACGAGGTATAAATAAACGTGAAAGAATAGATTGGATTTATCTGTTGCGGGGGCGCGCGACGCGCTGGCTGTAACGGGCGTTTGTAGGATTTTTGAGCGATGTAATCGTTTGTTAAAGGTGATTGTGGAAACCGCGAAACGTGGCGAGCAAAATTCTTCTGGAAATTTTCGGCGAGCCATTTTATCTAGAATTTACGAACTCGTCATTCGTTACATAGGTTCGTTAGCCGGGACGAATAAACGAGATTGCGTTCCTTTTAGCGAAAGCGAGATTTTGTTTTTCAGATAGGCAATATTTATCTTTCTTTTTGACTAGTGGATCGGAGAACGTCGAAACGAATGCAAATATTTACTTAATTTCGCAAATGAGATCTAAGAAATGCTCGAATATTTCTAAAGATCTCTAGAATGACATTCAAGAAACGAAAATATTATTGCGCTAGGATGTTTTTAATGGAAGCCTTTGTCCGATGTTAATACCATCATAATTACATTCAACGACGATTCCCGTTATATGAATGACAAGATACCGATTTCCTTTGAAATGAAAATCTTCAACCATGTACACGTACCGTATACATAGATTAGATATACATATACGTGCTTGCGTTATATTTTTTCATTATATTTTATGAAATTACTTTCCCCCTTTCCTATCCGCATTCGTACCTTGTTTCCCTCTTTCCTACCTTCGTAACGCACAATGCTAGCGAATATCGCATAATCTTATACATTCTTGTTACAAGGTTTATCTTCGCCTAAATGAATTCTCTTTCATTCTCGTAATGTGCCAAGCGAAACGCTACTTTCCACGGGTAAATGCCCTATACCTTTTACATTATACATTTTACCTACGCACTGTACATTATCACTTTCTAAAATGAACCATATAAACGACACCAAATAAAATTAACCACTGTTACGAAATTAAGAATATTCAAGAATTTTCCAAATGGCCCGATTATTCGTCCCTGTTGTATCACGTTCTAATACAACTTGGAAAACACCCTGTTGTATGCAGTATGGAGCGTAGAACGGAAGGGTGGCACGGGCCTAGCAACCGGTATTATACGCGTTTCTCGGCGATGAATCACAAACCGCCTGCCTATTCCCTGACCGTTCTTATCCCGTGTACTCCACGTTGAACTTACGTACGATGTATACGGTTGCACCTTCGTCTACTCGGTCTGCGGCGAACGTAGGTTGGCGCGCGCCGATTCCGCGCCCGGGAAACTGTTGACCGGCGCCCATTGAGCGTCCATTGATGCGGCTCCACGGTGGCCAGCCTTTCTTTCGCCGCTTCGTGTTTACCGTGCACGCGCTCGATCTGCATTCTGCGAGGTCCGCGCGCAGGTGACGGAACCCTGGGCCACGCGTACGTACGCCTTTTCCCGCGTCGAACGCCGATTCCTTCTGTCTTTTAACGCGTGGCCGGATACGTATTTTACGCGCTGTCGCCTCATCCAGGGGTTCTCAGAAGCGTGCCACGTATCGAGCGAACGAGACCTGGTTACTAATGAAACCGGATTGTTTTAGGAAATTTTAGAGAATCGAATGGTAGTTTTGTTCGGTTTGATTGCCGTCATTGTTGCTGACTCTGTTCACTGGTGAATAGCTGATTGCGTATTATTAGCGTAGCGTAGCGTTGTATACAGTGTAATACGCGGTGGTTGTAAAAAGTATAATTCGCGGCTATTTTATTGTTCTATTGTTTAGAAGATTTCTTTTCTTTCCCCTAATGTTAACGGTTAGCTGGTTTTGGTATATCCAGAGTTTTAGGATTCTGGTAGATGTAACGCGATAGGATACGATACGTGTTAAAATTTGACAATCGTACAGTTAGTTGATTGACCATCGCAATTATTGCGGCAACTATACACGTTTCGTTAATTAAGTGCAAGTATATTAAATTACATATCGTTTCGAACGAATTCCGTGGAAAATAAAACGTGCATCCTGATACGAAGAATGCTTGGAAAATAACAATTAGGAAATAAGGACACGTGCAAATACTTTTCCCAGCTGCTATATGTGTGTTTACGCGTGTGTGATAAGCGTCAATATCAAAAGTAAAGTACCCACACGTTTTTATTGGAATTTAAATTAACAAAGGGATATTAAACGAAGAAATTTTTGATACTAATTTAATTTTGCAAATTTGCCCAACTTTCTTCTCTTCTAAAGGCAATACATACGTATTTTAATAAAATTAATTCACAATACCAACTAAGTTTCTGGAATGAAAATTAGCAACTAATAATTATTCCTAAACTGGTCCTCTCGTTGTAAAATACTTCGTTGCTTTGAGAGCTATTGAATATCGAACAGCGACCTAATATCAGATAACAAACTATTAACGTATATGTATATTACTTCGATACTCCCATGATAATTATATCAATAACTAATTATTAACAAATTGTTACCAACTATTAATGTACTTTCGTTACTAAATTACAAATTGTGTAATTAAATTAAACAGATAATCGAATGTCAATTTTCCTCGATGATCTTTCCTTTGATGATTTAAAGTACTGTATCATGAAATTCGTCCATAGTTAATATCGTATAATTTTGATTATAATTTTACGAATAATCTTATACTCTATTTAACACTTTTGCATTCGAAGTGAAACTCCATTTATTTGAATTTATTTTCAGAATAAATTGTATATACAATTGTATATTAATTAGTCTTTAAACGATAACTAGATTCTATCGCCAGAAATTTATTCAATCGGCCATTAAGATTTCATTGCAATAATCTATAAGCGGCTTTGGCTAAGTGAAATAGCGTTGTAATACTCGTAGAAATCTTTCACGTTCAACAGAGCAAAATAAATTAATGGAATACACATAATACGAGGGAAAGAAAATAACGAACAAAGGACACGTGCACCAAGATAATAGAAGATTAGCATGTTGGACGTATAAATTTGGACTTTAAGTCAGAAGAAGCGTATTAAGGAACCGTTGTTCTCGTCGAATGACCGACGAGTAAATCAAGATAGGGGATTACATTCGGCTGTAAAGCATAAATAATATCGAAACAATAAAAATGACGTTGTAGTAATAAAAACGACGGGCAGAAGAAAGGCGTCGTAACCATGGTGGATTTGCATTTAAAAAGGGGCGCAACTCCTACCAAAATATATGGCCGTGGACCGTGTAGCTAGAAATAAAGCCGGTCGAAAGAAAAGGATACGGGAAGGAAGGAAGGAAGGAAGAGGAAAGCAAAGCCGTATCAAAGGAAACGAAACGCAAGTGTATAAGACAAGTGTATTATAATCTGTAACAAGAGAAACGGAAGATGTAAAGGCAAGCTGCGATAAACATGTCGGCGAAGGTGGAGATGAGAAAGGTAAAATATCAGAAGAGTGTAGATTAAATGGGAAAGTTGAATTAAATTGCGCGAACTTCTTCAAATTAAGTTAATATTATATACGGAATTTACTTTAGCGATCTTTTTACATTTAATTATCCGTTTATCGGTTTTGCTTTCGGATAAATCGCAGTCTCTTACCTTCAATTGAAAACCAATTGATGTGAATAGAATCTCAAAATAGTGTGAAAATATTTGAATTCGGAATTTACTTAGTAATTGAAAGATAGTAATTAAAAGAGATTTATATATTTAATCAAGGAAATATTTATTTATATTGATTCATATTTATAAGGATATCTACATAACGAAACTTTGTTTCGACGGGTAGGACGACTCCTAAAATATCTTGCTTTAAGAGAAACACGTATACTACTATATTTAATAACTAACGAACAATCTTCCACTAACAAAAGGTAGAAAAGGAGACCATATATCGAAAAGGCTATCGTATTCATAGCCTTTTTCTCTGCCAAACAAAAGCCGCACTACTAAAGAAAATTTCACTCTGTAACATATCTATACATACACCGTTGTCGCTAAGTAATTCTATTCCAGAAATGTTCAGAACGTAAAAGGTTAACACACAGCGACCCAACTCCGACAATTCGTTACTCCACGGTTTAGCGTGTTTCGCGAGCAACAAACGCAATACTCTAGACGTGACACGCGGCGAGAAGATGAAGCTTTGGAGAGCAGACCAGACAACGGCGCAAGTACAGTTATAATAGCTGGCAGTAATTTGAAAGGGGATGAATCAGAGATGCAGAGAAGGAAGGGAGAGATGAACGCATTGTTGAATACCACAGCAAGGCAAAACTGGCGAAACAGGTAGGTGGTGCTATACGGCCGCCTACTTAGTCGCGGCTACTCTTCAACTAGCAGCTACTCCTGCGAGTTACTCTCTGCCTTGCGGAACCTCGAATACCGTCCGTTGACCACCGACCACCGACCGCCAACCACCGACCTTTGCCCCGGCCGTTTGTTCCGTGTTCGTCGAGAAAATATCGCCCCTGTTCCGCCCACGAAACTGAGAAACGTTTAATCAAATTCCGGGACCACGCGATCGCTCACTTGCTGCCTTTCGCTTTCCTTCGTCCTCGTATTTCTTTCTTCGCGAATCGATGTTCGCCTTCCTGGCGAATTTTTCTTTTTTTTTTCCTTTTACATTTAGTTGCGTTCGTTTTCAATTTTATTGCGATTTTTTGGGGCATTTTATCAAGCAAGAAAGTTCATTTCATCGATATAAGGATGAACGAACTAAAGGAAAAATACGATGTAGGAATGGAAAAAGTATTTTGGCGATAAACGCTTCTGATAAGAAACAAAACCGAATGAACGTTCGTAGCAGTAGATACCGTACGAAAGTGCAACATCGATCTGCGAGCAGCGTTAGTGTGCGTGGCTGATTACATATGGACAGATGCAGACTATATGCAGCGTTCTCTTTCTATTTCCATATCGCAACCACTTACACGATGACGATCGACTATATCGATTTCATTTACACGGATATTTGTACAAATTCATATCCTTGCTAGGATAAATAAAAAAATTGTATTTAAATAGGAAATTTGTCTACCTATTAGATATTATAACAACTACTATACTTTGGATATTTTATATATTTTTGCATATTAGACGTACTCTATGCATCTTTGTATCTTGATTTCTCGAATAGTAGTGATAAGTAGACGATCTATCGAGAAAGATTTGTTAAGCCTATTAAATACTTCAACGAATACTCTAGTTTTCGTATTTTATAGATTTTTGTACGTTCTATGCATTTTTGCACTTTGAAATTTCTCATTAATATGTAAAAATTTTGAATTTAGCAATAACATAAAAACATGTATACAGTTCCTATACAAGCCATGTAAAAAGGGATTCTTTTTAAAGAAATCAATTTGTAAATTACCAGTTTGTAATAATTCTATAAATCGTAGGACAAACTTTAGAATATTTTGCACCGTTCCGCAGCAATTAAGAGAATTTACATTTCTTTTAAATATTCTATTACAAAATTACTTATCTTGTTGAAATATACGATATAACGTCATTGTCGCGTATTAATTACAATGTTATCCCGTTACTGTGAGAAGAAAAATCTTGGAATTTATTGAATTCGTTCGAATCGAATAAATAATTTAGTTACACATGTATACGTTTGGGAAACGTAAACGAGGAGAATGATCGTTTAGGTAACGTACGCTCTAACAAATCAATTTCCTGCGCGGGACGGAAGCCACGCGCATATTAATTAAAGAGGCTGCTCTAACGGGAAAATTTGGCAATTCGAATGGACGGCCATGTAACACGACTCGTTAGACACGTTATTCAACGCGAGTTCTGTTCGCGATTTTTGCAAAATTGTTTCAAACACGTTGCTTTCGTGCAACAAGAACTTCGTGAAAATTAAAAAAAGGTCGCGCACTCTAATTTTTGTATCGTGAAAAATAATGCAATTAATACCTGGTACGGCATATTGATATCGATATTAAATTTCAGGACAATTTACACATACTACATTCGTATTTCTAACCACAAAGTGGTATGAAATTAAAATCTATTTCGGCCTGCGATTCATTCATCATTATCTCACGTATCTCCTTGCCATTTTAACCGTAGCTTCTTCGTTCCATTCCCGTAAAATGATATTCACGTGTTTTTAATAAGCGCATAAAAATGTGCACGAACTTACGAACTCGCCTCGCGTATAAAAAATACATTCGCGACTAATCTTCTTGAATTTTAATTATCAATATTCTTTATCCTCATAAAGAAAAAGTATCTCCTTTTTTTTAGACTCATTAACCGCGCATTAGTTCGGACGTCGTTCTTTAACCAAAATTAATTTCCGAATCAGGAGATTTCTACCTCCAAAATTGGCATCTTCCGATTTCACTTGGAGCGTTGCTATAAAACACGAAGATCGGTGGAAACTTCAAACGTTTCGAAATGGAATTCAGCCGAAGCAAACAGCTTAATCCGAACGATGCTTTACATCGCAAGTGTTACTACTTACATTATCGATGTCACAGGTGTCGTTTAATTTCTTGGTTGGCGTGCATGTTCAATGGGATAAGAAACGACAGGGCGGTAAGACGTGTGCTGGGCGAAATCGAACGACGAAGACCACCGAAATTCAATGGCAAAGCCTCCGCAGAGGCTCGTAAATATTTACAACGCACCTGATCACATTTGCATGTCAAACTCGCCGGGATTTCTAAACGGGAAACATCACAATTGAAACCGCCCATTTCGTTTGGCCGAATACTCGATCGTCGCCCAGAACGATATTGAACGTTTAGGTTTCTATGAGAATATTCGCTTTCCGAGCGAGCTCGTTTTCGATCGATCTATCGTACAGCTTTTTGCGGCTAGCTAATGATTCCCATAAAAAATTACTTCGCGCTATGATAGCACGCTCCTGTATTTATATTTCCTCGTCACTTTCACTTTATTTCTCACGTTATTTCCAACGAATATATTTCAACACCTCAAAACTTACGAATTTATATAGATTCCTATGGACACATTGTTTTTGATCTGATAGCTATAACATTTCGAATATTTTCTTTTTAAATTATTTCCATTAGATTGTCCTTCGGAAATTTCGTTTATAATATTCAGGATATTCCTCGTGAAAAAGACTCGAGCGATACCAGATAGAATTTCTACGTTAGTCACTTCCTTTATTTTAATCGATTGTTCACAGTCACGTCGATCGTTCGTGCGAAATTATTGACCGAATTTTATTATTTTTGCAGAATACTGTTGCTCTTTAAATTTTGGTATTTATCGTCGCGATGTTTGATTAATGTCTTTTATATTATATTATCTGGTTTAATGGATATGTGCTGGCATACAAATGAACGTACACAGAGTTACGAGGCCAATAATTAAATTCTTAGCGAAACATTTATCACCGGTATACGTGGAATACGTGGAACTAACGTTTCATATGAAAAATATTCGCTTAAGTAACAAACTTGTTCGTTTCTCACTTGTATAACGCGTTACTTGAATAACGATGTATTGAAAAAGAAATTAGTTTTAAAATTATCATTATCCATAATCGTTTAACATCCGCGTCGTTCTATATCCCGAGCGATTAAATTAAACTTTATTCAAATAATTTCACATCTTCGATAAATTATAACATTCTCATTAGCGAATATAGCATACGCGAAAACACATGGTCCTTTTTAATGAAACGTCATCGAAGGTAACTAGCTCTTGAAACTTACAACGCGAAGTTATGACAGCATTAAATATGAAACGAAACGATTATCATGTTGAGAGAAATGAATTCATAGATAGTCGACTAACACGCTATCTCGTTCGAATATGTACGTCGCTTTCTATTGTCAGAAATGGTTAAATGCATTTGTGTACCTATACTAACATACGTATTGGATTACTTAATGGAAACGCATCACTCTCGTGTCGTGTGCTTCCAATAAAGCCATTAACCGTTTTCCAAACGGGTATAATTTGCGTCCATTATGTCATGTTTGATATTTAATAGCTAATAATCGGAATATCATACTTGGGATCCAGTTAACAAGTTATTAAACTGATAAGAATTACTTACATTTCTGCTACATTTTGAAGTCGATAAAATTTCCATTCCGGAACATTTGTGCTATCGGACAAGGTACCATTTTGGGCAACTTGTGACAGAAATAGCATAAAAGAACGGAAGGAGGCTAAGATAGGCTTACATAATTTAGTAGAATATTTGCATCGAACTATACATACCAGCCATTTGCCTCGTAATTCGTCAAATTTCGTTACGACCAATTTTTTGAACATCTATATCCGACAGGATAAAAGTAAAATTTCGCCGTGGCGAGTAATCGCTGTATTACGAATGTTTATGCATTCATAGGGAAATGAAATATCAGGAAATACGGTAAAGCGTACAAAATATCGAAGGTAAAATGCAAGTTCCGACATGTACACAGTAAATACAAATATGAATTGAATTTGCATAAACATTCGCAAATAATTACCAAAATACTTATTTAGAATGTTTCATCTTCTGCTATCATTACCTAAAAATTATTCCTCCTACAACGTAAGATAATGGATATAAGAAAAAATGAACGTACCAGTCTTCGAAAATCCCCCTATCCAATCTGCCCGTATCCCTCCATTAAATTCAGACACAGTATGTTCCCCAGAATTATATCGCGCGTACGGTATATATGTATATATAGCGAAGAGGAAGCTCTGAATCTTGAAAAAAGTTTCCATTATAAATGGCCATTTCGTCGACGATTTTTCCATCATGGCGGCGAAACGAGGTCGAAAATTCGTTCGTCCGAACATTTTCTACGTTGCAACCGCACAAGTCGCGTTTAGAAATCACTGTGAATTCCGCATGCAAATGCGATCGAGTGCTTGTTGCGTAAATATTTACGAGGCTGGTTGCCGCGAGAGGGCTAGAATAGGGCTAAGGGAGAGAGAAATAGACGAAAGCATGTATTATTCAGAGGACAATCTTCGAGAGTACTTATAAATGGGCGATATTTAAGAAAGAGAATAATCCCGTGTGATACATAGATATATGGAGAAAGAAATAGGGGAATGGCGAACAGGGCAGACGTTCAAAACGAATTGAAGCTTTGTAGGGAGGTTGCAAAGTGGACACATATATTTATTGTTCACTATGCTTTATTTATTACCTCATCGCGTGTACACTGACCCCCGTGGACGATGCGATCCGAGTACTGGGAAATTAATTTCGTTTCGACTTACCTGAAACAGAAAGGTATAAGGTGATTAGTTTAGCAAGATAATCAGCGATTCTTCGGGAAGTTCTTATCGTTCCATGAGATATTATTGATGTTCGTACGACAAATTAATTTGAATTTTTGTTCGAATAACGTTGACGCGAATATTTTTAACAAGACATTACGGTCTGGCGTAAATACGATTGTTTGAACGAAATAGTTTTATTTTATGAGAATTTACTAAATTATTTGTTTTTATTCCGTTGAATTTTTATTATTCCTCCATGGAGTTTATATTAATTAAAAATGTAACAAACGTACCATGTTATTCGCGTATTCACGGAAAAAAATGTTAATTAGTACAGTTAACATCAGAATCATATAACAGGTAGGAATGTAGGTTTATTCTCATTTCCGTCTTCGTTACCGTTCTCTACGTCATCAGCTATTAGATTTCATTCGGGAAAATATGCCAGTTTTACCATGTGCGAGCATTTTCAATGATTTATTTAATTTCGAATTGTTTTTCTTGCGAGCGAAATTGTTTGAGCAATTCGACGCAGAAATAACACCAAGAAGAAATATAGGAATAAACGAACAGATAGTAATATTTTAAAATACAACTGATTCCTCCGTTTCGTGTCCACATTTGTATCATTTACAATTCCATTAATTTGTCACAAAGTGCCTTTATTTTTGACGACATAGTGTGTATTTGAATACGTTATAATTTCAAATCAAAGCTCGATATTCTTTTAAGATAATAGTCCATAGATATAATTGACATCCTGTGACGTAACAAATCTCATGAATACAAAGCTACAGAATTTCCTGTTAATTTCCGCTTCCATCAGCTATTTAACTATTCACCGTTCCATCTGTGCGTACATTCAAGAAATAAAAATATAATATGCACGTACGTACACACTAATCTTAACGAATATTCATTATTGATTTTCTTTGTTCTCTATTTTGACCTTAAACATTGACAAATCAAGCATCAACGCGTCTCTTTAAATCATATTTTCATGTTCTACGCTTCATTTTCATAGTCATCGACTGTTTCTAGTCGTACGAGTGTACTACATACTGAATGTTACAAAATTTAATGTACTCGGACCTGGTTAATTAGCAGGTCAATTCAAATACAATGGTGTGCCAATGCTTTTTTCCAGCCAATGTACAACCAGGAAGTTGGAACGCACGCAACTAGCTCAGACAGATTCGAATACGATATGCAGACACGTTCTCAAAAGATTGTGAAAAGAGGGGAATGTGAAAGAAGTTGGCGATTACCGTGGCTAAAGGATCACCGAGAGAAGTTAAAGACGAAGAGGAAGAAAAACGAAGGAGGGCTGCGATCCGTCTGAAGCCTTTTACCAAGTCCTCGGGTGGTATACAAGAGACGCGTGTGAATCGTGCGTCGATTCCCTACAAGATCTAGCAATAAGACCGCTGTGCTCGAGACCCGGCAGCCAGCTTTCGCTTTGCTTTTCATCGCAGCCGAGACCCGTGCCTGTTCCGCGTGACCTTTCAAGGCCTATCCTCTCTGCTTCTTCGTTGCGTATGAAAAAGCTCGTATTTCCAGGGGAACGTAATCGCCCCTAGCGAGAATGTGGAAACCATCTTTCTTCAACGTCGCGATATCAAAGACGCCGGCCAACGTTAATTACTGTTTGTTCCGATCACTGACGCGAACTGATTGTAACGCGCAGGAATATCCGACGATTTTTATCTCAACTAGGAAGTTTCATCTTTCGAACAATATTAACACTAGAACTATCAAAGTTGACGTTTGACGAGTTCCTTTCGACGAAATTTCTTACATGCTTTCGACAAAATTGAAATGGAAGCGTAATTATACAGGGTGGTTGGTAACTGGTGGTACAAGCGGAAAGGGGGCGATTCTACGCGAAAAAATAAGTCGAAAATATAGAATAAAAATTTTTCGTTTGAGGCTTTGTTTTCGAGAAAATCGACTTTGAATTTTGGCTCCGTAAGCGTGCACTTTATCACGTCTCGTTATAACGGATCTCACTGTAGATCGCTGTCTCGATGGAAAAATTAAAAAAAAAAAGAAATTAAAAAAGAATTTTATTCTTTATTTTATTTTTTTTCGCGTAGAATCACCCCCTTTCCGCTTGTACCACCAGTTACCAACCACTCTGTATATAGATTTATTTGTTTATGTTATTCGTTTGTTTTTTATATTGCTTTAATTGAATGTACTATACGCGTTAGGTCATTATATATCGATAATTGTTTATTTATTTAGCAAGCATGTTTATGTGTGATCATTAAATTGTTGATATTCATACAAATTTCTATTTCTATGAACACGATAAAAGAAACTGAAAACAGAGATTCGTTTTACTTGCTGAATATCGTAACGTTTATCGAATATCTTATGTGCTTTTGTATACTTTATGCATTTTTGTGACTTGAAGTTTCTCGTGGATGCATAAACACTAGCGATCTAACGACGATCACAGTTGTTTGTTTATTACTTAAGCTAATTTAATCGCAACTGTATTAATTAATTCGATTTTTAAATATTCCAAATTCGAATAATAATTCAGTTTAATCGTATACGTAACACGATCCAAATACCATAATAATTCATTAATTGCGTATCATGGTTATTAAGTAGGTAGTAATTAGAAGGAAGCTTGAAATATATCGTAAACGTCGATACGGTTAAATGTACATAGATTTAAGCCACTTTGAAATTGAAGTAGGTAGTTGCGGGATTTTAAAGTTGCCAAGAGCGGACTTTCGCGATAACACACCCGGCGAATTTTCGAACGAATTCCGAATGCATAGCTTGTATGTAATACGATTTGCAGAAGTGGTATCGCGAACGTAGATAAATTCGCGACAAATGCATGCAAACGTCTGAATACCAATACGAACTTTTGTTCGATCGTGCGTTTAAAAGGGAAGAATATGCTTCTAGATACGTATAATACGTTCGTGAACATATTCTATCTCATATACACACACGAAGAAACATATTTGCATTTATGATTTGTGGATTATGATAAAGATTACAAGTTTTAATATGCTTTTACGTACTTTACAGCGTACAGATTAATTTTATGAATCGTTAAAAAATTTTAACGAACGATCGATAACATTAGAGAAACAGTTGTTTTCTACACGTTGCAATTGAAATCACGATAAATGAAGTAACACAATGATTAATATTTCAATCGATGATCAATTAAATTCACATTGATGTATAAACATATTCGTAATATATTTGTCGCTTGTATTTTGTATATATTTTACATAAATATCGGTAGTTTACTTATGGAACTGGGAAAATACGCGAAGGTAACCACTAACAACTGTTTGCGAAACTTAGAAACGGATCGACGAGAATGGAGCTATTTTATTGTCAGAGAAGCCATACCACCCTCATGCTGGACTGCGTTAACGCCGATAACTGTACACTGCAACGTGTGTGGATAAAACAGACTTATGTGCACCCGCATATACGACCTGCTTTCCAAGCAAACAGTTCATGACCGGTGCAAAGAAACTACGTGTATTTGTGTGGGCAACGCGCTGTGAGAAGATAAAAACCACCATTGTACATACGATAAACGAGGAATACATTTTTCAATTTATACAAATTCATTAAACGATCGACGGATTAACGAGGCGAGTTTCGCACCAATAAAGCGTGATAAAGTACATACGATTTTTGTATCGTTATTTATTAAAGAACAACTTTTTACAATCTTCCGTAGATAATTGTTATTCGTTAAACTAAAATTCTATTTAAAAAACTCACTTTGGTGAAAATTTAACATTGTTCTTTTTAATATTAATATTTTCTTTAATATCCTCTCGGCTTTTATTTCATTCTTTACGTTGTTTAACGGTCGATATAATTTTATAAATCCTCCCACGATTCGCGCAATACTGAAACTCATCTTTTACAAAAAAGGAGAATATTTCAAGAGGAGAAACGATATACGTATAATAGATTCCAATATGTTACGCTCATATCGTAATAGAAGTGAAATTAAAGAACGAACAAACGAATAAAAAGGGAAAATAAAATCGTTCGTATCCAAATTTGCTACAATTCTTCCAAAATGTCGAAAGAACGAAGAAAGAATTTTGAACTTGGGCTGCTCGTGTGCCGGGAATCAAAATATAGGTAATATTCGGGACGAGTTGAGCGACGACGTGATAAAAACGCGGTGCAAATAAAATTCAGAGGTACGCGGAAGAAGCAGGCCGTGGCATTTGTTTATTTGTTTACGCTGGTACTTTATATAGGGCATTACGCTAAAAATTTCGTGAATATTCAAGGCTCGTTGAGGACCCGAAAGAGCTCTCGACGAATTCAGCCAACGTTATTTTCATTTATTCAATGGACTGCACTTTTTTCCATGACGTCAAACTCCCGCCTTCTTCCACTTCCTATTTCTCTTTCTTCTTCTTTTTCCTTCCCTTTGCGCACATTCTAATTTAATTCGTAAAAATGGCCACTGAGATCTCGAGTGTTTTCAGGGCTCTGTGCACGCCGCCCTGGCTCAACCATCTTCACGAGCATTCAGCGTCAATAACATTCTTTCCGGATCCACGAATCCGCGTTACACATACACGGTCGATGGCTAGATTCCACCAGGCAAGGTTTTTTGCACGTCGAAATGCATCGTCGATTTACACGAGCCCTCGTAAACTCGGCTTCTTGCGACTAGAATCGCTTTTGACCTCGTATCTTTTTGCAAAACCCTTTCGCTGCTCTATGACGCGAATAAATATACTGGGATTCCATGGCACGCGTGGCAAACTGGGATTAAGCTGCCCGCAAAATACAAGTCTACCGTGCTAAGAGTCGGCCCTCCCAGCGTACGCATAATTTCCTTTTAATCGTTTGCACACCGACGTTGGCTCATGTGTAAAGTCTCTGTTCTATGGGGCGTCTTAAAACGAGCGCGGAAAAGTTTGAGAAATTTCTGATAGGATATTACAGCGAGTAAAACGTAAAGAAGAGGGTAGATATACGAGGTATTTGTTCCATACCATGTAACAGTTTCGAAGTAATTGAGAGTACGAAGATAATTTTAATAGAGAAACGATAGACGATGATAGGCGTTGCGATCTTCAGAATACTTAACTCTTCAAGATTATTGCATACGGTGAAATTTCATCCCACGTGAGTTTTTATTTTCGTTTCCTCAACTTGCGATAATATCATCATTGTGCGTTATTTATAACCGTTGTATATAATAACTTTCCACACCTTTGTCCTAGCACTGAATAACAATGAAACGTTTAATTCCACTTCGTCTGATTAATCTTTTCACTCACAAAAGATGTACAGTGACACGTATTGATATTCGAACGTTTCGTGAAATTTAAGAATTAATTACCTTGTTAAAATTTATTTAGGAGAAGTATATGCATTGTGAATGAATAAAAAATACGTTTCCACGAACTACGATATTTGTTCCGATATATTGAAAAAAAAGACAAACTAGTTCATAGTTAGGAACGAACGTTTACAACGATAATGTATGCGAATATTAATTCGAGTCACTGCGCTTAAGTAAACTTCCGGCTGTGATAGAGGGAAAACACACGTATACAAACGGAATGTGTTTCCGACTCATCAAGAAATTCGCTGTCGGTTATGTGCATTTAATCCTCGGTAAGGAGAGGCAGGCAGCTATGTACGGGCAGTAGAACAGGAATGGAGAACGAGTAGGACGTGCAGACACGGAACGTTCAGGTAGGAGGGAAAAAAAAGACAAGCGACAAGACGTAAGACGGTAGTATGGAAACGCGGGGGCAGTCGTGCACGTCAAACAGTAATCAACAGAGGCAAACACAACGCGTAAATATGACGTGCCTCCTGTCTGCGAGACTGGAACGCCTCGCTTATCGTTTCTATCCTTCGGCGTAAAAGGAGTTAGACTAAGGATCGACCATTTCCGTTTTTGCCCTTATTTTCTAGTTCCTTTCTAAAAAAAAAAAAAAAAAAAAAAAAAATCACATTTTAGTAGTAAATTATATCGTCGTATTGTTTCTCGTAAAATTCAATTTGTCGGAATTACAAAAGAGATTTAGTCATATTTGGAGATGTAAATCGTTATTTGTCGAGTAATGTAACTCACGAGGGTAGAAATATGAGACATTAAGCTTCTAATCTACACGCAAATATTAAGTACCGATGTCGTTAACGATGGTTGTAAATTAAAAGTTTCAATCTTCTAACTTTACTTAATAATTCTGATAGAATATAGATAGCATAGTTGGCATTCTACCATAAAAATGTTTTACGTTCGTGTCGATTTATGTTAAATAATTTTCGTTATATATTAATCTTGTGAATTGGATACAAGGCCAATGATTTGTATATTACGCTCTATTTGCCATCGAGTATAGAATCGCGCTCAATTATTCCATACAAGTTACTAAACGCTACGTTCCATACATCTTATATGATACGCTACGATATATACAAAATAAAGAATAGATTTTAACACGCCAATGTGTAATACGTTTTGTACAATACGTACGACATATTCAGAATATAGAGCAGATTTTAATACGTCGATGAATATTACGTTTCATGTAATACATATGATACGATACATACACTCTTAAATTGGTTTCAAATTGTGCAATATAACGTCTCATTACGGTAGTAACGAAACTTCATCATGTTTCACATAATAAACTAATTTCATATAATGTACGCGTACAAGTTTCCCGTAGTCGTTTTCCATGATACTTGAGTGAGTATGCGTATACGCAAAACTACTTTTACAATGACGTCGTCCGACAAACCTACAAACTCAACGAAACGCGAAAAGAAGGCGGCTGCCTCGAGTTTTCATGACACATCTCGCCAACGCTTCGAACCTTGTTAATACATTCTTCGACGATCCATTTGCAATTGCGTAAGACAAATGCTTTCCGCAACAAATGCGCCGAGACTAATGTATTTCTCGATGGAACGATTTATCGAAAGAAATGCAACGATTTCGACGATTCCGTTTTATCGAGGAATCGTTGCGACATTTAATATCTAGACCAATCATTAATCGCGAGCTCTATTATCGGGATGCATCGGGCGACGATATTTTGCTACTTCGACTCTCTTTTAGGAATTCGTCGTCTTGCCTGTGCCATCATTCACGAGGTTCGTAGCGAGATCGAAGGAAATGGCTGAAAGTGTTTGACGAAAGTGAAGAAAATTTAACGCTGTCTTCGAACAGTTATAATGCGGATGGAAGATTTGTATCGTTCTTCAAGGTCGAGTATTGCGTCAAGAATACATTAGAATCGAAGGAAAAAGCACTATCGTTACGACGCCGAAAATATTTCCAAGATTTATACGAAACATCGAAGATTTGAGTTTAGAATAATTTTTGAAAGTTATCGCATACTTTCTGTTATATACGTACATTTATTTCCATCGAGATATATTTTAGCAGAGGGCAGGTACGGTTTTATTTTAGTATAAATTCCATTTCTCTGGAAATATTTTTCGGATTTCTCGGCTGATATTTTTCTCGGAATACGAATGAATTTTTTAGTAGCCTGTACATTCCTGATAGCTCTTCTTAAATTTGAGGAGCGAAGAGATATTTACAGGGTTAACTTCTACTGAACATATATTTGATGATAAATACGTAAACACTTTTGGGTGTATTGGTTCGCGCTAATGAGATTTAATATTACGGATTTTATTATTGCAATTTTCACAATTTCAGTATCTGTATCGGTAACATTATTAAAACTTTATGCTTTCTGTTTAAATATTGATCTGCCATATCTGATGTGTGTATATAAATATACGTTGATAACGTTATAATTATTAGACTTAAATATTTATATAAATCCAATATCAATCTATTGATTTTATATATTATAGAGACATCGAGATTAACATTCAGGGTATACGTATGAAATTTAACGGAAGATTTTCGTTCAAGGTATCACACGTTTGATTGTATAACGTATTACAGATACAACTTAAACCATCTGTAATGTATATATATATATATATATATATATATACATACATGTGTGTGTGTATATATATATATATATACATACACACACACACACACATATATGTATATCTCCCTTGTGAGGAGAGCATAGGATATTCGGGTCGCTAATTCGACCTAAATTGTGCACATAGTTAATGCCTACTATCTGTAATAATATGCTGAACGCACGTGCTACACCATTCTAGAATTTTCGCGAGAATATCATATGTAATGTATTATATGTATAAGACATAACTCATCTATCTAAATGTTATATATCTAATATAATTCAAGATTTATTCAAGAAAAAATGTTTTGTTAAAAAAAGTTTATTTTACTATCAAATAATTAATACGATGTTAAGTAGAATAATAACAAAATATACGTTATAAATATACCTAAAAAATAATTTGTAATTAAAAATCATTGGTTGCTTTTATTTGATGTTAAGAGGATTCGTATTATGTATCAAGCACTTGCCTAGAAACAAATATAGTTTTAAACAACGTTATAGCTCAAACGATAGCTTGTACGGTCAATATAATTTACGAATATCTAACATATGATAGACATTAATCAAATATAATCGATAACACGAGAGCCATGTGCAGCCCTTATTAGAGCTGATAGCTTGATCATTATAGCAGATAATATAATAGTAATTCCTTCCATTGATCAATTTCGACATTACCGAATTTCCAGAAATATTTCACCGTCAGACTGCGACCTTTAACCGCAGAATTTTATGCAGAATATAGAATATATCAAGTATCGTAGAATTGATCTACATAGAAATTGTTCAAGTATTCAAGAGACGGATAAGATACGTTCCAGACGCATCAGCCGCGATGGACGATTTCGAATCAACGTGTACTTGGAGAATTTCAACAGAATCGAACGGAACGTAGGAGAGAAAATAGAGGATGACAAGTAGAATCGACGTTGAGAAGCAATCACTTTGCATTTACGAATTTGAACGCGACAGCGGATGGTGTATACCGAGAGAAGTGTAACGTAACAGGTGCAGAAAAAGAGAAGCCAGCCAGTGCTATCTATACATAACGGTGGGAAAAGGCAATCGGATGTACGGATACGCGTAAAATTCCGGCCAACTAAAAGCGTTTTCTTTCTCGTTCTGCGCACAAAGGAGACGAAACTGTGTTTCTATTCCGGCGTGTTTTATCGCGAAAGCGAAACGAGTTAAAAGCTGCGTAAAAATTCACGATGAGCGACGGTAGAGCTCTTTAGCCGGAGTATCTCGCGTAATAGCGCTTGCAATTAATGAGATACCTAACTGTAGGTAGGTGTCCCTCTCGTTCGTAAGAGTTCTCGAGCGGAAGTGCTATTGAAATTATGACGTGACGCCACTTCGCCAAGTGGAAAAGTATTTCAACGTTGCGCCGCTCGCATTCACGCGCTGGATGCTATTGTCGCGCGGGAAAAGAGCTCGCGCGTCATCGAAGAAAGCTTCTCATCCTCTTTCCGAATTGTTCGTTAATCGTATGAAAATCTGACGGAAGCGTCTATAACGTATTTCGAATACGCTGCATCAAAATAGAATTAAGCGTAAAGCGCATGGTTTTACGATTCCTGGTGATCGCTTTAGCACAAGTTGCAGATATTTTGTGAGAAAACGATGTGGTATATTCTCCGCTCTGAAGTCTTGGAGCAGCTGTTACGTTAACTTCAAAATAGCGAAGAATGAATTATCATTAAGATACGGAGAATTTGTATGACGAAGAAATTAGATGCTTCTAGTACCTCAACGATCTTGTTGAAACACGCGCGGAATTAAAAATTCGCAATCAACATCAAGTAGGAAATTCTTATTAAAAATTGGAAATGTGCTACTTTAGGGCGCGAGTGTATATAATTTTATGCTATATTTTATGTTTATGCTGAACTTGACAAGATTAATTATCTTAGTAACACGCTAGAACTCCGTTTCTACGAAGTGCATCTATTTGGACGAAATTTTATCTGCGTTCTGTCTGATTAAATAAACTACTGGCGGTTGAATCTACTCACCGAAACGTGAACGTTATTACGAAGTAAAATTCATAGGTCGTAAAAGCAATCGGCGGATTTGTATTACGCGAACTCGAATTATATACAAACTGTTCGTACTCAGATAAATTCAGATAAATTGGGTGTTCTATCATACTTAACCCAGTTACGTTCTTTCGATCACTTTCGGTCCGATTACATTTTTTCACGGTTTGAACAAAATATAGAAAAAGTCTTACTCGTCATTTTTCTCGTTACAAATTTTTGTTAAACGTTTTCTGACAACGTTCGAAATTCTTATCGTTTGCTAAAATGCGAGCAACTTCAAAATATAAAAACTCCAGGATCATAGGAGAATTAATATACAAATTTACCAGAAGAATCTGGCGTGAAACAACAAACAATTGTCAAATCTATCGTCTCTATCGTCACGTCAAAGATATAAAAATTGAGTCGATTATCCGTTTGACAGGTAGGGTTCGATGAAACCGAGAACCACTGAGCTTAAATGCAGAAATAAATCGCAGCCCCTTCGAATAAAGACATTTATAGCTCTCTTTGTTAATTATATACTTGTCAAGTGTCTGCTATCACGTGGAAATGTCTATCACAGTCGAAGCGTCTGTACGAACCGAACCGATTCACTGACGCAGACTGCAACACGCCGCACACCTGTCACCGAGTACATTTTTGCAGAGAAGCTGTGAGAGCGTCTCGGCTTGATGGTGCATTGTTACAGGCTACGCGAATATAATGCCCGCGCAAATGTGACGTCTTCTCTTGTTACTGGACACTTTGCTCCTAGCCATACTCTGGTTATCTATTCTGTTGGAACTGCTGTTAAACACACGAACGGTATACGAGCTTCTGTTCGTCTCATGTCGAAGAAAAATGTATGGTAATCCTTCCATTGATAATGATACAGCAAGCATTTTATAGAACGTAAAAGGTATTTACGTTTCAAGCGCAGATTAAAAAAATATAAGGAATATACCGAAATTTGCCATTGCTTTGTTTTGTCAAAAAATTGCGTCGTGTTACATTGTATGCGTACGTAGAACTTTGCCGTATCACGTATGTTTTATTATATTATCCTATTTCGTTTGTACCGTATCATAATTTTTAAATTAGCTTTTAAATTAGCATGTCTGAAGATTGGGATTCCTTCTACAATGTTTAAGAATTAGAATTTTATCCATTTCGATTTCATTGATTAGCATGTATTTATTGATTCAATATTCAGTATTATGATATTTCATTGACTGAGATTTTGATATAACGACATCATCGTTGAATAAAACATACGAATATCGATATAGAAATATTTATGTTCGTATTATATTTGTATATATATGCATGTTGCAAGGCAAAAGTATGTTTACGTTCATTTTGTACAGGTTTTCGTATCTTATGCGAATCTGTTCGTGTAAAAGCAGCTTATAAAAAAGATTCAAGTACGTATGTTAATCCCATTTCTCTCCGCTTTTACTCACTAGCTACAAAGATTCTTTCATTGAAAGTGGTTGACTTAAGAATAAGCGCTATACATATTTAGAAATGTGCTCCCCTTTCAGCAAAGAAGTCGTAGACTTTGGTCTAATTATTTCTTCTTTTTTTCCACGCGGGCTAGCGGTTTCGTAAGGAACAGAAATAAGTGTGCTTCCGGTCGACAGACGCGGCTTTCCCTCTTAAGCTTCTTCGTACTCCTTTTCGCTAGACCTCTCTTGAAACCAACCACGGTCCATACATGTGACGAAACCCTTCATTTTTAAATAGAAGCTTCTTCGCGGTACGCGAGCGTACTTCCGGAAAATCTCTGTTTTCCTTTCTACGGTCCGCTCTTCTTGGTAATACGGTTTTCTTAATAACGATATTAGTCTTTTACCTTGGTACTCGAGTAACCAGAAGAACCACCGATGACTAATTCTTTGATTCTGTAGGTTAATTTAAAACGAAGGTTGATACGAAAAATCGAATAATTTAAAATTCCTGAGCTTTCGGATTCTTGCCAAATTTCAACGTAATACTTATTAAAGTAAATTATATCGTCAGATTGTTCGCGTAACGGTGCAACTAAAAATCTTCGAGGAAAACGGTTCGAAATAATCCAAACATCTACAAAGAACACGTTTCTTTTCGATTTAATTAAGAACATTTTTCGCGAATCTTTAAAAGAATATTACTCGTCGTTAAAAAATACTGCTTTGTATCGTGACGCTGGTCTTCTTAAACTTGTAAACAAATATTTTTCTAGCTCGGTAATGGAGCTTCCGTAAAACTTTACGATTCGACATAAACTCATAAGCTTGATCAGCCAGTGGTCGTAAACGAAAAGCGAAGGTCCCCGATGATGCACTGTTCCGTACGCGAGAAATTAAAACGTCCATAAAGAATTGTAAATGACTAGTAGCGTAGTCGTTTATAGGTTTACGAGCTTTCCGCCGCATCTCGACACTGTTCTTATCCACTTTATCTTTTCATCGCGTCTCTTTATTACCTACGTTCCGGCCATCAGCGTATATTCTGACAAATCAGGTTAGTGTACCGATACATCGCTTCAAAACACTACCAATCACACTTTACACCTGTTCATATAATGTTTCTATTTTCCGCTCTATATTTTGCCGAACTGTAGTCTCAGATTTTTCAAACAGATACGCTTTCTACAACATTCTGGTGGTTTTTGAAATTTTATTAGCTAACAGAACCGTAACAAACTTTAGGCGCCTAGTCTGGTCTGCGTCGGAAGGGAAAATACATTAACTACCTACGGCGCATTACCTACGACAACTGTATATATTCAGGTTCGAGGACAAAGGAGGGAAAGCTGAGTTTAAATGGCGAACGTGGATTTGCGAGTAAAGACGGTATTAGGTGTTTCGCCGCGATTATAGCGGGATCTGGTCCTAGAGCGGATTCCCCGTGTGGGAAAACACACTGAAAACGAGCGAATCGGACACTGCTGCTCCAAGGAAGCCCGCTGAATCCTCGTTGGTCGAGAAAGAAACTACAGAAACGTTTTATGCATACGATGCTCTCCTCTTCTGGCGAGTGGTTTCGCGTCGGAAAAAAATGCACTGTTAATAAGCAACTGGCTATTAAGCTTTCTTCGACTACCGCTTCAAGTAGTCGTTAATTAGCCGTTTCTTATTTTACTCGTTTGCGAATCTCCGCTTCGTCACTTAAAGAGGACGTATTCTTTCTGTTCGTCTTTCGTCAGTCTACCGTTTCGTTCTGATCTCGTACAGTGGCTCACGCGAGTATTCCAGCGCTCTTAGACATTTTTTACGTACATGTTGCACAAAACATTTAGAAATTTCATTGGCACTGTAAACGACAGCTGCACGACAGTGACACCATTATCGCGATCTGAAGCGGATCTGAAAATCTATAGAAAAGGTACAAGATGTTTATTCGTAAACCTCGCAAAGATTACCAAGTATTTGTGCCAATAATATAGTAACATAGTAATATGCAGTGAAATCATCTTCAGCACTAATTGTACGTTTAATAGCACACCATTCGTCCTGTATACTAATTTTTCACTAAGCGTATGTTCGCAATAAGCAACTTCTATGTACGTTTTCAAATTCCATCCAGATTTTACCATCGTAATCGCGATAATCGTGTCCCGCTACTATACGGTGCTTACGAAATCTCAAATTTTATTTTCTCCTCGTGTCCTCCGTAAGGAGTCCGCTCAAACTCGCGTGTACGTGTTACTTAAAACACCGTGAGTACAGGATAAAATTATTGAAAATTCTCGTTGCTCGTCGGAATCTCGTTTGAACGGAGACACGAAGCGACGCGTTCCTTTTACCCTATTTGTATACACGCGAATCGTTCGTTGATCCTTCGCGGATCGAAACAACGGAATTTGAGGTCGCGGGCAGCGTCGGAAACAGGCGGAGCGGAGCGGAGCAGAACGAGCCGTGCCACGGTTCTGGTCGGCTTCATCTTTTGAAACTCGTTGTACGTAGGCGCGCACCAGCCCGCCCGTAAATATTCGCCGGCACTAGGTTCTTGCATATTCATTTCTAGCGGACGTACACAGCACTCGGACCGAAATAATGGTCACGGATTCCGTCGGGACACGCGGCCCAATCTCTTCTAATTCCTCTTTGCCTTTTTCCTACCTTTGTCTAAACCCTTCGTCCGAATGTTCCTCTAGTATATTTCGTCGCGATCCTTTTTTCGCGCGGCTTCGTTGTGCTCCGAAAGAAATCGCTGCTTCCACGCCGAGGGAATTATGCAAACCGGAGGCGAGAGAAGAAGAGAAAGCGAATCTATCGAGAGAGCGAGCGACATCGCTATTGTAAAGGAATACAAGTTGTAAATACCATTGAATTTACGTATATTACGTTAATCTATGGAGTGGAAATTTATGCATATTTATTATTTATATTATGTAGTGGAATCTTTTGCGGTGAACTTTTGTAATTGAAAAATATTACACATAGGTATTAGGATAGTTAATATTTATCGGACAATTCTAACAACATGTAGTTCGTTTTGTATTTTGCAAAAAAATTGTAACAATTATTGCTGTATTTAGTATTTGATGTTACGACACGCGAACAATGTGACACGTTTATAATCAAATAAGTAGAATACGAAAACATTAAAGTGGTAAATAGCAACTGGCGTCGTAATATACTTATGGCCAGCATGTACGTGAAAGAGGAATGGAGGAATTACTGGAATCTGAAAGTTGGAACGTGTAATATTGCTAACTATACGTAGCTAATTAATTCTCCTATTTCCACTGTTCCCCATGGCTACATATTTCGAATTACGTAGTAGAATATTACTCTCGTTAGAAGATAATCGTAGAATTGCACACTAGTTTCGTTCTATCCGTGAAAGATCATCTTTAGATGTCAAACTGAGTTTCTTATAATATTGTCTTACGATAGTCATAAAGATTCCAGAGCAACCTTCAATGCCTAAGAACTGGAATTGTTTAATTAAATACATACGCTGATTACCGAATGTAATATGTACAAAATTGTTGAAAATCCAAAAGATGTGCAAGAAAATCTATTACACAGCAATGTCGGTAGCTTCTATAATTTGGCAAATTAATTAAAAAGGAAAGAACCTGTGGAAGATCAGATGCGATATATAATCGTAAATGGAATAAATTCAGGACAATGAAGTATTCAAACATTTCTAGCAATTTCAACGACATAAAGCGATGTAATACTACGTAAAATATTAGCGAGCTACATATGATCACAGAACTGACATTTCTGACGCTGAATGTAATTAAGTGGTGAACCTCAAAGCCGCTCTCGGAAGTTACGCAGAAGCAAAGGACAGGATCGTGTGCAACAACGTAAAACAACGTCAAAATTACTCGAATTAACCTGACGTTTTCACTGAACAACTTACTTACGGATAAATTGTCTTATTCATGACGTGGAATTATGCACGTTGTAGCGAAACAGAAGGATAGCTTCATTTGTAGATAGCGAACAATATAAAGAAAGAGAAATTAATTTTAGGCTACTAACAAACTTACGGCGTTATTCGTTTCGAACTACAGCGAACCGCAGGCTATAATTGCTCCTTGTATTATTTAAATATTACAATAATACCAATGAATTATGAAACTTGAATCGAAGAAATGAAAATTGAAGGTGTACAATTTTATCCATACATTCTCCAACAAAAGATCGTTGAAATGTCCAAAAGCGTATCGTGGTAAATGTATAAAATTTCTATGAAAAATTAGGAATTGCGTACATTTATATAAAAATTATGTACGTAGAAGGATTTCTTTTTATAAAGGAAAATGTACAATTCCATTTGTTCGATCGCTCGATCGTCAATTTCACTTCACGTGTGTCATCGTTTGCATATGTATGCACGAAATAGCTACGGCCAAAGCACGTGTCCTGTTTCGCGTCGCTTTGAGCGAAATCAAATACCGAGACCGATTAATTTAGTGTTTCGATATTTGTAGCCCGTACATAGACACGTGATAATTAAATTGATCAGGCAATTAGTCAAGTTTTCTCCGCAAACAGCCATCCTCCGAACGTTCGGTCGGCCAAGTGTACAAATATTAAACGATTCTATCGCTGCCATGGTGACGCTCCATAACTTTTATCCTCGATAAATCGTCAGGGTTAAAGACGGAATGGTAACGAGTAACGTTACAAATAAATTCAAATCCGATCAGAATTCTTTGAACAGGCTGCGACCACTTGCAACGAACAGATTATACTTTTAAGTAGTTTGATCCAATCTCGACTGGACAGGTATAGTACAATATTAACAGCAGACAGGTTTGAAATATTTACAAGCACTTTGACACGTGTAATAGTAGTTTTAAGTATAATATAATTGAAACTAGGATTCTACTTTAAGTACATTAGTCCAGCCTAGACTGGACAGATATTATGCGCAATATACGAGACAGATTTGAAATATTTAACAGACGTAATGGTAGTTCTAAACACAACTAAACTTTGACCAAGTAGACTCGATCTTTTTAAAAGTATCCTAATCAGAAAATTGATCTGTCATATTCTACTACTAATATCTTTTTCCTCGTAAAATTCGATTCTTTCAGACGCTAAAGTGTTGCATCTCAATACATTCTCGAGCCCTATATCGGCACTCTTCTTGAAGATTGACATTTTTTACGTAGAACGTGCAATCCGAGTACTTTATGCAAACAGAAAAGCAAACTTCGCCTCTCGCGAGTAATAATTAACAACCGAATCGTACGAAGTGAAACGTTTGTTTCGGTATCGGTTGAGGCTTGCGCGTACCGAAACTCACATCATCCCTAGTCGGGATAAAATAATCTAGTCACACGCGAAAAAATAAGCGGGATTACGTGACCGTAGATAGAAATGGCCATTTCTAAAACAGCGCACCGCTCGGGCGAGGCATTCTTCGAAGAGAGCACCGTGCGTTTCTCTTCTCGACAGCGTGTGGATGCATATATCCGCGAAACGACGGAGCATAACGGCATAACGCGAACGCAGCCACATGATGTAAAAAGTTGCGACACGCTTAGCCGGCACGCTCAACAAGGCTAGAATATGGTCGCTGATAGGACCTTTCTCCTTTTTTCTCTGTACGATTTTCCCTTCGTTCCTGTCTCCTTTCTCCGTTCTCTTCTGTCTTTTTTTCCTCCCTTTCGCGGTCGTATAGGCGTAACAACTTCGAAATATCGCTTGGAAACGGTCGACCGCGATCACAGTTTCAATTACACCGAATCTCACTGTCCCGCTTCTTTATCGATTGTTGCCCCCTCGATTCGCCTTTTTTTCCTTTTCTCTTCGTCCACTTTTCCCCCTCTTACTCTTCATTCCCTCGTTCTTTCCGTTCACGATGCTTTATCATCCGTTCTCTATTAATTAAAGGAAAATAGAAAAGTCCGCAACAAGATAGAAGAGTGCGCGAGGTTTTCAGCGGCGTCGGATACTTTCACTGTACGGGCCCCGTTCTAGTTTTCGTTCGAACCTGCTGCCTCCGCCCCTCTCTATTGTTCGGTATCGATTTTTGTTTGCCCCGTAATTGGACGAAACCGCCGGCTAAATCTCGCTTGTTCACGATTCGAGCGAGCGGATGCGCCATACAAATGTAAATTCCCGCGGCGGACGACGATGTCGATGTCAAGTGACACTTTAAAGGTCTCGTGGCTTTCAATTTGCACGCCGTTAATTAACGTCAAGGCGATCTTCGTCCTTGAAAGGGGTCGCAGGGGCGATGAAAGAGGAGGAAGAGGAAGAGGAACGAGAAATAGGTAGGAGGAGCGAAAGGAGGATCGAACCGGCTACCTTTGAGAAAGACAGAGAGAGACAGAGAGAGACAGAGAGAGAGTTTAAGACACGCGCGAGTTAATGTTAATTAAGTCGAGACTGTCGACCGAGATTTAATTAAAAGGAGTTGCAGCCCGCGGGAAGGTGATGCGCCAATCCGTTGAAATAGCCTGCCACTTCTATAACTGTGCAATTATCCGATATTTAATAATCCCATCGAAGAGGCACACTCGAGAAGTTTTTTCAACCACCCTCTTTTCATCGAAAACCTTTGGCTCGCGATCGGCCTTTTTTCTTTCTCGCCGATTATTGCGCCGGATTCGTGCTGTATGAAGATGAGACTGCGTGCTCATAGAGAGATGAGTAGAATTTCAAGTGGATTTTCTTTCGCGATCGTACAGTAATATGGAAAGAATGTGGGAAACGTGGAACCCTAGGATTGCGATAAAGAAAGAAAGCGAATAATCGAAAATTTATACAATTTGTGTATAATAGTTGAGAAAAAATATCTTCGTTTCTTTTTTAATCATTTTCTCAGTTGATTCGGATTAGGTGAGTTACGTAATTTAAGAATGAACGGTTCGAGAGGGCCAGCTTATCGATAAGCAATCGAAATTTATCAAAAATCACCTTAAACGACTTAAACCACCCGCGTTTCTCTTCGTTTCTCAACAATTTTTCTTCTCAGTGAAGTCAGGATTATAACTGGCTGACACGTTTAAAATTTTACATTTGTCCCTGCGATTCGTACACGTCAGAGGGTAATTTATGTAACGTGCGCACGTCTATTCGTTTTAATACGCACGTTCTAAATTGTTCGACTTGCTTCAGACTGATTTACTTTTATCGCTTGGAGTACTTTTCGTCCCCCTCCCTCCCCTTTTTTTAGATAAAGCATCACATCGAATGTCAATTAAGAGATGTTAATAATTGATGAACCTAAAAGCAGCGAGCGTTTGCGTTTTATTGCTCGAAATAAAAGAGTTTTCTTCTCGTTTCTCCTCGAGAATTCGTCTCGTCCGCTTCCATTAATTCCGATTATCCTCAACGACCGTAAGTGAAACTAGAAGAATATAAAACAAGGCGGCGTTGACCTGATTCGATTTCACGAATAGCTGTTTTATTCGTTAGTCTCCTGCCATAATAGGCGATGGGAAATTTATCCTGTAAAAAGTTCCTCTATTTATTTATGTATCTATAAAAGTTAGTGTTACCCAAACAGCATTAAGTTTCCAATTCTTTTAACGAAATCTCACTTAACAGGACAACCTGTTAGAAATAAAGTTTGCCCTGACGATTGACTCAATGACGATAAAAAGTGGCCATTTTTATTTTTCTCGCAAATTCCTCGCCTACGAAAATCGTCCTTGCACGAATATCAAATCTAAATAATAATTCACAAATATTTAAATAATTGCCTATTCTGTAACTATCCTAATACTCACATACTATACTTTTACAAGCATAAGTACCGAGCCTCCAAACGTCCGATCGCTTCTACCCCAAATCTCTTCTCACGCGACTCGCGAATAAAATGTACAAGCTACAAAAAGCGAATGATGGTCGAAAATTTCTCAAAGAAATATACGATATCGTGAGAAAAATGCGGTAGCAGAGAGCACGAGGTCCTGATAGCGCCTTAACGGTGTCTTATGGTACAGTGGCCACGCTCTCCACGCGGAGGCACACGCAAGAACTAGAACGCGTAACATTTTAATAAACACAATTATCCGATCCGACGTCATTTAGGTGTACGGGGCAGGAGGCCGTGCAAGAAAGTTACAGGTAAGTAAGAAGCCAGAGTGGGCGTAGGAGGTGTAGCTCGGTCGCGTCTCGAGAATAATCCACGAGCCACCATTAAGCAACGTATTCAACGGCGTGCAGCCGGGTTTAAGCTTCATCCTGTTCGCGCTATCCGCTCGCGGCGTGCTTCGCGCGAACGTTTCTCGCTCGCCGCTTCTGACCGCTTCTAGCCACGCGTTGTTGCCCGCGCCTACGTCGCTTATAAATAACGTAATTAGTCTGCCTCCTGTGTCCTTTCTCTTCCTCCCACAGTGTCGAGCACAGGCCGCGTCTTCCTTCCTTTATTCTTTGAATCGCCGCCATTTCTTCCTGTCTTTCTTCTCCAAGCGACAAAGCCGCTCCACTGTCCCCGTTCCCTTATCTCCATCCTAATTCTTTCTCCATGCACGACGCCAATTTTTTCTACCTTCACCCTCTCCTATTGTATATATCATCCTACATCCGCCCTCTTCCACCGTTTCTTCTCACATTTTCAATCGATCTCCGTGCCAGACAGCTGTGACCGTCGAACTTCCGCTTCCAATGTACTTCCGTAAACAACCGTACGTCGAGTATCCTGATGGATTTGATACGAAGTTGGAGGTAGGACAGGTTTTCCTGCTACAGGATTTTTTGGATGACGGAGTGAGCGAAGGAACGTGGAACAGTGTTCGAGAAGAGGGAAGAGATTCGAGAGGACGACTAATTCCTTCGAGATGAATTTTGAGAATAATAATAACGCCAATGCGATCGATGTAGACTATGGTTTATTCCAATTGGAAAAAATAAGATAAGTTTATGTAATATTTACAGATATAATTTTCAAGTAGCTTCGTCGTTCGTGAAATTGTATGTTTCGGTAGGTTTCGGTGGGACGAGAGAAATTATAGTAATCTGGTACACTTTTTTGAAAGTTACTTTCGGATATATTGTACCGAAGAGTTAACGTTCACGTGGCAATAACCCAGTTGACGTAGAGATCGAATACTCGATGATTTACAGCCAGAAAGCAAAGGAACAAACAAAACTCGTATTCTTTAGTTCGATATTAAATCGATCGATTATTCGATATAAATTTAATTTGTTTCTGTATTTGGATATTTATTATCAAAGATGCACGCAATAATACATTTGGAGGAAAAGTTACACGCATTTAGAAAATAATCGAAATACGATTAATTCTTACGGTCGAGGACATTGTGGAACGTTTCAAACATTCCGCTTAATTAGCGCCATTAGCGTAACGAAATTCCGTTATGAATTTTTCGACGAGATTTAACACAAAATTGATCGAATAAGATTATGAAATTCAACTGTCGCGATCACGACGAATTTCCAATGGAGGTTAAAATAAATTACAAGGAACAAATATTAAAAGATCACTTTTACCGTCGCCGTAAAATACTGCGAATAAAATATTTCTTCCTCAAGTCCATAAAGGAAATGAACAATTAAAAAAAACGACTAATTATTCCTTCTCATTTTTTTCTACGCGTTAGAAACGAATTACGTAAAGCGTACCACGAAATTTCATTTTTGAACCTTCAGATCTCTTCGGATAATTATCGATTTACTGCAGGCCGCAAAATTTCTACGCGCTTATACTTGGAAATACGTATAATGGAAATACGAACGAACAGACAAAGATTCGTCAACGCTAAAACACGCGACGACTTGCAACCATCGAAATATTTCCCCATAAACGTTCCTCGTTAGTTCAGCTTCAACGTAACAACACAGCAGCACATTTGGATCCCGCTGAAGCGAATAAAAACGTGGATATATCTCCGGCAAGTATCGTCAGTTTCGAGTCGAGGAGCAAAAGACCGGCGGAAGAGAGATGGCTCCGTTAAGGAACGAAAGATCGTGGATTACGAGCTTGAAGTCTGGTGGAAAAGCATGCAGTATCGTTGCATGCGGTATTTTTTCCGGCTCGCGTGCAAAGGACGATGCGCCATTCGAGGTGCTTTTACGCGACCATAACTGTAACAGTGTGAGGACACGGTGTTACGAACATCGTGGCGTAGTATCGTGGTTATTCGAGCCACCTAACTTCAATCACCTGCTGCAACATCTTAAAATTCAATCTTGAACTTTGCACGGAACAATCAAACTTGTATATTACGAGACACCATTAGCCTTTAACGTGATAACTGGGCTGCGGATTCTCACGCAGTCTCGTATTTTTACCAAAGGAAGTACAGAAATAGAACCTAGTTTAGTTCTCTAAAAATTCTTAAGAGTATTTCACTTTGGATATTTCATATTTCTCTATATCACGCATAGGTACATGCTCGTTCAGCGAATTTTTGCAACTTGAAATTTATCATAAGTGCGTAAAAATCCGCAGGATTTTATTTTAAGTCCAGCAAGGGAAACGTATGAAAACCGAGAAAACGATTGGAATAAGCCTACGGTAGAGTAAATCGAATGCTAACACGATAAACGACAAGATAATCTTCAGAAGTAAAGTAATGGTTAACACTGGTTGAACAATCTTCTTTTCTTCGATGAGTGGAGATCACGCGTGCTCTTAGAAACCTACTGTCATCCAGCTGTCCATGTATGTACACGATATATTTTTACCGTTTACTATGTAACAAGTTAAACAATCTGCAAACGTATATCGCTTGAGAATTGTACGTAACCAAATTTGGCGAATTACAAGGCAAATTACTTAGCTCCGCTCAAATATCCTTCTGGCTCGAGTAACTCTACCTTATGCTACGAGCGTGGATCCTACGATCCCAGGATGCCAGGCTGAACACCACCGAACCGGCTTCTTCGCTCTCGGTATCCTCCCTCGTTGGACAACGCGCGTTCTTCCGCTCGATATGCATCTGCGCGTGTTTCGTACCTTCTTACACTTTGTATCGCGGTCCTTTATTGCTTTCAGAACAACCGGTGTACGGTGTCAGGCCGCTTTTAATCGCGCGCTCTAAACCGTTATCGAATTCCTTTGTCTTCGGCTAAGAACGAGGAGGTGGATCGCAACGAACGGTAAAACGTTCGTACGTATCGTTCGTTCTGCGTGTTGCGGTGGCGGCAAACGCGTGCTCGTTCAAAGTGGCATCTCATACAGGTGTGCGTAAGAAAACGCGAAGCTTCGAACATTCGGAGAACGGTTGTTCCGATCTTCCACGTAGGAGGAGAATCGGTTTTCTGACGTAGGAAGAGAGTCGGTTCTCCAACGTGCAAAGAGAATTGGTTATCTAACGTAGGAGGGGAAATTAGAATCTTCTTGGTACCGCGTAATAAGCCAAGAAGATCGATCGTTTGACGAGTGTCATATTCAGAATTATTATATATCGTTGTTATTTCTGTATTTAGAGGTAGGATCGCAATAGCTATTAGTTTATTCTTCGAATAAATCTATCACGCTGTTCTGAGCTGAAAAATCTTTATCGCACTTCCTTACATGGACTAGGGATAAAAACAGAAGAATATCTTAAACCTATCGATTGTATCTAGAACTATTACTGTTACTATTATTTATTGTAATTAGCGCATCTGCGTATAGATGAGGAGCGCGAACTCACGTTGTCATTTTCAATATATATTGCCTTAAGGGGATTTTGATTGTAAATTGATTTCAGTTTATCCTCAGATTTGTATAGTTAACTTTATAGATATTTTCTTACTGCGCGATAAGAAATTGCACGTTGAAGGAGTTTGGAAGACGCGTGTTAAGGCGTGTACAATTTTTTCACGACGTTTTTGGATGTGTGCAACGAGTCAGAGGAGATGAGTAAGAGATGAGTAAGATACGGGCACAATACATATATTATAGTATGCGATACATGATATAACAGTTTGCATACAATATCCACGAACAATGTACGCAGCGGACAATGTCTGTAAATTTGTATACGCCTCGACAAGAGCGTTGTTCGGTTATAATACAATTACGTATTGTCTCGTTGATATTTCTTGTTCATGTTAGAAAAAGGTATTGGAACAGTTGTTAGAGCGCGTGGGAGATTATATGCTGATTCGTCTTGTTAACGCTAGGACTGTCGCTGAACTATGTGGGATTATACATATATAAATCGTTTGTAATTAAACAGATTCCTATAATGTAATCTTGTTTTATTTCTACGAAGGACATTAAGAGATTAGTTTTGTCAGAACGCAGCAGCGTGGTTCTAGTAATTTACATAAACATTTTTATAATTTAAAGAAAATTAGATAAATTTATTGTTAGATTAGACGTCTATATATTTCGGAAAAAAGGCGTAAAAATGTATAAGATACGTAACGCAGAGTAATCGATACGACATTCGATAGACGAACAAAATTTCTAATTAAATTTCATTTCCTTGGTTACGTTCGTAAAGATACGAAATTGCGTAAGCATCGGCAGTTTATTTATCGCATTACGTCATAAACACGTCTCTACGTACGTTTGTCCACAGATTGTCTTTTCTACGAAATTTATTAAAAACTCGCCGCGTAATCGAGCTATAGATAGAATCAAGATCCAACATGACAAAATCGCTTACTCGAACGTTTGCTCAAACAGATCGCAGTACGATACGAGCATCCACGGTAGTTTGTACAAACCGAATGAAGATCCCCACCGAATCGAGGGTTAATTTTCTCTCGTACTTCTCTTTCCCGTCCTCTCGTTGGCTCTCACAGCAAGGGGAGCGACCAGAGGGCAGAATAAACACGAAGACGAGGCTAGCCCAGTAAAATTGCGGTGTAGCAGGACGCAGACTCTCGGCTGGTTTGTGGCGATGACCACAAATTAACGACCGCGACGCTCGAGATAAAATAACAAGCCGCATAAAAGAGCGCCGATACGTTCCGATTACCTCGACCTACCTCCGCGATAGATTTCACTGACCGCCTCCTCCGCTTCTTTTCTCCTTCACGAGGGCCGGGACGAGGTGTGCCCGACCGGATCCTCCTACGAGCCGCCAGGAACACCGACAGATATTCACAGGCGACCGGGAAACTCCTGAGAAATCCACGTCCGCCGACTGATCTCTACTGATCGCTAAAAATGGCACCTTTCGATCGAGCTGTGTGATCTCATGAACGGACGACGATACGACCCTCCTTTGGAAATTGTCTCGAGAAGATTGTTCGAGTGTTTGGGTGAAAGTGGGAGGATGAGTTTAGGCGTCAAAGAATGCTGTGTATTCGTTCTGCGCCGAATTGGATCATTCGGAACGTCGCTAGTACTTCTTCGCAATGGATATTCAGATTCTGTTCCGGGTATTTGGTGAAAATGGAAAAGCTCGAGAAGATGGAACAACGGACCATGTAAGAAAAATTAGAAATCCTGTTTCTTAATTAGAAAGCACGAAGAATTCCACGCGTGCAACTGTTGCAATAATTTATCGCAGCTTTCGAGATAGACGAATAAGCGCTAAGGTGATTCGTGACTGAAAAAGATAGCAGCGCGGTGTAAAAGTAACCGAATCTAGAATATTCGTTGACCTAACTAAATTCGATTAAACCTACCTTCGTTTCTTATTCATTTTGCATTTGATTCTGCGGAGGCGAATAACCGAGAATTCATAACTGATAAACGAACGTAGGTGGTGAAATTAATTTTGCGGATGTCTATGCATTTACGTGAAATTCTGAAAGATTCTTAAAAATACACAGAATATACGTTACACAAGGATATATGAAACATTCAAAGTGCAATAATTTTATTTTAACGGGTGAAATAAGTTTCTGGATGGATTCCATCTTTCCGTTCATAAAAATATATCGTACAGTCGGAAAAGTAACTTCGTAGTTCGTATCTATCGCTAATAGCAATTCCTCGTTCTGACCGCTATCATCAAAACGCAATTTTACCTACTCGGAAGTCCATGACGTGTCCATGGTGCAAAAACAAGAAGCATCGTGGACATCTTTGAGCAAACAATCAAAAGACGAGCTTCTGGAGCGGGCAAGAGCGTTTAATCGAATTACTTCCCCGAAACCGAAAGAAGATGATTCAAGGCACGGCGAGGAAAGGTCGAAGGTACGAAAACCGAGACCTCCCATCTTGGCTCGATCCCCGAGCCACGATCACATCCACGTCGCTTTTCGCCTGGCTCGACTTAATAGTTGCTCCTTTTTTGTACGGTGATCGGCGTGCGGGTGGCAGGTAGGATCTTCGAAGGATCCTCCACAGGCTGGTCCGTTTCTCAGTCGGCCAACTCGCTCGCGACCAAACGAAATCGACTGACTGCCGAATCGAGACATTCCCTTGGCACACACCGATCCAATTTCGAGAAACGGTCCTGGCGAGGGTCCACCGATGATCGAGTATCGAGTAATTGTTCCCGAAGCGAAAATCGAAATTCTAGGACAGACGGATTGCCAGGAAGATTCGGCTTCTCTGACGAGAAAGAGTCGAGAAAATGAAGGGATATCAAAGGGTAGTAGCCGGTGGAAGATTGTTATTTTAGGGGATTCTCCTGTGCTTCTTTGAAGTATTTGCTCGTACTTGCGGTTACTTAAATTATACTTCGAGATATTTCTCTCTTATCTCAGAGATACGTAAACAAGGTGTAAACAAAATTGGTTGAGAAAATAGAGGAATTTGCAGGATTCTAAGTTCTTTATCGAATTTTGAAGCGTTCCTTTCTGCGTACCTAATGAGACGACGCGATAATTCTGAAATAAATCGACGTAATTGTTCACCGTTCGTTCGATTGCACTCGTTAAATTCAAGTTTTTATCAATTCGTGTATGTATTTAGCTAATAATAATCCATGTAAAACAGCGTGTGTTTCAGCGATATATGCTGATCCTATCGGATTATTAGATTATCACAACTATTAGATTCTTTCGCCAAACAAAGAGCTGAAATAATTTCATCGACAGATGAATACGATAGTGACTAAATACGTTAAGGGGTATTCTAGTCTAGAAATTTGAAAAAATCGAAAAAATTTGTTTTTATATTTCCAAAGTTTAGGCATTCAAGAATATGCCCTTGAAAGGATTTTTCAAAATTTCAATTATTTTATGAGTTACAGCCATTTTTGTGACGCGGCATCTGCTCCGGTCCGTCCGGAACAAATGAACAGTAGACGGTAGACGTTGTCCGAGTAAACTCGTCTCAAAACTTTAAACGCGTTTTTCTCGAAACTACTTTTTTCGAGTTGGCGTGCACGATATCTCAAGTTTTAATGAACCGATTTATTTTAAATTTGGTCTGAATGTTCTTTATACATTCCTCTATCGCCTCAACCATGCTCGGATCAAAACTTTTAATTTTACTATTTTTAAAAAATACGGAATTGCGAAAAAACATGCCAAAAAGGAAAATTTTCTTCAAACGCCCGCCATTTTGTGAAAGAATATTGTTTTGACTTTTCCAAGGTTCACGCTATAGCCGCATCTATACTAATTAAGAATCCGTTCGGCTTTATTGCTTCAGATGACCAGAAGGGTTGAAATCATACACGCCAGGACACACTTTTTTTAGCACCACCCACTTTGCCAGCTCATAACTTTGCGAATTTTGAGTTTCCTTTTCGGTGAATTTTTTACGTAATCTTAAGATATCAATAAACAAATGCTAAAAAGAAGAATAGCAAAAATATTTTTTGTTTCGTTTGTACAGAGCTTCAAAGACCGGCCGAAATTCATGCCTCTAGACTAGAATACCCCCTTAAATTGAACGAAGAGAGACAAACGATACGGAGAAAATGATAAAACTTCAGTTTTCTTTAGTCTCGAAATGATGGGATATTTTAATTACAGTGGACGTCACAGACGAATTCAACAACTCCTAAAAGTAACGCTCCTAGAAACTTTGTATCTACATATTCTACAAAAACGTCATGAAATCTCAGTAGCACTGTAACGAGACACGACGAAGCCGAACACTCCGCTACACATCAGCCAATCGTCGTCAAAGTATCTTCTCTGTTTGATCAAAAGATTGCTCTTCGTCTCGAGAATCTCGATCTACGATCTTCGTACATCGTTCGTCGAGAACAGCTAAAAGCTGGCTGCTCGTTTCTGAAATCTATTCCCGGGATGCAACATCTTTCTCCGGCTGTCACTATGTCTTAGTTCCGTCGGTGTTCTCGACAGGCTATGGGCCATAGACTGGCCCGGTCGGGTAGCCGTGTCGGAATGAAAAATCACACCGGTCACCCGGGCGTCGCGTCGCATCGCGTCCCGTCGGCCAGATAGCAGCGGCCGAGCCAGGGAAATCTCATTCCGGCGAACATCCGTAAAAAGTCCGGGAATTTGTAGAGGCGACGCAGGAAATGGCGGCCAACGAAAAACGGGAATGTCCAATCCAATTCGAAAAGTCGGCGAGGTTCGTTTACCTTTCGCTCTTTGCTCGCGTGAAACTTCCGCGTTCCCTCGTCCTCGCCCTTTCCCTCTTTCGCCGTCTCCTCTTTCTCCACGTTCGTTCGATCGCGCTTTAACTCCCTTTTCACCGATGATATCCCGCACACAATGTACAGTGCGCGTCTTTTTGTAGCCCCCTCTGTCTTTAATGGACACCTCGTATCGATTCTCCCGGAAATCTGTTAAAAGCTGCTAGTCGACAGAACGCTGTTTCCGTCGCGACGTTCCTTCCCTGTCGCCTGATCCGTTCAAACAGTGTGTTTCGAATTTAGACGCCTTTTTGCCTTGATGTACGCGTACACGTTCTTTTCGAAGAACCGTCGTGCGCGATAGAATGTGAGAAGAATTTCATAGATAGATCTGTTTTCTTTTCTTCTTCTTTTTATTAATAAACGAAGCTTTATGGAACGATCGACTAGAGACGTTTACTGTGTTTATTACAGTGGTTTGTTAAGAAGCAGTAGGTTAGAATAGTTTGTTGGGATGTAGCGTATTATATGGAGAAGAAATATAAATTAAGAAGTTTCCTAGAAGATAAGCCAATAAGACAAAGCGATGAATTGTTAAATAAATTGCCTTTCAAGTCTTAGTTCTGCTTTCTCAAATTGGTCGCATTTGAATTTATAATTACAACGGCCTTTAAGGAATTTTCTTCTCCTGATACTTTTTCCATTTCTTTGTTTCTCAAGATACGTCGGAATATTCTCTATTTCGTAACTTTTCAGTTAAATTATATTATACAAACTGTTACGAAATAACGATCAAATATCTTAAACCAAGCGAAGAGAAACAAAGATGGCAGAGAGGAAATGATAAAACTTCAGGTTTCTTCAGTCTCGAAATGGTAAATGCGACATTTTAATTAAAATGGGCATCTTAATCTTATGGATCTTCTTACGAAGAGCTACTCCTCCAAAAATCTCAACGATTTTAATAAAATACCTCTTTTAACATTGGCCGTGCTCAGGATCCCATACTTCGTATTGCGTATTCAATTAATTCTACTTTTATCGCCGAGCTATTTTTAATCGAAACGAGTCAGCTAAATATCTGCATGAATCGTTTCTGTTATTTCCATGCGGAATACCACTGCGCGAGTAAACATAACTTCCAATATTTTTGCATAGAGAGTTCGAAATCACGGGATCGATAAATTAATACGTTGAAACAATGATATTTCACGTGTTGCACGTATCGTGGCGATAAAATGTCTATATTTATTTTGAGGAAAAAAAAAAAACAATTACGTTAGTCACAGCACTAAATCGAACGTAGGTACGATTGAAAAATATTATGGATCTTCCGTATCGGCGCTCTGATTGCGATACATATTGATGCGAATGAATTGCTTTATGGAACGAGATATCACCTATCGATGTCAAATCGATCCTACGTTGCGAAAACAATTAGCGAATTAAACGGTGTGAATGATTTTCGCTGTAAAATCACTGTTCAGGACGGATAACCGCCGATTTTCCAATAATTAATGCCGTATCGGCATCCGATGAAATTTTCAAAATTAGATTACATACTTGCAAAATTTCGAGTTCGTTAATGGCCATTTACATTATTAAGTTCGACGTACATAGCCCGGCACTATGGAAAGTGCAACACGTTTATCGATATTTAAAATTCATATCCCGATCCAGAATCGACATTCATTCGTGCAATGAGTATTCCAAAAAGTGTAATATTTAATTGGAAAATATTTAAGATCGTGTATATTTCTACAGCAGAAACGTTTACGTGAAAATATCAAATATCGAAACGCTCCATTAAATACTTGACGCATTCACCGTTACTGATACCTACGTTGTCTCGTCATAATGATCGAAAACTTTGTTACTAGATGTTTATCGATAGCTATGCCACTGACACAGTTGTTGATTTAAATGATTTTCGAATTAAAAAAAAAAAGAGAGGTTTAGAAAAGTAAGCAAAACAATAAGCAGCGAGACTGATACAAAGATTCTTAGCTGAACTAAGAATAGTTTTGACAAAAATACATTTGTCATGAAATTAAAGAAAAGATACGCAGCTTGTGCGGTAAACAGCGATTTTATCGTAACATGGATTTTCAAAGTTTTATCGGTATTATAACTCATATTCTAATCGATTGATCGTGTTCAGGGTTTGCAAGTTGCAAGGTGGTTCGAAAGAGGATAAGCGCGAAGTACACGTGCATGTACGTTATCCATTCATAAGAATTCTTTACCCTCGCGTTTTATATGAAAAGATACAGAGTCCAATAGGCTCGTTCTAGAGGCATCTACAGCGATGTTAGCCATTCTGCAAATCCTGAGAATACCGGCGACAAAGTTCCTAATTAAAGTTGTTGCCTCGGTGTGAAAAGGGCGGCATTCAGCTTTTAATAGGACTACCCTCGAGGCACTAAAACGAAGTCTTTATATTCCTTCTTATAAACGAGTCGAAGATTGTATTCGTGTCGAATGAAAAGTATAGGATAATAAAAAAGTTCTGAATATTTCTTCTGCGTTTTTTAATCTGGCGAGGATTAAACAGTTATTTAAAATCTATCTTCGCTACGCCTCTTATATATAGATCGAACGAAGTAACGTATTTACAATTCGAGAATATTTTGCTTAAAAAGTTGTCTCTACGTGATTGAGCTTTTAGAAAAAATTGGTTCGTTTTAAAAATTGGACGTTCACGATGTTTCATCGAAATTCTTTAGACTATTGAAAAAGAACTAATGTTAAAGTGTAATTCATAGATAGAAGTGCACGATAATTCTATTCTGCCTGCAATTTTTATTAAATATCGGGACAATCGATAATTACGACAATTTTAAATTACAAATGACGAAAGAATAATGAGGAATATATCGTACGATCAGCTTTTCGAGTGCGTAAATTTGAGGGAATCACTTTTTACCGCGATACCTGTGGAATTATCAAAACGGTGCCAATGTTACGTATAATTGTAAATAAAAAATGATTAACGTACGAATGTTGTTCAATGATTCTTTCCACCTGTCGTCCTGTTAATAACTGGTAGTTAAAAATGAACTGAAATTTTGTAACAAAGAGGCAAGACATAAGAGTGATGAAGGAAAGATGATATATCGAAATTGTGGAATTTATTTAAAAATGCTATATCAACATTGATAATTAAGAAAAAAGTAGACTGTCGACGGGCATGTATGCGAGCATCGCTAACGATGCTCTGCACGCAAAGGAATCAAAATTTCATGGAAACTGGCCGTTAAATTACCAGCTCAAAGGTGCTGTGATCAAGTGGCAATTATCAGCGAGTACACGTGCACTGTGTTGCCATGAAATAGCCGAATATGAAATTTCTGCATATAAAATTCATGACATTACGTATGTACTTTTAAGATTACCCAGATTATGGCAAACATCCAATCCGGTACGCTTTTGTCACAAGTAAAAATATACAATTGCTTAAACATTTTGCTTAAACATTTTTTTACGAGCCCAATTTTTCAGCGGATATACTTAAATAATTGTAAATATTAAAAGATGACCGAAAAACGAATATAAAGAACATACGTTTTCCACGGTAGAAGTATAAAACGAAAAAGTATTGTTTTTAATATTTTATGCGCTAGTTTAAGTATGCTTCTTAATGTAAAGATGTTCGTAATTGAAGCAAACGATTGCTGCATATTTATGGCCACAAAAATATGTTCCTATCTTACATACTTTTACGCTAGTTATTACCATAAAATGTTGCATCTCATGGAAGTTAACGATCCACGTACTAAAATAACATCGAAGAATTCATAAAGTCTCCTAGTTTAAATATAGACGACCACGTTCAAGAGTATCTTACGATCATATCATCGTAGATAACTGAATTTGCATACATGGCCAGAAACAAGATAAATACAGAAGAACAGAATACTCCACTGAAAAAGAACCCTCTCAAAAATCATTCCCAAGACAGCGATAAGCTCCGTAAAGCTCTGAAATATTTTTCTTCACGCTGTATAAATAAAAAGAAGTTACATCGTAACGCACACTCGTACGTATTTAAACGCTTACAGGAACGTCTCTAAGACAATTATAACGACACATTCCAGCTGTATAATCGCGGCGACGTACACGGTGCGTCGCAATTTCGTCGGCAAAATCGTCACGTTTTCGACCGCTGAATAAACGTGCACATTTGTCCGAGAACGTTTTCTACCGCTTTATCGTCCGCCGTAAACAGCGCGGAACAGCAACGAGCAAATGTCGAAAGAGCGATCGGTTATCGTGTCCTATCGCGATCAATCAGCGATCGAACAGCACGCTCTTTGAATCGTCGATCGAGGCGGTCGGCCAATCAGGCCAAGTGCATCGATCGAGGAATCGCACGATGAGAGAGACTCGAGGGATGGTGGTTTAAAGAGTCGGCCGGCCGAACAGCAGGTGTTGAAGTAACTGGGAGAAGGAAGGGATAAATAGGTGTGCCAAACTAATATTTTTACAAACTTCTCAACGAGCCTCGATATTTTTGCGGCGCACAGACAGAGTAACAGAGAAAGAGAAAAAGAGAGAGAGAGAGAGAGGACAGAAAAGGGTGGCGGAAAAAGCCGGAAGAGTAAAGGAAGGATGAAGAGGAGCTTCCGGCGAAGTGGATAGGTAATAACCTTCTTGCCGCGGTGAGAAATGATTGGCAATCAAAGTTGGTATTGCCAGAGTGGAGGACTAGCCGAGTGAGTCGCGAACCGAGAGTGCATTTGCTCCTATTTCCAAGAGAAAGGAAGGACGGAGAGAGAGAGAGAGAGAGAGAGACAGAGACAGACTCGTTAACCGACCTCCACTCCTACACGCTCGACAATTCCACCCGTACACTTTCCTTACTCCAACGGAGCTTTCATCTTCGCCAGCTTTTTCCTCGTCGTCGTCGGCGGCGACGACGTCGACGTTGCGAAAGTCGGAACACCTCGACCGGAAACTCGGTCGCAGGCTTTTCTTGCATCAACGACGAACGATACCCTCCCCCCGCCCCTCTCTATCCATCGCGTTATTCTTCCCTCCTGACAGGAACGAAAAGATACAGACGCGGGAACGATCCTTTGTATCGGGCAACGTTCGATCGTTTGCTCGATGAACGAATAGAAAGAAACGTGTTTTTGCCCTGTTCTGTGTTTTGCGCGGAACGGCCCGAGGCTTCGTCGCGCGCCCATCGTTTCGTGCAATACCAGTTAACGCGAAATGAAACGAAAGCGACGCGTGTGTGATTTTTATTCTTGACTTTGCCGCCCGATCTCGCGTCTCCCGGATGTTTCTTCGAATTTGTCTGGGAAAGAAAGTATTACGATGTCGATCGATACATTTTTTTGATTTTCTACATTCGCGACACGGTTCGATACTTCGATTACGAAACTGTCGAAAGGAGCGACTGCGTCCAGAGAGCGGAGATTCTTAATTCGATTTAATATTATTTAGATATACAATTCTCATAAATAGTCGTAACCTTCCGTATCGCGATTTGCGATTGAAATTTCCGTTTCGTATTTGCGATATTACGAATTTTTCGTTCCCCAAATGGTATCTATAAACAGACCACAGACGCTGTGCCGATAATCCTGTGCATAACGAAACCAAAACAAAAACGAAACGAAAAAGAGTTTCGAAATATTCGAGTTTACCTGATCGCGAATTGCGAGTACAAAAAATAATTTCGGTATATGATATGTAGAAAACATTGATTTATTCAATTGTTTGTTGAAACCATCAAATATACTGCGATTTACAAGATCCTTTTTAATTTCATTAAACATAGTAATTGCTGTTACATGTAGTAGACAGATGTATACGTCTCCGAATGTTAGGTGTATCGATTCGAATTTCATGTGTTCGCGGATCCAAGAGATTTGTATCTTCTTCGAATGAAATCTCATGTAACGCTTCAAGCGTACGCCGTGTACGTTCGACTCGCTGTATATTCGTTGACGCAATTCCTCCAAAATCAGCGAATTCTTATTCTTTACTATTCGTATGCTTTGCTATTTCGTTAAGCGACGATATGTCGCTGCTCGCAAAAACTATCTATCAGATTGTCCGAAATGTTTCTTTCGTTTTATAAGGAAATAACAGACGCACAATGTTTTTAGTTTTATATTAGTTTATTGACTTATGCACGAACATAATAATAGAAATAGAACGAAATGGACCACACCTGATTCAATAAAATAATACAAAACAGCAATTGTTGTTCATCTATAATCACCTTGTGAAAGGAAAGAAACTTTTCGGACAAGCCAATACTGTTGATACGCTAACGTAACCAACAAACGCGCTAAAACACCGATGAGAGGCGTTCAAAAGCAATCAAAAATAACGGAGACTGTCTGAAGAAAAACGATATAAAAGCGATACGAAATAGGAAAGACGATAAACTGATAATTCGTTGAAAAGAGAGCGCCGTCTCTTTTCTTCTCTCCTCTCGCAGGATATACTCGATGCAAATAATCGTCGCTGGTCAGGACGCGTTTCCATAGCTCGCAGGTGATTAATCGGCCTCAACACGGCCGACTACCTTATACTTGGGCCGACTTATATACCGGCGCGAAGAAAACAGGACCGACGGGACAGACGGGTGATTATTTTGCGAAGATCGCTCCGTCATCGCAGAAGGCGGCACCTCTGATCTGCCTCCGGTCCAGAGGCTCGGGGGCTTCCCATAATCACCTACGATCCTCTCTCGCGCCGGGAGCGATCTTACCACCATGAAAACAGAGAGAAAGGGTGCCAGAATGGCGAAGAAGGAGCGCAGACACACGCGAGACGAGGAGAACGTCGGCTGGAATCCGCGGCCTCCGTCGCGCTCCGGCAAGGTCGCAAATTCTTTTGCTCGTTTCTTCGCCTCGTCCTCGATCTCCCGTCAGTGTTTTCCTTCCTCCTCATCGCCCCGTTATACCGAAGATTCCTCGTCGTCCTTGTCGCGCTACACTCTTTTGTTTCAGCAGTTCGTCGGAACGTCGTTTTCTCTTACGATTTATTGCCATAATTGAATGGGAATATTTTTTCCTTCTCCTCCTTTCCTTCGGATCACGTTAGATCGATGCTTGTCGTGAGAATAACTGACGTTGCAGGGATGTATAGCAACGACGCACGACAATTTTCATCGGTTCTGTGGATCTTCCGGTTATTATTATTATCAGGGATACTGATGTTGGTAATATCAGTGATGAGTGTTCATAATATCGAAATGTTTCGATAGTTGTAATCGACGGTTAAAAAGATCGATTAGATCATCGAATATAACTAAAGTATATTTTGTCTGTAGTGGCTACCAAAAATGTTTGCTTACGCACTTTCCAAATGAAACATTCTCTTCTTATTACGTTTTATATGCTTCGTTTCTATAGCGTGAGATTTTTGTAGCCACGCCGAAGTACATTTTACCAAACCACGAAGAATATGGTTGCTTAAAATGGCTATTCAAACTGTACATGAAGCAACGAATATAAATTTGCCATAAGAGTCAGAGTTTAGATGTGGTTCGAATTTTTGCCAATATAATCGCGTCAGTCGTGCCTCGTAATAACGTTAATAAAATTTCAGAATGTTTTATACAAAACGCACACGATATACGTATGAAAGTTTTTTGTGATAAGTGCTCGAATACTTGTTTGAGCCACTGTGTATCCTCTTCAACGAGCATTCTAGGTAATTACCTACTTACAGTTTAAAAATACTCAGCTAGATACTCGGGTGTCTACAACGACGAATAAATATCCATTTTCCATTCTGTTTCGTTAATGACCACGTGGAAGTTAGGTCGACTTTGGCCGTGGAATTCGCGAAATCCCCTTTACACGATTTGACGTATAACAAGCAGCCGTTACGAAATGTTTAGACAGCTAGAAGTACACGAACTGTGCTGCTCGTCTGCATCAATGCCACTTGACCTTGTCCTTCTTTCTTCATTTTTTTCAGCTACTAACTTCTTATTATTCTGCCGTCTGCGGCGGCCGTTCCTTTTTCATCTTCGATACTCCACTCGTTCGCTCGGATGTCCTTTTCTGCTCGAAATCCTGCTTCACTGTTTTGTTAGAAGACCACCTTTTTTCTCTTTCTCGTTGCTCTATTTTGACTGCTTTTAGCTGTGTCATTTGAAAGAAATCGTGAACCGGAATGAAAATGATGGATGTCGTGCGCGGCTTCTTTCTAAGACTTTTTAGTTTCTGCTTTGAGACCTTTTCTCGAACTGTGGCACCGTTTCTTGATAAATCGTCCCGTAGAATAACTCTACGTTCAAATCGGACCACTTTTACAATTTATAATTCCTTCGTTGATATTTTATTGCCGTTATAACGTTTCTTCTGTTAATTTGTTATCGTTACGATATTAATAACGTTCTGACGATATTTCCAAACGATTCTTACGATGTGCTGGAAGCTTTTCTTCCATTCAAACGTTCCCGTTTCGTGGCTACGTAAGCTATTTGGCGATCAAAAACACTTCGAATATCTGGAAATCAATTAACACAAGTTCTTCTCTTCGAAACTTTCCAATTAGTTGGAGAAAATTGTTGTCGAAATAGAACCTCGATGGATAAATGTTCGTGGTAGGAGTACACACGTACGCACGTATACACGTTCTCGACTCTTAACATCCATCCTAATTATGCAAATTTTTCATTTTTTCCTAGCGTAACTATCCCCGCAATTTCAATTTCAAATTGTATCTTATCGTTGTACCCTCCGCGTATGTTTTCACGTTTAGCTTTATAATTGCATAATGCGAGTAATTTTGCTACATATACGTTACTTAATAATATGTCATTAAATATTAATTCGACGAGTCAATAACCCGCGTGGCACGCTGTAGCTCACATGTCGCGTAATTAGTTCTTAAACCTAATATACATCCTCCGAACTGAATTGTCTTTAACACGGCGATTATGTTAATTAATAAAAATCATTCGAGATTAAAACATTCGTTTCACAGACAAAACAGAAAAAATATACGCGTTCTACGGGTTATTATCAACGAACCTGGACTGAGAGATAAAAATCTCGTTCTTTCTGCATTCTTAATATTTCATCAAGGTAATATCGTGTAAATAACACCATGAGAAAAGCAGATTAAAATCCAGCCTGTCTAGAAATTTCCCTTTGCGTTGATAGAAACGGCGCAATACTCTCACATTATTGCACGGCAGACGCGTTGCATACCTAAAATGCGGACGGACATGACGAAAAGAATAAACGAGCCATAAAAATCGATTGCCCTGAAATTATTAGCGAAGGTAACGAGCAGATGTATGGAGCAGGAAGATAAAAGAAAGGCCTGCGAGCTCAGCCGTTGATACAACTGCTATACACGTGTACCCAGACCAAATACGGTCTGCTTTACTTTTTAATTAAAGATAATGATTGTTTCAAACGATTTCACACCGATTACACGGTGCGTGTTACTCTCGCCAAGTGCTTATTAATTTGGTAACATTCGGCATTTGCATCGTTTCCACTTCCTTAATGCGCATGAAACACTGCTTTTTGACTTCCTCTACTCGTCCTGTCCGAGAGTAGCCATATCCAGTGGCAGTCGATAACGACCACGGTAATAATAATGCTAACTTGGTTATAACTTGTCTTTTCGACGTTACGAAACGAGTAGTGTTTACACACTGTAATACGATACGAGGTATCAGATTAATTTTCCTGTGAGAAAGCACGAACAACGTAACGCCAACGATTTCGATAGTTTTTGTTCCATTTACAAAACTCGTTGTATCTCATAAACGAAGACAGATATACGAACGTAATTCCTTGTTTTTTAATGTACGATCAGCTGCCGATGTGAGCCCCACGTGTTCCGTTATACGCTGTATATAATCACGATAATCAGTTCGTCTTATGCCAACGAAATTACAAAACGTTTCGCATAATACGTGCGCGTAATATATCGATAAAAGGCGTCTACCGTGTTCGAGTACTTTCTGCCATATACTTGGCTGTATACGAACCACCGTATGTACGTGGCTCAATTTTAATTTTTCTATCCCTGCAATAAAAATCTCCGCTACAGCTCTCAAAATTCTGCGCGACATCCGCCATAAATAAGTAGCTCTCGTATATCTAACAGAGTAGACACATAAATAGACGATGGATAGGTAGACAGGGTTGTCCAAGGGCAGAACTGGTCGTGAAAGTTCTCCCCTGGGTGAAACGACTGATCGTTGGAACTGGCTGGCGCGAACCCCTCACAAGATATTCGACGCTAGAAGCCATGTTACGCTACGATGTCTGTGTGACTGTCTCCTGTCGGTATCGTTCCTCGAACGCCCTTCGTCATCGTCAGCTTTAACCAGTCGGTGGAAGTATCGATCGCGGTGTATCGGGTTCCACGCCGGCTGCCCACGCGACTACTTCCTTTAGTTCTCCTCCTTCCTATCCTTCCGGCACTGAACCAGGCGTCCACGTAGTTAGCAAACACCATGGCTATGGCGAACACGACGATAATCCGATAATAGGCTTGACAAGGTGGTTTATGCGTTTCGGTTCGTTCTCTCTCGCAGACGGACTCGTCCTTTGTGCGGTATAAAGCTAAGTCCACACTGACAGACAGTTGTCCGCGGACACGCGTCGCAGCCAGTCAGCGTCCGCCTTTCGTGGAAAATCCGCGGACAAAATTCAAGTCCAGAGACAGTTGTTGGATGAAAAAAACACGTGCACGCTGACAGACGATTGTCGGCAGACACGCGTCGTCCGGGGGAAATGCCTCGTAAAATGCACGTCCCTGGACAAGTAGTTTGTCTTCCATTGGAACGACAGAGACAACGTGTACGGGCAAATGGAAGACGCTTTAAATGGAATGCGTTCGCGAAGCAAACCGATACCGATGTGCGATGCTGAGATTTATCACACGGTATTTGCTATCGAGGCAAGGAAAGGCGAAAGTAGAAATATTCGAAGATACGTACTGTTCGTCGAAATCACTGCAGTTACGTACCGTCTCTTCGTGAACATGTCGCGAAGAATCGTTCGATAATCGAACAAAGGTCAACTTCATTTTTCTTAACGGAACTGTACATCTTCTTTGTTCGTTGATCGATATATCATGACACTCCTTATAAAAAGTTATCAACCTGTGTATTTATGTTGGAAAACCATTAGTACCGATCAAAGAGATTTTTTTAAAGGATTGAAAAGCACGAATAAAAGCATTACATTCTGGATTTCTATTAAATACGAACAATCAAAGATACGTGTAATATTTCGCGATAGAAAATGTTTTCGGCATTGCAATATTAATTACTTATATTTGTACGATATCCGACTCCACAACTGGACGTACGTATTTATCGTTTAAAAGTCAGAGTTTAAAGTACACGCTATTCTTCTTACTTGAGAGGGACCGCCCGTTTGGTGATCGTCAAAGTTTTCTGCAAAGATAGATTTCGACGATCCGTGTGTGCCATCTCTAACACATCCTCGACTCATCGACATCGATGATATAGAGATGATATAGTGGTTAGACTTAGGCGACTGTCGGTGAACAATGTATGCGGACAATGTCTGTCAGTGTAGACAGGGGCGTAAGAGGATGTGTTTGAACATGGAAAAGAAACTTACGTCCGTGAAAGTAAAAAGAAATGTTTTCGATAAAATTTATATTTGAAAGTAAAATCTGATTTACGCGAGGGTAAGTCAGATTGCAAAAGTAATTAGCTGTAGCTTTAAGAAATTAAGAGAACATTTTATTATCGAATTTTCTATTTTTATTGAATTATGAACTTATCGTCTCTCCGGTTTCTTAGAATTCTAAAAAATGTTCTATTATTTCTGATTGTTCGAGGCTTAGCTTTTGCCTGATACGTTCTTTAGGTATCACGATGCAGTTTAAGTATCGTTTCGAGACGATAGAATAAATCAAAGTGTTCTGTTTTATTGTTGTGTCGTTTGCAGGTAATTGAATGGTTGCTGGTTTTGAGTTAAACTTAACGAGATCTAATTCCATTAGTATAAAATCTTCAGAATCATTTCTTATTATATTGTGAACTATCTATTTCAGATGAGAAAGAAAAATAATTACACTCGCATCAGCTTCAATCACGTGAACGTAGTTGGTATAGTTTTGCGCGGACAATTCTCTGTACACGATGTGGTTCTCTGTCAGAAATTAATTAACAGATAGTGCACCAACAGAAACATTCAAAGTGGTTCGCAGATTGATTAAAATACAGTCAACAGCGAAACGTGAAATATCAGTGGCATTTAGCAAATAGAATATCGAATCTACAATACGTATTTCGACTGAACGTTTAAATATAATCAAATGATAATCAAATATTTTTTACAATTAATAACGAAATCACGAGAAAAACTTTTTCAAGAGAAAATGCGGTTAAACACACTTTCCTCTAACAGTCAGCGCGTTATAATATTTTCTTAATAATCTAAGTTTAAAGAGGCTAGTAAATTCGTACTTGAATGGTTAATTAGCACTAAGACTACGTCAACTAATTACATCACCAATACTTTCCTCTTTCCGCTTCAAAGTTTCGCTTTCGGTTTCAAAGTACCGTTTACAGATTTCGTAACACGTGGAATACGCGAAACGAAATAACGAACGTAAACTTTGTAATATATTAAATATCGGTAAAAAGTTACGCAAAAGCACCTAGCCAATCGCTTAACGTTACAAGATACTATGTATTATTTCAAATAAATTTTAAACATTTCGATTTGTATGTGTATACTATATTGTACTGTACTATACTACACTATACCACTGCGTACACTATACTCTTCAAACATATTGCGATTCGAAGTAACACAATAATTTCTTTAACGTTTAATTTTAACTAAAATCGTTCCACCAATTTGAGAAGTTTATGAAATATTATTATAATAAAACGCAGTAGTGCAGCGGTTGGGAAATTTTTCAAATTTATGTTCATCCTGTTGTACGCGACTACATTTATTTCGAATTTGACTTTGGTGAAAAAATAAATAAAAAGTAAATTACACTTGACATAAAATAAAGCGATGTTTATACGAGTGCAACAATGTTATACATATTTGTTATTTTTCCCTACATATCTGTACGTTATTTCCACGAAATCCGAACGGTTTGCAAATAAAAACCCAGTGACCTGATATCTGGTAGTCTTGAAAATCAGAAAACCAGTCCTCGCACGTCCATTCCATCGCTAATTTCTATTCGACCCTTTCCGAAAAACGAATCAATGAAAATCCGAGCGAAGCGGCCGATTCGATCAAAGATTTTCCACCGTACTTCATGACGTAATTTCTCTCAAAAACAGAGAACGAAAAGATTAAAAGAAAAAAGGAAAAAAAAAAAAGAAAAAATACGAACGATCATTGGCCACAGCGATCCAGACGGCGGTTAGTCCATCGCGACGAGGTGGTGGGCATCGTTTCTCGGCGTCCCTTTTCGTCGGGCAGAAAAAACGAGCCGTAAAAGACATTAACGTTGCCGGCCGGTCTGATACGTCACGAATCGGCCGAATCTCGTTCATCTTTGCTGGTTCCTCCAGATGTTCGCCGGCTTGGGAACCACCTCACGGTGAAATTAGTCGGATTATCGCGGACGTGGGACGACCTCGAACTCCAACGGGGGCAAACGTGGGGACACGCGAGGAGAAAAAAATGAAAGAAGAAGGAGAGTCTGGTGAAAAGTGGAAAGAGGGGAAGAGGAACGCAGGCAGCGTGACCCACGTAGGCAGCAGGAAGAGAGCCACCTTCGAAACAGGTGTAGAGTCGTTCGCCAGGGGGAATTCCTTGCAGCGAGGTTAATGATTCGCCTTTACGACTAACAGACACCGGTTACCCGGCTCGTTCGTTCCTGCGTTCCGTTCTAGAGATGGCTTGGAACCTGATTTTTAGACTCGTCGAGACTCAAATTCGAAACTTTAACGAAACTCTTCGTGGTTCTTCCCTTCTTCCTTGAGAACTATCTGTTCCATCAAGGATTAAAATCTGTACAAATAATTTCATTCCTTTCTTTACGGAGAAATATCCTTTAGTGAAACGTTTCAGGTACGTGGTGAACTATCGACGATGTTCAACTACACAGTAAAGCTATCAATGATCAATGGGCGGGAATGGGCGAAGAAGCGAGGTACGGTTTAGCAAAATGTTTAAGTAAGGTGTCTGTTAAAAGAATCTGTTAAAAGAAAAGTATGATGTACAGGATGTATGATCATTCGACCGAGACAGTCAAAATAATCACATAAAATACGGCGATATTCTTCTCGTGATAATTCAGAATGACCTAAATATTTCGATGGAACGTGAAATTTAAATTTCTCGAAAATAGCGCCGGTAAAATATTAGACCATTGAGTGATCGATCAAGTGATTAATATTAGATAACATATCGGATTTAACATATCGAGTGAAATAAAATTAATCGAAAATTTTCTTACTTTCGGGACAAAAATGAGATTGGGACGTAAAAATTCGAGATGCAGAGTAAAATCAACTTGCGAAAAATAAAACTCTCGCGCTTAGTTTTTTCTCCATACGAACGATTGCAGCGGAAAGATCGTGACTTTCGAGAGATTTTCAGACTTGGAGCATCTCATCCCCGGTTGTTTCTGTTTCGCTGCGCCAATGTGCAGTGTATCCGGCTACGAGTGGTTCGTCTCGCGTTGTAGACCGATTATGGCCTTCCTCCGTGATCCGGAGGAACCGCGTAAGTACCTGGATTTCGCGTGGGGAACGGATAATTAAAAGCGTAACTTTAATCGCCGACAAGATCTCTCGGCGATCACCGGGGAAAAAAGTAATTCGTTCGATCGTGAGTCTGGCGAGTCTCGCGGATCGATCTGCTATGCTGGATGCGCGAGATGCGTGGATTTTAATTGGCGCTCGCGATGAAAGAAAGCCTCGTCTGCTGGTGAGATCCTTACTCGCCAATCGAGTGGTTTATTCTACGGAGATCATGGTGTTGTTGATTGAATTTGAATAGACGATGGGTGGTGAATGGGTTCTGAATTCCAGTGGTTTTTGTAGAATGCTCGTTGTTCCGCAGCTATTTTACTGATGGTGGAAGAAGCTAATGCGAGGATTCAGCTATTTCTATATGTAAGTAGCGATCTTTGCTTGTAAATTCGTCAATTCGTGTGTCTGAAATTTCTGCTATATTAAATTGTCCTTATTTCGTATTGTAAAATATCAATTAATATCATATGTGTACGATGTGATTACTATTATAGTTCGTTGCAAGAATACGATTTATAATTTCCCGTGCTCATAAGATAGAACGTAATAAAACAATTATATTTATTCGAAACTAATATTGCATTTCATTTTAACCTATACGCTATAAACGTATATTTCATGTATATGTTTCATCTAGTCAATAAATTATTATTGTTTGATTAATGTATATATCTATTAATCTGTAGGATGCATAATATTTTTAAAAATTATTCTCACGAAAAATTGATTAATAAATAGATACGAGTAAGAGTTTGAAATGAGATAGAAATAAAGAATATAAGTAGTTTAATTTGAAGACCGCATCATCCTGATTTCCAAGATGCGTTATAAGAAGCCTATAAGACCAGTGATCGTACGTGTCACGATTATAACATCATATTCAATGCACTACTTAGTATAATGATGATGAACTATACTAGCAGTATTACTTTGAAATTATGTTCCTTTCCTTTTTGTTGCAAAATAACCAGTTATCCATTAAAACATTTTCATATTATTTATAAGATTATTTCTTGTTTAGATTCATCCTACTCCAAACTTGTTTCAAACAAGTAAATTTCTTCTTTGAATGATAATTTAAACTCCTAATTACTGTGGCAAAGATACCTTTGCTAATTTCCCCTTATCTGCGTTATCACCCTATAATTAGGTATTTGCATAACAACAAAGTTCCAACATTTTCGTAATTTCTCTAGTTTAATGCTTTTCCTCTCTTCCCTAATTTGATGTATGCGTCCGGTAATTAGGTTCCGTTCATAAAGATCGTATCGAACAACTTCCTTGTCCTGTTTTCTGTTCGTAGTTTTCATGTTACGAACATAGATACGCGAAGATAAATTTTCACGGTACATGTATATCGTAATTTCCCTCTTCTCTCCGTCGTCTTACGATTCTTTTCCTTATCGAAACGTTAAAATTAAAGTGGAATTTCATCGAACTCGAGGCTACGTTTATTTAGATCGAATTAATTAGAATCTGTTGAGTTTAGTATAATAGATCGCGTTAAATACAATTATATCGTTCGAAGTTAGAGCAAGGCAGAGATTTAAGGATGAAATATCTTTACGATACAAAAATATAACTTACAATAATAATCGATAATAAATTAAATGCCCAACAATCGGTCAATAAACTCTATCCATTGTAGATAATTGACGATCATGTAGTCGATATCTAAAATTAGAACGCGACATGTATAGAAAAGGGGCCAAGTAAATAGCTCAAGTTATTTGCAAAATTACATCCGCTGTCCGGCGAATTATAATTAACGTAAAACGATGCAAACTTAAATTACAATTGACGTAAAAATAATAATAAAAATAAGTACCCGAATCGTAATTCAGATAAAAATAAAAACTTGAATTATAATTCACGTAAAAGGCCAATAGCCTTATCCTCTGGATATTTTATTAAAAATCACAAGTAACCAAGGAGGAGCCGAATTTCTATTCCGGTCACCGTCTCCCATCATTTCCACGGATTCAGGCAATGCCGGTGTTGAAAGTTGGCGCACGGCGCGTCCATTTATTCGGAAGCTCTCGAGGGGGTTGGTACCCGGACGCCGAGGTGGCACGATTCCTGGCGCAGAGCAGACGATTGGAATCGCGTCGAACGGTCGACAGCTTCTTTAATCGGCCAACGGGGATAAACGATGGTGAATTGACGGGGATCGAGTCTCCGGACACAGATCGCGGACCTGCTGTTCCGCTGGATGAAGTCGTTCGGCAAGGCTGGCCGGGCGTTAAAATTACCCATCGCGGTAACCCTAGAAAGAGAGAAAGAGAGAAAGAGAGCTGGAACGATGGAGCCTCCTGTAAAACGCGGCACCGACGCTCGTTGAACAAAGATCGCGATGGTCCGACGAGAAAAAACGCGTGAGAAGGAACGACGAAAGAAAGGGGAGAGAGACGTTGACAGAGAGAGACAGAGAGAGAAGGAATCTTTGGTATTAAGTTGGGTAGTGATGGTGAACAGAGGAAAGAATGGACGAGAAGAGAAGAGAAAAGAGCGCAGAAAAGAAGAGAAGAGAAGGGAAGAGCTGCGGAGAGGGGCGGAAGGTAATCGAGGGGAGGAGGATGGGATAATGCGTTGCCGATTTCGCGATGACGCCGAGGAAAAAGAAAGAAACGAACGGAGGGAAGAGGGTGGCTGAAGGGATGGCGAGAAACGGTGGGTAACGACGCCGATGGAAAAGAAAATAGAGAGAATGGAGCGCGGAGCGGATCTTTCAAAGAGGCAATTTCGTAATTACGAGAGAGGAACGGGCTCTGTGGAGCGACCTGCTGGCCGGAACGAGATCGTATCGCGTTTTTCTTCTTCGGCTACGGGACCGAGACCGCACCGCGTCGACCGCGCGCGGGGGCATAACCCTTTCTCGATAAGAATCGTGCAGCGAACCTCTTGTATATATTTTACGCGGCTTCCTCCTTTTTCGTGCTACTTTAAATATCATCGATCCCGGGCCGGTCGCCGGACGATAGACAACGCCACGAGGTTTGCCCTCCAACGACCAATTAACCGGGCATCGGCAGCGTCAACGATTCGACAGTTTTACGTCCGTCACGGTTTCGAGAATTTTTAGCGTCGATTATCGTTAGGCGTTTGCGAGTTCGATTGCTCGAGGAAAGAAAATGTTCGTTGACGCTATCCTTTCGTTTAATTAAAATACACTTACGTATCTTATCTGTTTTAAGACACGCGAGGAAATAGTAGAGTCTTGTTATTCTTCCGTGAATACTTTTCTTCGTTCGGTTCAGAATATTCAGTCGTTGTCTCGTAACGGTCTGTATAATAAAATTTTACTTTAGAAAATGAGAAACTTATTTCAATATGTCTGAAAGAACGAACGATTGAGACATTTTAACCGAGGAGGACAGACTAGGACTGTCAAACTACTCTGTAGTTTTGCAATTGCTAAAATTTGGCAAAATTCATACGGATTTTTATTCAAGTGAAAATACGATTCTATCTACGTATTTATTTTCCTTATATTATAAAATCCTTCGATTATAAAATGCTTCCCGATTCTAGCTGTTTAAATTCGTTGAACAACAAATTGAACAGATATCAGTTTTAAGATAAATATAAATCATTAAACAAATTTACGTCGATCGTTAGAATTGTAGATTTTTCTCGTTAAACTTTGCCAATACGTTTTACAGATGGAAAAAAATTATTGTACAGACATCGGCAGTTTGCAGTTTTATTACAAAATTAACAGAAAGACGGGTTCAGAAGATAGCAGATTCGTGGATACTATGATACAAGATGCGAACAGTTTAGCGAATTGTTTAATCATTTCGAAATGCCAGTAGACAGAAGTAAGTTGATGGAAATGAATTTTGACTTATTAAAACGATATTGTTTCTTTAACGTTAAGCTGTACAGATACGCGGAGATCCTACCACGCAAACCAAAGATTCATTAAAAAAGCTCTTTCATTTCTGATCCTCTTCCCTTTAATACCCGGTAAGCTTTCTATTGTGTTAGGTTCGCAGAATAGTTTCATCATTTTCATTCAGCCGGATATTGACGTACTCGTAATAAATGAGAGAACTTGTAATAAAATTGATCCTGTTTGTGGATTCATTTTAAGGAACCTTCGAGCGATCAAACTCTGTTGATAAAATATCGTAACGAAAATATTCGCTTATCTAATTTATTCGGAGTATTACGTGCGAAAAGGTAGATGCAGAATTTGAAATCACACCTTTTTCAAGATATTGCGTTAGTGTGAATGAGAATAAAAATTTGTACAACGCTCGCACTTACAAGAAAGACAATTTTTACAACGATTTATTGTCAGCAGGATTCCTGTTCGCAAACAATAGCTCTCATAGAAATCAAATCTCGTTCGTCAATTTGTATTTTCCAGATTTTTATTTCTCGCTCTGCTGTCATTCAAAAGATACGATACATAATACACCGACTGTCAGATCACTAGAAACCCACTGCGCTCTGTAGTATACAGAGTATACACGACTGTCGTACTAAAATTTTTGTCTGCGCGTTATATTTTGCGAAATAACTACCAAGAGAAGATAGTTATTTATATATACAAATACGAGTTAGAATTCTTAGTGATTCCAGATTCTAAAATAATCATTTATAAAATAAAGCTCTTAAATATTGTATATATCAGGTTGTCTCAAACACATAACGTTTCTTGTTTTATATTAATTTATCGAATTATGTATGGTCCATTTTGTTCCAATATAACAAGCTCGATAGAATAAAATATTATTCCTTTTGGGACAGCTTAAGACATGATTCTTTAACACTAGAACTACCGCACCAGTCGAATTGAGTGGTTTTACAATTTTATTTTAAAATTCCTACTTCGTGTTATATTTTTTTCCGCAATGATGTAATGACTTTCGCAACGATAACTAAAAGAATAATACAATGAATTTTATTTTGCCTTTTTATGTATTCGAACTCAAAATAATTTTGTATCAACACTACTTATACCAATAGCAGTCAAAATAACTGGTACTTGTCAAAGTGTAAAAGAGTCCTGCAATCTGTTTATCGAACCCCAATTAACCAGTTTCCTCGTTTTGTACAACTTGCCACACGTTTTTAAAATTTCTACCGCGTATCATTCGATACGACGATATCAGTTATTAGGAAAATTGCGGATCGATCGCTAGATCGCTAGATGCTAACACTAGAAATACCATACCAGTCACAATGACTGGTTCCACAATTTTATAAATGTGTCAACCCTCGTTCAGGGATCATGGTCCCAGATGGATTAATAATACCAAAGATGTACTACATAATATGGAATTCCTTCTGTAAGAGAGTAATAAATCAATGAATATAAAAATATTCTATTATTATTAGTATTTTTTAAAGACCAGTCATTTCCTCTGGTTTTGGTAGAAATAGCTTCGTGTTGACTATCGGCAGTTCTAGTGTTAATGCGGTTGATAAGTGACAATAGTATATGATTCAACAAGTAGTATTAAACCGCCAAAGTTAGACTCTGTACATAGGACGTTTTGTATGTATCAGTCTAATATTAAACTGTGAATATAGAACGATCGTATTCCAATGTCAGACTATTTGATAGATGATGCGAAGTATTATATTAAATATCAGAAATTAAATAATGAAATTTCTTATATAATACAATAACTACACTACTTAGCTACTTGACTACTAATCAATTTGTTTGGAACCCAGCCATCTTATTATCTTTTCTTGTTAATCCAAGATTGCACGAACGTACTATACATTTTTACAGCTTCAAATTTCCCATAAATGCATACAAATTCTACCATTAACCATTTTTCATCTTCTTTTTTTGTGATCATTTTATCGATACCATATTACGAATTTCTTTTATCTCAATGCAATCTCCCATGCATCTTAAATTGCACCAGGTCATTTTTCCAGCTTCAAATTTTTCACAAAAGCTAAAAAATTCTGCCACTAATCATTCCTACGAAACAACTTCCGTCGATCCATCAAATTGTACTCGCACACCGAGTACAATCATCTCGACACGTCCCGAAGAATAACCGCTTGTTCTATGAAAACTTGTGTCAATATCCTCGAAGAAATTTCCCACGGAAAAGAAGGAAGGAAATCTCGATCTTGGCGCTAAATTATGCAAAACCGTCAGGCTGCTCCGCGTCGCGCGAAACTTGTTGAATTAACGCAGCTCCAATTCAAAAGTAAAAACGTAAAACATCAGCCGATCGCGGTTTCCAGGATCGCGTAGACGCGCTTCGTATTCGACAAACAGCGAAAGGGGACTTACACGTACGGCTGTTAACGAAGTTTCCTCGTTGAACAGTAAAGGTAACGATCGAATACACATGCAAAGCGGGAAAGAGATATCTCGATCTATCCGGGCGCGGTATCTAGCCAAGCCGCAAAGTCGTTTGCCAGCCAAGTTTCGATGAGTAGGTATACACCGCAGCCGACACACGTAGCAAAGCTGCAGAAACCGCGGCTGTGTACGCGATTAAGCCTCGTGCTGCGACTAGCTGAGGAAGCTGCAAAGCAAACGAAACCAAAAAGGGCGGCCTGCATTAGCTTATTAGCAGCGGGGATCTGCTCTTTTAAATTCCAATTCCATATAATCTTCGCGATTTTAATGGCCAGTGTATCGAGAGTTTCATTTTAGCGTTGTCGTTTGTGTTTTATATTCCATGTTTAATTGATTTTGAGTAACTTGTTCGACTGGAACGGCAGAGTATTACGTTGGCTGCGGCAACTTGCTCGATACTTGCCAGTACAGGATTGAGATTTACGAATTTATGTATAATGTATATTTACATACGCTTGAACGCTTATTTTTGACGCGTTTAACGGAGAGTTTGGACGGTTTCGTTGGTAGGAATTTTCCCGAAGCGGATAAAATCTAATTTTATTTCACTGATATGCCGCTGATGCGATATGTTGCTGTATGTTAGAGATCGATTGCTTCCCATTGCTGTGGAATTATTCGTGATTGTGAATTTTATTGGAAAACGCGTCGGATAGATGGTATAACGTTCGTGTAAATACACTGGGTCATGAAAATATTTGGACATTATCGATGGAAGCTTTTATGTACGTGTTCCACGTGCTACATAAAATATTTCGAAATTTATTAACACTGTAACTTTGAGTATCGTGTTTGTATTATTCACACTTGAAATCAATTTATAAATATATACATATAGGGATTACGATTGAAATATGTTACATTTTCGCGTTACGATCGTTTCTGCGTCTCCCTGTCCAATTAGTAAATTAAAATAAACGTCGTGAGAGTAGATTTAATAAAATTCTAACAGGTTGTCAAATTAAAAATTTCGAAAACTACGCGCAATGAATTAATTATCAGAGATCATTATAGAATCGAGTTTAAATAGCAACACCCTACACGTACTTACGTCACGTCAACATAATTTCACAATTAACTCGAACCTGCATCGTAATGGTTTCTGTAGGATTTAATTTACGCCTGATTAACGAGGATTTCGTTGGCAGGAGTTACTCGACGCTTTTGTAAATTTTTCCAGGGTAATGCGCTCTAATTTTTCGCTCCTGTATTTTCGCGTCCGAATCTGCGACTGCCACATACCGTCCACATAAAACGGATGACTCGTCTCTTTTCAGAGAAGAGAGCTTGCGACAAAAATGGCCTGCTTTTAGGTACGCCCGGACTTTGCAACTGTACCAGTTTTATCTCCCCCCCCCCCCTCCTCTTTTTAGGGTATACTATGTCCATCGCAAGTACCCGCATTACGGGACAATATTAAACGTTGCTCGTGTCATCCCGCATTTTTCACGAATGAACAGTTTGCCAACGTGGAACACGTAAATACTCTTTTAAATGTTTTAAAAGACAACTGGAATAATCGCGCGAATGTTTCAGCGCTATAATCTTCGTGTTACTTGAATTGTACGAAAATTATACTAATACGTTCGTTATAGCGGGTTGAAACGAAATGTTCATCGCTAATTGTTTACAATAACTCGGTACTTTTGCGGATATAATATATTTAGCGATACAATGTAATTTTATCGCAAAGGATAAATATGCGAGATTTATTTTCTTAGCCGAAAACGCGAGTTAGGTTTTTTCTCTTAGGTTTCTTTTCTTTCTTTTTTATTTTTCATAAATTAAAATGAAATCAAAGGTAATTCCAGATTATTTGCTCGAGATTCAGGGAAAATGAAGCAACCGTTAGCAAATTATTTCTCCAGTAACGTTTTTCATACGTGTCGTAAATTTTCAATCGGAAAATACAGACAGAGAGACAGAGGAATCGATATAACTTTTCTTAGAGGACGATAAGCTCGACGTCCCTATCAAGGACGAGAGAATAGCGGACTACGGGTTGAAACTACTACGAGGTATAGAGTCAAGTTGCTCGTAAACTTCGACTTGAAAAATTTCATCGAGCTTGCCCAACCAACTGCAAACTTATAATAAGTGTGATCGTGACGAGGATGAAAAAAGTGGTGAAAAATTGGAAAGGAAGAAAGACACTGTCAATTTGCTTTTAGAATGCAACTTGAAGGATGGATAATCATATTTTATATAGTATATTTTATACAGTACGTACGAAAAGCATTTACACGTGTTCTTTTCTGCCAAGAGTGCGCCTTGCAATCTACATTTCATTTTTATAGTATTAAATTTACAAAGATTTACCAAATTGAAAAAAAAATCCAAAGTAGAGACTCGTAATAATATCGACAATAATTAATGTCAAAAAAATAATAATTTTACTCTTATTTCCTTAACACGTTCGATGCGAAGTCGATCAGACTGAACGTGGGATAACTGACCTATGCAAATTCATATTTCTATGAGGCACAAATAGAAGAGCAACGCCTCGATTTGTTTCATCTACCGATTTTTATACATTTTTTATACAGGTTTTCTATATTTTTGTATATCACGCGCTCTCTGTGCATTTTTACACCCTTCGATTAACCCGTAAACACGCAATACACGTAAATACGTGAAAATTCGTGCTCTACTAATTACGATTAGACGGCGCGTTTCTACGCGTTCATGGGAAATTTGTAAATGAAGAATTGTACAGGATATACGCGATACGAAGAAATATATAAAATATGCAAAGTGCAGCGCCGTTCGTAGTACTTGATAACAGAGAAAACAACTTTTCTACGTAGATTCTATTTCCTTAATTATGAATGCTGAAAACCATGAATTCGCATAAATATCCGCCGTTTAATTACGCTTATTTACGCTGGCTGAACTAAAACACAACGCCCAACAAGGATCAACGAACGAACCAACTGAAACGAACGGAAATCCAACTACACGTGTTGCACCTAAACCGAACCGAATTCGGAAGCTTTTGTTGCCGAAGGGATGTGATAAAAAATTCCATCCGCTTTTCAGCGTTCGACATGAAAGATTCAAGTTCGACTGGTATAACTCGAAACAATGGTGAGAACAAGGAAGGATCGCAGAACGTGTCGAGGGAGCCGGAGGGCTGTTGAAGAGGACAGGGCGGCCGAGGGGAAAGACGGAGGAGAATAGAAATGTCTGGAAGCAAGAGCGAATCATCCGGCACCACCTGTGCGAACTACTTTGAGAAACAATTTCTCGCGGTAGTCGCCGGCATTGCGAAGTCGTTCGACCGTTACGATACTGGTTCGATCGAGTCGTTACAATGTCGCGGTACAATGGCTTCTATTCAAACGTCGCAGTGTCGGATGTCGCGATGCATTGGACAGATGGATCGATGCCCACGAGACGACGAATTGCCTGTCCAGCTGTTTGGATGCCCTTTTACCAAAAAAAAAAAAAAAAGGAAAAAAACAGAAAATCTCGTGGAAAAGAGTCGCTCGCAATTAGGCGAGTCCAGTAGACCGTCGATGTGTTATGGTTCGATGTTATCGTAGGATGGCATGGAAAGCTTTTACGGAGGGTTGAGTGAACCAATCGACGAAATTGTGCCGTAATTAGTCGTTTGCTTGGACTCGTTGTGACTCGAGTTAATTTAGGTGTGAAAATAATTGGCCACTCAAGGTTTCTTTGGTCGTGAATCGACGATACAAGCAAATCCTGTTTTCATCGCGTTGCAGCGTTTCACGAGTGATAAGCGAAGTATAATTAAGAAGCATGTGTGGAGAGAAAAAGAAAAAATAATAATGGAACGATAGCATGGTCGTAGCGAGGTTTACCTTGCAGCTCTTGAAGCATTCCCAATTATTTTCAATTAAACGATTACTAATCAAACTGCCGGTTAACACGTGTATTTATAAGGAATTTAAAATCCAAAATTAAACATCCAAATATATAATAGACTTGTTGTGATATTTCGGGGGTGAAGTAAATTTCTGTTTCAGTTTCATCTCTTTAGGTAGGTTTGTAAAAATATGCACTTAAATACTTGAACATCACACAATCTACTAATAATGTAAGGAAGTACTCGGTATGAACGAGGTTTTCTATTTTCTTTCTTTTTTCTTTCTAAAATAAAATAAACGGTAGATAAAACAGATTCTTTAGTTCAAGATCGCATGTCTATCTGGCTGCCTGGTATTGTTATGGTATATACTGTTTAAATTTAATTTATGATCTTACTTATTCAACTCATCAAGGTACAAATCCAGCGATTATATTTCAAAGTGCAGTTGGGAACGATTAAAACGCTAAAACACCGTGATATTGTCTTTTAATTAAATTAGTTGCTTTCTAAATTTTTAATTAAGGAAGGAGTACCTCCCTCATCGTGAAACACTGCCATTAGCAAGGATTATATTGCTGCAAAATTAGTCGCTCGGAGTATGCCGGGTGTAGGAATGTAAATTTAATTGTGGGCAAATGTAAGAACGGTAAATGCAACGTAATTTAAACGAAATTTGCATACTAACGTGCAAAATAATGTTACCGATTAACAAGATATAACAGGCACTTGCGGATGGAGAATAAAGAGTTGAAATAATTTCAACCACATTCTAACATTGTTATTGTTTAAAGTAATAAGAATGTTTGCTATCTTCTAGAACTGCAAAGTATTCGGCTGGAATGACACTCTTCACGGGTTTTTGAGGTCAACTGAAGTCCAAGACGAGGGTCGTTTTTCAGGGAAATAAGGCGTGAAAAATTTCGCTCTACCTGTTGATGCGTGACGTCCTCGTGGGCCTCGTCGATAAAATTTAGTTTTCTTAAATTTTAATTTGGTGCTCATAACCCATTTTATGGCTGACTCTATTCATTTGAATCGTAAATACCGGATTAGGTTTGGGTTAATGTTTTATTTTGCGGTCAGTCAAGCCGTGATCGCTTGGAACATTAAAATTGACTGTGCTAAAATCAGTCCGGATACTGTGATTTATTTATAATCTGTTTAATGATATTATTGGTTTCACAATTAAACGTCTCATGAAAATTATCTTTTATGAAGACATAGACGTGGAAGCTAATTATAATTGACAGATGTCCTCACCAAATGTGGGTAATGTTATTAGGAGATGTCTTCGAAATTTCATCAATTTCCTTCGTACACTCTTCTAATTCGTTAATATTCCTACGAGATTTATTATATTTAGAAGTGAACGAACAAAGTTAAATAAATAGAGAATGTAATGGGCAATGTCAAGAAATATTTTAACTTTATGTAGAAGATATACAGATTTCGTACAACGAAAGATTTCCCGTCCTTAAGATCTTATTACGTAAAAAAAAGTGCTTCGTTTAATGACGCGGAGTCATAATTACGAGAATCATCCATCACTCGATTAACGTTACAATCATGTTACAATGGCCTTCGTTGACCACGCCGTTCAGCAGCCGGAGAATTGTTCTGTGGGAAGAAACGATATCAGTTTCGATCTCGCGATTTTTTCTTCATTCTTTTCTTTTCTCTTTGCGACGTGAGTCATTTGTAAGAGTCCGTAACAAGAGAGCAATATAATTGTTACCTTTTACATAACAGAAATATTGCCTTGATAATTATTCCAAATAATTCACAGAAGATAATTGATGCCTGAATCGTTTATATTAATATTGTAATCGTTCGTCTATATAAATAATAATATAAGTAATTTCCTGAGAAGCACGCATCCACCCATCGTATATGTATAGGATATTAATATGTAAGAAGCTGGAATTAAAAATGTAGAACAGTATCTCAAGTTTGAAATTAGTTTCCGGTGCTTCGTTATTTATTCAACGAGTGTTAAGAACAGTGACTTTATGTTCACATCAACAGTTACTTGGAAGCTGCCTCGAGTTACTCGTAAAAAATTAATTTGAATCAGCAAGAATCAACAGATCTAAAGCGTGTGAATTAACTCAAAACGGTACACTTTACGCGAACAAACAATTCATTTTTAACAGTACTTTAGTATTGCCAAGAATTGACATCAACTTGCTAATAACGAATCGCGATAAAAATAATATTTCCAATCTTTTCATCGTTATCGTATTGGTACGCACTCTGTGGAAAGACAAAGATTTAATTATTCTCCGAGCTCTCCCAAAGTTTACATTGAACAGTAAATAACTTACAACACGGCAAAAATGACAGTTTCAATCGTTTCAGAATCGACATTGACAACCGAACAAACGAATTTCGTTTCATTGTTAGCTCAGCGTTATATTACCGTGTTTTTCGACGAAAAACAAAGGGAGAAGCCGTATAAATTCTACGCCGAATAATCGTTTCTGCATATAAAACTATTACAACGTTGGCGAATAATGGTTGCAGTTTTTGTTTCGCGGTCACAAAAGCGCGCAACCTCGACTGGCTTCAACAGACAGCCACGGCTAAATGCATTATCCTTTCGCGGATGGTTAAGAGGCTAATAACAATTGCAATTTCTCCCCTGTGTAACTTTGGAACTCGCAGCCTGCGTTCGCGTAAATCCTGCCCAGGTTATTCTCGCGTTTTTTTTTTTACGCGTTCGTGTTATTTTTCACCCGCGATATCGTCACGCGTAAAAAGGGTAACGCACGTTTTATGGGGCTAACTTTACGCCTCCAGTTAACAGCGTTAACGCTCTCCGAAGGTGGCGCTATTTTCAAACTTACGACGTATACTAGCGACATTTTGCCCAACAAATTTCACGTAAGATGCTGAAGTCCGAACACCGCACGAATATCACGGCATATTTGTTCCGGAAGTATTGTTCTTTGTTTACGTCTTGGATTTTTCTTACGGTCATATCAAGCAATTTGTAATATCTATCAAAAAAATCGTAAACAATGATCAAGGTCCAGCAAGGTACATCTCGCAAGATGAGAAGATAACAAAATGAGACTGGCGATTTTCCATTAAATCTTATTGCTCCATATAAAAAACGTTTAAACGCTGAAACTTATCATACAATTTATAGTTTCTATCGGAAGAATCGTAAACGACATTCAAAGTTCATGTACATTCTACAGGATGAAAAGATATAAAGACAAAGAATTTTACACCTTAAGGAAACCTTAAACCTTCTTGTTTCGCGATTACAAGATACAAAAATCATAGCCAATATTCAAAATCTAAGTACACGTGGCAAAATCGGGAAACGAAGAGGAAGAGCAATTTCGTTAAACCTTATTGTTCCGTACAGGAATGCCATTTATACTACGACGTATCGCTCAACGTGCAATATTAATTGCAAAAATCATAGTCAATATTCAAAATCTAAACACGTTTCATAAAGTGAACAAATGAAAGGGAAGACAATTTTTCATCAAACCTTATCGTCCGTACAAGAATGCCATTTATACTACGACATATCGCGAAATTTGTAATATTAATTGCAAAAATCATAGCCAATATTCAAAATCTAAGTACACGTCGCAAAATCGAGAAGCGAAGAGGAAGAGAAATTTCGTTAAACCTTATTGTTTCGTAAAGGAATGCCATTTATACTACGACATATCGCGAAATTTGTAATATTAATTGCAAAAATCATAGTCAATATTCAAAATCTAAGTACACGTCTCATAAAATGAACAAATGAGAAGGAAGACAATTTTTCATCGAACCTTATCGTTCCGCACAAGAATGCCATTTATACTACGACATATCGCGAAATTTGTAATATTAATTGCAAAAATCATAGCCAATATTCAAAATCTAAGTACACGTCGCAAAATCGAGAAGCGAAGAGGAAGAGAAATTTCGTTAAACCTTATTGTTCCGTACAGGAATGCCATTTATACTACGACGTATCGCTCAACGTGCAATATTAATTGCAAAAATCATAGTCAATATTCAAAATCTAAGTACACGTCTCATAAAATGAACAAATGAGAAGGAAGACAATTTTTCATCGAACCTTATCGTTCCGCGCAAGAATGCCATTTATATTACGACATATCGCGCAATTTATACTATCCATTATAAAAATCATAATCAATATTCAAGGTCTAAAAATAGCTGACAGTATGAATAAATGAAAAGGCAGAAAATCTTCCATTAAACCTTATTGTTCCACACAAGAACGCTATTTATACCGGAACGTACGACACAAGCACACGTAGTTGGATTGATTCTTGCATTATAGAAAGCTATCCGCCTAGATCGTCGTCGCGTAGATATCCAGACAAATTTTATTCGCGATCGGACAGTCAGAGGAAATTCATCTTGAAGCAAAACCACGTTAGAGCGAACGAAGCTTCTTCTGCTTAGTCATTCGGCGGTGTGACCCTCCCAAACAGGCGATCGCGTCAAGCGTAATTAGCTCGGTAAAAAATAAAAGGAGGAAGAAAGGTGTTTCTTAAGCGCGACAAACGAAACGCAATTAACGAAGGCAGCGCCGCGAGACCAAGCCGAGTCTTTGTCGATTACACGACCATGGATGCGCTTACGATTAGGAACGAAACGACAATTCCTTTCCCTCTTGCCACTATAATTACACCTGCCGTCAACTGACACTCCACCGCCGTGGAAAAAAAATATTCGCGGCGCGACTGTCTCATTAAAGAGGCAACCGCGCCGCCGGTGCTTAATTTGTCCAACGCGTGAGGCCTCTTTCTATTACCAGACGGGTAAACCTTTCTGCCTGGAATGATAAAACTCGGCGAGATACATGAAAATATACGGCTTGACGAATATTTATTCATTTCGCAACGCGAAATTTTTAAGATACCGGATAGAACTTTTGTCCTCGTGCTTTCAACCAAGTTGCGCGATGAGGTTTTTATTATTCGTTTCTCATTTCGTTGAGGGAAATTTTCATTAATGAGCGAAATTCTGGATAATACAGCGAGAGAAGTGTAGCGGGTGAAGTTACTCGTACATGCCCTTTATTTTCAACCAAGTGTTTTTTGTTAGCAGCTTCCACAAGTTTTATCACACATTTTATTCTTATCGTATATATTCGATTTTTATAGTTACTACGAAACGATGTGAAACTCAACGTACTCGGACTTAATTAATCAGTATATAAACACAAATATATTAAATGCAATGGTTGTACACATACTTTTTTCTAGCCACTGTATGTATTTATTTAATAATCAAATTTTTACCCTGTACTGTCTTGAATTGAATTTATGAGAGTCGTTCGGTTTTTAGGGAGTCGAACGTTAATCGTATATTTACATCCTTAATCGTACATTTAACGAAATGAAGAAACTAACAGAAAGAAAAGCTGAATACCTCGACAGAAATAGATCAAATAGGAAATTAAAAGGTAGACGAAAGGATCGCCTTTGGTTTGCTGGATTACGATCGCGATTAATACGGATATTCATAGCGATAAAGCGACGTAAAAAGAATTGTAACAAATCTATCTATCTACCTATTCTATCCCGATTTATTTGAAATATCAAAAGAATTCCAAGGAACTAAATAATTAGGTAGGTCGAAAGCGGTCACCCGTGTGACGAATTAACTCGTGCTCCGACATTAACATTCTGACACAGAACACGAAGCACGTGAAGTGCAAAAACAATCGGGGCAAACTAAATCGGTAGAAAACGAACGCAGCCGCTGCCGTGAAACAAATTGAACGTCACAGACTCAATTTATTCTATACGATGCGAATTCCAACTCTCGCCGTGCTAAGGAAGATAATTCGAGAGAGGTGGCCGGGAACGGCAGACCACCGAAACACGTTTCCTATGAATTTGCAATGAAATAACACGATGCACCGCTGGTCGTTGGATTCAAGTTGAATACCTCTAAACGTTTTCTCTCTAATTTAGCAAGTACGCGGCAACGTCGACAAAGAAGGAATGCTAAAGCGTGCGAAACGACATCGTTGGCCCGGAGCCCGGCCATTCTTTCCAACGCCTTCTCCGGGCAAGACTCTTGCCGGTACAATACATCGATAGAACCAAGAGAGCCAAGAGAAACAAACTAGAAAGACAAAGAGGAACAAGAAGACGAAGAAGAAGAAGAAGAAGAAGAAGAAGAAGAGGAGGAGGAGGAGGAAGAAGCGTACGCGGATTTCGCAGACTGTAATTATTGATATCGGCAGCGCGATCATCGGCGAAATGTATTCGTCTAGCGCAACGAGGAAGAAGAGGCAAACCGTGATCGAGGAAACGAAAGAGGATGAGCGCAAGGAGGAAAAGAGATGAGAATGGAAGAGACACGGGGATGGGTCAAAGGTGATCTCGAATACTCGACGATACGGCCGCTCGAAGCCAACAAAGATCTCTGCCCACCTTGATTTCGCCCTCCTCCACCTCCTAACCCCTTTTAGTTTCCATCTCTGTCCAACTCTGTCGTCGACTTATACGAATGTAGGCAGGTATGCACGACTGTACTACGACCATATAGGTAGATACGACCGTAAACCATAAAGATCTCATACAGAGGACCGTGGATCGCCCATTGACCACCCACATGGCCTTCCAGCCCCCTCTTCCACGCATCTACCTCTATCGCTCTTGCGAAAAGCAGGAATATTCACCTCTTGCTTCAGATTTCTTCTTTTGGCTTTAATATACGTGTAGTTTTCAGTTAGCTGTCCCGTGTAATTTAAAGGGATTTTGTTGAGCATTTCGGCTCAACGTATCCTTTTTGGACGTTAGGTAATAACGTCTGTGTTACTGCGAGAACGTTGGTTACATCGTCTGGGAGGTTTCGATCTTTTCGTCGTGCAATATTTACGATTGTATAATTTTATTCGAGTTAATTTTACTGTAGATCGCGCGATACGCGTTTGAAATTCGTTTTCTCTTTGTTCCCCGCTAATCATTATTAATCTACGTTGTTCCGAGGAGCTACTTGTACCTTGAAAGTATTAGTTTGAAGAACATTACTCTTCGAAACTCGTCAAATTGTCACAGTGTATTATTCGTAGAACAAATGTTTGAACGATCTTCCACTGTATTTCGTATACATTCCGCTGTTTTCTTCGTGTCGTTTAACACGCGACTTCTCTTTCTCTCTTCCTATTTACAACTTTTTCAGTTTCTAGCACGAAACGTAGCTCGCTGTCTCTTATTGAAAATACTAAAGAGGCAAAGCTTTCTTTGTTTCATTCCGATGCTGCTGCTCAGCTTCGCACAAACGTAGTCATTTTCTCGGAAGTATTTCCAGAGCTGCGTTGAAAATCTATCATTTTGTCTTTCTCAACCACGCTCGTCTAATTGAATAATTTAAAATAATTCTCGCGCAATATCGTGAAAGTTGCAGCGTCTTAAATCCACTGACCGCGAATAAATTGTCAGCTGTCGCCGAACGATAATTTCGGCGGGGTAGCAGGAATCCGATACGCGTCTGCTGTCGGTGACGCTTGTAAAATAAATTGTGTAAAGAATTAAAATGTGGAAGATCGCGGATTTCTATTCGTATTCAACGCGGCCAGGTTACTCGCCAGATAACCGACTCGTATTTCAAGCCGGCGAACAATTTCGGATCGCGGTCGCATCGAAACGTCCCGTTTTGAATTTCATTTGCAGAATCGTAATTTTTCCCAATTCCATAAGATCCCTTGGTGACTGGTCTCTCTCCTCTCGCAGAGGCGTTATTGGTCCACATAGCTAGCCATAGTTCGCCGGATCGTACGATCGGTCGTTTAATGCCTCGTTCGCGCTTCTCGAACGGACGAAAGCCGGTTCGATGAATCGATATATTTCTACGAGGTGTTCGAATTCGTTATAATGAAATTCCGCCGGCAAAACAAGCTTTCAATTAACCTGTCACGTTATTTCAACAGTGCCGGCTGCAATGATCGTACAACGAAGAAAGCAACGAAAAGTGGCCTTCAAAAGACCAGACAAGGCGAAGCTGACGAAAGAAATAGAGGCCGAGAGAAAAGGCAAAGGACTGAGTTTTCTGAATCGACGCTGTTTGATCCCTTTGCGGCGTCGCGTCTCTTCCTCTCTTTCCTCTTCCATCCTCGCGTTTCATAAAGACGGATAAATGGATGTCCTCGGGAATCCTTCAGTTTTCTCGTTCCTCTTTCCGATCTTATCTCGACGCTGGCTTCGAGTCGAGCTCCGCCAATAAACAGGAGAAACCTCAGCTTATTTCTTAGTATTTTTGTGAGAAACGGTTAGGACGTTTGATCCTCTTTGCTCGCGTGTTATTCCAGCGTCTGCGTATATTTATTATTGTCTATTGCAAGTGGCTTCGAATTTCGTTGCAACGTTTCAGACATTCCTGTGCAAAAGTTCCGTCGTAGAATCGTCCATTAAATATCAACGCTAATGAATCCACGCGACAAGGACAAGTTGGACATCGAGGGCTTCTGTCGCATCGTGTAGAATTCACAATTTTACCATTTTACGAGGACAATTAGTTGGCTTGTAATTTGTAAAACTCACTCGCTCGTAGAACTTTGCTTGTTTTATTATTCAACTTGTTGCTGTTATACGAACGAAATGCATCAGCACATAGAGATCGTGAATTTTTCGTAGCAACGTTAGATCGATTCTGTGCAGAAGAACTGTTACGATGTACTTCGAATCTAAAATTCCACAAATCTTACCTCGAAATTCATTTTACACCATTATCTTCGTATTTCTGTATAACTTTGTACATCTGCCGCTGAGACAAAAGACAACATTGGAAATTCATTATTAACCGTTCCAACCGACTGTAGTTTCGTTAAAAGCCGGTCGAACAAAACGCTTCAGAAAGGCATCTTTGAATTTTTAATCATTTCAACGCTTGGTACTTCACCGTTGTCCATTAATCCGTGCCGGCAGGAGAAAAGCCACGGTTTTCGATGAAACGTCCACGAACAAACGATAAAAACTTTCCTAAGCCACTCTGTTCTACGGATATGCATAAAATATCAAGTGAAAATTCATAAATCCGCAGATCCGTCGAGTGGAACTTTCGTCAGTTGGTTTCTGTTGACGAGCTATAAAATCGGATTGAAAGGGGAATTTTCTCGCGGAGCAAGTTGGAAAAAGTTTAGAAATCGGAGAGGAGCGGCGATATTTAATAACGGGGGCTCACGCGAGTTCGAGAAAGAATCGACTAAACGACTTCTCGAAGGGATCCATCCGTTTCGGCGTCGACGATCATTAACCTTTCGTACGTCCATTAGCCTGCACGTCCGGATAAAGTAATTAGCCTCGACCTTTACAGCGGTTCCCTCGGCCCGGCTCCTTTGCCGCATTCTTTGCCCGCTCTTCCTTCCCCAATTTGGCAATTAGCTGCGCGCTAACATTGCTACCGTACTGATTTGTTATCTGCTGCCATTAAAATCCACTTCACCTTCTTAGCGATCGACTATCGTTTCAACGATCTTTAAGGGATCGACTTTTATTCTAACGAGAAGTGTTCGATGAGAGTAGCGGGTCCTGATACCTGAATTTCAATGGTATCGTAGGATTGAAGAGTAACAATAGATATAACGATAAAACAGCCAAGAAATGGTTCTATATCGATTTAGATTATCGGAGAAACTATTTAAAGAATTACATGATGAAAGTTTGTATAGTTCGTGGATTTAATGGTTGTTGTAAAACATTGGGAATAAACGAAATAGAAAATTCGAAGAAACTTACCCAGTACCTGAATTCGAATCAGGATTCAACCGACGATAGATACGATAGAACGACCAAGAAATGGTTTTACATTGATCTACATTATCAGAGAAACAATTTAAAAAAGTCGCATAGTAAACGTTTGCAAGTTTCATTACTTTAAAGCTCGTTGAAAAGCATTTGAAATAAACGAAGTAGAAAGTATCGTATCGTATCTGAATTAGGATCACGATACCACAGGACTCGAGCGACATTGGATACCACGAAATAACCAAGAATTAGTTCCACGTTGACTCAGATTATTATCGGATAAATCATCGATGATAAACCATGATAGAGCGAAAGTCTGTAAACCTCGTCGATTTAAAGCTTTCCGAGAAATATTCGAAACGAGCGAATTTGGAAAATAGAAGAGAATAGAAGAGAATAGAAATAGAAGAGAATAATCGTGATATCGTTGAACTGAAAAGACACCATCGAATAAAATGATTAAAATAACCTACGGATATATAAAAATATTTTTAAACTTCTATCGATCGATCGAAGTTTTCCATCGCAGCGTTTTAAAAATCTATTACCAGACAGATTAATTTCTCTCTGTTCACGCGGACATTCAATTTTCCTCGTGAAGTACGATGGCTTTCAGAGACGATCGCGGAAGCAACCGGTCTGAGACGGGAATTTCGATCGCAGCATGCGTATTCGAGACCGGTGCTCGACTATCTCCCTCTCAAGGTCCAGCGGAGGCTCGAGGCGACCCGTGGGAGCCACGCGCCTGCCGTGCGCCATCTTCTCCCTCCACTCGCTTCGCTCGCTTCCTTCCCTTCGCGTTCGAGCACGCTGCCAACCTTCCTTCCGTTCGCCTTCTTCTCACGGCCAGCTCGAACCTCGACCGTGCGTTCCAACAGCGAAGGGAACGACCGAGCTTACCGATACCCCGTTAATAGGCCAGTTGAATCAGCCTTGGAAACATTCATTTTGGTAAAATGTTTTCGTTTCGTCTACAGCTCTCGTTGGAAGATCGCTGCAACTACCATGTTGCATCGTGAAAGTTACTCTAATGGAACGGTTTAAAAAAGAACAGTTGCAAATAAAACTATTCTCCGATGGCAAATAAAACGGTAGCAGTGGTAACGCGTTGGATCGAAAAACGAGCCTTAAAAGCTGAATCCTGTAAATGCAAACTACATATATTCATTGTAAATTTTGAAGAGCGCGATGAATAACGAACTTGAAGAAATGTTTCGGCTCTACCGGTGTATACACGGTTTTTAAAGCGTTGTTCCGACTATCTGACACATTTTCATGGGAATATTAAAAACTCGTTAGAGAATGATTTTACTTTCAGATTTTCTTAGGAGGAAACCTTATGCATATTAAGAATATTTCTTCTCGTAGAGAATGGCAAATTATACACCCTGCGTATTGCTGATACAATAATCTGTTATTACGAACAGATTATATTTTTTTGTGTTGTGTTAAAGGTTACGTTAAAAAATAGTCGAGATAATTAAGGCTAAATGGTCGTTTTAAGTTTACGTTGAACGCTATTACGCCTTTAACATCGTCGAGCAAATTGACTTTTAAAGTTAAAACTTTACCTCGCGGCGCACAGTTTGATTGCGTTCGACAACGATAATTAACAGGTTGGTTCGATTAAAATGGACTTTTACATTATCCAATTCAAAGTACTGTCTCTTTATTTACACGTGTTCTCGTTTAAATTCCATTAAATCAATTAAGAATAACGTTACAATTATTCAAAGGGACCAGAACGTTAAAATTCAAAAGGTAGCCAAATTTCAGGCGATTTCTTATCTAAAGGAGAATTGTATTTCATCGAAATTTTTTTCGTGAAAGAATCTCACTGGTTACTCCAGCGATTAATATTTAATTCATTAATTTCTAACATCAAAACAGAGAACAAAGAGGATCCACAAAGTAGATTCGTTAAAACTGTCTTACACGCATATTATATCGTTGTTTCATCTACGCTGATAGAACGCTAAACAGTTAAATAGCGAACTGTCCGGAAATTAACAGGAATTTCTGTCCTTCAAAAAAAAAAAAAAAAAAAAAAAAAGAATAGAAGGAAATTCGATCGTGCAAATAAATTCAACGAAATTACAAATGAAAGGTTAACGCGACGTTTTAACGGACCATAATAGCTTCAACTAATTATGGTGAGAATCCAATCCTCAAAATATCCCAAGAAGCAACGATAAGAAACGAGAAAGAGAAGTGGACAAAAAGACGGTGTATCCAACGATAGTAAATGCCATTTCTGCAGTGCAATCTCTCAGGCGCGGCTTATATAAAAACATAGGATTCATGTTCCATTGAGCGGATAGAAATAATGGTAGACGGTGGAAAGGGAAAATCTGGAATCGGCGGTGCGCGCAACAAGAAAAGAAGGAAGGGTTGCGGTGGCCGCGAGGGGGGACGCGACTTCCCTGAAAAATGATGGGATCCAATATCGCGGCCGATTCGAAAGCGAACTGGAGCAGTTGGCTGGACGTATAGAGAGACCACCTTTCGCCCTCTATTTTCTTTATTATCGTCGGACGGGTGTGCACGGTCAATGGACGTAAGAAACGTAACCTGGAAAAGGAAACGTACCTATCTATATCTAACAGGCCGCGGAAGGACCAGGTTCCTATGTCCTAGCGGATCGTTCCACTGGCCACGATTTCAAGGCTGATTACTCGTGCAAAGTGAAAAACTTTCCATCGATTTCATTCTTACTAGCGACACGAGTACGAGGTGTATCGTAAAACGTGATTTTCTTCTGCAGCGGAAGCTCGATTATCCGAAAATTCGAATAATACGGAAAGATCTATCAGCGTTCATAAATCGTACAATAGGTGATCATAGAAATCTTCTGATAGCGTAACGGCGTACATTTAATTCGTTATTTAATCGCGCTCAAATTTCGAAGTAAACGAAGTTATGGCGAAAGTTCAGAGCACCTCGGACAACACGGAATTGCGTTTGAACGAGACCTCTCGGTGTACTTGGTGTTTAGTTTTTATATTTTATTAACGCTCAAACGAGCCGCTCATTTGCTAAATCGACTAACCGCTCAGTTACACGGGATCCTCTTATACGGAATACCGAAACAACATCCACCTACTCGTTGGAAAAAATACAGCAATAAAAAAACAATTTTGACAGAAACATAAAAGCAGGAGAAAAAAAGAAACTCGCATTTTGTGTCCTTTAAACGAGATAGATGAACCTGTCCCAAAAACCTATCATAACTACGACCCATTTGTTAACTCGCTCGGATTGCTCACGCTGCAGCAGCCTAAGTTTATGTCAGATCTAACGTTTATTTACAAAATCACGAACAATCGCATAAATTGCTCTGACATTCCCAGTCTCATCGAGTTTAATGTTCCGTCTACAACTTTCAGGTCCCACCCACCTTTCCACTCAACTCGGCATTCGACGATCTCTGCCCTAAACAACTGTCTTGACCGTATCTGTAAACAGGCTAATCCCTTCGCTCGTAAACTCGATTTCTTTGGTGGTTCATTACCATCGTTCAAGACTTCAGCGAAATCTGCTTTACACGTATTTAGGTCAACAGTAGGTTCGCACCACGCTCGATTTATACCTATTTCGTATTCTCTTGTTCACGTACACCTGTACGTACGTTATTTCCACTTACTCCATTGCACCAAGTACAAAGATGTAACTCGTTAACTAATAAATAAATAAATGTAATATCAAAAAAAAGCTACATGAGTAAAGGAGTGGGAGAAGGGTGCGAGGGTTGAGGGTCAACATTTTTTGACCTGGGAAGACAGAAGTTGCCAGCCGAGTGTTAGAATAAGACGCACGAAGATATTGTAATCAGTTTTTGCATTGGGTGTTGTTCGTTAAAATAAAACTAAACTTCGCTTCGAATAAAACATCCTTTCTTGTCCTTTCTCTATTTCCTATTTCTCTATTTTCTTGTCCTTTCTCTAGACTATTTAGGTACTACATAAATAAAAAGATTGGTGGAATGATATAAGATAAGCATCGTTTAACACTCGATACTACGGTTTTGCAACGACGACGACTTACAGAATTGATAATCAAGCCAAAGGTATTTAGCTCGAACATTGAACGTTTTCTTGCTGCCTCGTCGAGCGACGAAGAAAATCGACCGACGGTTTCATTTGGAACGATTAACGGTTGGTTTTGTATTGTTGGCACTGGTCGACGCGGTTGCAGTCGTATTAAACACGCTGGTTGTTTTGTCCAGCTCGGTAATCTGTTGTGTAATTAACATAGAGTGTCGTGCAAAGGTCCTAGATTAGCTACCAAAATCATATATAGATATAGTTACGTAGATATACGTAGAGTGGATTTACCAAATAATGGAAGCATCGTTTCTAAATTTTGTTCGTTCGAATAGAAACGAAGGAAATTTAGTTCTATATTTCGTATAGTTGTATCGCTCATTCACCCTTGAATCATTATTTTATTATCGATATTGGCTAGAACGTCCAATTTTTTATAATAGCCACTAAGCGAAATTACTCCGCGTAAGTGCAGTAAATGGAAAAAATATTTTATGCATACCGGAAGGAAAATATGACAGCTGCGTCCTATATGCTCTTCACCTCCATTACCGAAAAGGCCGATGAGAGATATCTTTTTTTATTTAGAGCGACAGTGCTTTTAACCTACACTTCGCAGTATTGCGAAATGCAAATTTAATCGAATTGCTTTTTCTCGAAGAAGTATAAAGCTGATGATATATGTCCCTATATATCTTTCATCTGCACGTTATATCCGTACGTTATAATTCACATTTAGAAATTAGAAAATACGAAACGTCCAGGCTTCGACTTTGTTAACTTTTCAATGCTAGTTCCGACTCGTTTCCTGCATCAATTTCCAATTTTAAGATTAGGTCTCGCGGAGCATCGTATCGTGAATTCGACTAAATTGGTCTACCATCGTTTATGCTGTTACTTAGTGTTTGTTAAACCAACCCATAGAAAATAGATTCGAACGTGTCAAAATTCGACGATCCAGTATGCCAGTCGCCAATCAACCAAACATAGTTTCAAGTGAAATTCTCGATCGCGCCATTAATCACCACGGTAATCAAAATCCACTTTCCGTGCTCAAACAACGATTAACAAATCTTGTCTGGATTCGACGTCCACCACCAAATCCAATTAACGATGCTTAGTTTCTGTTACATCAGTGTCCACCTTTATCGCGTCTAAATTAATTAATTGTCCGTTTGTGGAGGTTAATGCGAGAGCGACTTAATTTGTTCGTGACAAGAGACGTTCTAGCCGATCGTTTATTAAATTATGGGATATCGATTGGTACGTTCGCGGAGCGGCGAGTTTATCGTTCAAATGAGAACGAAATGGGAACAAAGCGAGCTGCAAGACAGGTGTCGCGCGGCCAAGTTAAGCGGATGGAAGATACACGGGATGCAAAGTAATGGAAGTGTCAGAGACAAGTGCATTTGTTCTGTCGTTTGCACAAAATCGATTTCTCACAATGACTGCCTCGTGTCCTCCGCGTTATGCTATAGAACGAAGATCCAAACGATAGGTAAATAGGTTCTCGAAGCGAGGGCTGGCTGAAAAACGGAAACGGATTTCACAGTTCCCTGTTCCTTATTGTTCGAGACACACATTTTCATCCAGTCACCTGCAGTACACCGCGTCTTTCATCGTGCGAAACTTCACCAAACGCGATTGCCGGGGACAGATTAATTATGTCAATACTAATGGGTATACATGTACCAATACACACGAAGCCTGTAGGTCAGTCATCTACTTCAAAATTGGGCAAATGTAAGTGATAGCAAAACGATGGTCGTTTATCTTGAGATTGTATACAACAAAATAAGTAACTAACACGTAAAATGGTAATACGAGCAACGCGAGCTAACGTAAAGTTTATAATTTACATAAAATACTGAAGCTTTAAAATGGATGGTAGCCGAAGGTTTTTGACCGGTAGTCAAATGTTCAACGATGATTGGAATCGTGCAAGACATTCTAAAGAAATTGGAACGTTTTCGGAGATTCTTTAGAATGTGAGAGATCGATGTTGAGAATGTTTGACACGATATACGGAAAGAGAAAGAGAAAAAGAGACGCCTCGTTGGTATATTTTCACGAAGACCACGCTTGAACTAATGGAATATTTAAAAATTAATCATGTATGCAAAGTATGAATATCAGGCAATACACAAGACGTACTCCATGCCAAACTCAGCACACAAAACTACAATTTAACCACGATCTAGCCAACGTACAAGTACTAGAGTATTTCTGGAGTAGAAGCAATTCGCACATAAAGCAACCATGTAGATCTCCTTCTCTCGTGTATCTTGATCAGCGGCGAAAGAAGTAGCGGAATAAAGGACGAAAATCATGAATCTATAAACAGCCCAAGAACGTTAACCTCGATCGTGAGATTTTAACCGTATCCTACCTCCCTCTTCAACGCTGTCCACCCTTTTTCACGACCTCTAGCCTGTTCTTCTCTTCGGTTGCTTTCTCTCTATCGCGTCCATTGATTCCCAACTTTCCCGTCGTCTTTTTACGTCGTCTGCGTTCCTCGCGGTTCAGACGGTCGTTTGCTTTTCTCTCCCCTTCTAATCTATCTGCCTTCCTCTCGCGTCTCCGCGTTCGTTTCTTCCTCGGATCGAGAGAGCGCCGCGTGTCTCGCCGGAGTACGAGCACGTAACGCCTTCATTTGGACGGTTCCAGCAGGCCGAATATCTTACCTGGCGATGCTGGGTCCAGGCGCCGGATACAGAGGGGGCAGGCGTATCATCGCGAGACCCTGGGAAATACGCCCACGCACTCGGCCACTCGCCAGATTTTTCTCTTCTTCTGTTTGTCCCGAGCGCGGCGCACTGTCCACGCGTACGCCAGATCGCTTCATCGAGATGCACCGTCGTCACTTTTATTTCGTTCGTTTCGTTTTTACGTTCCGACACGTACGGATAATGGATTCGTAATGTCGATAGCCGTGGATATGTCATGGGATCCGCTCGCCGTTGCTCCGCAGCTCCTTCGCTTTCGCTTTGTAAAGTAACTCTAAGGATGATCGCTGTACGTATGGCAAAGCGGAATTCTTTTTCCTTTCGTCTCGTACAGTAACTCCAAAGATGATTGCTCCGTAATGAACTTTTCAGAGGCTCTCTTTATCCAGTACCTAGTCGTAGTTTCGTTCCTTAGAGAACTTTTTTCATTTCGAGGAGAATACCAAAATAGCAGTCGGTTATTAGCGATTGATGCTTGATCCTTTTATTCCTAAACCATACAACGTGAAAAATATTTCGACCGATTGCGTGAAATGAGCGATTCGTATAATCCTTTTGATGCTGAACGAGTAAGAATTGTTTATCGATGGAATAAAATTTGTTGCAACTTTATAGGTAGTGCAAATCAAAATGTTGATTTAATAATTATTATTCATTCAGATAGTTCGTATACTTCCTTTGATTCGTATCTTGTTAATGATATTTGGTATCTCTAAATTCATGTGTAACATTTAATTATATCTTCTCTAAGCTATTGTTCGTCGCTCCAACGCTGATATCCTATACGGAATTCTGCGATGTAATAAAAATTCCGACGGTTTTACGACGATAAAGTTTATCCAACAAGTCGGTATTTTCGAAGAAGAAAGAACTGTGAAAGACGAAGAAATTACGGGCCACGAGGTAACACGTAAATTATATCAAACACAAAGATGCAAACATCATCCAACAGGATAGTTTCGCAAGTGGAAAGAGAATAAGAGAAACTAATATTTTAGCAAAGGCATACGGGCAGTTGGACATGTGCCAAACGTTACATCACCGGTCTTGCCACGAGCATTGTTACTCGTAACATCATCTCGTTTGTTACATCGGACGGCTCGATGTTTAGTTTTGCGGTCGATTGAAATGCTTCGAGCGACAGGAAGTAGAAAGAAACAGAAGACCGAAAGTTCGACGGCGTCTCGCGGAAGTTTCAACTGTAATTTCGCGGCGTCCCGTGGGAAGAAGAGATTTCTTCTCTTGGCTTTAACCTGGCTCTCTGCCTTTTTCTATCGTCGCAGGCGACTAGATTTAATTTACGAGTTCATTTGCATCGCGCGAACCGTAACGGTCGTCGCCTTTCCGCACGGCGGACTTTCCATTTCTCGTGTTCCCCTCTCAAGACCGTTGTTTGCCTCCGATACGCTCTACAAATGTTCTGCTGGCGAATATTTAAGACTCTCGCGTCTTTTGTAAAAATTTGTCCATTCTTTCGTAAATAACCTTTATCTTTCGTAACATTTTTGCACTTGTAGTTTCTAGAGAAATTTGTTGCTTGACATAGTACGTCAAGGTGGCAGGAGAGCAAGAGGGTTGCAAAGTGTTCGTTCAGGATCGCCAGGATTTTCTAATGTAATGACTCTTCTGGAAAATTTCACGATGAAAATCTTCAACGCATATTTACTTCGATATTCTTCTTCTACGTATAGCAACATTCCTGTAACTCTACTATATCAATATTTCATTATATATTTCTTACTTTTACATAGCAAACAATCCGCAAGAAACAAGCTCCTTACGCTATTCTACTCGTCGTCCAACACGTCGAATCAATTTCCAAGTGATTCGCCTTTCCACAGAAAAACACTCGCAAAATCACATCAAAAGATTCGATTGGAAGAAAGGGAAAGAGTGGAAGGTATGAAATTAATCTGCACGGAATCAAACGCTCTGGATATCTCTGGGAATCCTAAATTCGCTGGCATATCTAAACGAAAAAAGGGGAAGTGGACGAAAGGAGCGGTGGAAAAGGATCGGCGAGAACGGGCAATGGAAGATGGAAGACGAGGAGAAAGAGTTAAAGGGCGTACGGTATGCGAACGTGGGCGTGGGTCCAGACTGGGCGCGTGTCCGGACATTCCCCGTGGGTAGAAAGAAGCTGGAACGAGTTAGGTATACCGGAGAATAGAGAGGAGAGAGAACGTAAGGGACATCGGAGAGACTACCACGGGAGAAAGAAGGCAGGACCGCATCCCGGGTGGGCAGGATCGGTTCGAACTCTCAAAAATTTATGGCCGGCGCTTCGACCTACGAGCGGGAGGTGTTACACCCGGGTCCTACAGGTCGGGACCGTAAGATTTACGCAACGCCGCCAGGAAAGTGAAGAGAAGTACGAGCGGCGCGCGCTCTCGCGCTAACGAAAGAGAGATCGCGCTCGTTAATGTCCGGCTGGATAATCGATAGTATTGTCTGCGGCAGCAGAGATCCGAAACGAGCGGCAGAAACAAACCCAGCGTATTGCGCGTGCTGCGATCTCTTTCGTTTACTTCGAGGCTCGTCAAATTTGACGCATCGTTTGTCGGGCTTCGCGATGGCAATTTTTTCCGTTTGTCGGTTCATTCACCCAGCCGCGAAGAAACGATGCACCGATCGTCTGGGTTAGATCTGTGGCACGGGAGATCGAAACGCGGGAAAATAATCAGGGATACTTCGTAGGGTCGAGCGAATCGAATGGAAAGCTCGAAGCACATTTAACATATTTGGGATGGAAGAACGGTTTTTAAGTTTACACTGTTCCGTACGTATCGAACGTGCGAAGTGTGTCTCGCGTTGAACGCCTACCGACGCGATATCTGCAAGCTGTGTGTATTAAAACTATCCACAGGGTCTGTAGAACCACGTTAATTCAACTTTGACCACAGTGTGTTTATTGGAGGTGCTGTGTCGATGAATCAACTGGCAAACGTCTTTCTCCACTCTGGCCGCACTTCGTATTTCTTATTTGAACATTTTTCTAAACTTTCCTCATTATCTGAATGCCTAGAATAAAAGCCATATAAATATCGTACTGTTTTCTTAAGGCACCCTGTATACACGATGTCCCGGTGTAATCTCCTTGGACAAATATCTCGAAAGAGCTAGAGAACAGATAGCAGTGAGAGATAGCGGTAAAAGATTCAGACGAGAGTTGTGGAATGTCACGGAGGTGGAAAAAATGAGCAATTCGTTGTTCGCTTGAATTATTCATGATCGATTGCATCTTCTCCAAATATTTTTTATTTCTCATATATATACGTATATGATAATGCAATAGGAGAACAAAATATATTAATGATATACTGATATTATTATATCGTACGTTATATTATTCATTGTATTATTCCTTGTTTTCTATATCATTAATTTTAAAGGGAAACTTCCTCGAACTCGAATCTTAACGTCTCCTTATTATTGGCGTTCTCAGTTGGCATATGAAAATTCGTTTTTCTCTGCTAGACAACTGGAATTTCGATTCGTCACTGCATAGAACATTCTTTCAGATTTCCGAGGTCCAGTTCTCATGCTCTCTAGCCGGCCATAGCCTTTCCTTTTTGTTTTGTGGCTTCGAGAAGAGTGGTTTTGTGTGCTGCAACTGGACCATGCAATCCAGCAGCTGCTAATCTACGCTTTACGGTACTCACGGATCATGAGGTTTCACGGGTAATATTCAAACTTCCTTGAATTGCGAAGCTGCAACTCCTTCATTGACGTTACTCTTATTCTCGCATTTCGTGTTCCGATCGTTACTTCATCATCGAGAGAAAACAACATCATTTTCTATTACGAAGAGCTCGTGCATCCGATATTATGCAAATCTGTGATGTTATAGTATAATTACATTTTTTTAAAAGTATAAGTATTATACTATATGGCGGGCTAAAAGATGACAGTATCGAAAGTCGAGATTCTGATAATTTGTTTGCTCCCAAGAGATTCAGTTGATTAAATTTATTGTTAATTTAGCTATAGGACATTATTTTATGAAAAGTAGCAGCGAATTAACATACTCCTCTACGTTTCTCAATCGTCTGAATAACAAGATAAAGTTTCGGAAAACCATTAGTTTAAGAAATTATCGACGATTCCGTGTTAGATAAAAAAAGACGCATTCGGAAATGAACAGTACTCGAGTACGAAAGATCGAGCAACTGTTACAAGAATAGATACGACCACTCAACTGGAAATCTACCACTTAAACGCGAAGGGCGCCAAAGTTCCATTTCCTCTGATTCCTCAGATACCACCTCATTGCCCCTTGGAATGCAATTTATTTTCAAGTTCGCGGCGGTGTGAAAGCTTTTTCTTAAACGTTTTCGAAACTCGCAAAAGTATTCCGTACTGTTGATTTCGATGTGCTCTTGCAAGATTACAGTATCGCTAGATTCAAAGAGAATATTCTATAGAAACGCGGATAACAAATTTATAATGGACATTCAACGAAAAGAGAAACTTTGTTCCGCTGTAACGTTGAAATTTCGATGTTCCCCTTGCATTGGCTGGTAGTGGAAATCATCCCTCTCTGTAATTTTCAACGAAGTGGAAGTTCCGTGGAATTTCCGTAGCGACGTTATATTAACATAAAAAAAAGTCAGTCTGAACGATGACAGCATGCGCGTTCTGAAAACGAAGGGCAGATGGTACCGACATTCTTGTTCACATCCCTCGAGCGAATTCATCCGGAAAGATCGTATTTTCTTTGTTACTGCCAATCAGGCTGACACTTGTCAAACTCTTCAATTTAAGTGAAACAAGAAAATATCGCAAGGATCCTAGGTCGAAAGTTACGAGGAAAATGGATAAGGGGAGAAGAAAAGTGAAAGATATCTGTGTAAACTCCGTAGAAAACTGAATAATTCTCGATGATAACTATCCGAAAGATGTGAATGAAACAGTGTATGACGTTATGATACATTATTTTAAATATTAAATTGCTATGTGTATACGATATATATATAGATATTGGGTTGGTATTGACAAAATTCGCAATCACTTACTTGCCAACCTAATATTATACAATAATAATGGAATAATATTAATAGATGATTAACAAAATATTAATGGATAATAGAGTAATATTTAATAGTATGTATATTGTAATATCGAGCCATATAAGGTAAAGTATCGCAAAATTACGATATATTTTTTGATAAAATATTTTTTTTTTTTTATTTAATATTTCACATTCACGATTTGTACAATTTGGACATTTGGTAGAATTTGTTAGCTGTTTGATTATCATGTGGGTGGCTACCCCCAGCGGGGTACCATCTTCTAAATTACGATATATGCGAATATCGAAAAATTTGTTGTTAAAAGTTTGATAGGTAATTTAGAAAAAGAAACAAATGAAATTTCAGGGAAACAATTGATCGTGAAATTTTGTTAGCTGTGTAATCGTTCCTAGCTTTGTATTCATATCTTTGTTTTCCTCTGACACAACTCAATATATACATTTTCTATGGAAATATGCTTGTATAGAATATCGACCGCAGAAAGAATTGTAAAAACGTGATGTATAATATCGTTGACTTTTTATTCCACGCGTTCAGCGTCGATGTATTCAGAGCAGAAAATGCATTCTAAAGAGCACAGTCATATATTACAGGTATCTGTATCTGTACACACCCCATCCGTGCTTAAATCATTTATCTAAAATTTTATTTACAATTAAACTTATATCTCCGGCTGAAATATGTCCCGTTGGAAAAAATTTGATGTATTAACTCGAATAAATTTTTATGATACGGACAATCTGTTGCAGAGCAGATTACATTGTTACGAACAAAGCTGCACGTATAATCCCGAATACCTGTATTATTTCAATAAATTCGGTATATGTTTATAGGTTCATATATTATTACGATAAATCAAATAATATATTTAGAAAAGCCGAAGAAGCAAATTTTTATTAAACAATCGATAAAGGTTCTGTGGATCGAAGTTCGTTTCACATACACTCACCTGTGATATCACGAGGTATCGTGTGGTCATTCGATAAAGTGTTTTAAAGACTTACCTGAAACAAAAGAAAATAGAATTAAATTCTAGGAACGTTTGCAGAAAATGTTTATAATTAAAACAAGTAAAACGTAATTTCTTGTATTTCTAAATAAGTATGTTTGCCGATCAAAAATTTCGGATCGAAAATTTCTTTCCCAATGCTGCACGAGTATACTGAATTTTCTATTAATTCGTCAGAGGTTTTTGAATAAGAAGTTTTGCAAAGTAATTAACTCTTAAAATTTTCTTGAAATTCTTGACTTCCGACATAGTGACACAGTGACTCGAAACTTTTTCGTCGATGGTGAAGCTTAACGGAAAATGAAATTTGTTCTCCTTTAAAAATTGTATCAACAGTTATCGGGTTATCGCTATAAGAAGAATTTTAATTAAATTTCTAAGTATAGGCGAAAAATTTCTCAAAATCTTATAACGCGGGAAGTTCTCGCATTTACGAGAAATTAAAAAGCGGAGAAATACATAAAATAGAAAATACGCAAAGTTTAGCATCTATTACGATATCTAGTAGATAAAGCAAATCTCCATCGTGAATTTCCACAAATATCCGCGTTCTACTTATCGTTAAGAATTAACAACGTGGTTAAACTAAATTGAAACCTGTCTCTAGTGAGAATAATCCGTAATAGAACGGTGGAATTACTTTCGGATGTGGTAAAGCACAAAGTGAACAAGAATCTCAACTACGAATAAACAATAAAAAAAAAAAAAAAATGAACAGAACTATACAAAAAATATTAAACGATTGAATGTCGCGCCTTGACGCTTTCAAACACTTTCAGCCTCATTCTCAGCCAATAATGGAAGCTTAAAAGATACAGGATTCCACTGTACACCTATTCTAAAGGCGATAATCGCGCGAAAGGAGGAAATCTCGAGCCCTCTAGTCGACTCGGTATCATCGATACTTTGCAATATCGGTTCGCGATAAAAGGCAGCGTGGTCCTCGAAATTCTATCCTGCATCGGCAACCTTTAAAACGGTCGAATGAATTTTGAACGGATTATTGCCGAACGTATCAGGACCGCCTGCAACCCCGCGAAGGAGAAGAAGGAAGAAAGCGGCGAACGATATTGGGAAACGGTAAATATTTCTCGGCATATACGGTAGAACGAGTATAAAAGGCAGGATGGGGTCGGGTGCCGCTGGAATCTTGTTCCACGCCGCGATTATCGCGTGTGCATCCGCGCGAATGAGAAGGAGAAGCAAAGAGAGAAACGAAGCGGAGAGAGGATGAGCGGCGCAGACATTGCGGGCTTTCGTTGCTTTAGCCTGAAATTAAAACGGAGTCGATTGCACGGAAACGCCGAGTTCCACGATCTCTCTTTTCTCTTCACGGCAATTCCGCTTTTGTCTTTCATGGTCTTTCACCCTGGCGAACGCACCGCGTTATGGCGATATTGGCTCTTCTGCTCCACGATTTTCATACGTTCGGTGCGAACGGAATGATTAAAGTCGATCGCTGTATTTCGCTCGAAAAGAAGGATTTATCGTTATCCGCGAATACAGCGAATGATGGTACGCGCGATTGGCAGTTGGACGACCGTGCGGCCTGGAGCAAGCACAACGTTTCGCATTCCACGGTTCTGATACTTAACACCTGCACGACGAGTCTTGCGCGTTTTATTTTGCAGAGATTATCGAATGCGAATGGTCGTTCTTTTTTCTCGCGATGTCCCGCAAACGTATAGTCCTGTAGCGGCACACGAGTTAGAGAACAATTCAAATCATGTTGTTGTTTTGCCTCGGAGTATCAATTTCGTTAGGATACACGTAATATGATAATAAATAAACTCCGGGCGAAACAATGTCAGCGCTACGTGCAACCGTCGAACAAAGACGAATTTGAATTTTCCGACTCTCCCCCGACCAGTATAAATAAACGGACACGATCGCAAGCGAGTCAGTTATTTGACAGTATCTACCAGTATTTACGAGTACTTATCAGCGATCTTATTTTCCGACTTACACACTGTCTTAGCGAATCCGTTGGTACGAGCGTCTTTTCGAACGTTATCTGTAATTATTTATGTATCGTAGGTGCTTAGTCTGTAGATATCGCTGCTGGGTACAGCCGCTTTTCTTCTCATTTTTGTATCGTGGAAGAAAAATCGGACTCCGGTCGTCGGGATTCGAACCGGGGTTCCGAACGTTCGTAACCTAAGGCGCTAACCACTGCTTTTTTTTCAATGATGTTTATTTGACCCAAGATACAATTAATTACATTTTGGTATTCATAATAAACTGTGAATTTTGGTAATGATGTGTTAGGCAAGGGTACCGATACGCGGCGGTACGACGTAGCCATACTATATTATGTTTCGGCTCTTTACATTTTTTGTGTTTAATACAATTTTTGGGTTTAAGCCGCTGGGGAGCGGAGCTTTTATATGATTTTGATTTTTTTTTTTTTTATTTTTTTCTGTCCTGAAAACTTGGTCGCAAAACAGGATGCTTCGGTAGAAACAGGACGCTTCGGTAGTGCGCTAACCACTGCGCTGCCGTCGTCCGACGCTAGTTAGTGTCGAGTGGCGGTATTTGCTATCTAGTGCCGCCACAGGCCTTTGTTTCCACGATACTACATTTATTTAATCATTTTAAATATATTTAACGGTTTCAACAACGAGCAATTTCGTCTTATAAATCCCACGATCAACTATCCTCTACACAAGTCCTCCACCCCCGACGTGAGTTGACCAACTATTCTCTATAGTCCGTTTCGCTGCGATTTTTGCGGAAAGTATAAAAGGAAGGTTTAAAGAGAAGGCGTGACAAAGTGGTTAACCAGTTAGCTGTTGCGACCTCTTGGAAAAGCGCGTGGCTGAAATGTGTGGCGAAAAGTAAGCGACGACGTGTGTACTCGTCAAACACAGAGTATCCGGGGCTGTTATAACGTAAAATTAAGCTGTAACGAAACGACTGTTTTATTTTTTAACTTTATTACCGACGGGGCTCGTCGTAACGCAAAATATTGCCGTTCCTTCGTGACGAGTATACTCGTGAAAAACAGTCAACAAATTGAGAAATACAAATTTAAAGGAAAACGAGACAGAGTTGCGCGAAAACGATTGGAGACTTTAACGCAAGAAATTGCGCGTGTACCTCGACGAGGAAACATAGATACAGTGCGAAATGTCCGGTCGTGAAAGCGTCAACATGTCTCGACGAATCGAAGATTCTTCTCTGTATTCTTGTCGAATCCCGCTACTTTGAAATTTCTTTCTTCCGCGAAACCTCGATAAAATTCCAATAAAAATCGACGACGAATGCCATCGACAGGCGAGGCGTTCTCCGCGAGACGATCGGCGGACACTGCTGAAACGGGTCCAGAATACCAGAAAAACAAATCCTTATATTTCTTCCGTTTCTTTTAACACGTTGACCGCCACGGCACCCGTATTCGGGTGTCAGCAAAGTTTCTGGTCAGGCCACGTAACCCATATTCGGGTGTCGCTTATTTGACTACTTGCGAAGGATCGTCGTAGGTATTTGAAAAGATATTCCATAATAATAGATTGTTAATTAATAATTAATTGTAATAATAGTTGAATTGTTATAAAATAAAAATACGAAAATGGTTTATTAAAAAAGTTATTTAGAATGTAAAACTTTAAAGCATTCTATACATAGCTGAGGTTGGTCGGGACAATTTGGACAATAAGTTGTTTGTTATAAAATAAAAATACGAAAATGGTTTATTAAAAAAGTTATTTAGAATGTAAAACTTTAAAGCATTCTATACATAGCTGAGGTTGGTCGGGACAATTTGGACAATAAGTTGTTGTTTTCTTCAAATTCTTTTGTGCCTTTGTTCGGTCCATTCGACGTCTTCTATTTGCATAACATAGTTTGCATGCGCGTCTAATGCTTCTTTCGGAATCGTTTATCCGAGCGGCGATATTACGCCGACTCCGTCGAAGACGAGGATTTTTTGTATTTTCAGACAACCCTAATAATTTTCCAACTAATAATCGTCTAAATATTCTAATATTTATATTTTTTCTTGTTGCAATTTTGTAAACCGTCAAAGCGTCTACAACAAAAATTCCCAAAAGGAATTGAATGCCAAGTTTTCCGTAGCATTTGATTCCTTTTCTAATTGTGGTGGCACAAGAAACCACTTGGTCGGAATAATCCATACCACACTTTCCTTCGTTATATTCAACAACAGCTAGTGGTTTTAATGTTGCGAACAAACGAAACGAAAGATCATTCTTGAGACCACCGTATGAGCGACTAGCATTACTAAAATATCGATGGGAGCACCTAGCAGAAAACGCTCGATACTGCTGTACGCGTGGCCGTACGGAGATTTCTTTGAAAACACGCGTGGCAGTCAACGTGTTAAAACCAACGAAAAGGGAGTACCAAGAGCAAAAAGAGCGGGCAAGAAAAGGCGCAAAAAACAAAAGAGGAAACGAACAGGTATGAAGGAAAATCGTGGACCAAGTGTCAGCGAGAGAAGGCGAGGGCAATCGGATGGCAGAGCTGGAAACACGATCGTAACATTGGCCTGGAAGAGAGCAGAGGAAAGTGTAAGCGGCGTGGAAGCGAGAGGCGGATGAACAGGATGGTAAACTCGGAAACGCTTTGTCCGGTGGCTGAGTCTGTCTGGCGTCGTTTTCACGCCGGCTTGAACGCGCTTTTCGGTGTAAACCGCTTACGGGCAGGACGTAAACGCGGGCGAAAACGCGGGCTGATCCAAGGCTGAAATAGGGCGAAGAAAATCGAGAGGCGCGTGGAAACGTCGAACTCGGCGCGACGTCTGTTACCAACGACGTCTGTCACGTGTACATTGTACACGTGTGTGTACATACGCGTCACGGATGGAGTTGGATGCTTGTGAACAGAGTGACAGAGAAACGAGGCTCGTGCAGAGAGACGTTCGTCATCGACCAACTCGCAATAACCGCTCGACAAATATTTAACCTGGTTGTATACTCCGCGTGGGAAAGCCGGCTGGTGCCGCGTAATGTGCTTTCGGTGTCGCAATGTTGCCCGCCTGGAATGCCTCTCTCAAGAGATACGCGACGACACTGATTTTTCCTCCTTCAAACGCGTCCCTACTCTCGATACATCGAACGATTCCATCCGTAGGGATATGATCGGTTTGCATCCATTCGCGTCGCGATCGCGTCTAGTCGAAGAATCGAACGCGATGTCGGATGGGTGATGGAACTCGTGGGTTCAGCTTTCTAAAGGATTTCAATCCCTTTCTTCGTTATTCCTGATGCATCTAGCTTCTAACGATATTTTTCATATGGTTTCTTGGCTCGTTCTTATCGTTCGCTTTGCGAAGCGGTGGTAAAAACCAGATACTAAATATAGCGATCGTTTCGTTCCAAAAATAGGAATAGAGATCGATCAGTGCTCGATCGTTGAATTCGGAAGACAAAGTCAAAAATAACGTAGCGTGTCGTTTCGTTCGTATTCTTCTTCTTTCGATTTCCTTCTAGTTTTCCTATTACGTTGCGTACAAGAACGCGACAGACGTATTTCGTGATTCGTTCTTACAACGTAAGAATGAAACGCTTAATACAGCGATCGTTCAGAGGCCAAAATCGAGCAACAAGTTCAACGATCGTTTGGTTAAAAGAACAGGGATAACGTTTAATCAGCTTCTGCTCGTTTAATTCGCGAGGCAAAAAATGGCGCAACGCGTCGTTTAATTCGTAGAATCGTATTACTCTTCTTCCGATTTTCTTCTACTTGCATCGCTATACCGCAACGATACAACGATATAAAATAAAAATTGGATTTACCATTCTCCCAGCTATCGAATATCGCAGGCTCCTACGAACTTCAACGTTTCCAAACGCCATGCCGCATAATCGAATATTCCAGCTGACCGAATTTGCATTCGCTCTGACTGTCGAAAAACTTGAAGATAAATCCAGGACGCTATCCACCGGAGTGCTACTATCGCGTGACGTTTCAACGAGCAACCGGAAAATTTAGTCCTTCGCGAGGGACCTCGTTTCTCTGGCTGCGCTGCTCGCCGACAAATTATCCCCCTGGCCTGGTAAAACGAATTTAGAAGGTCGATCGGAGTGTTTGATTTTCCCGTGGACGCGGCACAATGGGGGTGAACGAAATCACGGCGAAGCTATAGCGATTCTCATTATCGGTGTCTCGATAAGCGTGGCAAACGAGTGCCATTTTTTCCTGCCCGATTGTTCTCTCGCAGTCGATCGCGCGTATAATTTGCGAGATGAACGGGTACAAGTTAGAAGGAAGCTGCTAAAGGAGCAAGAAACGAGGAGGAAGAAACCGAAGAAAGAGTGAAGGATCGAGAGGAAAGTGGATGGAAAAAGGGGAAGCGAGAGACGGTTTCGATAAGGTTGGATCGTCCGTATAGGAATCACCGGAGTGTGTCTATGTTCGTTCGACTGGCTTGATAACGAGAGAAACTATGTAGCTGTAACGGTGGCCCGATAAAACGCTTTCTGGATGAGTCCCGCTTTCGCCTTTTAGACGTACCACAGTTCCGAACAAAGGATATTTCGTCGTTATACCCAGCGGCGGTTTTATGCAAAATCGAAGTCCTCCAGCGAATCGTCTTTTCTTATGAATATGTACAACCTGTTCATAAATATTAAGACAGCTGCTGGTCTCGGATAAAGCTCGACCGCTGATTCGAAATTCTTAGGGAACCGATTAATCGGTCAGAAATGTTGCGTACTCGCGAAATAAAGGGCCCGCTGCGGATGAAAGAAAACGTTAGAGATCATCGACGAAGGTTATGGAAAAGTAGGCAAAAAGTAGGCAAAAAGTAGGCAAAAAGTATTTTGCGTATCGAATGGGTAAGCATGTACCATATTTACGTTTCCAAAGCTTTCCTATAGTTTCAGTTATTAGACAATTCTTTGAATAATTTTATTTTCTGGCTGTAAAAGGTATTTTATTTATTCTTCTAGTCCGACTGTAGATCGTATTTCGTAATATACAGCGATTCTCTTTTTTTTAATTGTTGGCACGCTGTAAAAAGATTCGTTGCACGCTGAATGATCGGTGAACGACTGGTAAAAGTAACGTAATCCTCGATCGGTGTCGTATATGACACGAGCAGAATTTTAATTCGGACAATTTTATTTTACAAGCAAATTTAAATTGATAATCTGCGTCTCTGGAGAAAGTTTTATTTGTCGCGTCCTGAGGCATCGCCATGGAACAAGTTTCATATTTTCAAAATGTATACTCGCTAATGGGCGACTCGCGCCGCAACACTAAACAAATAGAATAGAGAAACTGTGCTCGTGATCGCGCATAATCACGCTCGATCTAGCGATTTATTTCGCTAGACAAGGAGGATATACGTGGATTTATTAAAATTCCATAGAAACTCGGAAATTTACATGTTTCCTCTGGTTACCTGTTCACTGACGCGAAACAATCTCGCAACGTGTATCTGGCTTGTTTGTTATTGGAGTCGCAGATTTATTTCGACAAACATTTGAGCCGTCCATTTTTCGTGAAAGCTGTTTTTGACATCGATTGCGGCCGTTTTGCGAGTATCGCGCCGCTCGCACGCACTTGTTTTACTACGAAATTTACTCTGTTTACTCTGACGTTTAAATGGTTGAGGGTATTTTGTATTATGCAGATCGGCTCTGTGCGAAAACCATGATACGCGAGGCGTGCACGATTCATGAGTCATAACGCCGAATCGGAAACATTCGAGTGCTATCGAAGCGACGGATACTCCAACCGAATCAAATTCGAGTAATTTCGAGGGTCAGTGTTAATGAATCGTTTAAAACATCGTGCAAATCGATGAATATTCTGCCTCGCGTTGCACGATAATTTAAATCGATTGTTTTTTGACATTTTTGCTAGAACAATTATTCGCGCGAAATAATTTTACTTCGGTAATTTTAATCGTAAAATTTCGATCGAACGTAACAAGATAAATTCGACGTTATTAAATCGTGTAATTTCGTCAAATTGATGAAATTATTACTCTCGTTATTCTTCCATGGTACGTAATTTTGAAGAATTTCTTTGCGTTGGCGAAAAACTGTCTCCGTTGTATAAATTCACGGTATTTCGCTGCAGCTGCCCGTAAATAGGCTAATTTAGAGCTTTCGTGTTCCTTAAATCGTTCGTTTACGGTGTTTCCAGTTTCTCTGCTGTACGCTGTTTCGCCGCTATGACTTGCGATTAACTGCGAAACGCCAGCTAATCATTCATTCAACGACTCGCTATTAATTCTCATTTCCAGTCTCCATTTATTTAGCTCTGTTTTTCGAGAAATGCAAAATACTCAGAAATTATGGAAAGTATTATCTACACCGAATACAAACGGAAGTAAAAAGTTACACAGAAAGAAGAAGTTTCAGTTATGAATGAAAACACGCAAACGTTTACATTTTACTTCTGGTACAAAAGTGATCCGACTAAAAAAACCTGGTTACCGGCGAGGAAGCTTTTAATGGAACTTTCGGACCGTATACTGAAAATGATAAAAGAGAAACTCGATTCAGCAAAAAAGAAACGAAAACTTACAATAATTCTAGATCTCTATACGGCCTAAACTATTTTCTCGCGTTGATTTCATTTTTCATAAAAAGTCAGAAATATATATTTCTCATATCGGATACTAAAAACACCCTGTATATGATAAACGAGTATGCCCCGCTTATTTTGCAATAATCTACTGTTTATCCGCTACGTTACGAAATACAGGTACGCCACGCTAAGTGGAAACATCATACGCGTAAAAGCCAAGATTTTGATGCATCGTTACGACTTGGTCGGTTACGAGTTTCTTTTTGTTTATTATTTAATTTGTACTTTACAATTTGTCCAGCTGGACATTCGGTAAATTTTTCTAGCTCAATTGCTAAACAACATGTGGATGACTACCCCCAGCGGGATACCATCTTCGAGTTTGATTATTTCATTTCTTTAGTGAGGTCAATGTAGTATTTTCTTTTTAGTCTTCTTTCTACGAGAGTTTCAGCAGCCAGCTGGTTTGGATGTGTTGCCGTTCTTTCCTTGTATTTTTCTACGTACCTGCCGATTTCTTCTTTGACCGTTGGTATTTTTAAATCTTTGCGTATATCCTTGTTTCTGACATACCATGGGGCGTTGACTATTGTTCTCAGTATCTTCGACTGTAGCAACTCCAGTTTATTTATGTGGTTCGTTGCTGCTGTCCCCCATAGTGGCATTCCGTACGTCCAAGTTGCTTTTATCATCGTTTTGCAGATTTTTAGTTTATTCTCTATGCTGAGTTTAGAGTTTCGACTAGTTATCCAGTACACCTGTCTTCTTTTTATCCGTGTTTTGTCTACAATTGATTTAGTATGTGGTTACGAGTGCCATTGAAAAACCTACATCAGCCATCCAAGACCATCGTGCTCCTGCGCGCATAGCTGAATAATTCCAACGTGAACGTACGACGAATCAATTATGAACGGTGTTTTTCACTGGCACGCGATTATCTATCCGACCTTGCATCCGAAACGTATCGAACCCGATTCTGGCTGGCAGCGAAAACAACGAAGAATACGTGCTACACGGTCGACCAACGATCGTTTTGGAATTCCCACGGACCGATATTAAAAAACGCGAAGCCAGCGTCCAAGTTAAGCGCAATTTTATACCCTACATCGCATTTAGGCGAAACGATCTTATGGGGGCAATTTTGAGTTACACGATCCCTGGACAGATCGACGATATCGAATGAAAACGTTTCGTTGACGGCAAACGCGTAATTATACAGCCGGGCCCGGCTTCTTGCTTACACGCTCGACCGCCACGATCCACCGTGTTAACTTTCAGCCAGAGATCATTCTTCCGGCTATATCGCAATTTGCAATCGGCCTTGTTTACGAGGAATCTCACCCCGAGACCCGGACGAGAGTTCCGCGTCGACGTCCGCTCGTAATTCATACGAGAAATGAACTTTTGCGAAGGAGAAGAAGCACGTTCCACGACCCTCTCTAACGCCGTTGGTTGTGCGAACGTATATGATAGTTTAGCAGAGAAAATTCTCGATAAAAAAAAATGTATTATACGTTATGTGTATTATACCGTGTGTCGTGTAGAACATTTTGAAATTTCATTGGCACTGTAACGAAACACGACTGTTTTATGCTGGTCAGAGTTGGAACCAATCTGAACACGTGTATATCGTACGTATGATATCAAAGATATTATATATCGACGTGTTAAAATGTATTAGCTGAAACATTTTCAAATTTTATCAGCGTTATAACGAGACACGATTGTCACGACTATGTTGATCAAACTTGGAACTGATCTGAATACGCGTATATCGTACGTATCATCTAAAAAATATTATATATCGACGTATTAAAATCTATTAGGTGAAACATTTTCAAATTTCATCAGCGTTATAACGGGACACGAATGTTTTATGCTGACTACATTTCGAAGCAATCTGAACGTGTGCATGTCGTACGTATTACATACAAGATGTTATGTATCGACGTGTTAAAATGTATTAGATGAAACATTTTCAAATTTCACTAACACTGTAGCGAAACACGATTGTCACGACTATGTTGATCAAACTTGTAACCGATCTGAATACGTGTATATCGTACGTATCATATAAAAGATATTGTAAATTGACGTATTAAAATATATTGCATACTACGTATATATTATATGTGTTACTAAACATTTTGGAATTTCATTAGCACCATAACTAGACACGACTGTCATTATTACATTGATCAAACTTTAAACCAATCTCAAAAAGGTACCTTCACGCTCAATGCGTTATATACTCTATGTATACGTAGATAATATACGTACCAGGTATGTAAATATGAAACCGGAATTTTTGTATAGAAAATACACGTTTATTGTATGAAAATGATTAAAAATATTTTATTCGAAGTATTGCCCATCGCTAGCTATACATTTTTCCCACCTGTCTGGCAATTGATGGATGTCACGCCAAAATAACTGTCGCTCTTTTGAGGCAAACCAGTCATCGAGCTATTTTCGTACATTTTCGTAAGAAATGAAGTGCTGGTCAGAAAGTGCGTGTCCCATCGATGCAAATAAATAGTAATCGGACGGAGCCAAGTCTGGTGAGTAAGCCGCGTGCGAAAGTATTTCCCAACTGAACGCTTCGATCGTTTCCTTGACCGGTTTTGCTGTATGCGATGGATTATCACGAAGCAAAATTACTTTGTGTTGCCTTTTTTGATATTCTGGTCGTTTTTCACGCAAAGCTCGATTCAAATCGATCATTTGTCGTCGGTAGCGCTCGGTATTAACGGTTTCGCCAGGTTTTAACAGCTCGGTGATCTTTTTCGGTGGTCTTCCACGTTCTTCGTTCCTCGCGTCAAAATTGCCACTTCTGAATTTTTTAAACCACTCAAAGCACTGTGATTTACCAAGAGCATGCTCACCGTAAGCTTCGACAAGCATTCGATGCGATTCTGCAGCAGTTTTCTTCGAATGGCAACAGAAAATCAATGCTGTCCGCAAATCGTAGTTTCCAGGCACAAAATTTGACATGTTCAACGCTATTACAAACTATGCTGTTGCATGAAACTTGTATCGTTCTGAGTCGAAAATGTTTGTGAGACGTCAACAAAGACTTTTGGCATCAATGACGCAGTTCAGTGATAACTACATTATCAGCTAGGGCCATCTATAGGCAAATTCCGGTTTCATACTTACAGACCTGATATGTCGCGAATGAAATGACAGATTTGCATTAAAGTAATTAGAAAGTAATAGAAGTAAAAGGAATTCTACTAAATCCAATGCGCTGTACTAAATATCATCAGGCGTCGCAATGTCGTATGATCGACAATGAACTCGTACGTATATCGTGTGTATTCGAACGAAACTGAGATTCGAGAACGAACGATCGAGCGTATAAAGCGATCCGACGTCGGCAGAATCTTCTCATCGAATTGGTTCGTGCGCGGAATCTCTACGATCGTAAGACAGGTCCTCGCGTTCTTGAAACTTCCATCAAAATTGTACGCTCGACATTTTTTCGATATTCGAAGATCAATACGATTCCCCGCTGCCGGCAAGTTTCTCGGCTCTTCCGGTCGTTTGTTTTGTCGGGAAATTCGAGAACCGTTTGCGTACTGTTCCTCGTCGCCGGATCGGTTGGTTCTGGTTTATCGAAGAAAGGTTTGTTTGAAGATTCGTGTCGGTTGATCTTTACGTGGGAGCTGCTAGAAGAAGCATCTTCTGGTATCGTTGGAATTTCGAACGATGGGAATCGGAGGATGGCGGAGCCGGCGAACCACCGTAAGAAACGGCGAATTATTTCCCAGCCAGTCGGTTTTTTGTTACACTCTGAATGAAATTCTTCGGACGCTTCTCTCGAATGTGTTCGACGTTTTATAACTAACGTCTAAGAGCAAGCGTTAATTGGCTCGATCGTTCGCGTCTGATCGTTACGATGCTTCGCTTGTATTATTCCTTTAAGCAGAGAACCGTAACGATATAGTTTCTTTAAAACATTTTTATCGTTCGACAACTGATCTTTCTACTCGTAGACTAAGCAGATTAGGCGAAAAATTCGAACGAAAGAATTTCGATGCCATCTATCTATCGTTGTCTGTGGAGTAAAAATACAGACAAGAGTTTTAGATTTGTTTTAGAGACATCGCGTAGAATTTGTTAACTACCGGTGCGATGATTCTGCGTATTTCCTCGCAGTCTTTTCCGACAATTTTGGACACAAGAGTGATATTCCTTTGTCTCTGTATAGTGATTACCGTTCGACAATGTTCTTACGTTTATCTCTAAACGATCTATTCTATTTTAGATAATATCTTACGTATTCCGTCCTATTCGTTCTAAATTGTTTAAACATGAATTAAACATGAAACTTAAATAGCGGTTCGTTGCGATCGCCGTCTGCTCTCTAGTTTTTCTTTTCGCCTTTATGAAACGATCGTAAGTAAGAAAAGATAGAAAGAACACTAATTCCGCAAGCAGAGGAACGCCTCGGTGAGCAAGATAACAAAGGCAAACTAAAAATGTCAATAAACGGGCAACGACGCGTTTCGTTCGCTCGTCTGCATCGCCCCGAATCGAAGACTAAGTTAACCGTGCAGTTTCAATTATTAATTTTTCATCGTTCTTCCAAGAATTCTATTAAACGATAGAAGTCGTACAACGTTCGGTACGAGTTACGTAAGTGGTAAAATTAGCGAAAATAAGATTTTCTCATTCTATCGAATTTCTTCTGGTATTTAAATCTTTTATCGTTTCGATTCTTTAATTTCCGCTCGATATCAACGGCTGCCCGGAAAGTGTCTTTCTTTCGCAAACGTGTTTTTCGCAACGATGCACCTTCGTACAAACGTGAAACTAAGTCTGTGAAATGTCACGGTGTTTATCTTAACGGAACAAAATGAATCGTACGTAATTCTATGAAATAATATAAAACAAAGAACGTTGTGCGTCTATCATTTCCTCGCTAAACGAAAGAGACTTTTCGGACAATCTAATACTTGTCCAATTCTTCACCAATTAATGCACCAATGCACCAATTCTTCGTACTCCGTGTCGAACGCGTATCCAACATTTCGTTATATAAACACAGCTATCGTAGGAAAATTATTTATTAACACGCGATATCGTAGATTCTATAAATAATTTATGAATAAACATTCGATCTATTCGATTCGATGCATGCTAGCAAGAAGATTTCAGTAGTTTCCACGACACCGTAACGGATGAATAAACGAACAAAGAACGAATCTTCGCTTGTTTCGTCAAAATTCGTCAGAAAATTTTGACAGCGAGGTTATTCATTTCCGGTCGGAACTCGCCAGGGACAGTTCGTTCGTTCGTTCGTTGCGTAAAGTTAAATTGAGAAGGACCCGTCTCGCTGGAAAGCAGAATACACAGTTATGCAAATCACCACGGTACCTGTACGAAAAGTGCATAACCACGGAAACGTAGCGCCGCAGGTCCAGCGGCAGTCAAGTCCGAAGGGAAATTGGCGAGAATCGAGGAAAGTGAACCCCAGGGGCGTACCGAAGAGCTCGCGCGTTTCTTTTATGTGAAATGGACCGAGTTGGAAACGTCGAACGATCGATACCAATGTCTTATATTCTCTTTCGACTATGGCTAAGTGTTCGTGCATATGAAACGTCGTTTCCTGCAATATAAAACTCTAGCCACGTGTAGTTTCGCCAAAGTGTCATATATTTGATCGGTGTAATTTCAAAGCGCGATATGTAATTTTATACGTTTTTTTCTTTCTTCAAATTTTATCCTTCTAGATTCGTAAGAAACTGTCCGTTCCCAATTTCAGAATGTCTTGGACCTTGAAGTTTCTTCGAGTCCCTTTATTCGCATACGCGTACGTAGTTTATTCGCTAAACAGTGAATATTTGAAAAAAAAGAACAAAAATGGAAACCAACGGGTGCAAAATCGGAGAAATAGGAAAGTCGTTGGAAAATTTCGTATTCCGAGTCTGAAAATCTCCGTGCTGTCGTATGAGAAAATCGAACCTATGATCTTAACTCGTAACGAGTCGTTAAGAAGTAGACCGCAGTTCACGCATTTGTGGAGAAAGCTGTAAAAATATATAGAATGCACATAATAGACAGAAACGAAGTATTCAAGATGTAGCGGATAAATCTCTTCCCAATTCTTAGCGTTTCTATCTCTTTATCCGCGTTCGCAAAAATTTGCACTCGCATAAACGTCCCTAATCTACCAACAACCTACATATCGACCGATACTGTTATTAACGATCAATAAAAAAAAATACTTTCAGGTCCAAATTGATTCTTACAAAAAAAAAAAAAAAAAACGTACAATTCTATCAGAAAAGCATCATCGCGCGAACCATCATTATCCCACGTCACAGTATCGCGGGAGCGGAAGAAGCCGCAGAAGATAGAAACCGTGAAATTTCCTAAAAGATCATTCGACTATCGTTCTCCTTTGAAACTCATAAAACTAGAAACGACCGCGTTTCGGCGAAACGAGAGCTCTTAAAGGCTGCGAGTGTTGCGGCCGGTTGCGAGGAAGCGTGCGCGTGTTCGCGATTCGCAATTACAATCGTGTTACCACGGTGCGGCGGTACATCAAAGATCGCATAATGAGTTTGAGTTGCGAGAGGGCGGGCGAGCAAGAGATGCGCCGCCGGAATTCAGGGTGACTTGAACAGAGGGGTTAGAGGGGGGCCGCGAAAGAGGTCGGTTCGGAGGGGGCCGACTGTTCCAGCGTCTGTGCATTTTAATAAAGATTCCGAGAGGCGCGCGATCCGCACGAGGCCGTGAAAACCGAAGAGAGCGATAAAAAGAGGCCGGAACAAAGGGAAGTCGTCGGGTGGTCGCGTTATGAGACTGCAGTAATTCAGCCGATGCGGCCGGAAAGAGGAAACCACGGGGGCGGTTCGATAATTTCAAAGGGGATTAGACAGCCGCGAACGTACGTACGAGCTGGCGATTCTTTTTATTTCGATAAGTAATTGGCCGCCTTTTGTCGCGTACGGACAAATCGCTCTTTCTCAGCGACGATCGGTCGATTTTCTTTTTCGGATGAAAAGGGGAGAAGATCCAATCTAGTCGAATTGGTTTAACGCCGAGGATCGTGGATGCTGTTAAGTCGCAGCCTAAAACCATATAAAGCGATAAATGGCGCTGGAGGGATGCTGACATAAAGTTAGCGAAACCAAGAGTCTTCGAACAAAAGTTTAACCGCGCGCAACTGCCTCTTTCGTTCTTCGTACGTTTCAAAGAAACATCGTGTGTTTAATTTGCACGTCACTCGATATTATTTTCTCAAGGAGCAAGCGTCGTAGTCTGGTTATTCCAGATTTAGCCCGAATTATCGCTTCTGAAATTCGAAACTTCTTGAACAAGTTCACAAGTTATCGTATTATGTGGCGATATACGGTGACTCGCGAAAGTTACTCACGAAAGTATTTTAGTTCAGTAATATAGCGAACAATTGACTGCTCGTAACTGATACTCTGTGATCGATACTTTACGTGATATATTCTCGCAGTATGTATCTTGTAACTTTTGTATACAGTGTTGCGAATAATTATAAACTCAAACAACATTTTCTGCGTTACTTTCTAGATTATTTATATTTAAACGGTGAATTGCACGCTACGGGATATCGGAAGACGTTACACGGCGAATTATTGTCTTGCACAACTGAAATAGAAGAGAAACAGACGATTTTTCAATAAGACGATGCTCCTATTCCTACAGACGCCACTACAAATAGGTGCTTCTAAGATTTCGAAATAGAATTGTTACCGCGATACCAGCGTTGAATTCCGATCCGAATCGGATCGAGAACCTGCGGAGAATTTTAGCAAGAAAAATTTACGACCAGGAAAAGGCACCTATGAAAGATATCGCTAAACTTAAAAAGAGAATAAAATTTAAAACGAAATTTCGAATGAGTCAAGGGATAGTATACCCAGCAGATTAATAAAAGTAATCGAAAATAAAGAAAAACCGCTAAATACTGAATGCTGACGTTACAAGATTAACATCCAGTTTATATTACTTCACAGTCAAAAACATAATTTTAAAAAGTATAATTTTCAATAAACTTCGAAAGAAGAAAATTCTTGTTCGTTGTATCTTCAATCTTTGTTTTATATCGTAAAATGAAATTGTATAAACGATGTTGTCAACTTCTGCTTTGACATTATGACAAATCTAAAAATAGGCTGTACATTATAATTATTATTAACACCTTATGACTTTCCCACATAAAATATTACACGAACATGCCATGCGAATTTAACACGTAAATTATATACGAAGATACTATACGAACTTATTATAGAATTTTATAATGCGAAAACTCAGGCAGTATACAAATTTCGTCTCGAGAACGTTGCAAACTTATCTGGCGAACAGCTTGCCTGACAGCCATCAGAAGCACAGCCGCAAGAAGATCCAAAACTAAGATGATCCGAAGCCAAGAAGAGAGAAGGAGGCAGGAAGATCATGTATTACGAAGGAGAAATACGAAGCGCGATGCTAGGTCCCAAGGGAAGAGATCGGCCGAGTGAAATACAGGGGATCAAAGACGAATCGGATAAGGAAGGCTAAACCGTGATACGAAGAAGGGTGAGCAGCTAAACCTCTGGTAAGAGGATCTCGCCAACGAAGGGAGTAACGTGCAACGAGCGACAGAGCGGTGCCACCAGGAGTCGGTTAGATAACCAAGAGAAGCGAAGACGGACGAGGAAGAGGAACACGGAAGAGAGGAGAGCGCACGACGGAGAAAGCAGGGATCGAGCAAGCCACGGAATGTAACTGGAATGCCGGTGTTCATCGCCCGACCATTCGGTAATGGCTACACGTGTACACCATAACGGATACACGCGCCAACCCCTCACCCACGCTATAGCTTCGGCCTGGCCGCATACGCGAGTTATCCTCTTCGCGTGTAAGCGTTACGCGGTGGAACGAAACTGCGAGACCGGCCCTGGCGTGCATTTGATCGCTACGATCCGGAGGATCCACGGAAGTCGATCGATCCATTCGCATATACGTTGCACCCTTCGTAAATATCAGGACGCTGACTAACGCCCGCAGCCTGTTTGAAGGTTTAACAGCGACGCTAGTAGCCTGTACATTCTAACGATCGAACAAAAAATGTTGGATATATTATATAGGTCAGCTTGTGGTCAGCTTGGGGTCAGAAATATCAGGACACTGACGAATATTATGCAGGCTGTTTGAAAGTTTAACAGCCACGCTAGTAGTTTGTATATTCTAACGATTAAATAAAAAATGTTGCATATATATATATGGGTTATTTGAAATTTTATTGGGAAATTGCAATAAAAATACAGAATACGAAGAGAAGGATACTGTGCGTTTGTGGATGGTACGTTTAATCTTCTCCGCTGGCCAGAAAAGCGTTGATCGAGACTGATTCTCTAAGAATTAACAAACATTCTTTCGTTGCATCTTCCTTGTGCGATCTTCGTATAATATTGCAATGAAATGAGCCACACGTGCACGGGCGTGAATCGTTAGTGTCTTCTTAAGAGATAAGTAGTTTTCCCAATAAAAGTATGCTTGTATTACAAACAGATATTCGTACAATACATTGCATCTTTGTATATGGATGATTTAAAAAGAGAGAAACGTATCGTATGGATGGATCGGCTTATTGAAACGAAGAAAAATGAAAATCGATCTTCGTAATAAGCAAGCTGCGGATTTTTACGCAACTACGTATTGTTACGAAGAGAAACGAAATCTCTCTTACTACAAATACATAAAAGTGCTCAGTCCGATAATAATTTTCTCAATTTGGCTTGAAACTGTCGTGGCGTACAGCGACGAGCGAAAGTGTAAACGCCCAAACTTAAACTAACTGAATAATCGGAGTAATTAATATTTTCGATTATTATATAAAGATCGAGTTACTATAACTATCAACTGAATCTGATATATAAAATATAACACTTCATTTTCGTCTACGCTAACAATGTACAGAGCATTATCAAAAATAAGATTCTGACGCAATGTTCACAGTTTTGCACTTTCATATCCTATACATAAGTCGACGTTGTAAATTAATGTTTTATCCATACGATATACATACAACACGTACGATACAATACATACAATATAAAGAATAATTTTCATTATAGTTCGATTTATTCCTAACTTGTAATTAAAGTACATCGTTTGAATAATAAACACGCGTCCAAATACTTTCGAACGTACTTAGGTATACGTAGGTTGGATGGAAGGATAGACACGAATTGGCATGAGCACGGCTGTGAGATCGGACTACCAGTTCGATATTCCGACCATCCAAGTCGTTAGACGTTACGACCGGTAACGCGGCAGTTCGTTGATGTTGCTATCTATGTACTTTCGTGTGTGTACCTGTAACCTCGTACAGAGATCTCACGTCCCGAACGATAAGCGGAATACGAGAGACTCGGAGCGGAAGTTTACGCGCTCGTCACGGCTTCTCCCGCTGCCGCTCCCCGTTATTTTACCCGCTGACGTGATTAACTTGCCAGAAGTGGCTGGAATTTTGAGAGAAACGCTGCTCAATGCATTCGAAAGGTCGGCTATCTCGAGCGCGAATGTTTCGTTCTTTTCATTTAGAATTTTAGAACGTTTGGAGTAATAGTATCGAAGTATAGCGATAGGAAATTTGGACGTGTTGGAAAATCAGATTCTATTAATGTTATTTTCACGATTTTTACGCGCGTGTAAATATCAGGCTGTCTCGACAGTTTCTTTCGTTTTATAAGGAAATAGCAGATGCACAATATTTTCGCTATTTTGGGACAAAATGGATTCGCTAAAATAATATAAAACAAGAAATGCTATCTTACTATTCCTTTATAAAACGAAAGAAACTTCTGAGACAACCTAATATTACAGATATCTGTTTTCTAATATAAGAAAACAAGTATACGTACATTGGTTTGGAAAATTATTTTCATTGCCCGAGGAGACTGACGATCGACTGTCTGTCGACGAGCGTCTCGCTCATCTCACTGCAACGTTTTACGAAGGTTACATAAGAAAAATGTAACGAAGGATGCTGCAAGTTTTTGGAAAATCAGTCTCGATTAACGGTTTCATTGTCAATGGAAATTTTCTTGTAAATGGAGATGTAGTCGTCTGTTTCCGACACAACCACGATTTCATCGAAAGAATTGTTTTCGTCTGCGTAGAAGTGAGTTATTGGCGTCTGTACGTGTCTGACTCATTTCACTACGATATTATATTCAACGTCTGGCTCTTCGTCATTAGCAGGCTGTGTCGGATGCAGACGGATGTTCATACGTTTATGGAAAAGTGAGAGATACGAAAACGCATAGAGTGCATACAATATACAAAACTGTATAAAGTACTCAAAATACAGTGTTTATTGTGATATTTAGTAAACGCAAGAATCTCTGTTTAGATTCTAATTCTTCAGTCCTCTTCATTTAAACTTTGAATTTGCATAAATATTTTCGATCTAGTCGTTACTACCCGAGATCTATCAACAATTTATCAATTAATAACGTTCGACGTAATAAAGACGATTATCATTAATCAGACGATTCGTACCTTGTAAAATTTATTGTTTCATTAACAAGTTTGCTATTTGCAAACAATACATCAGATTGTTATTGAATGGAATTATCGAACAAATTATACAGACTAACCTATCTGCATCTCTAGCTCTAACTACTCACACAAGGAGTAATCGACGTACGAGGTACGTGTAACAATTCCCAATCGAGTACTGATGATCACACGTATGCAGTACATCATGCATCTCATCCCTTACCAAAGGCTCAAACCACGATCGTTTGGGGATCAGTCGAAATTAGGAGACATTACTCCGTGCGGCAAGTCTATCTTCGTTTGAGCAACATACGGTATAATTTCCGTTTACGACAATCTCGTTTGTGCCACGTCGATTGTGTAATTGTGTGATCAGTGATAGTGTAACTAAACTAATAAAGACTTTTTAGATCCAGTCTGTGTCCCATAGCTCATACGTATAGTCCGTGCTGATCAATAATTTACAAGCTTGGACAAATTTCATTGACAATGAAAGTAAAGAGTAAGAATTTGAAATAACGAATCATTTAAATTACGTGGAAAAATGTAAATGATATTTAAGCGATTTGTAAAATTCTTTCTATTGAAATTACGTTTGGCATTACCAATGTAAATTACGTGACGTTCCCTTTCGCGATTAATTTTTCTGCACGACATTACTGGTCGAAGCGCGTAATTACGAATTCATTATTTAGGGTGGTAAATTTAAATCCATGGAAAGTCCTTCAATGGTTTATAATATTACGCGCTATAAAATTATATTTAATAACCTACCTTTCTACAATCAATTTCATTTTATGTTCAGCTTAATATGTTTCCGCTTAAAGCGAGTGTATAAATCGATGCATAAGGATATTTTCCTAAAATCTTTAGTTTGTAATATCATCGTAAGCCGATTATTCGAATATTGCAACAAGGAGAAACGTTCGAACAATTGGTTGAACGAAACGAGATATAGATTTTGCTCCAATGTTTCTAAAATCAAACGGGAGACAAATCGCTAAATCACTAAGACACTAAATATAACTTTCAAGCATCGTTTCGTCATTAAGTCTTCCAAACATATTCTACCATAAATTCCAAACAAATATCGTCGCGTGTAACGCAATTATTAACGTTTATTTTCTACAAAAATTTCAGACCAGATACATATGTTTCGCGTATGACACCAGAGTCGCGACGAATTATTTGTTAATTCACGTAAAATTCTAATATTTCCAATCGTTCGTCGTTTTACGAAAGGGTTCGTTCGCTCGTTTCAAAGTTGATAAGCGCCGGTATAAATCATTTTTAATAACATTCTTCGTATCATGTTGCTTCCCTTCTAACCGCTGGAACAGGTGAGGAAAAAAGTCATTAACTTTAATAAGGGTGGTTTTTGCCATGGACGACTCAATTATTCCAAGCACGTGACAGCCGTGTTGTACGGTTACGTATTCTCTCAGAGAAGCATGCAGCGTCGTGTTTCACGTAACCTTAAGCTTGTAAGTTTAAAGCTGCGAAAGGCGAGGTAAGTTTAACGAGCCTGCGAGTTCTATGGGCGTACGGAAAGGGTTAAATGCGAAGTAGGTCGCGTGAATGGCTCCAGTTTGCGGTGTCGAGAGTAAGATCGGTCTTGCAGGTGGCCATTCTTTTGCATTACGAGCCGAGCTTCCGAAATATATCCGTCGTGCGGGCACAACAAACGGGACAAGCCGGAAAACACCGGACGTTTGTGGACGGCTCGTAAGCACGTATAGCGGACAAAGCTCAGCAGGCCAGAGCGTTGCGTTCTACGGCTCACGATGTATCTTCTCCACCTCCACGCGCGCCGGAAGTAATCGTTTTAACGTGCAATGGCAGCGATCGTTAAGTACCGCGGGCCTCGTCTTACGTCATGGCCAGATCGCGGGAAACTAGCGATGGGAACAACGCGACTCGAGTCGTTTACTTTACTTTCAATTGTCCTTTTCAAGGCACCATAGAATATTTTCGTGTCTCCTTTTTTCTTTCTCTTTTTTTAGATATTGGCGTCGTTGGTTGATACGAGATGGAGTACATGTAGAAATCAGAAAATAGAATTTTTATGAATCAAGTAGGAAACAAATTAGGAAAATATCCGTAGTTTATTTACGTTTAGAAGTTCTTCCGAAGGTACGATGAAACATTTTGATGCTTTTTCTTCGATGTTGGTGTCGTGTTGGTTGATACAAGATGAGGTAAACGCGCAGGTTAGAAAGTAGAATTTTTATGAAACAAAACAGAGTAAGAAATAATTCGATATTTTTTTTTTTAGATAATCATTGAATAAGTATCGATCTTTTAGGCATTAGATAAAAATAGAAAGATAATTAAGGTATAATTACGGGATTAAATACATGAAACGTGTTACGTTAAAGTGGAGCTGCCAGCCGCCGCTGAATACGACTCGTCGACTAAAGTCAATAACAAATATACGCAATCGGTCGCGGCTGTGAAGTGACACTAGACAAGTACATACGTGACGCACAGTTGTCGTGCCGACGTGGATAAGTGAAATTTACCTGTCTTTGTCAGACCAAACGAAGTTACCGATCTATTCGTATTCTCTACCGAAAATCCCAATAAAAAAATATCGCATGAACGTAACTGAAAGAATAGAACTTCGTAAATAGAAATTCATTGTATTCTTAAAAAAATTCTAAGGAGTACCTTACTTTCGATACGCCATATATATTATACATTCTATGCATTTTTGCATACTTAATTTCGCATGAATGCATAAAAATTGTACCCATAAATTTGACTGTTATTTCTAAGAAAAGCTACAAAAGTCAATTACAAAAGTTAATTATCAATAAAAAATCGGGGAACTCGATTTGATTTTTCAATATCTCGAATGCTCGAGTCTCGGTAACGTTTCTAAGGAAAGCTGCGAGCCAATTATTTTAACCAATTGCGCGTTAATCACGCGCGAAGAGTGTAGAAACGCTTAGATCTTGAATTGGATCTCGCGTGACAACACGCATGCGAATAGTTTATAAGGAAGATCGATTTGATCGAGAATGTTGGAGGAACTCGCATCGTGTGCCCATCGCTAGTTACGACCACCCTAAGACTACCTACATACTCGGCTACGCCTCGACACATTGCCTCGACCCACGCGCCATTGTCTTCTCTTTCGGACGACGCTGCCTGATGTAAGAGGGAACGAGATACGTATTCGCGGATACGTTTCAGCGAGAGAAAAAAGAAAGTCTGGTTGGAATTATAGGCAGATAGGCAGATACGTAGGACGACGCCGGGATATCGAGATCCGATGGCAGGACTGGCGTGGAACAGATTTTTCAAAGATGTCAGAGGTTTGTAATTAACGGACCGGGCGGCGTTGTTTGAATTGTTAATGCCGGATACGTTAATCACGACGCTGTAACGTCGCGGGAAAAGGCTTCACGAGGTTGTTAAAGAGTGTACAAGAATATTTGAATATCACGCTCTTAATTTAGCAAAGCGTATTTTTATCGCGGAAAATAATTTCTAGAAAATTTAGTTTTAACACGGTAAGGAGCTATTTTTACAGTTTCATTTCCAAGATCGTAGAATATTATTTAAATACGTATACTTGTACAAAGATATATTGGTGAAATAATTCGTGGAAGCAGATTTTCGCGTACAGCAGAAAGTCGATAGGACAGCGACGCGCGATCGATACGAGTATTACAAATCAAACTTGTTAGTTTGTTGTCTTTAACTTACTATTAATTCCAGCATTATTTCTATATGTATCTGTTTCGTTTGAAATCTCGAGATGCTTTGATAATGGATAGGATTATTAATATTTCGATACTCTAATCAAATTCCATACCGTACGTCGATCAAAGCGTCATAATCGAAATTGTATCATACGTACGACTAAAAATTCTATGTAACCTAAATCTGACAGAAAAATTCGTAAAGCTATTCTCGCGTGAAAACATTGAAAATACACTGTACATCCTTTCTGCGAAATGACGACCAGTTCTTATGTTTCTGACACGGTGGGTCGTAAAAGTTGCAGTTCCTGCTCGATAAAACAAGAGCTGATCCATCCTGGAACAATATGACGCCGCGTGGAAAGTGGCGTCCGGTTAACACGCGGAATAGCTGTTCGAAAACGCGCAAACGGAACGACAGGAACATTCTCATACGAGCGAGGCTGGTATTCCGCGAGTCTCACGACTTCTCCACGACGTGAATCATGCCAGTTCCGGTCCGACCCACGCGTACGTGTCCCTGAAACACCCGCGCCTCGATCTCGTCCTCCGTCTCGACGCATCCCTCCCGTCTCGGCTCGTCTCGATTACGCCTGAATTTATGAAATGCTCTTTTACGGCTATTTTCTTCGAGCCGTACGAAATTCTCGTGCCACGCAATCGCAAACTGGGTCTTCAAGTTCAAAGTACGAGCGACGCGTCAAGACCGTGTCCTTCGAGCTTTCGACTTCGATTCCAAAGCCTCGATTTTTAATACCGTGAAGTTCGAGTTCTTTAAGGAAGCTTTAAAATTCAATTCTAAGAACCGAGTCTTTAAAACTGACGCCGTACAAAGTTTAAGTTCTCGAGAATTCAGAGTTCTATTCTAAAAGTTAGTTGCCTAAAAGAGAAAAAAGTGTCTCGGAGCTTTAAGGTCGAATCTTCAAGCCCGAGGCGTCGGAACTCATGAAAACGAAGTAAGGAAATTAACGGTAATTCCGCGATGTATCCTATCCGTTTTCTACGAACAATAACTTCGAATCTGAATATACAGAAGATCGAATCGCCATAGTTGGCGCCTAGATTCACAGCAATATTCCGATAATTCAATTACCAACTTTTGAAAGTGAAACATCTCGAAGCAACGCGCCCGCCCGTCTCCTCTAATAAATTATACTTCGTTTCCTTCCTTCGCGGGACGTTCGATAAAGTTTAAGAAATCCGCCCAAAAAAATAGAGAATTTCAAATATAAAAATCAACTCTTCGCGTCTGCTGAAAATCTGTTGGCGAATAAAAATCGTTTTGAAGAATCTAGCTTTCACTAGTCAAGCAGCTTGTACAGCTCTCCCGATGCACTCTTACGGTCAACATTTAATTACACGATGAAACACGTGCCCGATGAACTTGACACGGCCATTCACACCGAACAAGCACTTCCTCCGCCAGACGAACTATAATCACTTTCTTGCTCTAATAGATCATCCACGACATGCGCATCCGTGGGAGGGAAGAAATTGTTCTATGCTGTATCCACGGTCCAAAGGGGAGCAATTTAGGATTTGGAGAGTTCATGAAACTGTTCTTCCCTTTATTGGCGCTTAAAGGGGACGAGCAGAGAAACGGATTAATCTTTACTCGTCGGCCATTCGCGCGGATGTACAACGCGGAGGAGAATGATGCGTGTATCGTTCAATTACGAACGCAATATTTTAGGACGCTATATTCTAGACACAGTGTAGAGGAAAACTAATAGAAGGAAAAAAGATTGAGGCGGTAATAAAACGTTTTAGAATGAAACTATGTAAGTGATTAAATATTTGATTTTATTTTATTGGATTGGCAACTGAGTGACGAATAAAAAATTAATGACAATAAAAGATTCTTCGAAAATTTCGTCTCTATCTATATATATATATATGTATACATTATACTATTCAATTTCGCCTCACGAGACTCACTTCCTTCTACAAGCATTATTTTCAGCTATACGACACATTTTCCCGTTGTGAAACTTACCCTTCGCACGCGAGCATTGGTTCACGAAAACGACGATTTTCCATAGCGGTTTCTCACGGAAGCCGATATATACAGTGGCTATAAAAGAAAGTATCGGAACGCATCTATATTTTGCAATGAGGCGTTTCCTTGTCAAATTCTATACAGTACATTTTCATAGTATCATGGTACTCGTAGTCGTATAAGAGTGTTACGAAATGATAGGAAATTTAATATACTTAAATTAAATGCTATAATTTGACTGCGGATTTCTGCGTATTTGTGAGAAATTTCAAAGCGCAAAAATGCACAAAATGCATTCCAAAATGCACAAATTCATTAATGGATGGAATAAATCTTTATGTAGGATCCGTCTCGTTAATTATGCTGATAAAGGTGTTAATTGCAATCTAGCTACGACGAATACAACCAAGTGCAAGTACTTTCTTTAGCCACACCGTATCGTTCACATTTGTCACGCGCACGATACCGTCTCTTCTCGCGAAAGCAAAACCAAAAACAAATCACGGCTATGACCAAGTTGACAGTGAAACGTACGAACGGGTTGGGATTGAAAGAAATCGGTCACTTGGCTGAAAACGAGCGACCGTCGTAAAATGGTCGGTCGCGTTTTGAGAAAGCAGAGACTTAAATGCAGTCGTACTAGAGGAGCACGAAGCTTCGAGTCACGTCGAACGATTCGCGTGGCGACCATCGTCGAGCACGACCGGTTCGACCGTAATCAGAGAACAATCGCACGGCTGCCTACCCTTCGGCTCGATTATTTTATGCCACGCATATCCAAGCTAACGTCTTGATTCCCGCTAGTCACGTGGGCCGCGATTAAACTATGTTCAGGCTAAAGTTCAGAGCAACTTCTCGATGCGAAGTTCGAGCGGAAATATTCGCTACTTTGCGCTCTCGAAAGCGACACTAAATATTATTACACGCGAGTTTGGTCGCAGTGTGACTAACGATATTAATTTCAATTCTTAAAAGAATCGAGCTTCGTACTTATTCGTCGTACCAGCAAGTGCAAAGAAAACGTTGCAGAGCTGTCTATTTGAAGAAGATCCACATTTTTATATAACATAGGTAAATCGCTCTACAGAAAAACAAGATCACGCGATGTCGAATCACGTTGTGAACAAGATGTCCTCTACGATACGAGGTAAAAATTGTTCTTCGTAATACGACCCGAATATCGTATCAACAAAGGGCGATAAAACACGTGGAATTCGAACGAGCAAAATAAAGTACAGAGCTAGCAGCACGAAACTTCCTTCACCAATGTTTCATCAACCCTCGCTCGCTATCACAATAATTACCAAAGGCTTAACCTTTTCCCACCTAACCCTGTTCCACCACGACGAACAATAACACGATTCCATCGGTGAATCTAATTTCCCTTAAAATCGTCTACAGGTGAAAGAAGAGGACAAACAATGGCCGGTGTAAAATTACCATAGATTCGATCTGATTACGAGGCACGTGGTTCCGTTTGTAAGGGGCAGGGGGTGAAAGCTCGAAACGCAAACTCGCCGAACGTGGCACCCTTGGCTACGTTTTTACACGAGGCTATACCGCGTTCTCTAGTCTGAAACGTAGCATCCACGTGACCGCGTGTCTAAGGTGGCTGACAGGAAAGCACAATGTGCAACGGGTGGCTCGATGGGGCACGCGTACCCTGTTATAAGCCCGCACGCCCCCTTTTAGCCTCACACGACTCGTAACACGAGAACGGGACTTTGTGCCACGTAATGCTGCTGTAGCATGAAACTTTCAGCCGTTCCGGCTGATACGTGAACTTACAACCCCTGTGTACACGCGGCAGACACATCCGTGAGCAGGCCGAATCGTGCTCGACCGGAAAGGACCGGCTTTATCTCCCATCCCACTAGCTGATCTGCGAATCAACCTCTTTCTCCATCCATATTTCATCTTCTTTTTCTTCTTTTCCTTTTCTTCTCTTTTTGTTTCTTTTCTTGATCAGATTCGAACGATTAGGAAAGGATTTTGTGACGACTAGAATATGGATGTTTATGCAAATATATATTTCTAAGGATGTAGATGGAGATAGAAACAAGGGTCAGATTTGTTTCACTGATTAAATATTACAAGGAATAATACATTTTGCAAATTTTATACAAGGTGGTTGGTAACTGGTGGTACAAGCGGAAAGGGGGCGATTCTACGCGAAAGAAGAAGTCGAAAATATAGAATAAAAATTTTTTTCTTTTCTTTTTAATTTTTCCATCGAGACAACGATCCACAGTGAGATCCGTTATAACGAGACGCGATAAAGTGCACGCGTACCGCGCGAAAATTCAAAGTCGATTTTCTCGAAAACAAAGCCTCAAACGAAAAATTTTTATTCTATATTTTCGACTTCTTTTTTCGCGTAGAATCACCCCCTTTCCGCTTGTACCACCAGTTACCAACCACCCTGTATATTCTGAGGTGTATTTCCTATCTTACGATTTCTTGTACGTGCATTAACATCCGCAGTCTGCTAACGACGGATACTTTTCGCTCGGTAAATAACGCAACGAGTACACCATGGCTGGAAAATTTTACACGTTTAAGATTATACATGTTAATCGCATTCTGTATATTTTACATCCTGCAATTTCTTACAAATACGCGAGTATCCGCAGTCTAGCAGATTCATTTCACCCGCTAAATGTCGTATCGAATACCGGTAGTTTCAACATTTTACAGTATATTCTGTGTATCCCGCTCCTTGAAACTTCCTATAAGTGCAAGAACATTTTCGCAAGCTTGACGTTCTCAGGTAATTCAATGTCGAAAAGGCGTTTAAAATAGCCATCTCTAGTTTCACTATATATATCACGGAAAAGATCGCTTTTAATCGATTATCAGCCATCGATAAGCTGTCAAAGTATCAGATAGACGCCATTCTACGCTCCCCAAAATGACCCACTGCTATATCTTTCCTCGACTCACCATGATTTCGTTAAAACCTCCAGCAGACCAATCGGATTGTTATCGTAAACGTTCGCGGAACATTTGATTACATAGCAACACGGTGTAGCAGAGTGCGATCAATTCTCAGGTTACGAAGTAACGGTATTGCGAAATGCTGTGAGGGAAGAACGCCGAAACAGAACCGGAAAAGCGGAGGAACGAAATGAGAAAGAAGCGCTACGCTGTTTGCCTTGCGCGGATCGGAGCGAGAGAGCCGATATTTTCTCGTTAAAAGTTTTCAACGTTCTATTAATTACAGGCTATCGTTTCTCGATCGGCGAGAGACGCGAAGCTTTCGTTGGTCCAGCGCCGTTAATTCTGCCCTTTCGGTTTCGAATCGGCTCGTTGATTCGACTCGAAGCGGCAGCTATTTTTCACGCATGCTCGCGTTCTTTCCCGACAACGCGCTGTGCTTTCTCTATACACCGTGATCCTAAATTCGCGTCACGATCGAACCCAGGCAGATTGTATGGCCCGAAATAAGGCAAATATCGAGAATAGCAAAATTACGTGGCACCTTTCGTTTTCGGAAGAAAATTATGTTTGCAAACTCCGTCAGCTGTGCGCGAATTTGCTCGATCGCAAGCAGATATAATCACAGCAGGGATAATCGACAGGAAATTATTCTACGTGAGGACATAATAGAAAAGAATACATGTAGAGTAAAGTTACTTTGTTTAAGGCTTCGTTTTGGACAATGTATTATTTATTGATGTACCAAAACGTGTTATGTATTTGTTTTATACGAAACATTTTGAAGTATCGTTAGCTCTATTATGAGACACTGTCGTGACTGCATTGATCTACGTTTATCACGACCTTACGATTATGGCGATCGTGTTATAGAAAAATATATAATATATCTATACACATTATATACAGGGTGGTTGGTAATTGGTGGTACAAACAGAAAGGGGGTGATTCTACGCGAAAAAAGAAGTCGAAAATATAGAATAAAAATTTTTCGTTTCAAGGCTTCGTTTTCGAGAAAATCGACTTTGAATTTTCGCTTGGTACGCGTGCGGTACGTTATAACGGATCTCACTGTAGATCGTTGTCTCGATAGAAAAATTAAAAAAAAAAAAAATTTGTATTCTATATTTTCGACTTCTTTTTTCGCGTAGAACCACCCCCTTTCCGCTTGTACCACCAGTTACCAACCACCCTGTATATATGAAACATTTCAGTACATCGATATACAATCCTATATAAAGCATATAGGATATGTACATTTTCAGATTGGTTTGAAATTTTATCAATACAGCCACGACGATCGTATTTTCCTACAATAGCAACGAAATTTTAAAATGTCTTATACAACGCACACGATATGTACATAAAAGTTTCCCATGATAAACATTCAAATACTCTGTAGAATCAGCGTAATTTCATTATTCTTGATTTTCGTATTATTTTCAGCCATTCAATATCCTCGATCGACTTCAAATTCGTGGCACGAATTTACACGCATACGCGAGTCGTTATAACGTGATTATCCTTGACTTTCGTCTGATTTTCAGCCTATTAACCCTTAACTTCAAATTCATAGCGCGAATTTCGAATCACGGTGTATGCAGGCGTGTGCGTGCTATCGTACGCTCCTCTTTTTCCACGAAAAACCGCTGATGAAGACGAACAGCCCGCGAGCAACCGACAATGCGATAGACCGTGAAGCCACGATAACGCTGTTGCCTCGTTGCTCCTGTCACGCACTCGCGCGCGAGCTTGCGTAATTATGATTAAGAACGGTAGATAGATCGTTGGATCGTCCGCTCGTGGCGAGCTATACGCGCTCGTTACACCTTTCAGCGGGATTAGCTCGACCAACGCGTGTCCAACAGATCGCAGATACGCGACGGGGTCCAAGGCATGCGTTTTGTTGCGTTCCGTCGGCTATATTTTAGGTCGACGCTTGTTGGCTGCCGATCATTGTTCAGCGGCTGCTTACGGGACACGCGGATCCGTGTTATCGCCACACCGTATCGTACGTTTTTCCTTTGGCAAAAAATCCAGCTGAATGTCGTGGTCAATGGCAGAGTGGAGCGGGAATGAAATATTGGCTCGTTGAATATAGAATGCAATTTTTCAAATAAAATTTCCACTCTGAAATATCATGTGTTTCGACGAATTTTCGCCGCACTTTTTCATCGACGAAGTTATAAGAACGAGTTAGTATTGATTAGATATTGGGCGAGATAATAAATATATATGTCGGAGGTGAAAGAACATCGGGGCCTTTCCTTTGGAATTTTGGGAAAGTCCCCAATACTTTAGTCTAGACTTTTTATTATAGCTGTAAATAGCTTAAATAGTAAAACTTAGAAGTAATTGTTTATGATTTAATTCGATTATGTGTGCCCGAGATTTATGACAGTAGGCTTGGGCTCGAAGTGACACATCTGGTCGCTGAACGAAGCCATGGTCACAGGATGGACCTTTTTGTCAAAAAGAGGTACGACGTAGTTGTATAGCTCTCCTTAAAAATATAGTTAACCCGAGGGGTACAGAGAGGTACAGAGAAGAGTATATAAGCGCAGTTCCACTTGGACTGTGAGAGCTAGTTGAGTTCTACTTGTACTGTGGACAAGTAAGTTGAGCTACACTTGAATCGTGGACAAGTAAGTTCAGTTCGACTTAGACTTTGGAAGAAAACCTACTGAACCTAAGATCATTGTCATTCGGTCCATCCCGTGATCGTGGCTACGGTTGGCGACCCGTTGTGTCACTTGGAGCCTAAGCCTATTGTCATAAATCTCGGGCACACATAATCGAATTAAATCATAAACAGCCACTTCTAAGTTTTATTATTTAAGTACAGCTATAATGGAAAGTCTAGACTAAAGTATTGGGGATCTTCGTAAAAATTCCAAAACAAAGGCCCCGATGTCCTTTCATCTCCGACATGTATATAGAAGGTTCTAAATGATAGAACATGGTGCATTATAAGAATGACTCGTAAATGTAAGACACGTTCAGCTAGCTAAGGTTGTTCTCTACGATTCAGTATTAATATTAATATCCATTGTATAAGGATATCTTGATATCGATTAGAGATATCGAATAGTTAATACAAATTAGAAGAATGAGTTGTAAATAGGAGAACGTTGATTATGTCACAAGAACCAGTTCTAAATGTAGAACATGTTCAGCTAATGAAGGTTCCCGTTTCCATCTCTCTCACTCCCGTATCATCCACAGCGTGGTGTTTCCTCCAACGACCAGGAATCAGTTGAATTCACAAAACTCCATCTCGCAATAACCTTCGTTTAGATCCCATTCCATAAAAAGGATCGTCGTATCCTGTCCCTCGTTACACAAACGTTTGACGCAATGGCATCAGTAGCATCGGTACTATCCACTGTACTTTACATGCAGTTAATTAACGCGCGAATCAAGCCGAGCAGCGTGGAATTAGTGACGGCTGCGAGAGAAGAAAAGTGAGAAAAAAGGGACGTCCGAAAGAGAGAAAGAGTAACGCGGTGGTGGAGGACAGCGGGGCGTGGAACGGTGTAAATTTATGTTCAATTTCGTGGCGGATGCGGAAGCGACGGCCGAGCGGAATTTTCGCACGGGGATTTTAGCTCGCGCGGGCAATAAACCTTCGACCGGCCGGACGGGCAACATCGTCGAGAGGAACGACGCGACGCGGCTTCGAACTTGCATAGACGACCAGCCACAGTTGTATACTGTATGCCGAAAAAACGAGACAACCGCCCGTGTAGAGATCGAAAGTGAGAGAGAGAGAGAAAGAGAGAGAGTGAGAGAGAGGAGGGAGGAAAATCAAAACGAGAGAGGAGGAAAAGAAAGGAGGGGATGAAAGAGGAAGACAGGGAAGTGATAAACACAATTGGAATTGAATATCGAAAAGCACCAAGGGATGAAGAGAAAAGAGAAAGAGAGAGAGAGGAATTTCCGCGCACAAAAGGCTCGGCGTGGCGTGGACGTATTTAGAGCGGAACTGGCCTAACCCGAAATTCGACCCCAGCGTGAAACGCCGCTCCCGACGATTTATGCAGAGACGGAATTATTTGTGACGCTGGTACGGGCCACGGGAAAATACAGGGAGGGGCCATTTAACAAGGGGAATGCGTAGAGAAGGGTCTGAATAATGAAATACGGACGCGGGCCAATTTCGGATATACTCAACTGATTGCGTGTGGTGCATTATGCGATGAAGTATGCTTCTGCGGCCGAAACGCGGAAGGAAACCAAGCGTATCATGTTGTTTAGTATCGGCACCCTCCTGCATAGTTGCGTTTAATAGAAAAATTGTACGAGTTTGACAAATGTGAAATAACAAGTACCTACGCTGCTGAAGACGATCAGACAAGTAAACAGGCCTGCAAAAGATTTAGGTCTGATAGACTGATACGTTGTTCGTATAATAAGATAATAAAAATTGACTTCAGGGAGAAGCACAGTGGAACATCGAGTTATTCGCACTGTTGGAAACAAGGAACGATGATTCAGGAACAGCTGCTTAGTTTCAGTTTTTCGTACATCAGCTCCTCTAATCCCGGCTTGGGCTACGGTTACGGTGGATGCGTGACGTATGCTGACAAAGCGTCACAATGGTAAAATATACGGATTCTTATGGCGTTAGCTGGGGAATTTCATTTGATTCATCGGCACCTGTCTCAACTGTAACTTATAAGAAGAATAGCTAGTGAATCTCCATCGTTGGAATTGTCAAGCGACGAGTATGAAAGTCAAACCGATACGGAAGACCATCTTCTAAGTGCTTTGCGCAACGTATAAATACAAGAAGTATCTAATTTTCTGCTGTCACCAAATATCGCGTGCAAGTAAGAGACCTCGTTAATGAACAGAAACATCGAAGAGACTCTGACGATACCTACGAAAGCGGCGTTAACGACCGAGAAAGGTGTATCTTCTTCTGTTAAAAGACGCGACAAGAATTGCCAAAGGGACCCAAGAGGCAGAAGCAGCGAAATGGAGGAAGGATAATACGAAAGGCGGAAGTATCGTAATTTTCCTGACACCGGCGAAGGATGGTGTATCAAAGGGTGTAACCGTGATCCTTTTCCTTTCTGTTATCCTGCATTAACCACGATCGAAACGAGTCTTCCGGCGAGGTTTCTCCATTGGGCCCGTGTCGACGCTGTTTTGTTCTCATTAAACGCCTATCTTTTGGTTAATGAATCCTTTCCGTAATTAAATGGCAGCGGAACACGATCTCCGGTGACTCCTTTAATTAACGGCAATTACGGAAGAAACGATTACGGAGCGCGGAAGATGACGAGAGGAAACGGAAACGGTGCTGAAGCCTCTTTAACGGCCCGACGAGCATCCACTTTGTGACACTTTCTAATTCCTCCCTTCCCCTTTCCACTAAACCGGGGAAATCGTAATCATTTGGAATATCGTAATCGCACGAGTATAATTTTCTCCATTGGAATTCCAGCGCGATTAATAATCCAACGATTGCGCGAAATAGCGTTCTCCGTCGTAAAATTTATCGATGTAAAAATACGATCGAAATGAAACGCAGAATTGTAAGGAATCTAAATGTGGTAAGGATATTCGTGACACCTAAGCTTCCATATCTTGAAATTCTACTTTTAACTTTGCGACGAAGCTTGCCTCGAATAGTCGAACTTGTACGTTGCGAGTAGACCGCGGGTCTTTGCGCATTTGCAAGAAACAAGGTGTAAAAATGCATGAAATGTACGTCATATGCAAAAATATAGAAACAAAATCCGAGATATAGTACTCGTTATAACTTGTCGTACGTAAACCAACTTTTTGCCCGGCTTCCATTTTGTTTTTTTTTTTTTTTTTTTAGTTACGATCGTAAAGATATGAATTTGCATAAATATCCACAATCCAATTACGACGTACCATTAGTTTTGAATGTAATAGTGGAAGTGAGGGAAAATATCGTTTAGTTTCAGCAGCAAGAAAAAGCATTAAAAACGGTAGAACAACTGGACGAAGGCAGGTAGCCGTAATATGAATTTTATGTATAATAAAGTAATATATAATTTCGTAATATGAATTTTACGCGTTAAATATGTTAAAATAATAGAGAGAAATGACGAATTAAAACAATAGATCTGTAACTCGACCTGTAATATGCCTAGTTCCAATCGAACGAAGATCTCTGAATCGACAAAAATAGAGATTTTGTCATATAAAACGCGGATTTACGCCATAGAGCTAATTTATCGATATCCTATCCTCCTTCCCCCTACTCGGTCTATTTTTTCTTTAATACCAGTGACGATATCCAAGAGGAAAAGAGTAGGTGGTAGAGAATAGCGTGGAGTCGTTGGAAAAAAACCGTGATTTTTGTTAAATTATGAGACCCATCAATTTCTATCCTACGCTGGTAACCGGCTGAGAGCAGACAGGCCGGCGGGTGCACCGGCTATCTCTCAGTGGAGCGTAACAGGGCTGGAAAGAAAGCAAGAAATGGCGGAAACCGTAAGGGAGGATGGGCGACGCTTTATTATACCAGCACAGCCACCCTGTTCGTTTCTTACGGTGTCCCGCAAGAATCGTAAAAGAAGCCACACGGAAGAAATATTACGGCTGCGATTTCGTCTGTTGGGAGACGTTGTCTCTTCCCGTACTCTGATACTGACGATCATCTTGTAGATTTCTAATGCGTGCTGCGTCACGTCCCAAGACGCTGGATTTCTCGTAAATTATCATTAACTGGACGGGATTTTCGGCTACCATAATTATGAATAATTTATGTTTTGTACCAGAAATCTTCACGGGTAAACGTCGAGAACATTTGTACAACTACAATGGCTGCTAAAAGTACTGGCACATTATTGTATTTATGGCTTATTGATAAATTAGGTCCAAGTATGTTAGGGGTGTTTCGATGTAAAATGAGCGATACTTCTTGCAATCACAGTTTGTTAATATTAACCACTATATAGCATAAAGAAGATCAACAAACTGATCTATTAATCATATTTTTCCGCTGCAAACTGCAATCGTGATAACGTTATCTAAGAAACTTTTCTCTCCTTCCATCCCTAAAGTTTGCAGCCCTCTTTTTGTCACCCAGGGTGGTAGAGTGGACGCGGCCTTAAGCGAATTCCTACACGAGGCACGCGCGACTTGAAACGAATAGCGAGACGCTTTCGGGGAGAAGCTCAACGCTCGCGAAGATACTCCGAACCACCGATAAGGGGTGGCGCGCGGCTGGCGTCGTCCCACCGAAGAAACGAACATTTCTCTTCGTGATACGGCGTAAAAGGGCAGAAAGTATGAACGAGTAACTCCATGCAGCGCTATCAAACCGTGTGCATCGTGCGGAGTTCCTCTGAAAAAAAAAAAAGGAAGTTTCTCTCCCTCAGCCACCGCGAATCTCGCGCTTCCCCTTTCTCCAGGCGCCGAAGATATCGCGTGAGGAAGGGGCGAGAAGAGGCAGAAAGAACGAGAGTATCCGAGTCCCGCGAAAGCCGTAAAGTCCCCTTCCAAGCCGACTGGAAGACGAATTCGCCAGAGGACGAGAGCATTTTCCAGCTGGACGCACTTGAAAAGTGCATCCGGACGCGGTCGAGTGTGAGACAGTTCGACAGGTGTTTTTAAAAATCCCGCCCTTCCGCGCTCGCCCCTCGATAGCCTATTCCTCGTCTGTTTCCGTCCAGAATGGATTTCGACCGAGCTTTTTCTCCTCCTCTCTCAACCTCCTCCTCCCCCCATTTTTTTTTTTTCGTTACTTTTCCAAACTATTAACGAGAAAAGTAGCAGACGAAGTGGACAGGAACAGGGATTCGCTTATTACGGGTAGTCCAGCGTTTCGTCGCGGTGGTTTTCAATTAGCGAAACCGGCGTAACGAACCGTTCGTTTGGCACCGGAGTCGAGAATTCGGCCACGCTAAATAGCTGCTTGGATTGATACATCGATGGGACGAATACTTTACTCAGCGAGCTTCCTGCGTCGTTGTGTTTCTACCGTGCATCGTATCTTTGCAAGTTGATACGAAGTTTCGCGACAGTTGGCGTTTCCTTTTTCTTTCCCTTTCGTTACGTTCTTGGGATATCGCGATCTTTTTATTTCGTTAATTCATCGATTTTAAAACGTACCGGCGGTTCTTTTGCACGATGTCTTAACGACGAATGATATTAGCGAATCGACAAGTTACAAATTGTTAGAAGTTTGTGGCGGCACTCGACGCCAACTAGTGTCGAACGACGGCAGCGCAGTGGTTAGCGCCACAGAACTCAATTCTGCCCCTGTATAACACAGGTGTAATCATTGTAAATATTGTAAATCTTGTAAATGAACCTATTGAACATCCACCTCCCCCTCTCTATCATCCCGCCTCTCCCCAAAGTTATACAGCACCCAAAAAGTAGACTACCGAAGCGTCCTGTTTTGCGACCAAGTTTTCAGGACAGAAAAATCAACCAAAAACAAAATTGCATAAAAGCTCCGCTCCCCAGCGCCTTAAATCCAAAGATTAGATTTTAACACAAAAAATGTAAAGCGCCGACACATAATATAGTATGGCTATGGCGTACCGTCGCGTATCGGTACTTTTGCCTAACACATATTATCAAATTCATAGTTTATTGTGAATACCCAAATGTATTAATATGTAGCTTGGTTTAAATAAACGTTATTAAAAAAAAAAAAAGCAGTGGTTAGCGCCTTAGTGGTTACGAACGTTCGGGACCCGGGTTTTCGAATCCCGACGACCGTAGTCCGATTTTTCTTTCCACGGCATCTAATTAAGAAGAAAAGCAGCAATATCCCAGCAGCGACATCTGCACCAGCAGCAGAATCTATCTCGGCCTCTACACCAGCAATAGCACTATCACCCACAACTGTATCTCCACCTCAAGTTTATAGCTTTATAGTTACAATTTACAGTGGAACGGGGTGTTCAGACGACCGGTGATTTATAAAATTCGCTACGGAAATTTCGTTCGCTTTACTACCGAATTTGTTGTATTATCTCGTGCGACAGGATTTATTAGCGCTAATAACTCGTAACCCGTGACTCGTAAAATTTCACTAGTAACGCTGGTTGAATTGTGCGAGAGGACCGGGATATCATTCGTTTCTGCGTGGGATTTTCTATCTTCTTCGAAAGGTAATTTTAGCGGAGAGCGACCTAAAATTTTATCGAACCTTTTAATCCTCGAGCATGGAACCTTCCTACTTCTGCAACTAGCTTTTGGTATTAGCCGATGTCCTTGGACGGAATATCCGTAGCTTGGAAAGTCGAAGTATCACAAAACTGTGGAAGTAATTTAAGAACGATAAACTGTCGCGAGAGTGGCCACTCAGCAAAGCGGGCCAAGCCGATTTTCCAGGTGGACTAAACTTTTAAAGTGCATTGCGAAATTGTATATTACAATCGTGAGTTGACCAAGTGATTTCGAAAATTCAACGAGAAAACTCTCGCGTAATAATGTCCACCTTCGCGGCGTTTCTTTGAAAAATTTCCCCAAGTACTTACCAGCGAACTGTGCGAAAGAAAGGAAGAGAAAGAAGGGAAAGATATAGATTTGCTTCCTACGGATCAAATTTCGAGACGTAGAAGAGCGGCTTTGAAAATGGAAGGAGTTGCAAACGTTTGCCGGAATAAAACGACTTCGTTTCCCGTACGTTCAAATTAATTACAATGTCCGGCGATCGAATTAGAAATCTTGCCTCGCTGTTCATTATCTCCGTAAATTGAAAAACAAGAGAAGATCGAGCATCGCGCTTTTTAAAGAAATCCCTTGGAGAATTTGCGCTTACTAGCGTCATTTTCCTCCGATAGATAAACTTGCGCAAGTAAATAATTTGTTTCTTCGAGAAGTTCAATGCTATGATATCCAGATAATGAAATTGAGAAACTTAGAAAAGCTGGGACTGATCGGTTCGGCTTCTCTCGCAAGTTCAATTAATAAACTTTGTTAATTTAACTCGATGTGTCGATTTTTCTGAAAAAAAAGAAAGAACGAAAGACAGTATCCATCTTGGGAAGTTCGCAGCGAGTGCTAATTCGACGGCCAGCGTCTGACTGTAGGTCGATAATTGAGGCTGATAAACGAAAGTTGGAAGAAGAATAATCGTTAAACGGGAAAATTGAATCCTTCTCGCGGTGAATGTGCTTTCGCGACAAGCTTTTCCACGTGAATCGATATGAAGCTGAGTTTCCACGGCCTCCGTATTCAACCGCGGCCAACCCCCGCGTTTATTCCGCTATTTTTCATACTTTAGAGGCTTAATCCGTGGAATTTATGAGTTCCACGCTCGCCGCGCGGCTTCTCGACGTCCTTTTTTTCATCCTATTCCTTTTCTTAATGTCACTCATACCCGTCGTTCCCAAGTTTATAATTCTCGAACACGTGTTCATGGATGTTTCTTACGACGATCTACGACGTTGCTACGAGGATACAGAATCTCTCTGTTCGTCGATCGATCAGATTTTCAAATGAGACGGTACAAATGAGATTTTCAGGAAGAACCAACAGCTATTCGACAGCTTACGCGAAAATTATTTACTCGATTTGTATTGTACAGGTTGCTGCGAAACAACGATATTTCAAGTTGAACGAGGAGGAACATAGTTGATGGAACATCGGATTTCTTCGGTTTCGCTTTAGGGTCACTTTAACGGAGGAGGGCAACGTAATTTTTCGTAGCTTTTTAGCGTGTGAAAGGAAATTTGAATAAGTCATTTTCCAAATGGTATACGTACGCAATTACGTTCAACTTGTAGAGGAAAATTCTCGCATCTTTATATGAACAAGTACGTGATCCGGTTACGTTTCAAATTGTGCTACGTTTTATGTTTCGAGAAGGGAGAGAATCAAATTTCTTCTTCACAGACAAGTCTAATAATAACATTCTATCTATATTATATGAGAAAATTAAACGGATAGTCTTCTTCGGTGACGGTTTAAAATAAAATTCGATTAACTTTCAATTAGACAGTAAGCTAACTTTTTGCACGTCGCGCGCACCAATATAGCGAAACGGATTGAAAAATTCAGCAGAAAGTTTCAACCGGCGAGCGAATGAGTTGATGAAGGAAAATTGAAGTGGATAAATTTAATCTTCTTCTCGAATTAAATAAACGCCACCGTAGGAAAGCGTGTTTGCCAACAAATTATATAGACAGTTTCGATGATTAGACTGAAATTCGAGAAATGCTTAGAAATTAGAAACTATAGAAAAGAAGAGAATTATATGAAATGAAAATTTGCTGATAATTGTTTGAAATTTCGAAATTCGGCTACTCGTTAACGTTGAAACAATTACAAAGCGGGACCACGAATAACTTTTTGGAAACGCGATACATCGGAAACTTGTAATTTAATACGAAATATTCCCGATTTACCATGTAAATTGCGATAGTTGGCTTACGTAACTGTTTAGTTTCACAGTTTCAACGTATCCATAAAGTAAGTTCGAACGAAACTTTCCATTCTCGTTCGAAAAATGCGAAACTCTAAGTAAAAGTAAAATTCTAACTCTAACAGGTCGATATAAAAATTCGAACGATACAACGTTTCAAAAAGATCTTAAGCGCTTTGCAGCGCGTGATATTAGAAACAAAAGACCTGCATACGTTCCAATCGAAAATCCTCTAGCGAATTTCGAAAATTACCGCTGAAAAAGAGAGAGAAATAAAAGAGAAAAAAATGTTACGACGAAACGTTCGTTCTATTTTCAATTTGATAACTCATCGAGTTTTATCTTCGCGCTATCTTCCAATGGTCCATGATGGATGACGAAACGTGTCCGGTGGTTACGACCGAGAAAATTAACAAGAAATCAACCGTCCGAAACGAGAAGGATAATACCGATCCGACCTGGCTGCTCGCTTTTTCATTTGGAATTATCGCGGTACGAGTTTTTGAAAAATTAGCTCGCACCTTTCCTCCCGTTCTCGTTTGGGATTAACGTTCGACTTTCGTTTTTTTCCTGTGCGCGAGATAAAAAGATTCGGGTGGGAGGGGACGATAAATGGCGCAAAATTCGGGGGACACCTGGTCGGTTTCGTTCACCGTTTTCTCGTTACCATCTCTGACAGACTTCGAACGAAGATACTTAACGCTGACAGGCGTCGTTCGTCGAAAATAGAAATTACGGACAACTTAGGATATTCCGCGGAACGATGGGTGTGGAAATATTTTTTAAATATTCCATCGCGATATCGCGAGCTTGAAAATGTTTTGGATAAAAATGTAGTAATCGTATCGTACGAATAACGTTTCGACTATCCTCGATATGAGCATGACTATATAATATCGAAGTGGTCACCACTTCTAAGAAAACTCTACATCTGGTCTTTTTAGTTTTCTCAAGCACTGAAGCCATCGACAGCGTGTAGACGAAAGACTGCGACGAAGACAGACCATAAACAATAGACAGGCGACGTTGGCTTCGGGTGTTTCAGTTATTGGGTAACACAGCTAGCGTGTAGACCTGCACCAGCTCAAATTGTATTCTTACTTATAATTACACTTCTATTTAAATATATTTTCTACCTTACAATTTATCCACGAGTTTCTCCGTTTACACATCGAATAACCTCAACATATAATTTTTGAATTTTTCAAGCATACGATTCATAAAAAGCGATTTATACAGAAAGATGTACAATCGAATTACGAAATGATAGGGATGTTGGTAAAAACCTAATTATTTCTACGACTCGTTTAATTTATTTACCGCAATTTATTCTATCTTTCGTACACAAAAAAAACGATTCATCGCTATCATTCTAACTGTGTGTTTAATTCGTTTATATGGAAAATGTAATATATCGTTTTAAAAAGCGAGCCACGCGAATTATGAAAAAGATATTTCACCTTCCACGTTTCCACGGTCTGCTTGGTTTTAATAAACAGCACTTTATGGCCAACTAGTTAAAAAGTTTGGAATTTTTTCTGCATATTAATCGAAGATTAATACCTACGGCTCAAAGTAAAAGTTACAATCGTAATATAATTGCTTCCTACAGAAAGGGGCTACGTACTTGTGAAAATATTTCCTTGCGAAGGAATCTTCCTTTTTAATCAACCGATATGACAAAGGATACGAAATCACGTAAATTCTAAAAGTATATTCAATGTAATTTTTATTAGAAACAACTCGAAATCACTACGAACAATCCAACACGAGGAAATATCGATTCTCTTCCGCTCGAATTGTTCGATGGTATGCAATATCTTCGTTATTGCGCGTTAACGCCAGCTGCATATGGAGATACATATTATAGAATATTGCAATTAAATTTAATGGCTACTTAAGTGCTTCGATTTATTATCTCGCACGTTCTTTAGAAAGAAGCGCGAATTAACATCGAAACGTTACATTCGTTATTTAAATATCAAACCTACGTAATTTAAATTTGACACGTACAGGTTTATAATACATTGCAAAACAGATGAATTCAGATTGATGCGATTAATTACGAGCAATTGTTTATCGTAAATATACGGTGTCTTTCGTTTCCTGTAACATATTTAATTGCCCGATTATATTTCTCACGTGTTTCCGTATATATATTTTTCTTCGTGATTACCGGACTTTATTCTTCCACATCCATAATTATCATTAGTTTTACAATGGAATTTTGTAATTCTTCAAGCAGTGCTTTCAGAGTTTCGTTGCAGCAAAATAAATTATACGACGTTCGTTAATTAAATATTCAAAGAAACGAAAATTTATGGACGAAAGGCGAGAGGAATGGATTCTATTCCTCAGGAACACCCTGACGATCTATTCGTCTCTAACAATCAATTTAACGCGTCGTCCACCACAATGGTAATCGATGAACCAGCTTTTAATAAACTTTTCTACACTGACTAGAATAACGTAAACTTCACTGACTTCCAAGTTTTCAACAATGTAAATTATATCAGCGGTTTCTAGCCTGTGGTTCGCAAACTCCCGGCGAACCATAAGTGCACACACACGCAGGGATAAAAAATATTTGCTACGGGTATTTATTTACTTATTTTGCAAGAAGTCTCTCCTCTTCAAACTTGAACATACACTAGTTACTTTTAAACGTAAATATTTGCCACACAAGAGATTTAAATTTCGCGGTATGTGCCGGCGGTCCGCGACGAGAAAAGATCATTCGAAGGGGGTCGGTTGCAAAAGAATGTGAAGAACCATTGTCAGAGACAACTCTGTCGAGAAAACTACGCAAATATAATACATTGCAAAGATCAAATGTTACGATGTACAGTATATTTCGATGCATCTCGGTCCCCAAGACAAAACGTATAAAATTGGGGTAGCAGCATAGGCGACGAAAAATCTAAATTGACCTTTGCGCGAACCAAGTTCATTATCGTGCCACTGTTTGATCGTTGAAACTATGATACGGCTGGTACTCGCGTATTCCGATCGACGAATTAAACGTCCCCGGGCACTCTTCGACACGATATCGGTTCACGATATAGCTGAAAGCTTCAGGAGAGGGGAAAACACAGGGAGCGATCGCGCGGATAATCTGGAAAACGAGAGACGACGATGACGATGGTTGGCAGTGGGACCGCGTTATCGTAATCGCGATTACCGGCGGCGCGCGGCCAGTCGATATTTTACTGGCGATTTGGCGATCGGCCGATTCCATGCGGCTGATTCGCTAATTACGACATGCCGGTGATATCGCGCGGAACGAGAAATTTACCGGGCTCGCGCTTTAAGAGTTTTACGGGAAAGAGAGACGCGCGAGCAATAGCGAGAAACAGAGTCGTAATGGAACCGGCTGGCTGGCCGATGGCCAGGCTGCCAGTTGATATCGAAACAACCAGCATCGCCGTACCCGGAGACACTGACTGGGAATTCATCGACATCCACGACCGGATATTACGCTAAATTAGGATCAGAGGATCCTACCTGCGCCAAATAGAAATTCCGCCAAGCTTTAGGTTACGAGTCCACTAAACTTTCCCAGATTTTTCCAGCTAGATTATTCGCGTTTGCGTTCTCTCTTGCCCTTTGCGCGCCATCGGTTCTCGTTTACCACGAATTTATGATAACGCGAATGGTTGTTTTCCATTCGATCGAGGGAAATTTAATTGGGAGAATTTTTTGACTCGATTCGCGTTAGCGGGTGTATTGAATTAAAACGTTAGGTTGCTGCACGTGAAAAGTCCGACTAAACGTAGGTTGAATATTCATGAAGCGTGCGAGTATATGTTTAAGCTCTAAATGAGATATTCATAGGAGAAATATCCCGGTGATTTTTTGACGGTCTGCGGCAGACATTATACGCTATGTATTCACTTTGAAGGGTATTGTGTAGAGTTGCGAGCAAGTGGATGAAAAATTGTATAGCGTGCAAGTTGCTGTCATAAACAGACAGATTAGAAGAATCATTATGCGAAGCGCTTCTACAATCGCCTTATTTCTTAGATTCCTTTCTAATCGTCTGCCACGTATTTACACAGGTATTCGCATCGTTCTTTTAATAAGAAAACAATCGGATGATAACGAGATAATAAAGAAAAAAGATAAAATGCTTTCGAAGAAGTCATTCTATTAAAGAAAAAAAAAAAAAAACAAAGATTTCGTCCTAGCAAGGATACATTTTAATTTTAAAATTGATCGCTCGATGACTTCGACAAGAGGTAAAAAGAGAAGAAATTTGGGGCACGCGTATAAAATTGAAACCAGCGACCGAAACGATGGAAATAGCATTTTATCAGTCGTCAAAAGGGGTTAAGTATCAATTTATTCGTGGATATCTAAGCTCGCGAGTGATCGAAACGATCAGTTCTGTAAATACAGCTTACGCGGAAATTACGCTGTGTAACAGAGCCTCTTATAGTGGTAACGGGAGAAGCATTTCGACGTCGAAAGAAGTAAATACCCAGCGGTGATCCTCGAGGGGAACCTCGCGAGGGGATATAATTCAGAAATCCGGCGAAATAAACGTGGCACGAGGATGCTGTTGAGAAAGAAGCTCTCTTCCTACGGTTACTGTGAAAAAGGAGGAAAGCTGAAAACACGCTTTATCCGCACGCTGAGCACGCGGAAATCCTTAACACTCGTAAAACAATAATCGACGGCTCAACGTGGCTTCGATTCTGATCTCCCCTAAGTACCTCGAGAATGAATTCCTTGCGTCGTTAGTTGGCTGGCGAAAGATCAGCCGCGATCGTTCCTGGATTGATTAAAACGATCGAGACGATCGCGTTGCATATAATATTAAATTATTATACAGAAGATATTTTATATATTTTCGCTATACATATATTAAGTTGTAACTAAAATTCGTCCTGTTTTTATACGTATCTCGATATGCACCTTAATTACATAGTATTTATTATTTAATTAGGTAGTATTTTTATTGTATATTATATATTTGATCGATTACATAGTAATGGAAGGTATTAGATGCACTTACTTGATATCCACAGTGGCTCACGAAAATGAATGGCCGAAATGATGTGCATTAAAGTAATTTGCTTACACGAGCAGATGTCAATAGGAAGATGGAAGTCTTAAGATTGTGTCAGTAAAATTTGAAAAGGATTCAACAACGTAGGTAGGAGTTATGGTGCATTTATTAGAAACACGCATTGCAAGTGACTCACAAAAGTATTTGAACGCTACATATATCAGGTCTGTAAGTATGAAACAGGAATTTGCATATAGATGGCCCTAGCTGATAATGTAGTTATCAATGAACTGCGTCATTGATGCCAAAAGTCTTTGTTGACATCTCACAAACATTTTCGACTCGGAACGATACAAGTTTCATGCAACAGCATGGTTTGTAATAGCGTTGAACATGTCAAATTTTGTGCCTGGAAACTACGATTTGCGGACAGCATTGATTTTCTGTTGCCATTTGAAGAAAACTGCTGCAGAATCGCATCGAATGCTTGTCGAAGCTTACGGTGAGCATGCTCTTGGTAAATCACAGTGCTTTGAGTGGTTTAAAAAATTCAGAAGTGGCAATTTTGACGCGAGGAACGAAGAACGTGGAAGACCACCGAAAAAGATCACCGAGCTGTTAAAACCTGGCGAAACCGTTAATACTGAGCGCTACCGACGACAAATGATCGATTTGAATCGAGCTTTGCGTGAAAAACGACCGGAATATCAAAAAAGGCAACACAAAGTAATTTTGCTTCGTGATAATGCACCATCGCATACAGCAAAACCGGTCAAGGAAACGATCGAAGCGTTCAGTTGGGAAATACTTTCGCACGCGGCTTACTCACCAGACTTGGCTCCGTCCGATTACTATTTATTTGCATCGATGGGACACGCACTTTCTGACCAGCACTTCACTTCTTACGAAAATGTACGAAAATAGCTCGATGACTGGTTTGCCTCAAAAGAGCGACAGTTTTTTTTTTTTTGGCGTGGCATCCACCAATTGCCAGACAGGTAGGAAAAATGTATAGCTAGCGATGGGCAATACTTCGAATAAAATATTTTTAATCATTTTCATACAATAAACGTGTATTTTCTATACAAAAATTCCGGTTTCATATTTACATACCTGGTATACAGTTGTTGTGGACTTACTTCTATTCACAATTCCGGCAATCTCGTTTTATGTAATCGGAATATTATTTCTCTTCTACACTTTTTTATTTCAGTCTTTTTGGCATTCATTTTAAATACCATTGTGCACACTTTTACTTAGTAGCTTAGCTTTTTAAGTAGGTTTTTGTTCGCAGATCTAGATTAAGTTAATTTTGAGCCTCATTGTTGGACAGCGAGGGACAACGAGCGACTTATCCTTTGTTTCAAGCCGGTTTTAAACGTTAGCCTTAAACCTTAATCTCAAGCCTTACTTTTACGCCTTCATTTTAAACCTTAGTTTTAGTATAACCGTGGAAACCGATATACTCGATTGATATCCCATTTAGCCACAGAAGTAACCTCCTGGTGAGTTTTTTGCTCTTTTCTTTGGACGTAGTTCGTCTGCTTCGTTTATCGATAGATCTCGTTACTTAATTAATTTCAGTTAATTGATTCGAGAACACAAAGATGAAGATAGAAAAGATTAAAAAATTCGCACTTTCACGCTTCGGATAACGCGAAATTATATTTTTATTTGAAACTGATTAAACGAATCGTTTAACTATTATTGTACAACAATTTATTATTTTCATAGCGCGTAACGCTTTTTGAAATAGCTACGTATAACTATAGAAGCATAAACTTCTATAATTCCTTGCGATTATACAATATTCTACTCTATATTTTATTCATAATTTCGTACAAGATATTTGCTTTAATTGAATACAGTACCATCGTGAATCGATAACGTCGCGTGTGACACGAAAATGGCAAAGTAGTCAGGTGATTGTCAAAACGTAGCTCACGAAAAAGCATTAATAATGTCACGCCTATCCTCGTCTGTGATGTTATTATTAACATTCGCTACAATTGACTGCTTTAGAATAACCTACTCTATCGAAGGATCATGAAAAATGATTATTCGTTTCATAATACACAGCGACAATGGAAAATTACTTATCTTCCTTGCTATTATTATCGTTATTCGCTTGGCACACTTGTTACTCGGCAGAATATTCGTGGCTAATGGAATTAAAATGAGAAAACAGCGAGCTCGAAAGAAAAAATAGACTTAACGGAATTCTCTAATTATCCGTAACCTTTTTCGACTGTCATTACATAATGTAAAAGTACTCTAACGAACGCGGGCCACTGAAACGTGGAAATAAACTCATTAGCATGTGGAGTCGGTCTGATTTTATAAATTAATTTTTAGCCGTACGCGTGGAATATTCGAGTTATATAATAACGAAAGTGGCATAACAGAGCCTGTGCAACGAAAACAAAGTAGAGAATGTCGGCAACGTGCAAAATATTTACGGTAAAAACTTTGTTATCCGAACTTTCGTTAGAACGTTATTCTACTAAAAAATTGTATTACACCGCATCTTTGTCAGACAGTCTACGCTAATTTTGTTCGTAGTTAATTAAAACGTAAGATAGTGGATGCAAATGCTGTACCAGAGACTTTCTAGTTTCGCTTCTACCCAGTATATATTTTTGTAATGTAGTTTTCGATCGCTACATCAACTTCAAAACAAAAAGAAGAAAAATATAAAAACCGTGAAGCTTAAAAATATTTCCGCGACAAGATTGGGGTCTAGGGAAATCTCAAACGTTACGAGCACTTTCGTAATTTCGCTATAAAATATCGGTAGATTAGATAGAGCCTTGTAATTACAAGCTACAAGCGAAGATTAGATTTTTTCATTCAGATAGCACAGAATCTCGTTAAAATATCAATATACGTACACGTTTCTATCTCGCTGTAACAATTCAGTGATATTCCTGTTCTATTCGCTAGAAAGGTTTTCATGAAAAATAAGCGTCAAACGTATTCCGAAACAATTCTCTAACCAAAATGTTACAACTGATATCTCCGTACATTTACGCGAAATTCATATTTTTACGAATGTAACAAGAAGAAATGAAATTTGGATGGAAAATTATCTTGCTATATGTAAAAATGTGTCTTTCTTTTACAGACCCGTCTTCTACAACGACGCATCTTTATACAAACGTGAAACCTAGTCCGTCCAACGTTGTGATCTTCATTTTGATAGAAGAAGATGAATCATACGTAATTCGATAAAACAATATAAAACGGAAAACGTTGTGCATCCATTATTTCCTCATACAACGAAAGAAACTATTCGGACGACCTAATACACACGCTCTACCTATTCATTCTCGCACCTTTTAAATTCCCCTTAAATGCGTAAGAATCTACAGTCTAATCTTCGCGAAAACTAATATAACGATAGAAAAAAAAAAAAAAAACAAAGATAGAAAATCCCCGTGGCTATTCGACGAGGAACATCGATCAAGCCATGTTGGTACGCTAACGCTAAGAGCTAGAACCGTAGAGTGTAATTGTTAAAGGTTGGGATACGCTGGCGTAACGGGAAACTAGACAACAATAACCGTATCAGTGACATGGAGCAAAACGCGGCGGGGAAGGCAAATTACAGGAAACATTTGAGCCGCATAAAGTAATGGAATGCATAGCGACATCCGTGATCAAAAAGACGGGAGGGTAAACGGGCGCACGGTCGAGCAGAGCGAAACACAAAGTGAGCCATGCATACTGTATCCGTCCATTTCATTTGAAACCCAATTTCGTGCCAGCCAACCCGGCTCTCCCTACGAGAGAGATCATCCTCCCTCTGGCGTTCACCCTTGCCACGGGGCTATTGTAGAGAGCGAACGGGCCGCAAGCATTCTACGCATCTCGATCCTCAATTCTAATTACAGCCCCGTTAATTAGCCGCGGACCGACCCTTACGTTCATTACGATCCGAGCTCCCGTCTTGCTACGCGGGATTTTGTTCTTGCTCCGATGTTCCGTAATGCGGCGTATCGTCCTGTTGCAATGCGGCGGGGCACAGAGGGCGAAGAAAGGGATTCATCGTGAAACTTGAGCGTCGGTGAACCTCGTTCCATGGCTTACCGGAACGATTTGATCGCGAACGATCGCGCACGAAGCTGGCTCGTTACGTTTACGCGGAGGGTAAAAATGCATTTTAAAGCGGTGCATCGGTGGATTGGAGGTTGCAGGGATGCTAGTTCCTCGTCGCGGTCTAGCAAGATACGACTAACGCTTATTTACGTGTTTCTCAGTGAGCAGACTGTGGGTAGTTTATGATAATTTCTATTTTTAGGAGCATGATTTGAAAAATCGGATCTGGCTGGAAAATTCTGTCGGATAGCGTGTAACGGTTACTACATTTTGGATACTTTATGCGTTTACGGATATTTCTACATCTTTAATTTTTTCATATGTGCGCGGGAATCCAGTGGTGAACACTGGAGATTGTGGTCAGTTTTTTTTACTACCGATCTGTTCTCTTCCGGATTTCCGTAGTTCGATTTACGATTTCCCACGGTTGAAATAATGTCGTTAAGGAGGTTTTGCGAGTCCTGGGTTACAGGTTGCACAGTGCGAATGTATCTGTTGAGAATTTTGGATCTTAATAGCCGAAATAACGGTATAGGAACGCTACATTTACACTTAGAATTTATATTAGAATAGTTATATATTTATTTGATAATCGATTTCAAAGATATTCATCGATACACGCTTGCACGCGTCTCACCTTCTTCCATACCAGACTGTTAACCGACCGAACAGTTTACATTCCTTTGTTTTTGAGACGCCGCGCACACACATACTTCCACACACTGATATTCACATACAAGTATTACTACTATGCAGCTAACCTAGTCCAGCACATAAAATTATCTCAATAGTATCGTCTTGTAAGAGGATCTTTGTAGCAATTTTTAGTTGCATTTTACTTCTGTTTTACTCTCAACTGATATTATCGAGCCTTCAGAGGATCGTCAAAATTTATTTGTTTATTTTCAATCTTAATCTATGTTTTGCATTTTGCACGATAGAAAGAATTCACTTTAGAAAAAAGGACGTTTCTGCTTTAACCCGAAGAAAATAATTTTTCGTTAACATAAATTCCGAACAATATCGTTTGATCTTTAAAAATGACTAGACATATATCTATTGGAATGTTTGTATTACATTTCGTCATAAAGTATTGCAGCGTTATACTCGACGATTAATATCCTCCTTGTAAGTTCCCTTCGCTAAAGTTACTCGTAGTAGGTAAATAGGCAACGTTCATTTAACGTAATAAATGGCTAGATTAAAATTGGCGCATCTTTCTTCTCCTTCAACATCGAAATAATCTCTTTTAAGTGGTTTACTTCTTTCTACGCATCGACTAACGATTAATATACAACGATACGAGCCATGTTTCGCAAAACAGGTTAATGGCAATCTCCGTGCAACGTGAATACTAAATACTTCACTTTATACTTCGCAGATCTAATTACCCGTTATTTTAACAAATGACCGAACGTTCCTCTAAGACCGTACTCAAGTAACGAAATAAGAAGACGCGAGGTATAAAAGCAGAAAGATGAATATTACAGAAATAGCACATATATAAAACGCGTTAAATTAGCTTGCAAATTAAGATCGTTGCTATACTTTCAATATTTTCCACGTTATATTATCTTTCCAGTTAAGATTGAAACGTGGTTTGTGTCTTGTAAATATACATTTACATACCCATCTAACGATACATTTAATCGTCGATAATTATGAAAATACTACCATAATGGCGTAGTAATGCTAGAACAAAATAAATTAATTACGTGCCCCACGTTCCCCGTAATCACCAAGTTAGATATCGTATAGTACGATCGTATATGACGTAAATACGATATTAATTAAACATATACAATTATTTTAAAGAGAATGAGTTAACGTTGCAATGCAAATAAAACTTATGTATATCGATACAGAGAACGGAATAATATAATTCAGGATTGTTATTTCGAAATCGATATGCACGGATTTGATAATCGCGCGAGCGTAAGTTGATCTGACGATGAAATTGCTACGTTGCGATGATTGAAAGCGATATAATTTCTTGCTATATTGAAACTCATTGTATACAATAATTTATAATATTCTAGTTTTATCCAATTTTAAGTTAAGGCGCTTTCTTATCCTTAGGCAAAAATTCCTATAAATTCCTGTACGTTATATTCAAAATATTGACGATATTATGCAATAGAGAATCTATATGGAGCTATTCTTGTGCTTATAACTTTTCCTCGGTTTCACACGTTGAACCCAGCTGTTCAAATTCTTGCCAAATATTAAGAAAAACCTTGCACCGGCTATAAATTTTCTGTTTCGTTCCCTGCGACTACTTTACGATAAAGGTTCGATTCATAAAGAAGGCTTTCCCAAAAAAAAAAGTCCCAGTTGCGCTTAAATCAGCCACGCGCTTCCAACATCTACATCCGAAAAATTCCTGGAAAAATGGGATTGGTAGTTCGTTTACCCCGCGTACGCGCGTGGTTATTCATGGGACTTTGGGAAGAAGAGAGGATTCGAGTCTCATAAATACGTCATACCGGCTTCGGATCCAAGCTTTTTAGTCTCGGCACCATCGTCGAAACCCTTTCCCCGCTATTTCCGGTCGGCCAAGTTCCGGAATTATCGGCAGAACTTTTATGCCTGAGATGAAGAGGCCGATCGCTCTGGGGAAATCTCCTCGGAGCTTCCGACAGGGGAGAACAATTAGACCGTTCTGTGTTCCATGCCACGGCCAGTTAATCGTCTATATCCATTTTTAGTACGCCAACTTATATCGAGTTTCATTACCAGTCCCTTCTCCCTTCTCCTTTTTTACTTCCCTTTCATCGTCCACTTTTTCCCTGACCTTTGGACCTTGTCGAGAGATTGGATAGAAATAACAATCAGAGGTTTCGCATCGGGTTAACGACTAAGTGACTTTGAGTCTGGTTAAAAGCAAACTCAAGTCACTCGTCGACTTACTCGTATTTTTCGAAGCGTTCGAATGGAAAAACGAAATACATACAGAGTTTGATGAAACAGAAGTGAAGTTTCCAGCGTTGATCAAACTTCAAATCTCGTTGTTTTAATTAACCGATCAGCCGTACCGAAGTATCTTACGAATCCCCGTTAAAGCTACTTTTCAAATTGCAACTCCTTCGAGAAGCTCGGCTTTCGTAACAAGTGGAGCTTCTCCTAATATCAATTCTCTTAATATCACGGAACGTTATTAAAAGATAAGTAACGTGATTGGCGAAAGAATAACCGACTCTGACTTATCGATAACGAGAATAACGCGAATTACTCGATACAAAGGACTACTTATAAATAACATTCGACTACTAAATACAAAAGTTAATAACCACCGGCAACCGAGTTATAAACGTTTAACGTACGATATGAAATATAGTGAAATAAAATTTCACAAGCACACGACTGTTCATTCTCCCCGGTGAAACGTAGCAGAGGCCGATTTAATTAAAACGAAGCCTGGCATCCGATTATCCGAACATCCTCTTATTAAATAATTCGAACAATCCACGCATTTATTAATATCGCATGATCAACAACATTTTTAATCGCGTATCCTGCTGATTAAACCGTTCATTCCGAGGCAATAAATAGCCGGTATCAAGCGTGACGAGTAAATTGAAGACCGTCACAGATAACGTAACTTATCCCCGCGTATATCGTATTCATGCGCCGTGATTCGCTATCGAAAGCGGGCTCGCGATACGGAAACCCGGCCGCGTACAAATAATTTACAGATAATTTTCGTGATTTTAATTCGATCAGAACGACTGCTATTAGTAATACAAATAATTTCATAGGACAGGCATAATGACGGGCCGTTTGGCCGGCTGCGACTCGCCTACTATTCGCGGGATAACGTTGCCAGCACGTATTTTAACTTTGCGTAGGCACGCATGCTGCGCGTAACGATCATACCGGAAATGGATGAGCCGCACGGAATAATTTTCCGAATGACGTTTAACAAAATATCGCCAGAGTCGATTAATTAACTGCCGTGAAATCGATCGTCAATGAACGAGATTGGTACGCGAACGGTTTCGGTATCCAATTCGAATAAATATTATCGATTTTTTAATATTCGATGATATATTCAGGGAAGTTAAAGAGCAGGTTTGCGGTAATTGTTGCTACGATTGTTGAGATGGGCATTGTTTGGGAAATCGATGTAACGATTGGTAAATTTGTCGGCGAATAATTATTATCGAAGGATTTGCAGTAATTCGATCGCGAATGTCTATGCAAATGAGCATTTTTACGAACGTTAAATAGGAATTTATTTCGCTTGTTAAATATTACGTCTCTGATGCACGAGTAGTTTGATAAGCTTTTCCTTTTTAATTATTTGGCAAGTATTAGCTTGTCCGAAAAGTTTCTTTCGTTTTATAAGGAAATAATAGACGCACAATGTTTCTTGTTTTATATTAGTTTATTGAATTATGCACGAATATAATAATAGAAATAGAACGAAATGGATCATATACAATTCGATAAAATAATATAAAACAGAAATTGTTGTTCATCTGTTATCATTTTATCAAACGAAAGAAACTTTTCGGACAACCTAATACAATTACGTTTTGTCTGTTAACGAAGCCTCGCGAAAGCTGGTGTTATATGAAAAATTACTTTTCAATGCTGCGGCATACATATAACAGAAAATGTAAAATATATAACGAGCGGATCTAAGGATGAAATAAGAATAGTCTCTTCTAAAATTTTCTATTGTAAGCGAAGCGCCGTGTGTTTAGAACATAACAACTTTCGTATAATAAATAACAGAGCACCACGTAAAGGGGCGAACTAACTCAGAGAGAGAGAAGGAGAGATCGGAATAATTCCCATCACAATTAATCAACCTCCTACTCGAACAAACGCAACGCACTATTCTAGTCTCAACAATGACAAAACACCTTTCTCCATAATTAATTAAATTTAATTAAACACTTTACCCGACATCATACACCCCTCAGGATCCCTTTATCAAACTCACCGGTACCTAACAAAATAATCTAATACGGATGTCAGAAAATATTTATTGCCTCGAATTATCCGATTAATAATATTCCAAACAAAAAAACGTTTGGAATAAAAATTGCGGAAAAAATGAAGTTAAATATTTGATCGATCGATGCAACTTTTATATAGTTCTTCTACAGCCTCTCTATACAGTTCTTTTTTCCTATAGCTTTTTGGGGCCAGAAAGTAGCTACATTTATCGAGTCTTAGGGTGTTCGTAGCGTAGATTGATTTTCTCACGACATGTTATTTAGTGCGTTACCTATACGCGATCTAATTTTTACACAGCCTAGTTTCAACGCAGATATTCATCTTCGAAGCTGCAAGTTAACGCTTAACATTTCGTGTTAACGTTTAATTGAAACACCCCGTATAGCGAGCTGCTGCCAAAGGACTTTTTGATTAGCCATAGAAAAAATCGTTCCCACGGAGTCGTTAAAAAGTTAATACGTTACGTAAAACGCTTAGAAGAATCCTTTTTAACAGACAAATTTAGCCCTAGCCTCGCCGCTCTCCGATACAAGTAACGTGAAACACGTAATTTCGGCGTGCAAACTGCAGTGTATTATAACGCGATGTTATATCCATAACTGAATCATTTGTTAACACGCGCTCATAGAAAGTACAGGCAGTCGAGAAATTTGTTCCTAGAGGAAGAATCTGAGACGTGCGCGAAAAAGATGATTCACGAGTGTCAGCGTGTTTCGCTTTCGAGGGATATTGTCGCTCTACAGATTTCTCCTGTGACGCCAGCCACGGAGGTCGTCGGCGACCGGAGCGCTTCAACTTCTTACAATTGTAAAAATTGAATGAAAATTGACAGTTAAGGCATTTCGAATATAACCGATAAATAGAAGATACTTTGGAACAAAAAGTGCCCCATTCAACGATTAAACGTTTTTATTAGAACATCGATAAAAAAAAAAAGAGAAGAAATCTTGCATCTAACGGTGTACTGTGCTTGCATCCATAGCTTTGAGGGGTAATCTACGAATATTATTATAAACACAGCTTAGAAACTAATCGTAAATGCTGCTTTATAATCGTATAATTGAAGTTAGAAGTGTGCACATACCTTACTATTATATATAGAACGAGCAAATACCGTTTACTAATATCTTGTACACGTTCCAACGATATATTCTGCACGTTTTGCTTACGACGAAATAACGAATGCGAATGATTTGTTGAAATAAACGAAGCCTTGTTGTAATACGTCGCTATCAACTGTTACCAAGGCGCCACGGCGGTCACCCGTGACCACCAATAAGATAAACGGTCCATTGGGGAAGTACGTTGTCTCACATCGTCGATTTATTATTATTTTGCCATTGTATGCTTTGAATAATAGAAATACTCCCGTGACGTCCTGAGCGAAACATGTGATTTTGGCGTGGCAGTCAAAGTGTCAAACGATTTTATCGCCATTCTATTCGCGGATAAAACGCTTATTTACGTCATCGTGGCAGTTCTAGAATTAATTTCATTATAGATAGGAAATTCGTTCGATCGATTTAAACGCGCCTTTACGTAACTACGGACTGTACTTCTTTCCATCGAACGGCTATCGACCAAAGCATGGAAAACGCGATTGAAAATGCGATTGAAAATGCTTCTCTCGCCGCGAAATTTGAACTTCCGTTTCTCCCGGGCGACAGCCCTTTCACCGGCTCGATTATCGACGTTTCGCAGCGCCGCCGGAAGCGGCCGGGTCAACGGCGTCCCTCGGCCCCACCGGTGCCGCTGTCAAACAATGATATTTTACACAATGCCGCCGGTTGAGCGAATCGACCACGTTCGCGGCTCGCTCCAGCTTCGCGCGGAAACTCCACAGCGAGTCATCCGGTCCACTCCGAGCAATCTCCGGAAGTTTCATCAGTTATTAAACAATTTTGTTGTATCTAGCGATCGTAGCTTCGTATCAACAAGTTTGCAACACCTGCCTGGTGTTTTACCTGAATCGCGAAACTTCTTTTGCGTGCGTTTCCTTTCATGATCTTCTCGATCAACGTTTCTCCCTTTTTTTTTTTTTTTTAAATAGAATTTTCGTGTCATTAGGAACAATAACTTTTGTGTGATTTAATACGTTTGTCCAACGATTCATTGGTTTCGTTGTATTATTTGACATTTAGAAGGATTATTAAACCCTAGAATTAAAAAATTCTTTAAGTGGTGCTGTTACAATCTTTTTGGCTAAATTAATTCTGTATTCTATAGACTGTTCAATACCTTCAGCGACTCGAGTATATTTTTCGGGTTAGACTATGTACCTTGTTTCGAAGATTCGCGCAGTTGTATCGAAGTTCATTTATTTAAAATAAAAAAGACACCGAAAATTGGAGCAACTCAAATTGTAACGAAGGTTTACCGTTTCGTAGAAAACTTCGTTACTCGTGCAAAGCATAAGCCAAGAAGAAATTTTCCTTCTTTCTGTCCTGACCAAATAAAGATACTTTCGTTCGCGTAGTTGGCCAGTGCTTCTCCATATTAAAAGCACTCATATACGATATTGTATTATTATAACGTAGAAAAGCCAAAAACAAATTCGTATGCGTAACGAACCTTCCAACGTTCATTAACTTCGTTGAAGTCAAAATATTTTTTTTTAATTACCGTTGCCGTCTCGTTAGCGAAACACGTAAATTTTTCAGCCAGTTTGATAAACCGAAGAAACTGCGAGTTGTCGAGGTTTCGCGCGAATCACGCGAACGAAAGTTCGCGAGGAAACAATAACGCGTAACGACATAGAAAACGTAACGTCCCGGGTGCCTTTTCGTTTTGTCCACTGCGAATAAAATGGCTGACATCGAATCAATATGCATCGAGTAATCCGCGCTTCTGGAAATGCGTCGGTGAATACCGATGCAGCGAACACCGCGTGATAACGTTCGCGATGAATGACGGATCAGAGTAAGCTGCAAACAATTTTCTGAAAAAATTAACCTGCACGCGAGCGAAGAGAGTTGGCGAGTTTTGCTTCGCGCTTGATGCTTCTATTGAAACGAATTAGCAATCGGTATCAGCGCTGCGCGTTTGTCCGGATTCGTATAATAGCGTGATCAGTGTTTTCTAAGGATAGAAAGTCACGTGTGAGGCTGATTGTAATATTTAAGAACGGGAAAGCTCTTCAGAATCGTGAAATATCGTCTATTTCGATACTGAATTGAAATAATACTTCTTACTTATATTAAATAATAATTATTTAGAACGATAAATGATTCCTAGAATTTTATATTTCACGTTCCACCAACTTCACATTCGATTTTGGTTTTTCATACACACATATTTATTTATTTATTTATTTATTTATTTATTTTTGGATACTAAATAAATGTACATTCGTAAAGAATAAACGAGATAGAGGATTAACTGTTTTTATTTCTCACCCTCTGCCTAGTTCTACCATCCATAACGATCCGAAGGGTCACCCTAGGTGTACATCCCTCTTCATAAATATTAGCACACTTACTTAATCCACTCGAGTAGATAAGAAGAATCTGTAGCGGCACATGAGTTAGAGGACAATTCAAATCATGTTGTTGTTTTGCCTCGGAGTATCAAGATCTTTAGGATACACGTAACCTGATAATAAATAAACTGCGGGCAAAACAATGTCGCCGCTACGTGCAATCGTCGAACGAAGACGAATTTGAGTTTTCCGACTTTCCCCCGATCAGTATAAATAAATGGACGCAACCGAAAAGAGTTCAGTTGTCGAACAGTTATCAACGAATTATCAACGATCTAATTAACGAGTCATTAGCGATCTTATTTTGCGACTTATACACACTGTACGAGCGTCTCAGCGAATATTGTCTGTATAATAATTTATTTAATTATTTTTAAATATATTCGACGGTTTCAACAACGAGCAATCTCGTCTAATAAATCTAACGATCAAAAATCCTCTACACAAGTCGTGCACAGATCATTAGGAATCGTCGTAACAATCGTGCTTCGTTACAATGCCAATGAAATTTCAAAATATTTTAACACGCGTAACGAAAGTTGTCCACGCGTATTTCAAGAATTCTATTCTGCTCGACTAATGGTTAATCGTTGATTCGTTGATATTTTAGATTATTTGACGTGTTTTACACGAGACCAATAGGTGCACTAATACTTACGAACGAGAGTACATATCAATATTCAACCCGTATCTCGGACACTGGAACGCGTAAACCAACACCTGACCAAGTTCTACTTCAAAAGCCAACTCTCGTCATTTTAATGAAATTCGCCAACAATCCGAAACTCATAACCACTCCATATCGCCTGTTACACACACGCTCGGCCCTTCACTGGTCAGAAAGTTTCGTCGAATTTTCATTTGATTTCCTCGATCGATGTTGAAACGAGATAGACGAACCGCGTGAATGGAGAAGTGCCGAATGAACGTAGTTTGGCCAGGTAGTCGCCGCGTATTACTATGCCGGTGAACACGCCGGATGTCCGGTGTCGGTGCAGGAAAACGCGTCTCGTCGATCAGGAAAGGTAGCCAGCCAGTGCACCGTGCAGGCTTTCACGGGCACACAGGTATGTACGAACGAACAGGTATGTGGCGGGCGTAGCTGGCGAGCAACGATCGTGTCTGTTCACTTCCGCTTCGCGTTTCATTCACAACTCTTTCGCCTTCACCTACGCGCCACGCGTTTCCTTCGTTCACGGCGGATGATTCATCGAAGAAATTCTCCCGCCTCCCACGTTACTCGCCTCGATTCCCTGCTCTCTTCCTCTTTTGGTAGTTGACGTAATACGACGATATTCTGTAGCGCGTTTAATTCAATTTTAGGCTTATTACGATACTCTGATATTGTAAGTTTCGTTTTGTTTAGGATTTCACATCGTAGGATATTTATCAAAATTAACGGCTGATTGGGAAGTAAAAGCAGTGGAAAATATATTATATTTACGTACGAGCGTGCAAAATCCGCGAGTGGAAAATCTACGCGTGCAAGATTAACACGCGTGAGATCTACGCGTACAGAATCGGCGCGTGCAAAGTCCACGCGCGCAAAAATTAACACGCGCAAAATCTACGCGTGCATAATCCAGGTGTGCGTAAATTCTACGCGCGAAGAGTCGGCTCGTGCGAAATTAACACGCGAAGAATCTACGCGCGTAGAATCGGCACGTGCAAAAATTAACACGCGCAGAATCTACGCGCGCAGCATCGGCACGAGCAAAAATTAACACGCGCAGAATCTACGCGTACAGAATCGCTACGTGCAAAATTAACACGCGCAGAACCAACGTGTACAGAATTGGCGCGTGCAGAATCCACGCGTACAGGATCCGCGCATGCATGATCTACACGTTCAGAATCGGCACGTGTGGAGTTTACGCGTGCAGAATCCATTGGTACAAACTAGCGCACGCAAATAATGACAGCGATGATAAAACAGCTTATCAGAAACGAAGATACTTCCTACGTGCAAACCAACGAGGATTCGTTATGCTCTTTTTCTTTTCTTTTCTCATCCCATTAGCCTTGCCGCGAGGTAAACGCCTGTTTGGAAGTTTCGTCACCGTAAAATGGTCAGCGGATACGGTACGTTCGATGGAACACGAACGCTTAATTAAGGGTTGTCTTTGCTCGGTAGATTAATCATCTCTGTTAACGGCCTGTACTCGATGCTGTCCCGTTACCTGCTAATTTTTCCAGACTTTCGCTGTTTGCTTTTCATTATCTTTTATCGATTTGGATGGTAGAGAGATCGGCTTTTTTTCTCGTTCGAGGAGCACATTATTCGTCAAGTGCTAGGTATCTTTGGATTAATATGGAACGGTAATTTAATAGGAAATTTTTAATAAGAAATTTTATCGCGTGAGATCGAATTCGTATACAAGCTCTTTTATCAAGTTTCCAGTTACTGTTACCATATTATTATAAGTCGTATAGCCTTTATATTTTATTTCGATTCTATGCTAAAAGGTGAGCACGAGTTCCTTGGTATCGTCGATCCAAGTGATTCTTTATTCAAGCAACGCGCACTATTTCCATCGTATTATTATTTCAAAATTATAATCATCTTAAATTTCAATTATTCAAGCAACGTTCATCGACTTTCGAAGTGGTTCAAATAATTACGAGCGGAGTAACATAAGACTGCCAGGAATATTATTTTCGTATCTTATTTTCAAATTACGCGCGTATTTTTTAATCAGCTTCTGCATTTCATGGCATCAAATTTTTGAACTCCTATAAAAGTACCACCGAACGATTCTTACGCGCATCTCCTCTACATGTATGTGATCATGTATTACGCGTGTATCACTAAGAATCAAAAAAAAAAAAGAAGAAAAGAATTGCAAAAATGAACCCGTTCCGAAAATTATATAATTCCCAATGTACCATAAATCATCGACATTGACACGAGAAAAGAAATGAAAATGGCGAGAACAAAGGGAAGATGGATTAACATTTCACCCTCTTTTATTTAACTTTCGAGCAGTGCAAGCTGAATAATTTTTCGGTGGTTCATCCACCGGTAATGATTTATCGTCGTTCATTTGGTAGTTAATGCGAAAACAATGGGCCTGAACGAACGTGGAAACAAGCTGACTGATTTCCGGGGCAAATCTGCGGATTCGGAACGGGCCAGGCCGACTAAATAGGCCACGGACGTCGATCGGCTTCCCTTCGTATCGTCGATTTCCCCTTCGACCCTCTTTCATATGTAGGCTCACGTATCGCGTTAACAAGCTGTCGTACAATGGCTATTATTGTTCGGTAGAAAAGTACGATTGTAGACCGTGCGTTTGCGTGTTCGAAACGCGTATTCCGCTGTGAGTCGTGCCTACATGGATCTACCTACGAGCTACTCCTTCGAAAGCAAAAGTAAACGTAGTAGAGATACTCGCTACGATCTTTGAATTCTTCATGGGAACGAGACCAACGGGACGACAATAGAATATCGCGTTATAGCGTCGATATCATTGCCGGCTGCTCTATATGCAAATAGCGACAGTTTCCGACTATACGCGTCGGATACTTTTAAGGCTACGTGGAAATATATTTTTAGGAACATAGAAAATTATATAGGACATTTTGAAATTTCATTGGCATCGTAACGATCGTCGTTATAGTAAATGGTAAAGCTTGAAACAAATCTGAGAATAAACATGGAAGTTAGTAGATATTTGTCGTCGACATACTTCGCAGAGATCGCAGAAATATCGAAACAATCGAGTGGATCTACATGCTGATAATAAATCAAACTGTTCAGTGGAACAATTGTAAATATTTGTCGCGTGCTTACGATGCTTGTGGCTCGTCTTTTCGCTAAATATCCGCTAAATATGCATTTCGCAACGATCAGGACTTTCGAAACTTTTGAAATTTCACTGGCATCGTAACGATCGTCGTTATAGTAAATGGTAAAGCTTGAAACAAATCTGAGAATAAACATGGAAGTTAGTAGATATTTGTCGTCGACATACTTCGCAGAGATCGCAGAAATATCGAAACAATCGAGTGGATCTACGTGCTGATAATGAATCAAACTGTTCAGTGGAACAATTGTAAATATTTGTCACGTGCTTACGATGCTTGTGGCTCGTCTTTTCGCTAAATATCCGCTAAATATGCATTTCAAAACGATCAAGATTTTCGAAACTTATCAAAAGTTTCAAGAACTTTGAGATTCGAATACACATACATATACAGATCGGAAGCGTTTCCAAGTATTTCAGATTGCTATCGCTATACGTGAACCACCGTGTGGTTATACGGTGTACGAACGAGTCTGCTCAGAGTTCAATACGAATGGAGAGCGTCGACTGGGGAGTTTACAGAGTTTTCATTGTAATGAACGAGCATACGTTGTGAATAATAAGCGGAGAAACGAGCTGCGTGAATGCGTGAATAAGTAATCACGGGGATAAGTCGACAGAAATAAACCCGGAAATACGATACGGGGATTAAAACGAAAACACGAGTTTAGTAGATTCTCATTCAGTTTTAGAAAAAACTTACGAAGCTAATTTATTTCTTCTTTTTCTTTTTCCTATTTCGTACAAAATTGTTTCTCGTAGTGTACACGGTATCGGTGTGCTGTTTGCTGGAACACCGTGCTTTACTCTATCTTTGACTTTAAATCTGAATTATTCGAGCGATGTTAGTCATCTAGAGATAAATAGGTCGTTTGTTGCTATTACGTAACGATGTATCAATAAGGTGCAATTTGACAACGATAAGCGAATATAATAAGACGAAAAATAAAACCGTACGGATATGAAATTTCGAACATGTGTAACTTCACACAGGCTTAAAATACAATATCATAGCGAATCAGAAATATAGTATAATGTAGCATCCTGTTGCGGTACGTGCACAGATAATTTAATATGCATGAATGTAACCGTTCACATGCCATTGTAATATCGTCAGTACGGAAACACGTATTGCTGCTATGCAAACATGAAATAATTGAGGGTCTCCGAAATGGAAAAATGCAACTGCATTAGCGAAGAATTATGCTATCAACAGACCGATAATTCTACGCTTTATAAGAAGGAATTTTTTCAAATACCATCTAATCGAACATAAGCGTTTGCTTGGTATTTCCCTGCGTATTGTACATACTTTGGATTTACATGTTACAGACGCTATAAGTGATAAATATACGAAAAAGAAGAAAGACAATCGATGCAATAACTAACCTTATGAGAATCGTTCAAACATTGTTACCACGAATACTTTGTCGTAGACAATTTTTCAAACAAAAATTATCTTGTATCTTCATAGATCATAAACAAGTGACTTCACCTGCGAACGACATAATTTACATTCACGAAACGATACACAACGATACACGAACGAAAGCGTTCAAAATGATTTTCTATTATACAATCTGTTGTTGTATTAAATAATTTTTTATAACAGCATACACGTTCGCAAGACTTGCTAGCAACAAGCATAGAGAAGTTGCTCAGACTTATCGGAAAGATTCTTCCGATTCGATATTCGTTGAAGAAGCGAGACACCTTTGCACGTTGCTGTAACATGTTTCGTGCGAGGTCGCATAGTCGAGCATATTGTCAGCGAACTGGAAGGTCCCTGGATCACCTTGCCACCAAAAAGCATATCTACACGGTGGAAGAAGAAAGATTCCAGTCACGAATCCTCTTCAAGTTGGAACGAGGAGTCACTTTCGCCTCGACAGATCGAACGAGCTCGACCGTTTTCTCCATTCTCAAAATGAAATTGCACGATTACCCTTCGTTTCGCGCTTTTCCATCCAGCAGTTCGTATCTTTACCTTATCAACCTATCGATAGAATATTCCCCAGGTTTCTAGGTGAAAGAAGTTCCACGATTTTTCGTTCTTCTATCGGAAAACAATGTACGCTTCTTTATAATGGAAAATCCGACGATATCGTTTCTCCACTGTTCTTCCAACTCTTAGCTTACGTTTATGTACAAAATGTATTAGAAATATTTTGTGACTGCACCGTGACAGCTGAATCGATCAAACATCCACACAGACTGCGCTTCATTCGTGTAACGTTTTACTCCAAAACCTTTCACCAACGATTCGCAACTTCGTTTAATCATTTTCGAAGAACTGTTGTCCAACGATTTCACACAATGACGTATCTGTAATTCGCACTTTGTCCTGCAACGAAGAACGTACGACGCACCGCAGAATAATTTGTCGCTACAGATTCAAGCCGCATGAATAAGAAAGAAGCTTCTGGCCGAGTTTCTTTTCAGATATTCTTGCCTCGAGGAATATCTAAAAACTGTAAGTATTGGATATATCTCCTGAGTCACTGCAGACTCGCTGTAAACTGTAAGATTGTGACCAGTCGTATTTATGCGACACTTGCAATACATTGTATTACAGAGACTTAGAAAAAGATGGTGAAAATTTTCACGACCACCCAATAAATTATGCTCGCGTGTGAAGAGTGTCGACCTAGGCGTGGATTAGAAAGTAAAATTTCGCGTGTATCCTCGCACGTAACTACGCATCACGATATTACAATAACGCGTCTGTGTGGCCGCTTGAAAATTCATACGGCCCCTAAATAGGCGTCGTATAACCATCCTGGTCACTTGGAAATATCATCATAGTGGTCGCAGCTGATATCGGCTCTGGCAAATCGTATGCTTCGGTGTGCGTTGCGGTCGCACCTACAAATTGCCAATTAACGCCGTTCAAACACGAATTATCAAGAACGCCTTTGTATCGAGAAACTTCAGGTACCAGCGTCCATTTTTTCTCTTTCTCTTCTAAAACTTTTCAATCTTTCTACTGTGATGTTACAGTGTCCTAGAAAATACTACGTAAGAATACTAATTAATTGAAGTACGAAGAGAATTAATCGGATCTATCTATAATTAAAATTGGATCATTCCCGAAATGTGTTTAAAATTTGCAGAAGAAAATTCTCTATAAACGAGATTTCATATTTTTGTCAAATTCAATGGTCAGTATAACAAATTATGGCTTTCCTTGAAAGATTGCAACAAATTCTTTAGAACAAATAAGTTTTCTTAACGGATAAATAATTTTGTTGATATACAGTGAAAAGGACTAGTATTTACCAAATATTCTCTATGTACGTTTACATTACGCATGAATAATATTAGAAACTCTAACTGAACGTGAAAAATATTAAAAGTGCGAATTTACCGACTGCAACCCGTTAAATGGAGATTTATATTTCGTATACGCAGCTCGGAAAAGATACGTATACGGGTATTGAAAATATTGAATAGTTTTCTAACAGTAATACTCATTTATTGGCGATTTAAATTGAACGGCGATAAAAGAACAACATATTTATTAAGCTACGTTCGATTGAAATTTGCATAATGGAATAAACGTATTGTATCGGTTTAAAAACGAGAAAGGTTCGTACGTCAATTAAATATCATGTGGATGAATTGATACAATGAAAATGTAATTTCTACTGGTGCTTGAAGTATCTTCGTTTCATGGAAATTTAAAGGATTCCATTATTGGATTTTATAGCTCGAAGGTAGATGCATTCTTATTTATATTAAATTCTTGGGTATTCAAGCCATAATTTCTTTCTATTTGGGACACAATATCACGAAAGAAAGAATTTAAGTTAAAATTCTTCCGCGAAATGCACGTAAAGATAAATCTATTATTATTTATGAATAATATCTGTAGAATTATATTTGGAAAATGTAGAAATTACAGGGGAAATTGTCAACAGGAATAACATATTATTATGTAAAGCAAAGTAATAATGTACAATTTATCATGGATGTGTTACGAATAATTTGTAAATCCATTGAATGAGAAAAATAATATTATTTACATAATAATACCTATTATGCTGTTTTTTTAATTAATGTCACAAATATCAAAGCGACGCCATTATGCTTATTTTAAAGTAATCTAATTGTTTGCCAAGACATCCAAAATATCGCGTTAATTAATGAATTTCATAAAATAACGAACGCGTGAAAATATAAATCACAAGCGAAAGAATGAAATATATTTCAGGTTTGTAAAATCCAAACTCTTGTCGATCTCATAAAATATTTTTATCAAACTAATACAACAAACCATTGAACAAACCAAACGAGTAAAATTTCCCGCAACGAAGACAACGCAAAATTTGTAATAGACCACAAACACTTGCGATCGTGTCTTTTTATAACAATCGTCGTTAACAATCGTACGAGTACAAATGACACGATAAACGTGTACTTAATAAGATTATTAGAAAATTGTTAACTATACTAAATCATTAGCCTGAAAAACACTAAAAAGTCGCAAGGATCGTAACAAAATACACGTTGCAAAGTACGTACTCTCTAAATTTAAGCAGAATCAACACCTTCGTGAATAAGAAAACATTAACCATAACTTTAATTCATCGATAAAAAAAAATAATTAAAAAAGAATTTAATAGAAAAATAGATACTTTAAAGGTTCCAAGGTGCAAGGCTCTTCTTACTTCTGACGAACAACGAGAAAACGAGGGTTCGGAGGGATAATCAGGCTGGTTCTTTTGAGAGCGCGCGTAAGATTCTTCATGCTTTCAGGCTCGCTGTGAATCAGTGTCTAATTATGTCGTTTAATTTTCACGCGATAACGTGGCTCGACGTCGGAACTTGATCAACCGTGAAGTCCTATTGATACGAGACGTGGTTAAGAAAGGGGAGCAAAGGAGCCGGCGACGTGGGAACCAGGAAGGACAATGCCGCTTTTTTTAACTCCCTTTCCGTGATCTGTTTCGAAACTGAACGCCTCGATGACTGCGAAAGATCTGCTCGCGTTCTAAGGCCACTCGCAGCTTTCCATCCTTCGTAAACGCTGATCCGATAATATCATTTCTACGACTCGTTATTGCACAATGCATAGGCATGCGTGTACATACTTACACTCATACGTAATTCGTAAGATTCGTTATTGGCTAAGAGAATATACATAGCGATCGTAAGAATCTTCAACTTAAAGCATCGAATGCAGTGGCGATGAGATACCAACCCTTCAACGACAACGTCCATATCGTTCTTTTTTTTATATATTTTTCGACCATCTAAATAATTCAACGTTTCTTCCAGTAAAACCAAGCAAACAACGTTTTCTTCAAGTTCGTCGCGGGGAATGATCGTGCCGTAACAGAAGAATAGCGATTTTTATAAATTCGTTTAGAATTGTACGAATGAAGCTATCAGTCTATGGCAATGTCATTATTGAAAATCGTACATAAACTTTCACAACGTAGAAGTAGATTTTGCGCGAAAATTATTTATCATACGGCAACTAGAATGAACCAAAAGGCAGGTCAGAAGCAAATGTTAATAGGTGTGCTCTTCACCTTCGGCAAAACAATTCCGAGCACTTTTCGGACATCGACATCGAAAGTACATAACGTGTGGCGAAAAAAGAAGGCGTAGAAACCGGCGTAGAAAGCTCGAACTAAAAATGAATTTCTGTGAAATAAAGAACGACCGCCGCAGAGATGTTCATTAACCGGGGCAGCATCGGATTACACGCTTCTCCAGCTTGACTTTTTTTTTCTTTTCTCTGCTTCCTTTTCTTTCCCCCCTTTTTTTTATTCTTCCTCCGGTCTCTTCACGGCCGCGTTTCGAGCTGGTACAAAGTAAACTTTCCGCGTTGTATTTCCCGGCGTTGCTGCGTCCTCTTGGAAATCGAATTTCCCGCAACGAGTCGGAGATAGAATTTTGAAGGAGAACAGCAGAGATAGGTGAACGAAAAACTGTATTAGCCACTTATCTCGTGGCGAACGTACGCGCTGGTGAGAACGAGACGAAAACGAAATGGAAGAATGCTTGGAAAACCATTCTCCTTCGATTTATCCTCTCGACCGAACGGATCGTGACCTAACAGTCGCATCTTCGGCTAATGGCACTTGGTTCAGAAAACAAGGAACGCCGAAGAAAAACGCCCAAGTCTACGAGGAATGGTTAATGTAAGCCGCTCAAACGAAGGTTGTGAACAGTACATAATTGCACAGGCTGTGGATCCGAAGAAACCTTGATGGTTTTCGATATTACCGTTGCGTATCGCGGATACGGTTTTACCCAGCCACAACTTAAGAAGAACAAATTTTGCTCCATCGAGTAGCATATCTCAACTTTCGAATTCTATTCCCAACATTTTACGCTCGTTACGAGGACATTTAACGAATATAATTTCGATTACACGATCAGTACGTCTGAAGGATCGTCAAAGGCCGATATCTTTTTACTATCATAAGCCTCGTTTGCTAAATGACCTAATTAAGTCAGTGGCAAATTCGAATAATAAACAATAAAAAGGAAACTATTATTAGCCACTGTGTTTAAACTGTTGAACTCTATCTTTGTTATTTTATGTTCGTTACGAAAGCGTTTGATAAATATAATTTTCATTGCGCAACTGTCGAATAAACCTTAAACCTTCCTAAGGTCACGTTTTTGCTCAGAAACAGCAAAAACTCCATACGGATGGAACAATAATTATCGAACGAAATGCCACGTATTTGGTATAATTTGCCACGTATTTGGTATAATTGCATCGTCGCAGGGTGTTGAAACGAAGTTTGTACGTCATAGTAAACTTCGAAGGTGAATTAAACAGTCGTAGAGTCTGTAGTTGACTAGTAAACTACCCAGAACCTCCAGTCGCACACGGTTTTGCGCTGGTATCCCGCGACATTGGGAGTATCAAAAACCGAACTAGTCTGTCGCTAACGATCTAGGAATGAACGCGACGTAAAAGCCACAGCACGCAGCAAAAAAGCACTTGGCTCGTAATTCGTGGAACAGCCGTTCGTCGTACGCGTGATCTCCGAACAGAGGATAAGGCAGAGTCGAAGAGGATGATCGATAAAGAAAAGTATTCGAGACAGAAGGGAGGCGAACGAGGGAGAGTTCTGCGGATATTAGGTGAAGTGACCGAAATGAGCACCTGCCGATCGAGGTGTTACGGCGTGGGAGGTCGACATCGGGCTGGAAGAAGATAAATATAGAATTTCTCGTCCTGCTTCATCCCTCTATGTTTCGAAAGAGGACTCGGCCACGGAAGAAGAATAATCGCGTGAAATTCCTACGGTTCAGTCGAGCGCGTAGCATCGCGAGGCTAGCGCCGTGCCGGGAATGATATATACTCTCAACGAACCGATATGGGACCGTTTGCTCTATTCTTTGCATTCTGGAATGCATAATCGGCCAGCCATTCGTTATGCGCGACAGCGAGCAGCTCGAAGCGTGCTAATAGCCACGCTTTTTCCATCCTGGCGTTCTGCCCCGGCATTCCAGGAATCCGGAAAAGAAATCGCATAATGATCTCTCGTGTTGCGGGAACACCGTCCACGAACGATGAAATTGCGGTCGGCCGACGAAACGGATGAGTCAGAAGTGGACGACTAGGCGTGACAATGAATTGACGGAAACAAGAAGGCGCGTAAAGCCGGGGATCCACCGGAAACCAGAGCTAAGCTACAGTAGCAAGCAAAACTGAACACGCTCTTCAAAGCGGAATAACTTGTTTAAAATTCGACCAAACTACTTGAGGTTTTGTTTCGTTCTTTTTTTTTTTTTTTTTTTTTTTGAGAAGTTAGAGGGATTGGAGGTTTATTGGATGACGCGTAAAAGAAATTTTCGGAACATTGCAACTGGTCGGAATGGCAGGGAGAGAGACGATAGGTCTCTTTTTACAACTCTTTTATGCGGGTCTGTAATAAATATTTGCGCAACACGTTGTCGATGAATTGAAGAATTTATCGATCAAGTGTTAGCTAATTTCCAAGATGTTGAGATGAGGTATGATATCGTGGTGAGTTATGGTTCGGAGAAGCATTGGAAGTACGTACAGGGATTAAAGTTGATCAAAGTTTAATACGAGTAAACAGTAAACGTATAATTGAAAGCTATGAGAGAATGTATGGAATTTTCCTACGTAACTATCAATAGTAATGTTTCATAGATACAGGATGTACAGCAGAGCTGTTACAAAAAATTGAAACCTCGTGTATACTCGAAACATCGAAACGCAACGAATAAAACGCGGTGAAAAAGTATGATGGTTCGTTACAATAAATTTTACTCTTTGCGCTTCGCGTTTCACTTTGCAACAAGAAAAACAGACGTGCAAAAATAGTTAGGCTACGAGAACGTATTTCACAGGAAGGGCGTCGTAATTTCTCTTTTAGCAAAAATAAATACTATAAACGCGAATGTGACAAAAAGAAACCATGAGTTATATATATATATATATATTTTTTTTTTTTCGTGGATGGAGCACGAAGGATTTTTCATTCTTAAAAAAATGAAAAGGAGAAGAATATGAAACAATCGACTAACGATATCGCGTGAAACGTGCTTTGAATAATCTCTGATTTAACGTGTAAATATCGATTTTGTTACATGTATTTGCAAATGTTTATGCATGATCAATTATTCTGTAATGATATCAAAGTAAATTATGCCACGAAATACGATTACCAAGCGACAAATATGATTTCGATAAGCGTGTAATTCATTTTATTGTCGTGTCGTATTATATTCTCAACAAAATTAATAATACCGATGTTAAATCCACGCTAATATCTTTCAAAATCAATGCTGTACGAAAATTATGTTTGGAGATTGCACGTATTACAGATGTGTATACTGTAGTATCGGAAATTTAAGATATAAATTTTTCCCGATTACTTACAATTTATTAATAGGACAGAAAACGACGTTTGTTTAATCGAAACTAAATGCGATACTCGTCACAGCGATATAATACTCTCTCTCTCTCTCTCTCTCTCTCTCTCTCTCTCTCTATCTGTCTGTCTCTCTGTCTCTGTCTCTGTCTCTCTCTCTCTCTCTCTCTCTCTCTCTCTCTCTCTCTCTCTCTCTCTCTCTCACCACAACTCTAACAACTCTACAACACTGACAACTCGATCAACTCGATCGTTTTTTCTTATACCTCTGTAAGAACTAGGTGACTTTAGTCACATAGGCGCTCTTCTTATTATGTCTAGTTATAACCTTAGCCACTGCACCAGTAGTTGCCGGCTGATCCTGTTCAGAATCAGTAGCAACTGGAAAATCCAGCACCTCACTTAGAGACATTTCACTAGTATTATCAACAGAAAAGTATGTATCACTAGATTCGTCATCAGTAAAGGAGCTGTTTCCAGTGATGATATCTTGGCTCCCGCTTCATTCTCTACTAAAACCAAGAACATCAACAGTAGCCCTAGTTACAGTTTCTAGTTCCATCTTTTTCACCTTTATTACTGCATATGTTCTTTGTTCAGTGTTAATTAACTCACTAATGCTTTCATATGGAAAGTCTGATGGTACACCACCAGTTGCATATCTACTAATAATCCTAATTCTATTTTTATCTGGTACATGTCCTTGAGTCATGTATTGCTTGATCATTTTAATTACAAAACTCTTTTTCAAATTCTCGTCTTTTACATTTTTAGTAGCAGCATAAGCTGCACATATAGCAATATCAACATCACTATTAGAGAGATAATGACCTCCATCTTGAGTACTCTGATTTATCATCACTACTAGCATACTATGCTCCACACCTAACTCTTCTGCAAGTGCACCTAAATCTTCTTTACAGAAACATGCTCTAGCCAAAGGTGTCATTAATAATTTATTTTTACGAAAACCATATTGCACTAGCCTTGCTAGTGTTTCATGTACTAACAATTCTGCTTGTTTCAATGATAAAATCATTATATTACGTGTGTTTTCTGGTTCAAATTCAGCATCCTCCTGTCTATATCTGGCTATAAAAACATAATGGTTCTCATCACCACTTTTGAAGATGAACTTCCATACTTTATCTCCAGTCCCTTTCTTAAATTTTCTGCATTCAGGGCCAACTTCATAAATCACTTTTGAACAGAAGTCAATTGCTTTTGACTTAACATCTTCCTGTAATTCATTCATATAGTCATCACAATGAGTTTTGAAAATCCTACGTAACTCAATTAAGTTGAAATCCATTCCTGTGGGTTTCTCCAGAAACTCTTTTGCAGTTATTCCAACTATCTGGAATTCTTGGGTCATAGTATGGGCTATCAAGACAGCTGGCTTGCTTCCACTGACACTATAGCTCGCTGTAACTGCACGTGTAGTCATATTGCTTACCTATGTTAAAGAAATTGGTGTAATTGAACAATGAATACTCAAAAATATGTTGTAACTCTGTCAAACTACCTCCAAACTGTTGTAAAGCTAAAATAACTTGTCCACTACCATTTACCTCAGGTAAGGTAAAATAGTTATCGATATGGGAAAGTACTTCGGTCGCTGCGTGCTGCTGCTGCAATGACGTTCTCTGTTTTATTCAATCCCGGAGGGGCCCCCACTTGTAGTATCGGAAATTTAAGATATAAATTTTTCCCAATTACTTACAATTTATTAATAGGACAGAAAACGACGTTTGTTTAATCGAAACTAAATGCGATACTCGTCACAGCGATATAATACTCTCTCTCTCTCTCTCTCTCTCTCTCTCTCTCTCTCTCTCTCTCTCTCTCTCTCTCACCACACTCTAATAACTACAACACTGACAACTCGATCAACTCTCACGACTCTACTCTTCGACGACTCGATTAACTCTGCCCTTAGCAACACACTCGCTTTGAGAACCGAAACCGTCTTTTGTTCTAACGCTGTTTATCGCTTTTTCTCATACCTCTGCAAGAACTAGGTGACTTTAGTCACATAGGCGCTCTTAAATACAAACGCAACACGGACAGACGACATACACAGTTTTTTCTATTTTCGACCGATCTAAAATTAAACTCCTTTTATGATACTACAATACTTGTGGCCTTAAATAATTTTCAGTGACTGCAATTAACTCAATATTTTCAGACACTCTTCAAGTACATACTATTCAGGAAAGCTGTTCACCGCTGAAGAACGAAAACATTAAATGACAGTACTCGTGTACGATCTTTTTGCCTGCGATCCAACATTTTCTCCAACTCATTATAGTCCCAATATTTTTCTTTTATTCAAGCTTGAAGTTCTTGATGCAAGCTATCTTCTCGTTGATTCGGATAATCTTACGGTACGGATCTTGATATTCTTTCTTGCTGAATCTAAAGCACCGCGATACTTTGTTCTTATCGTTAATTCGTCCTTCTTAGTTATTGGTCGACTGTCACGATGTGCTAAATTTTCCAGAATGATCGAAACGAGGTAAATTTCATAGACTGCAACAGCGTGAATCTCTGATAACATTGCCAGGAAGAGATGCAAATATAATATAACATGAACACGGTATAATATTTTAGAAAAATTGTATGTCAAACTATCGCGTTATGCAGGTTGAGATACACAGGGTGGTTGGTAACTGGTGGTACAAGCGGAAAGGGGGTGATTCTGCGCGAAAAAAGAAGTCGAAAATATAGAATAAATATTTTTCGTTTGAGGCTTTGTTTTCGAGAAAATCGACTTTGAATTTTCGCTCGGTACGCGTGCACTTTATCATGTCTCGTTATAACGGATCTCACTGTAGATCGTTGTCTCGATGGAAAAATTTAAAAAAAAGAAAAGAAATTAAAAAATATATTTTTATTCTATATTTTCGACTTCTTTTTTCGCGTAGAATCACCCCCTTTCCGCTTGTACCACCAGTTACCAACCACCCTGTATAAAATACACTCGACAATCAAAGCGTTAAAAATTAGAATAGCGTCCCGTAGCATACACGAAATTCTATCGACCTATGCAAAGTTCAAGCTCGAATTGTCGAACGTTGATGTTTAGCTGATCCAAAATATCTCCATCTTGCTTCGAGCCATTCTTATTCGCTATATAATCAACGTCCCACGAACTACATTGGAAAGCTCACGAGGAACGCTAATTGTTTCACTTCGCTTCAGTAAGCAGGATCTTGCGTACAATTGTTCACCGTGAGAACGTCGAAACCCCGGAATTGACCGCGATACGAACGTCGGCGAATTACGTAAACCGTCCTCGTGGTGGCGCGCTGCGTCAACGGATCTTGACCTTGATCTCTTTGTTCTTCGAATCTGGCGTGGATCAACGACGATCGAAAATCCGGGTCTACGTCTCGGCAGGTGGCATAAAAGTTGCGCCGCCAGTGTGGTTAAACACCGGTCGTTCGTGCCGGAGGTTCGTCCGCCCGATCGAAATATAAGGGAGGAGGCGGTCTCGTTAAAAACATCTGCCACGGACCGCTACCGTTACCGCAGCCCAGCACGAACGATCGAAGAAGAAGAACCTTCGTTCTGGTTTCTTCGAATGCAATTTCAATGGGATTAGTTTGTCTCTGGATGATCGACCGCTCTTTGATCGATACGCTCCCGACCTGATACGTCTCGGTTTCACGCGTTAACACTTTTGTTCGTGCCGCTTCGAAATTCTCAGATCTTCGTCTTTTTGTCTACTCTTCTCGTCGACTAGACGCGGTTGCACGTTCGCAGTGTTAGCTCTTCGATCGATAACTGTCAATGATCGGGTCGATGTACATATGTATGTAAATGGTATGTAAAAGAGTCCTTCTCTGTGGAGGAGTTTTTTTTCTGAGGAAGAGACCATAGAAGAAAACGATGAGTCCGGTAATTACGTTTGGTTCTAGTTTTTTAACACGAGCTACGTTTCTATCGATTGTTATACGACTATGACCGCTCTTTTTGTTCTCTTTGTATTTGCAAAGTGAAATTTTGTGACTGTTAATAACATTGTAGCCGTTTACCTGTGAAACACGCTACAGATTTATAAGATTTATTTCCGTAGCATTTATGTATAATTAGTTTGTTAGATTAATCCGAACTCAGTCAGTCTGTGTATCTCGGTGACTCTGATTCTAATCCTTTGACATCCGAAAACCGAGCACGCATCCGCTGCAATAATTAATTTCGTTAGGTGGTCCGAATTTGATCAGGAAAGAACGAGTTCCTCCACACTAGCGTGTCACCAGTGCAGCTTACTGGAATAAATTCGTGCTACAAACTCGTACTCGGAGAAATTGCGGAGCAGAAATTGGGTGCAGAGTTTGTCCTCGTATTATCTTAGCTCGAAGCTAAATTTATTTCAAAATTTCCAGAGACTTTGCAAGACGAACGAAACGAAGCGAATCAAAATTTCGCACGATCACAAGCGTTTAAATCGAAATACAACAGATGCGTGCGAACACGAAAAAGTCATGGAAGAAGCGTTGTCTGGTGCATCACCCACTACACTAAACGTGTAACGGGCAGAATAGGTCCAGCTGGTGGCACGTGCGGCTTCATCGACAGGTGGCGAACGGATGCACGTGAACTCGGCCCCGTCTCGCACACGGAGGATTCTGTCTGCTCGATCGCTCTAATTTAACCTAATCTTAACGAACGCGCTTCTATTCCCCGTGCCTTTCGAGGTTAGACCAATTTCTTAATAATTTGATCGTTATCTACGCTTTAGTTCATAAAGGAGTTCTTATGCGGTTATGGGAAATTTAAAGGCAAAAATCTGCAGAACCAGCACGATGTGAGAAAAAAGATATAAAATGTGCAAAGTACTCGTTATGATATTTATTAAGCGGAATAAATTTGTATTTATAACTGATTTCTTTAGTTGTATTCGGCAAAGTAAGAACACGTATAACATATCCGCAGTCTGATAATTATCATAACACAACCGCAATATAAATTATCACAATACATAAGGCAATCTTAACGTTATCTTTACAAATGTCTGGAAAAATGAGTAAATGAAATTTTGGATTAGACTTCTCTCTCTCTCTCTCTCTCTCTCTCTCTCTCTCTCTCGCTATTAATCGATAAAATAGACCACACACTTAAACGAAGATTATATTATTTCATTACATTGATTGGCTAAAACGACTCTTAAATTATTGATAACAAATTAGAATCGTAGGAAGAGATTATCATTAAAGTACATTTATCCCACGTTAATGTAATCGAAAAACAAATAAATAGGATCGTTCCGAATTGTTTCGTGGAGAAATTGCTCGATCAACAATTTTACGAGGATTTCAACGTCTTTACGACGTTTCACGGACGATTGGATATCACTTTTCGTTCGGTCTACACGAAAACGCCACGGTCCATTATAATACTTGTTACCGGCCGCGGTGTTCGCGTGTTGAGCAGTGATTTCCTTTCGCGAGATTTAACGTAGCGTCACTTTCCATTTGCACGAATGTCGATAAATCTTCAAGGCGATTCGCACGCCTTTGGCGAAAAAATACCGAACTTCGGACAGTTACTGCCAATGAGATCCCGGCAAAAAGTACGTGAGACTTCCTCTCCCGCCAGTCTTAAAGTTTATTTTTAATCCTGAAATCGATCATCACGATCGATGCAGCTTTAAACGAAATTTCGTTTAACAAGATTTTTCTATTCCTCTATCGTCTCCTTATGTTTCCAATGCTACGAGGTAAAGTTGATCTCTGTCTAACAGCTTTGTAAAAATCGATACCGAATCAAATTTTGAACGAAATTTCTTTTTTTTTTTCTCCTCAACGTATCAATTTTAGTCCGTTCATCGAAGACGATGAACTAGCTGATCATTTGGCTTTCCAATCTACGAGGACGTAATAATAATCGCTCCACGATGATTAACACTAGAACTATCGATAGTTAACACGAAGCTATTTCTACCAAAACCAGTCTACATGGCTGATCTTTGAAAAATACGTAATAATGGAATATTTTTATATTTATTGATTTATTACTTTCTTACAGAAGGAATTCCATGTTATGTAGTACATTTGTCGTATTATTAATCCATCTGGGACCATGATGCCTGAACGAGGGTTGACACATTTATAAAATAGTAGAACCAGTCATATTGACTGATGTGGTATTTCTAGGGTTGGCATCTAGCGATCTAGCGATCGATCCGCAATTTTCCTCATAACTGATATCGTCGTATCGAATGATACGCGGTAGAAATTTTAAAAACGTATGGCAAGTTGTACAAAACGAGGAAACTGGTTCATTGTGGTTCGATAAACAGATTGCAGGACCTTGTTACACTTCGACAAGTACCAGTCATTTTCACTGGTATTGGTATAAGTAGCCTTGATACAAAATTAGTTTCAGTTTGAATACGTAAAAAACAAAATGCAATTCATTTTATTATTCTTTTGGTTATCGTTGCGAAAGTCATTACATCATTGTGGAAAAAAATATAACACGAAGTAGGAATTTTAAAATAAAATTGTAAAGCCAGTCAATTTGACTATTGTGGTAGTTCTAGTCTTAATTAACAATTCCTTTATTTATCTTCCGCAGTGTATTTTAATTTCACAAACGTTCGTATCCTATTCATCATCTTCGACTGAAACCATAAACCATCGACGCTGAAAATAAAGACAACTTTCGATCGACGAAGATTCCCACCGTTGAAAAAACAATTCGACTTCATGGACAACGAGCTCTAGCCATAATTCACCATTTCACTGCGCTTCAATTGCGCTTGTTACGGTTCGCTCGACTACGACCATGCCCGCTAAAGATTCCGATTATCATAATTATATTTTCTCCGAGCGGATGAGTCAGCGAAGAAGTAGAACGTGGAGGAGGATGAAAGAGGATACCTATCGCTATAATCGAGCCAATCCGCAGAAGATTGACCAAGATCACCGTCTGCATCCAAAGACCCTGAAGAGAAGTTTTACGCGCTGGTTATCAAGCAACTTTGTCAACCGTGAAGTTCAAACTTTGCTCGTTATTTCGTATCAGATTAATTTCATCGGCGTGAAACGTCGTCGAAGGAACTTTCAACGTCACACTTCACGAATTCTGCGATCAAATATTGCCTACGATTTTATTCGATTTCGATCTGGTTTTATATAGCTTCAGCCAGACACACGAAATAACAGAAACTATTCAAATTTGTTGGCAAAAGATCATCGAGTGAGAATTAATTTCTGTTTAAACGGAAGGCAATCGTGGCTAGATCTTAAAGAAATGTTTCAAGAAATAAAAGATCGACAAAAATAAATTAATTCTCGACTGTTCTGATTGCGAATAAACATTTTAAACGATTTAAATGTTCCTTGGCTATTGGTAGTAGTTATTGATACAGGAAATTGTTTCTGGTTACGAATAACCATTCTCCAAAAACAGTTTCGGTCATCGATAATGGTTGCTAGTAACAAAAAAGAAAAAAGAAATTTCAATCACTCGGAATGTTTATTCGTCGCGAAAATCATTTAGGCAAAGACGTTATTAATTCATAAATTAAAAATTTGTTAAAAATTTGGATCCTAACGATTATGGTCTCTGGTTTCACCAATAAATATGGAAACTGGATTGTTTCGAAGTAAGAAATTGGAAAAAATCATTTAAAATTTGACCGAAAGAAGCATTCAGACTTTAAAGTAGTACGCAATACATATAAAAAAATATTTTCAATGCTTGGAAGAAGAATTTTATGTTGAAAAATAAATAAACAAAATTAAACGCGATTCGTTGACAAATTCTCATTGTTGGATTTTAGTTGAAGATATTCGCGCACATAGACGTACTATCACCTTGAACAAAACGTAATTTTCTATCTGACATACTTACGTATCTTACATCCCCGTGTTATGAGAGACTCATCAGCATGCTTCACACTTGGCGTTAAGTTCTTCTGATTAAATTCTTGACCCAGTCTTGGTAGTGCCACTTTTCTCTTTTCAGTGCTCAACATCTCAAATTTGCGCTCGTGACTAATAATTACGATATGACAGAATTCAATTATTCTGTTGACACACTTTCTTACATATTCCAATCTTCATTGATTTCTGCCTATCTAATTTATTCTATCGCGTATTCTCCAACACTCTCTCGTCGCGTCTTACAGAAACGACTATTTATATCAACTACGAATTACTCGTCCATCATCGTAAATTCCGACATTTTTATATTTACTGAACCAATCTTTGATAACGTACAAACGAAGCATTTATGTGTTTTATTAACAATTATTTACCGTATTTCACAAGTCTTATTATTAAATATAAATATTAGGTTTCCCAGCAACGATATAGAATCTCGTGTAATATTATTATCAAACGTAATCGTAACGACAGCGTGTATGTATGTACAGGTAAATTACAATACTTTTACATTACAATGATATAATTCTGGACAACGGATACCCGTTGACGACATATAAACATGGCTCGGTAGATAAACATAAATATTTCGATTGTAAATTGAAAGCGATGATATTACATCTCATATGTATACATACATGTATTATTTATATTTGTTTCGTAAATAGTTGACAGAGAGGATTTATTTGTATTCTCGTTCCCACTTTGCGACGTGCAGAAAACTATACGACTCCGATAAATACTATGAAACTAACCGCAAGATCTTTCAACTATTGTAACGAGAGAATTTTTATCAACATTTTACGCTTTTTCATTTTCCAGGCGAAAGATAAAGAAAGTATCAATTATGTGATCTGTCGCGTATTTTTACACGAAGAAGCGTACGATTATAATTTATAATACGTAGGTTAAAGGTTTGGAATGTGGAATGAAGCGGTACATGTAAATTTCGAGCTGACGATGCTTATAGAGAAGCGACGAAGCATATAAGCGGGTCAGAGGCTGGCGCCACGACGGACATTATCCAATGAGGCGAACAAATTATTCTATATAGCATAATCGTTTCTCCTACACCGTCTCTTCCTTCAACCTCCATCCGGTCCATACAGTTTCTTAACAACACGTGACCGCTTCTCAGAAAACCATTATCTCTTTACTCAAATCAACTAATCGATTCCATGATTATTTGCTCGTTAACAGACTCCCAACTGTTGTCTCTGTTAGTTTCCTCCTTTGTCGTCTTTATTTCATTTTGTGCTATTTATCCAGGCACGATAAGCAGATACCGATTTATCGTTGCATTTACGAGAATTTTGAAGATGCAAACACTGACACAAAATGCGTATAATATGCAAAAATATATAACATATTCGGAATACGGTATTCCCTGCAATACTTGGCGGATAAAACGATTTTAAGCGCAGTTCTATTAATTATATTTATAAAAGAACCTGCAAGATTATCCGCAATTTAATGGCAAATAAGTTTCATTCTTTTTGCTGCAACTTTACTTTAATTTTCATACTTGATATCCCTGTAATGCCAACGTGCATGTAAAATTTAGTATTTATGAAATAATGCTAGATTAAAGTAGCCTTTACCGTCATTTCATTACGCATTGTAATAAACGTAACATTAATGCAATTCATTATATTTTATATTATAATTAAATTTACTCTGTCGTGCATCACAATAAATAAACATAATACAAATGTACGCCTGGCCCATTGAAACGGAATGTAAGCTTAAATCCGGCTAAATTTCAATCTCAATTTCGTGATGAAAATGTAAAAGATGGATATAATCCGTTCGTGTAGTAGCTTTGTGGTAAGTAATTTGCATAATAGCATTCTATATATACGTGTGTATGCGGTATAAATCATTCCACAATATTATTCTGTAATGTGCTATAATATATATATAACAACGAAAGATACGATTTTCTTGTGGTATCGTGTTATTTTTCAGACAAAGCCTGATAACCCTGTGGTAACAAATTCTTAGAAATTGGATATACTTTGCATTACCACCTTTCTTAATTAACTTTTACTTTTTACAGTCATACACCTACAATACGTACTTTCAGATAATAGAAAACGTAATATTAACATTAATGTTAGAAAAATGTTTGTACTCTGTTTTCTTGGCTATATGGAAAAATGCAACGTCGTGTATACGTTATTTATGTTTGTTTGAAAAGAAGACGTGAACCAATTTCCATCAAACGTCGTCAAATAGACAAATAACTTGTCGCATATCGATCCTTTCAAATTTAGCAGTTTACCAAGCTGAGAAAACAATTAACCGGAAAAAGAAAGAAGGAAAATCATAAAAGTAGGAAGTCGGCTTGGATGAAAATGGCAAAGTTCGGTCGAACACATACGACAAAGTAATACGTGCCTCCAACATACTAAACGATATCAGACGCACGCATATAAAGTAATATAGACGTAATATGGGCAGAAGCATAGGGGCTCTATCGGCCTTTAGAGGCGAATTACGATCGAGAAACTGCGGTCGATGTCATAAAGCTGTACCTACAGGCGGGTACTTCGTATCTGACCCGATGCTTTCACAAGGGTTCTCGTTATCTCTATCATTGATTTCGAACGCGATCTAACTCGTAAGATCCACCATGTCGTTTCAAGAATTATGGCTGTTACAGAGATATGTTCGTTAGCCGAATTCGATCACCACATTTATGACCATTAATTTAGCGCCGTTAATAATTCATCACCACTACTATTAAACTAATGGGAAAGTTCTGTCATCAAATTTTGCACCTACGCTTGAATACAATTTTATATTTCGAGGATCAAATTCAACGAGCGTATTTATATATAATAACACTATGTGAAGTTCGACTCGACGATTATATTTACAATGTTTTACGTTCGCGAATGGCTCAGACGAAATGTATTTATGAAATTAAGGACGAAAATGCAGGCTATGAAAAGGTTTATGCAATATCGCCGGAGAAGTTATCTGTTATCGTAGATTCGTCCGATGAATTGTTCTGTAACAGAGTGTATTTTAGACAATTTACAGATAAAACAATTTTCAACGGAGGCAAGTTCAAAGCCTTTGTCAGATTCATTTATAGTTCGATTAGATCTTCGTGAAGGTAAAAAAGTTTCAAAAGCTCCAAAAGACCAGAAAAATGTTCGATACTGCGAATCAGACTGTAGAGACAGAAAGATATTTCAACGGTAAAAATGAAAAATTTAACAGCGACGGGATAAATGGATCGTCAGACAGATGAGAAAGGATCGCGAGCAATGACGAACGTTATATCAATTACTAATGTTAATTAATAACTTGAAAATTCAGTTCAAATAATTTGCTTCTTTTCTCGCGTATAATGAGAAACAAGAAACTTTCTGATCCTACTGTTCTCGTACCTAGTATTTCCTCGCTCTTACGACGAAACTATTTTTTAAATATTTTTTACATTTCGTAAGAAAACATATTTAGCAAAAACAGACAAATACACGAACTAACCAAAGCCGATATTACGGGCAATTTCTACGAAAGAAACGCTCGTTCCTTGCAAAGAAGAAAAACGACAAAACTTTTCGTTCGATCTAACGCTTTATACTTACGATCCCATCGTAATTCCATCTCTACGTATCAAAAGCAGCGTATATTCTTAGAATACTAAGGGGCAACGTACGGCAGCCGCGTGAATCAGGCTTGAACGTCGCGTTTCCAGAAGCCTAACCGGCCAACCGTATAGAAACACATACACGGGCACGCAACTACCCTGTAACTAACGCATCGAACGCGATTTTATCAGCGTAATCGAGCATAATGCGCGCAGATCTCCGCGGAGCGTAATTCTTTCCGCGAGCAGAGGCGCGAGTGCGTGTACACGCGATCCATCGTTTATCGCGATAGTCGCGATAATGAACGTTCGATTAATAACCGCGACAGAGGCCGTGCACACGATACGAATCGTTGAAAAATTCGTCGCCGTATCCACGACCCGATCATTTTTCCAACATCTAAATTCACTTTGTTTTCGCGCGTCCTGCAATTACAGCTGCTAGCTTGCGGTCTATGTTTATGGAAATGGAGCTAGCTCCGTCCAATTCGACTCATGATTTTCGCGTATCTGGTACCATATTGTATTGCGGGACGTGTATTTATACGGATACAAATGTTCTACCGTTCCAGTGTTCTATTATCTGGGGTCTCTTGTTCAATTACCAGGAAAATTTTGCAAATTGCAACTTCTGCATATCGTACCACGTATACAACTCGCAATTACCTAAATATTTGAATCGAGCGACGATACACTCGTTCCAGGTGCTGTTTAAATTATTCCCTTAAGTTATAAAACTTGTTCGAATCAGTCGAGCTATCTGAAACCAACTTACTTGACCAAACTTGCTTAACTCGAAACATCGTTTCTATCTCGTTACTCGATCTTTAAGTATCTCTCGTAGATTATTTTTAACGATATTCCTGTTAGTTCGTTCTATGATAAAAATACAAAAAATAAAGAGAAACGGGAAAAAAACCTTTGCCAAATTCTAAATTTATGTTTCGACATTCTGAACAATCGATACTCTCTTAGCTACGTTTTCTAGTAAACCTACGTTTCGCGTCACTGTTTCTGCGTTTAAATGTCGCCCAAAAGGATAACAGATCTATTATAGATCCGGTTAACATTCAATGCGCGCATTAGCGCTGTAAGTTTCGTTTTCTTCAAAGCGGGCTCATAACAATGCTTCATATACATGATTCTAATAGAAATCCTTTAAAACCCTTGCTCGTACCCTCGTAGAGATGCATGGGGCGTCCCGTGCGTCTATTGAAACCGTTCAACCGTTCGGAGATAGCGCCACTCAATATGCTGTTCAGTTTCTGAAGAGTAAATATGCAGACCGGGTAAACGGAAGGCAAAAAAAGTGTCGGGCGTAAGTACCATCTTCGAACGGTTCCCAAGTGCGGATACGATCTAGGACCTTCGCCGAGACCGACGCCTGGCCACTGGTTTTTGCTCTATCTGGCTGAAGATCGAGCCGCTGCGGAGAGAACAGGACGCAACGATTTACGTAATTTCTATGGAGAAAACGACAGCGGCCGCGGAGAAGTTATAGCGTCGTTTTGCATACGAGTACGAGGGATCCATCTTAATCGAAAGATGGCAAACGCGACGCATTCAAAGTTTCCATGCCCGTACGAAAAATAACGGTCGAGACGGTGAAGGGATGAGTTACGGTAGCTCTTGTAAATTTATTGCTAATTCTCTTGATTTATTACGCTGTAGAAGGTGCAAATGGGAAGTTAGGGGAAGGGGGGATACTGTTGGCGTACAACGTGACGTGTTAATGAAAGTAAAAGATTCCGATAGATAGAGAAGCGAGTCGAGAAGGTATTCGAGCCCTTAACGTTAGACTGCGCACTTTTATTATTTTATTTATGACTAATAAATAAAAATAAATAAAGTATCTAAAATACAATGCTGCTCGTGATATTTAATACATGATACGTCCCATTTTTCCAATTATATTCATAAAAATATGAATTAGCATAAATATCCGCGGTCTACTTGTCGTAGAAGTGGATATATATATATATTGTGTACATTTTTAGCAACATGATTTTCATGATCGTACGAGTAGAATTTGAAACCAGCCCAGAAACGTATATGGAAGGTACAAGACGTATATTGCTAACATGCACTTGGTTAAAAATTACGTATATATAAGATATATTAATTTATATATACAATTGTCAAATTAAACAAGCATCTTTACTTTCAAATAGTATGTTATCGTTGTTATCGGGTAAGAAAGCCAACTGGAATAGAATAGTAACTTTCGCAAGCTTTTATTTGGAATAGACCGGTAAACCCTTTCAACGGTAGTCGTGGTAAACAGGTACCTGAAGTGGTAAGCAACGCAATTAGCAGTCGTTGCGTGTCGAGTTCACAAATAAGTACAAGCCCTGTTCGAAAATAAACTTAAGCGAAAGAAAGGGGCAGACGAATATCCTATTAGCTATTAGTTGCCAGATACGCTATCATTTACATTTTCGTGTGCTTCTTTCTCGACGATTTTTATTAAACACCGACGTTTCAATTTTTATATTTTCCGCGCAAAATCGTTACGTACAAAACGACATTATGAGAAATCTAATTATAAAAGAGGGAGAAGATGTTCGATATCTTTGTATATACAGTGCTTAAATAAATGTACCATTCGATGGCAATGCAAATATCAATTTGAAACTAGACTGATAAACAAATATACAGGGAAACTGCAGACTGTATTTCTATGCCAAGAGAATTTTTTGGCGTCGAAGTATACCGATGTACTTTTAAAATACGATTATTTCAAATGCCACCGTATGCCTTTTTTCCGTGAACTAATTTTCCTCGTCGGTATTATCTCTACGTAAACAATCCGCTAAATCGATCTTAACTCCTCAAATTTTAGAACTGTTAATAAGTTATAATCGTGCCATTAATTTTTCACGCACATGTATCTCGAAGCCCGGCGTAGCAAAAATGATATTATCCTTTTTAATTCTAAAGCAAACACGACAAAGCTCTTATCAGAATAATCCGTTAAAACTACAGCTGCCGCTTCGGACTGTTCATTCCTCTAAAAATTCATTTTAAACGTACTATACCCCCAAGCAAGAGACACGCGTGAAGTTTTAATACCCTGCGCAGATGCGACACGGGACTGTGCGAAGAGAACGCAAGAAAGAACAATACTTTTAAGTGTGCTCGTAAAAAGCTTCAAACGAACGATAAAAACCGCGACAATCGTTTCTATCCATTGTTTCGCAAGCCGCGATAATACTGTACATATATGCGAGATATCAGTATACCGTTTGCTATAAGTACTAGACGATTGTAGAAAATAAAACGAGTGAAAATCGTTCAATTCGTGCTGGATATCGCCAAGTACCTGTACACGATCAGCTATATACCTACGCACGATCGTCGTATTTACCAATGCTTACTAATACTTCTTCGTAGTAAACCTGAAAGCCAGGAGCAATTTTCCCATTTGTCTAGCATATTGTAGGCCAGATCAACTGCGAATTTTTAAACATTTATGGAAAATTGATGGATGCCAGAAACCACAGAATGCGTATAAATATACAGAAACGTATAAAATATTGAAAATATAGCACTTGCTGTGAAGTAAATGAAACAACTGTCTATCGTGTTCTCGTTTTATAAATTATATTCGCAAAAATATGAATTTGCAGAAATATCCGCGATCCAATAATTGGAAAAGTGGAATTTTCCCTAGAACTTCCACACATCGATTTATATCAATCGGTTTCGGCATCGACATTGTTTCGGTACTATTATTAGGTTGTCCGAAAAGTTTCTTTCGTTTTATAAGGAAATAATGGACGCACAATGTTTTTTGTTTTATATTGGTTTATTAGTAATAGAAATAGAACGAAATGGATCACACCTGATTCAATAAAATAATATAAAACAGAAATTGTCATCTATTAGCATCTTATGAAACGAAAGAAACTTTTCGGACGACCTCATATATTCGTATTATGTGTTCGTCGAACGGTGGCATCCGATCAGTCAGTCGACAGAAAGCGATTCGTAAATGCATACAATATCGACTAAAAATGTTTCTCCCTTCAAGCACGACGTACTATATATATAAATATATATCATATTTACCAGATTGTGCTAATTTCTTTGCAAATTCAACCCATACTGCTTCTTATTCCTCATTATCACTATACTTTGTATCTGGCTGGTCATACAGAAAGATCTGATCTTCAACAAGTTCGACAAGTCGTTCAGGATCCATCGTTAATGTCCTCTTGCTGTCACGGTTATGTGCGAACTGAGTCGAAACATATGCACACTGTCAGCACCGATGCTTTTCGTCAAATCCCGATGCGTTCCGTATCCGACAACGTAGATGTTCTTCGCGAGAATGTCGAACAGCCTGACCGACGTCGCACACGTGTCATCGACCTTAATTCGCGCTAATCAAGGACCGTAGAAAGTGAAAGGAGCGAAAAGCATATAATTTCTATTAAATATCAGCAAGTGACCTAACACTTCTAGCCGACCGTGTACGTACGTATTCACAGGGCGATCGAGTCGCCGTATTAACGCGCGAAAGCTCGATTTCCCCCGGCGAAGGGCTTTAGAAAACGCGTTTTAATGAGAGGCTGGCCCGTCCAATAAATCCCCCGGGAGAATATCTCTTAACTACAGCTCCCCCGCTCCTCCCTGGTCGGGTATTTCTTTTTCCAGGAGGACCCTCTCATTATTTATCATGCACAGGCAGCTTACTCCGCGAGCAAAAGTAAATCTCCATTCCCTTGCGTTCCTCTTAATTTCACGACTCCCTTGAAAGTCGAGCCAGCGGACGCGGCAGAGAGAACGAGAAACACCGTGAGCGAAGGACGAAGAGAAGCGGTGGAAGAAGAGAGAGAGAGAGAGATACCGGTGGTGGAGAACGCAAATTCCCCGTGAGAAATTCCACCTTTGATTGCGTCGCAGCTTGGAGGAGTTGAACGGATTTATGTCGGACGCGTGTGCCTCTGCCACGAGGTCAGAAACGCAACCTCCGACCAATCAGAGATGAACGAAGAGAGCGGAGAAAGACGGAAAGGAAGGAAAGGAAAGATGAAACGTAGTTCTGTTGCTAAATAATTTAATAGTTAGTAATATCGGTGAGTCGACGAGAGACGAGTTCTCTGTTCCATCGTACGCTTCTAATTCTTTTCTAATTCTATGTCCGATAGACTAATTAGTCGACGCGTTTCCTGAAGTTTCCTCGTTCAATGTTATTCTTCTTGGGATCGAGCGCTGCGATCGGACACGATCTTCGTGATTATGTATATTGGTAAATTTTTCGACTAGTCTGAAAATATGTATGTACGTAAAAATTGTAGGATATTACAGAAAACGTATATTCAGCGAGATTAGTGTACGATATGAAAAGACAATTCGAATATACGGTGTATAATAAGCGTCAGAAATATTGCACCGAATATTACGAAATTTACGAATGTAACGAATAAACGACTGTTAAATATATCTTCAGATTCGTTTGAAACTCGATCGAGTTAATCGCGATAATCGGCTACTAGCTTCAAAATATTTCATAAAATATCCATCAAATTATTACCCGAAGAACGAATATCCCTACACGGTGTGTCCGTAAAACGCATCTACAAGTACGGAATACTATGACGATCCTGTGAGTAAACGAATTTTCTAAAATCTGTCCGATGATATCGGTCGAATCGTGCGAGAAGAGCCCCGGAGAAGTGAAAGAAACGCGTATCCCGGGAAGAAGGGGGAAGAAAGTAAGCTAGCAAAAGGGAGGGATAGGCCGAGCGACGACGAAATAACGAGAAAAAAGGAGAAGCAGCCGCGACTCGTCTCGGAGAGAGAAAACATTAAAGCGCGAGGATGAAAGAAGCCTCTTTGTGTTTCCCAGGTGAGCGTTATAAATGAGCTCTCCGACGGGAACGAGGGTGTCTGGGCCGAGGGTGGCGAGCCGGAGGACCGCCGCCCGACCACACCTATGCCACCAGAAGTCACCGGAGGACCACCGTTGCGACAAACGACCAAATCTGCTTTGCGGATGGATCGCGTTTTTCTTTCTCTTCGTTTCTTCCAGCCGAGCCACGCTATCGCTTTTTTCCTCCCCGTCGCGTGCTTTTTAATTACGCGGGCCGAGAGTCGCGTTCACGTGTCGACGGTTAATGTCTTAATTAATTAGACGGGACAGGGGTAATATTCTTGATACCGGAATGCTGTTTCGTTTGGCCTAAGCAAGCATCGCGGGCAGAATTTTTTATCGGATGCCACGAGTGTGGGTTCTTGGACTTTCGAATGGTATTTTTGCGTGGTCGATTTGTCTTGGATATTTCATTGCCGAGCCTTCTTCTATGGCAGTTTACCGACTAATTATTTATTGGAGAATTAACGAGTTTTAAAGGACATTGGCTATACGTTTCTTTTCTTCCTTTTCTTTTTTTTTTTTTTTTTTTTAAGGATTTTGCCGTTTTTCGTTAGATAGGTTCGTCAGATAACTTGCGAATCGAAGGATTTACTTGCACAATTTCGTTTGTTTTATCTCCAAATTTGTTGATCTCGTGCAAGAGCGTTTACCGATCCTGTTGGCTTGTGGCTTGCAATTTGTAAAATTTGGCCAATAATATTTTGTCTAAATTATTTGAAAAGATCGCTACGAATGGATTATTTGTAAAAATTTCTAGGTAATTTTGTAGGAGTATTGGTAAATTTCAGAATAGAGATCTTTGTTAAGTTTTTCAAGTTAGATTTTGAACTAATTATTTCTCCAGTTCTAAACTAATTGTCCCCGATATCCAAGGCTTTCAATCGTGCTATAAGTTTATGAATAGAATAGTGTAATAATATCCGATTCAATCTGTCGCTCTCACTATATTTATGTTACTAAAGACTTTATGGTAATATAGAAGGCTTTTAACATAATTTAAACAGATTATGTAGAAAGCTCGTCCGCTTCGTATTAAAGCAATTATGCTTTAATTAGATCCCCTTAGAAATAGTTATTCGAGCAAATGTAACTACCAATTCGAAGATGTACATTATCGCGTCTACGCTTATCTTCGAGTCCAAAACACAAGACCAAACATAACAATGCTGAAGTTCTTTTTTAATATCAAACGATACGTCTCGATAATTGAATCTTCCTCGAAAATGTTATATAAAATGTTAAAAAGAAAAAAGCCAGAAAATAAATGTTCTCGCAAAGGATAGAAAACACGTCATAAAAATATCATGTTCCACGTTTCTCAAGACAATCCGAACGAAACCAGAATTTTCAAACTACGATCCAATAAAATCAAAGTCAAAATACATCTTCACCGCTACTCAGCGTTCAACAAGCGGACACCGAGAGCAAAATAATCCCCGAAAGCAAACATCTTCTTCATTCACGGGCTATTTAAATACAACGGCGACTCCTCCCAGCCTTAATCCGTAATCGTACGATCTAATTCCGGATAAACGGGTAATAAGATAATCTACGAAAGCCCCCGGAGAGTTTCAAAATCAATTTATTCCGGGCCAGAGGGAACCGGTCGCAGAAAACGAAGCGGCCGCGGAACGAAGTCTCTCCCGGGCCAGACAACGAAATAAAGAAAAAAAAAAAAAATAAAAAAGAAGGAAAAGAAAAGAAAAAGAAGAAAACGAAAGAGGGAGAAAAGAAGGCCTAGGTATATAGCTAGGGTTGTTCTCGCGCGATCACGCGTGATGCGGTCAGTTGGCGCTGACGCGAATATAATGAGGCACAGTGGCAATTTGGAGGTTAGCTAGCAAAAGCCTGGCGCAAGATACACAAAAACCATCTGATCGAGGATTATCCTTCCAAAAGGCTTTTGCCACGGCTTGCGACCGGTCTACACGCTCACCTTGCCGAATGTAAAGTTCGCGAGTTATATTAACAATGCTCTTAGCCCGGCGATAAAATGGGTCGGTGCAATGGGTCGCTGAATAACGCAACGAGAGCTTCGTCGTTGTGGTTACGCGGTTTTCGCGCCGCAACAATATGCGCCGCAATAATATGCGCTGCTAGTTTTCTGCTGGAATTTTATGAATGTATTTTGCGCCGGTTCCGAGCTTTAGTTGCTATTACGTTGAAACGCAGAAAAGGTTCGTGGCTTTAAGGTAGATTTTTAAAGGCTTGATCCGTTGACAGAAGGTTGCGTTATAGCTGTTGTTATGGTCGGAGAGGTCAGAAGTATCGTGATGTTGGTTACGGTTTATTAATTCCTTAGGATTTTTGTAGGGTAGAAATATATATTTTATTCTCCTTCTACGTTTTTTTAAAATTTCCATTCGAGCAATCAATTTTGTGCGCGGTACAAGTCTATCGTGGGAGAAATTGGTTAACGTAATAACAAATTATCAAAGGTAATAACAAATATGCGAAATACGGAGAAAAGTCATGCATTTACTCTACTATCATTTTATAGCTAGATTTTTCTTCGAAATTGCGTTCTATCGCGAATACAAATCCTTTCTTTGACAATGCTGATTAATATCGTTCGACAATTGTTTTGGATTGATGAATAACGATCAATCCCGATCCTACAGAGTTTCCATATGCATAGAAGCATACCCCACGGTAATTTAATTGCGACTACATAATTTGCGTCTAATCATTCCATTATTTATTTTATATCCCCTAAATGCAACATTATGAATACACATATGAAATAATACAAGAATTGTGCGATACTGTGAATAACAATAGCGTATTGTCGCTGCTAATTAATTTATCATTAGGTCTATTTATCGTTAAGCAATAACTATTTACTGTTAATTAATCAACGAATATTCTAACGTCAACGAACTCGCTAGCCTACAAAAATCTCATTTTACGTATAAATTCCATTCGTATTTGTATTCGTTACATTCAAACATCACCCAACCAATACAAAATCGAAAGAAAGAGAAGAGAAAAATTTAATAGAAAATAGAACGAAATCGAACTGTGTGAAAGGTGCTTCTCATCAAAGAGTATAAAAGAGTAGAAGAATCGTACGGGAGATCGACAGATTTGGATGTGAGTCACGCGAGAAACCAGCCCGCCGAAAATTCGTCGATTTCTATCGAAAGCCACGATACTCTTCCTACCTCTACGTGAACTCCGATAACTATCTTTGTGGCCCGTCTTATTCAGGATCGAGCAGTTGCACCCCGTGGTGCATGAGAATCGTTGAAATCGACGTCAGGACGTCGCCTTCTCTTCTCGCGTTCTTTTCGAAATCCTCGTTGATGGAACCTGCTGGCATTTGGTAGGATACACGTGGGCGTGGACCTGTCTTTATTTGACTCATTGTCAGAACTAAGTGGTTCCCTCTAGCCTATACTATACGATCTACCTTATTTGCTGCTGGATTAGAATAGCCCAGTGACCACCGGCTACGCTTGCTTCTTGTTTACATACGCGAGTTGGGAACGGAGAGCGACTATCTCCTTTCGCGCGATACGTATATCGTTCGACCAATCTTGACATTGAATTATTTTGTCAAAGCGTGTTGTTTTGTTAGAGCAAGTAGAGTAATTCTCGCGAGTATCCTTCGAAAAATGAAAAACACTGGAATTTGAGGGAGTATGGTGGCAGCGAACGTCTTGTAACTTTTGCATAAATTATCAGATCGATTTGAAATTTTGCGAATCAATGGCATACTTGACACATTCGTAAAACTTTTCTATGATGAATTTCGACCGATCGATTGAGAATGCAGCTGTGTCGTACTAAGTATATTTAATAGGTCGGAGAAGAAACGTCGAGTGGAAAATCCTCGGCGATGATGCTGCAGGAACACGATAGCACGATGGCACCAGGTTTTCGCAAAGCTTTCTCGGATATTAAATTTCGTGGAATGCTCGAGGAACGATGGGTAGAGAGCAAAACAACGGCGAGCGTACGAGAACCTTATTCCGAAACGTGGTGCGCTAAGGTACACTACTCGCGTACACCGTGTCTGCTCTCGAATAATGTCTTGAGAAGTCGGCATTAAGCGAGAACACGCGACGTAACTCACCCGACACGATTGCAACCATCGTGGTTGGATCTTTGCTTCGGAAGTTTCGTGGAAAAGTTCTCGTGACAAATCTGACTATTTTTTTAGGAAATTGTAGACGTTGTTTCGTGAAGATGCACACGCGATTAAAAGTACGAAGACACTTTCTACTTTCAAACGCATGGTAAGAGGCTCGTACTTTTATGTCCAACAAAAGATTCCGTGGACAAGACAAGTCCAGTAAACGACATTGCAAACGTGCAAGCAGATATGGCAAACATGTCCAAGACGACCTCAAATATCTGTTCATTTTATCTGCAGAAATTTACTCGTAGACGTTACTCGGATGTCATAAGGATACTCGAGACAGCTTCAAAAATTTATTCGCTTTACCTGCGGATATTTATTAAACATTGACACATCGAAGGAACGTACTTTCGAGGAGACAAAGGATTATTCCAAGTACGATTAGCGTTTGAATTAATGTCAGCTAGGTTCCAGTATATTCTTATCGTTTAGTAGTACTTTCGCGTAACTACCAAAATTTGCTGCTGCTTAAACGAAATGCGTAGAATCTGATAAAAAATGCTTCGTTTGAAAAATAATAGTACGTGCAAATAGCTGTCATAGCCTCCTTTTGTACAGCCTGTGTATGCGTCTGCGGATCGAGCGAATAAATTTTTCCAGAGCCGAGGGGGTTAATTCGAACGATTACTTCGAAAATCTCAGACCCTAATGAACCAAACAATCGATGAAATAATGGTGGAACCACTGGAGGAGCAACACGATCAACAGGCCACCTCAAACAATACATTTCTCGAGCCACAATGACGCGAGCTAAACCGCATCCCCCGTGGTCGTTGAATAAACAGTGATCATCCCGGTGCAAAGGTCTGACAGGCGAAAGTGAAGGCTAGACACGAATATTATAATCAAGAAGATGTTCCTCTGGAGTGGAAGGAACAAAGGGGAAGAGCGCAAGGTGAGATACAGAGGATGCGTCAAAGAGATGTTTCGAGGTCTCGCGACCTTCGAATCGGGCGATTTTAAACTCGCAACTCGTAGCCCGAGGCGAGCACCGGCATTAATACCAGTAATCGAAGAATCGAGAGATGCTCGCGTGCGCTCGTCTTGCACATGTTCCAACGAGCTGCCGATTCGAACTACCGGCCATTTTCCTTTAATCCTCCTCCTCATTCTCCTTCTTCTTCTTCTTCTTCTTCCTCTTCTTCTTCTTCTTCTCTCTCGTTGTCGAAAGCGTGGTGGGTTCGCGCCGCTATCCGCTGTTCGTCTAAAATTCAACGCGCCGACTAGAAGAGAGAAGCAAACAAACGAACCGGGCCGCCGTTCAGCAGACACATCAGCTGTGCGCATGCAAATTACAGCCGAACGCGATGCAACGCGTCCATATGGTGGTCCACCATTATCCGCACGCTCGCGACCGACGAACCGTCTCTCGTGGCGCCCTCTGAGAATCCTTACGTGTCTTCATCAACGGTACCATTACCCTGCAGACTTGGTTCAAGAGTGTTTGCCAAGAGTTCGAAGCTATCGTAACGTTAGCCTCGAGAGATAGCGCATGGAAGATTAAAATGGCGATCAAATAGCCGCTTGTATCTTCTATGAACGTATCTATTTACTAGAAGAGGAATTGGCTAGAAGAATGAGACATCTCAGGTGTCGTCAATTTGATCTGAATTTGATCAAAGTCTATTGGTTGCTTTTGAGTATGTTGTCCGAAATAGCGGCGAGTGGAAGAACGACGAGGATCGAGTAGTCGCGTGTATCTTCCACGAGTTTTGTATCTTCTATTTCTAAGAATTTGTCAGCAGAGCGAGATATTTAAAAAAATCGTCGATTCGATTGGAATTCGATCGAAATCGATCTTTTGCGTATAATCTTGTTTGCGAGGAGTCCGAAGGTATCGTGATAAGTTCCCCAAGGACCAAACTATGGCACAACTGCTGTTCGAAACGTAGCAATTTCTTGGATGATTGTCAGAATGAAATTCGTTTCAGGATGTCTGGAAAGTGTAAAGCATAGAATTGCAGAACTACCATATTCCAGTTGGAATGCTATCAGCTCGATCGTACCAACGCAATTGCTACAAACAATAATTCCACATAGCGGAAATTACGTTTAAAATGTCAGCTGAATTTACTTCTTCGATTTTCGCAAGTCACTTTCCCGTTTCTATTTTACCGGCCCTGATTTTACTTCCAATTAGGATTTGAATAAATTTACAATTACGATAAATAAATAATCTAGTGCTTCATTACGAATAATGGATTCTACGATGGATTCTACGTACATCGTAGTGACGTTAAATAATTCTAGCAATTATTAACGTGTTTTTCGTCATTGAAGCACCACTGAATCACGATATATCGAAGATCTGTTTCTTGGTGTCTTTTAGCATTCTGATTCCGAATGAACCTATCGATAAGCAAATGAATGATTTATAATATCGACCGTATAACCTGCAAAATCCGTACCAGCTACCTAAATACTTTAAAACTCTGTTTCCGCTAGACTTCCACCAACAACGAGCTTCGCGCAAACTCTCAAACGCCAGGAACAACTATTTTCCAAATCAAGAAACACAATCCAACTACAAGCGGTGCGTCATTTCCCGTTTCAGAGAATACCAACAGTGATCCGTTCCATTAACATTCACACGAGTCCCTTTCTCTCGAAACCAAACGATACCAAACTACAAATTTATCTTTGATCTTCGCAACGGCTTTGATCTTCGGACGAGTCGCGACTGCGAGTTTAACCGCTGCATTTGGCACGGATGAACAGCACCGAAGCGCGCGCAGAATTCTGACAAAAATCAAAGTAATGCATTTCCAGAGAAGCGTCTATATTTGGGATAATATTGGGACGAGAAAATGGAATCGAATGTAGGGAAACTGAATCTCGAAGGACGCGACGAAATCTCGGCGAAGATCGAATTAAACGATCCAGGCAGCGAGATCCAGCATCGTCTTTGCACAGTGGAAAAAAGAAAGGGCAGACGCTCGAATACCTTCTCCTCGTCTGTGAATTTTTTCATTTTTTTCTTTTTCTTTTCGATGCAAAATACGCAAGGTAGCAAATCGTTGGTTTATTGACGGTTAACGATGAATTTGTAATATTTATATATCGTGTAATTGCGTTCTACATATATCTTGTTCCGTATTTCTTGGCTACCTTTCGTTGTTGCACGTTCCAAACGATACCCAACAAACGTCAACTGGTAGAAACATTTTGTCCGCGTTAGAACAAATTTGGATTTCCTAGCAACGCGCAAATGCACTGTGAAACAGTGAATAATCCGTGCACGCCAAAGTGCGTGTATTTTTCTCAACAATCTTTTTCCGTCCTCGACAACCTCGACGATCTTTCTCTGTCGCGACGCGTTGACGCGTGTTTCTTATTTCCCTTCGATTCCTACGAACGTAAATAGGCAACAAGTAACGACTTTCAATACAAGCTACAGAAGGACGAAGAAACACGAAAAACATTGTTGGCCGATCTAGCAACTTTTTTTAAGGAACATCGATAAAATCTTTATGTTTGTCGCTTGAGCGAAGGCAAAGTTTTAGGAGAGCGTGAAGAAAAAAGATTTGTCGTGGCCTACGGCCCGTACACAGGGAAACAGGCGAGGGTTAGTAAAAAAAAGAATAGAAGAAAGCTAGCAGCAGCGAGGCTACTGGAAGAAAGGGAGGGAAATGTGAGAAGAATAGGGAAAAAGGAGTGGTGGGAAAAGAGGAGAAGACGTAGCGCGACATGTAAATGCATGGAAGAAATTATTCATGGAAGATGCCAAGCTGCGGGCGCAATGAGACGAAACGAGATTCACGAGACAGGTCGAACTAACGACACTCGACGCGACGTCCTCGTTCTCATCCTCGACGCGGCGGCGTCGCTGGCTTGAGATACGGATCGGTGCTAATGCCTTGCTTTATGGGTCAGGTTGGCTCGGCTACGCAGCGGTCACGTAGCGGCAAGGTTTGCACGGAATTTCAAAAAAACAGAAGAAAAAGGAGCGCGTTGTCACGTGCTGGTCCCGAGATTCTGGATGAAGAAACCATCAACGTGCTCTTTCATCGCGCGCGATATTCACGAGCGTCCGCTTCTCCTTCTTCTTAAGGTTCATTTTCACCGGTGAACGAAATTCTTCGACAGTTCGTCGTCTATTTGTCGTTTGCTGGCGTACCGTTCGCGCAAACACGTCCGTGAGACGCATAGAGTGGCATCACGTAGGAAGCGATCCATAAAATTTTACGAGCGCTATGCGCCAACAGCGAACTGTTACAATGTTCGTGAACAGTTCGCCGGTGAGTACGCGCCTTTAGAAGGAGGACATCGCGGTCCCTGCTCGGCATCCGGCAACTATTCACGCGTCTTCCGCTTCTCTCGATCCTTATCCGCGTTGGCCCGCGATCTTATCGCTGTTTTCTACCGATCATTGCACAACGATGCGCTTCACAGATACATCGGCCCGTCGTGTAACCGTAACTGGAAGCGCGAAAATTGCGTATTGTTTTCTCCGCCGAAACGTCGTATTGTTCTTCTTCTCAATCTCGGAAAGCAATCTGTTCGCTTTGACACCGGTATAAATTATTCTCCGCTCTCTGTGTACGCTTAACCGCTCGATTTACATGTTACTTTCTGTCTGCTCTCTGTTACGTTCTTTCAACGACACGAGTCTCCCGTCGCTGTATGTATTGTTCCGTGTTCCGTGTGATTAATGTCGCGATTCTGCCTCGTAGTTTTATGAAGTATGTATCTACAGCCGAGTACGTTGGACAGGCTGCGCGTTCTTTTCCAATCTTCACTGTTGATGCATTATTGACGATTGTTTGGATATAAATGGTAATTTGTGGATGATTTACGTTGTTGCGCGTTCCAACACGATGGTAATTAAAGGGAAGCAATTTAACGTAAAATTAACCTTTTAAATAATCCCTCTGATCTATCGCATCTCATAATCAAAGTGGTAATCGGTTTCTTCTTCGTGAAACAAAGTTATTATACGGAAAACGAATTGTTTCGTACTGGTAAGCGACATTGATCGATCCCATAGACTGAAAAGCAACGATATTTTCTAAATTCGTCTTACAGTTTATCATCTCACTTGTAACATCTATCGAGATAAATGTCTTTGTCGAAATATCGAAATTCGTCTCGTAAGAATAGAATATGAATCGCGTGCTCGCGTAAAGAAGAATTAAGAAATTAATAAAAACGTCAGGTTGATTAGTTCGGCTTCCCTGTAGTTCTAGTTTAGCCGAAAGAGAACGATCTTGCCTCTTAATGGATCAAGACAAGCGAGCACTAATTTTGACCGTTTACACAGAGGACTGCATCTCGGAGCACGAAGTGACTATCGCAGGAAGTTAGAACAACTTTATCACTGGCTCAGAGGTTTGATCATCCAAAGTCGGTAAATCTGGCAAGAGTCGAAGGAGGACTAGCCTAATTCGAGTATCTTTGTGGATCCTCCCCGACGAACCTAGAATTTGTTCAGCGGTAATTGTAGCCAAGAGCACCAACAGACGCAGTCGTTCCAAATTAAGATGCACATTTTTCCAAGAGACAAGCATCATTTATACGCCATTTGATCCACAAATTCCTAACGAAACATCGTAGATTTTTCACTTATTTTTAAAACCTTTTGCATCTTCGAGTTCGGTTATTTCACGCGTTAGTGCGCTTCTTTTTAAGCATCGAGCGACATAACGACAAAAAGATCAACAAAATTGAAATTGTTGTTTATCTTTTGCAAAGTGGTGTTGCATGGAACGCGAGAACGAAAATTTTAGGTTTTAACAAATTGCGAAAGAGTTATAGCAGTCCCAGCAACTGTACGATGATGAAATGACCTGGAGACTCGTCAAAGGAATGACCTATCTTTTCCAGGCAGCGAAAGCGCTGAAAATCGGCTTTCCGCGTTTAAACCGTATTCGCGTATTATAACTATCGAGGAAGTAAATCGTATGACCGCGAGACTCGCGTTGATCCCTTCGTTCCCTCTCTCCTTTGCAACAACTTTTCCCGTTCCTGACCGTCTGGCGGCTCGTATTGAGCACGCAGACTGCCTTCGGCTACGGTTTAGATTATACATTACGAAGCACGTGCCTGCACGCGACATGTTGCACGCCGTGAAGCCGGTCAACCGGAGTCAAACGGTGAAACTGGCTGATCCTTAAGAGACCGGAGTAGGGTTAGCTTATTTGCGATTTTGCAGGTTGATTATAAAGTTTCAGCGAATTTTTTTCAAAATTGAAAACGTATCGTAATTGTTCGTTCGAAAGGACAAAGGATGCGCAATGTGTTGGAATCGCCAAGAAAAGAAGTAGAAATATGTATTAAGCGAAATCGTGTTTCAGAGATATTCGAAGTTGAGATTTTTAGACTTTGAAATATTCAGAGACGGAATTTTGAATTTCGGATATATACAGCGTAAATCTTGAACCTTTCGGATATTTGAAATCGAAATTTCCCTTCCTTTGTAGGATCATATCGATGAAAAAGAATACGAAATAAATTTCGTTCGTTCGGTATCGAATAAAGTGAGAGCAAAAAGAACGCTTATCGTCGAATTCGTTAGAAGATGACAAGGCATTCGAAAGATAATTTTGGACGTACTTTTTTCGCAGCAGACATAAGTTGAAAATTTATATGGTTGCTCGTAAAAAGAAATCGTACTTTGGTACTTTTGACACATCGTGTGCCAGTTTAGATTCTCGAATGTTTCGCTCTTAACCTTTCAGGTAAAGGCCTTTGTATACGACACGAGTAGATACGGCGAAGTCACAGGATCGGAAGATCAAGGATACGAGGATTTCTACGTAGAAAATCGACACGAAATGCTGGAATGCAATTATTCAGCTTTGATTGAATCTTTGACTGTAGAGAAAGCCAATCAACAGCGTCTCTGCCGATTCGTACGCGTAATTCAATTTGATCGATCTTGCCCTCGCGGAAGAATTGAATTTTATGATGATGAGCCCGGTGCTGCTGGCTTTTTTTAAAAACTTTTCTTTCACGTGTTCCGAGAAACGTGTTTAATGATGCAAGCCTTTTTGTCGATTTAAATGAGAAAGGGACGAATGAAATCTTGAAAGAAATCTTTCATCGAAGATCGACGACGCTTCGCGCAAATTGATTTTCGTCTGGTAAAAAAAAATTGCTTTGAAGTCATAGTTTCTTTCTGTAATTTCGTATAATCTTTTCCAAGTCAGTATCGATACAATAAAATTCAAATTCATTATTTATGCGTATAATTTGTAACGTTAAAAGATGACGAGTCAAAGTCACCGACACAGAGTTTCTTTCGAATCATCGCAAGAGAGAAAGATATTTGAACGAAGAAAAATAATTCGCGCGACTAACACGCGCTTCAAACTCGCAGTTTGCTTTATCTCGCAATCGAATTTATCGAAACAACATTAGTTTCCCTCACCACTACTCCGTTGCCTACGGTTCCAAATTGGATAAACGTACGAAATAATCTGACGAGAAACTAAAAGTACCGTCATCGTCCTACACGTTCCTCTCTATCCTCTCTATCTATCCAAAGCAAAAAAGGAAATCACAGTCCGCGTTTGAACACAGGATTAATTCACCGTTTAATTCAAAGCCAAGCTTCTTCCAGCGGCATACTAAAGACGCTGACAGAGGATCCTTCATTGAATCCTCGGCGGACAAAAATACGTGTAAATAATCGTTGGCGCGAAAACCCGGCGGGGGGAGGGGGCGATTTTAATCGGGGCGTGGTACAATGTAGCCGGTGCAAAACCTGGCGGCTAATCAATCCTTTCAGGTGCACGGGTGAAAATAACGCGGCTGGGGCAAAAGATGCGGCCATTTGGTCTCGCGAAGGAATAAAAACCGGCGAGGTAAAAGCGCAAAGTCGAAAGCAATTTCAATCGGCTGGCGGATCCCTGCGCGACCAGGTAAATGTCGGACGTGAACGTTCGAAAACGAAAAAGGAACTATAAAAAAAAAAAGAAAAAAAACAGACCGACAGATAGACAGATAGATGGAAAGAGGATGGGGGGAAGAAGGGTAGAGAAGAGACAGAGGATCGAGAAAACAGAAGGGAGGATAGAAAAATAAAAAAAGAGGCAACTGGCTGCCAAAAATCCAAAGCGAATCCGGCGAGAACGAGCAAGCCTCCCAGCCGCAATTTCACGCGATCGAATCGGGCCGAAGCAAATTAAAAACTAATCGTTTTCCCGCACCCTGCTGGCACGCGCTTTACCTCTGTGGCTCGAGCCACGTAACCAGAGACCTCCCCGCGTGAAAAAACACGGCAGAAACGTGGTGCATGACCGTCGTATCCAACGCCATATACCTACACGAACGATCCCAACCGTTTGACCGACGCTTGATCTTACCAGGGCGAGACCCGTGGCCGACAAATTGTTTTTCCCTCCTCCCTCCACCTACCTTCGTCTGTGTTCTCCGTTTTCTGCTGATTGATCTTCCGTTCGGACCGAAGGGCCACGAGCTAACCCTGGCACCCGGCGATTCGTCACGGGAGACCTCGTCTGGAAACACTGGACTTTTCCTTGGACCCGTTCGACTTTTGTGTCTGTTTATAGGATAGGAGCGAGCAAAAGTTTTTCGTCCAAGCGAATTTTTTTAGTATACAATGCTGAAGCTATATCTGCAAGATTTCTTAGCTGCTGTCGTTGTAATGATAGAAGGTTATTGGAAAGGAAAACAAGAGATTGCCGCGATAGAAATCAAGAGGATTGTAGATAATTCAGTGTACGAGAGACATTTCAGGTAAAAATCTGTTATAGAAAAATAGGGAATAATAGGTGTTTCGATGTAATAGTGATCGAAATACGTTTCAAGACTATAATAGTTGTAACTGACTAATAATTATCTTCTAAAAACGTAGAAACACTGTTGTGCGCGAAATTCTTCGCTCAAGCGGATTCTTCACTGCATATTCGTCGTATTCCACCGTATGAAACTAGCATACAAAAATTGATAAATAGTGATAAACGATAATTATCTGTAAAAAGTGTAAAAGTATAACTAAGTGCAGTTGAGTGTTTAATAAAAACTCGGCAAATAAACTTCCTTTCGATAATCCAAAAGAGCGTAATTTATGTAATTGCAATATTTGTAAAAGGAAGCTGCAATTTCCTTCAAGTTGCTACTACGTTTCTATTCAATTTTTTCGCAATTGGCTCTCAAGCGTTCCCTTACTTCAGCAGCTGGTTTCTTTTTAGTTGAACCAAATCGAATTATTTCGTTTCTCGATAAAACCTTCCAACCACGAACCTCGTGGCGAGTACTTTAGCGATCTCGTTTGCAACGCTTCGGAAGAATACCTCATAGTTGCACGTTCCAAAAAAGAAAGAACGCGTTAACTCGCTGATTCCTCGAGAGATGGATCGTTGACCGCGAAAACAGACTCGTTTGAATTTCCACTCTCAAGGGAAACGAACAACTCGGCTCGGCTTGTGCATTAAGTAATCGAATCGTTCGAAGCCATCGATGGGAATTGACTGTTGCACGAATACGCAACACTCGTGTGTGTAAAATAAAAATAAATCTTAGTCGACAAAACAGCCGTTTGAAAGCTTTTACAGGTATAAAAAAAAATACCTGTATTTCGTTATCGTGTCAATTAAATACAATACGATAAAATTCTACGATTTCGTTTCGCATATTTCGACGTAAAATTTTCATCGGAAAAAGTAGATTTTATTGTACGCTTTCTGTACAAGGGACAGTGAAAGAATATTTTAATCTTTGTTACACTGTAAGGTGATTCTCTTAGTTCCGTTCGAAACTATCGTAAAAATGTTTTATGACTCCCCTTTCTAACTCTTTTAGTGCCAACATTTAGAAAATACTGTGGAGACATAAAGTTTAGAGATTTTCTTCAAAGAGCATCTTTTATTTCTCTTCCTTAACCTACGAGGTATAAAATAGTTATGCCATTTTAGCAGCAGAATAAAAAGGATACTAGAATGTCATGGTTTGATTCTACTCCTCGTAACAGCTGAATCTAGGTTTTTATAGCTAAGGAAATGCTCTGATTGGCGAACATATATGCAGAGTACTTGTACCAAATTCAATTTAACATAATCTGTAAGTATCGTTCATTCTCCATTATCATTCATTTATTTTCAATATAAATTTGAGACCATTCTATGCTCCTACTACCTCAAAGTACTTCGATGTATCTTTAAATTCTATACGATAGAATAAATAGAATATACAGGGTGGTTGGTAACTGGTGGTACAAGCGAAAAGGGGGTGATTTTACACGAAAAAAGAAGTCGAAAATATAAAATACAAATTTTGTTTTTAATTTTTCCATCGAGACAACGATCTACAGTGAGATCCGTTATAACGAGACGCGATAAAGTGCACGCGTACCGAGCGAAAATTCAAAGTCGATTTTCTCGAAAACAAAGCCTCAAACGAAAAATTTTTATTCTATATTTTCGACTTCTTTTTTCGCATAGAATCACCCCCTTTTCGCTTGTACCGTCAGTTACCAACCACCCTGTATAAATAGAATATACAGAGAATTCTATACTATCGAATAAAAAAGTGGAAATACAAATTTTCATGGACAATTAATCGAATTTAAACTAAGCAAACTCTGGGACGAACAAAATATTTGTCCGGTTTGTCGGGTTGGCGCTAGTTTTAGGGGCACGTTGCGTATCTTCATTAGGACAAGCCATCGTAGTCGTTCAATGAGGTTTATATTTACAATTATGTGTACAAGCGTTGATTTAACAAGGTTTAATAATTTAACGTGTTAATTAGTCACTCTTAAAGTAAAGACAATGTTCTTAGGTTCAAACGAATCGGATAACTCTTTGTACAATTGAATATGTTTTGAAACTCAAAATGACGTTAGCTGTGACGCACGGTATCTTTCTGACTGATTGACCTGACGTTGTGAGTAAACACACCAAGGAGATCATAAGAATAAAAGACTGACACGATCACACTTGTCAATTGCGTATTGATCGGGGTTATCAACAAAGTTCCAGGCGCCGTTACTAGGCAGACCCGCGTAGAGCCGTCACAGCTTCTGCCTCGGGGCTTGTTTGTTAATACAGCGTGTGTCCCTCAATATTTGTACTTCTACTGTTAAGTAAAAACGTTCATCCCGTGACCGTGGCTACGTTCGGCGACAAGTTGTGTCACCTCTAGCCCAAACCCACTGTCACAAATCTCGGGCAAACGTAATCAAATCGTATCACAACTGCTACTTCCAAGTTCTATTATTTAAGTACAGCTATAATGAATAGTTTAAACCAAAGCATTGGGAATCTTCCCAAAATTCCAGAAGAAAGGCCCGTTGTCCCTACATCTCCGACATATTAATACGATCTTTATCATCTATTTTTATTCGTTGGAACGATACGAAAAACCAGATTCTCGAACCGACTATGATCTCTGTAACCACGTCCTATCGAAAAAATACGACGTTAAAAACGATGTGATTGGACACAATGGCAAGAGGATGAGAAAACAATCGTTGATCGAGCTATCGTCTGTTACCATTTTCGTTGCTTGTTCCAAGTAAAGTTCGCGTCATTGTTAGCAGAGGTGCGCGAGAAACTCGCCTCCCAGAGGGTTCCGGAAGTTTCGAGACAGCGTCGCGTCGCGGTCCGCGTCCACGGCGTGATCGGAATAAAATTTTACCATCGAGAGACGTTTACGTTCACGTTGATGTTCTCTGCAAACAGCTGAGCCGTTTAGAGCAGAAGTCAACGAATTCGGTTTATTTCAATGGAATCGTGGCGTAACCACTCTATGCTAATTCGTACGCGTAGCACCGGAAATGAATGACACTCGAAACTTTCCCGTCCGGTAACGATGAAAATAGTCGGTGCGCATCGCGAAATGCGTTTTCACTGTAGCCGCCAGGCCATGAGCGCACGCGATGAACGAGCATGCACGCATCCATGCACGCGATATCATACCGTGCCTGTCGTGCCCGGTTAATTACAACAATCGATATCGTTTAAATTGCAGGTTGCGCCTGCGTGCCATTTCGCGGGGCCGATGTAAGAGCACGCCGTGTACGAAACAGAAGGAAAACTGGCGAAGGAAGGAATCCAACTACTGTCGGTTGCATCGTTTTTCGATACGTAGTGTGGTGGATAGCTACAGTGGCGTACATTTGAAAAATTAGTGCCGCTAGTACACATTTTTCTTCCACTGTACTTTTGTCTTCTACCCTTTGTTACTCGCTGTTTCTATTGGGTTGGCAACTAAGGTGGTAACGACCACCTAATGACAAAATCCGCAATCACATAGTTGCCAAGCCAATACTATACTTGCGCATAATGGCTGGGTAGGGGTTCCCCGCTGTTATTAACACATACGCGACTCGTTTATCGAGGCGACGAACGATCTTTGGCAATATTATTGGTTAGAAATTGCACGTGTTGTTCAATTTTAATTGGTCGAACGATATTTAGTGGCGATTCGTGTGATTCGAATAATTATGAGCGTACGTACGCGAGAAGCTTATGAAGAGTAGTAGATTCTCTATAGAATTGCCAATAAAGGTGTTCGTGCGCTTTATGAAAGGAGTATGTTCATTTACACGAAGCGTATACGTACAGCATCGTGTAATAACTCACATATAATTCGAAGTATATAATTCCCATAAAAACGGTTTGCCTATAGAACAATCAATTTTATTTTTAATCAATTCGAAGATCAAATCGAAAGACGTTTTTGGTAGCACGAGATTAGACGATTAGTTTCTCTATAAAAGAATATTTCCTCCTCCTTTAACAGCGAGCAAGAAAAGGACGAATATGCCCAAATGAGAAGACAAGGTTTAACACGAGACTAAGTATGACAGTGTATTAAATTGCAAGATTGGTTTCCTACAAAAGGCAGTATTTCTCTTTTCTCGTTTAATAGCAAGCCAAAAAAGAAAAAAGGACAAATACACTCTGTAATGAAAAGACAATTTTTGGCATGAGATTAGGTGTGACAGTGTATCAAATTGTAAAGTCGCTTCTCTACAACGGACAAAACTTTTCCTTGCTCGTTTAATAGCATGTAAAAGAAGAACAAATATAGTAATAACGTCGTAACGATAATTTCGAAGAGCAACAGTTATTACGCCACTGGCAAATGTCATGAACAAGCGTATAATCAAGTGTGGCGGCGCGTGCCAAGCGTACCGGTGTCGCCACCTGCCGGCATCAGACCACGCCAATTGTTACATTATCCCTCACCAACGACAACAGCAACAACACGAATATTCCAGCAGGAACATTGTCAACTCTATCGTTGCACGGTCTACGTTGTAGTCTCTCTCTTTCTTTCTCTCTCTCTCTCTCTCTCTCTCTCTCTCTTTCTCTCTCTTCCCTCCATTTATCTCTCACAATTCTACCTAACCTCTCGCCGAATCCCACAATCTCATGACCTTTTCCCTCTTTCATCTCCATTTAGACAAACCGTCTTTCTGTTTTTAAAACGTACCTCGAAATACCATAAAACAACACGACTCTACGATACTTCCACGTTTTGGTGGGATTTAAATAATTTACTCGCTTTTAACGGATTCTTTCGACTCAGGGACACGCAAACGAGTATTTGCAAGCGGAAACGAGCAAACGTTTTGCTCATAAGTATCGTTAAACCGTAAAGAAACTTTTGACGACTGCCCATGACGGAGGAAGAGGACTCCGAAGGAGCTTGGTTTTCGCTTAAAAACTTAAATTGAAGTTAAATTTTCATGTTCGATATCGTTCGTTTCCCCTTGAAAACACGGCTCGAAAAACCTAATATGTTCTTTACATTCCCTACTCTGTATATTATATCTTTATTCTCTGCGGTAAATAGTAATTGTTCAGGGGACGAAATTCACGTAGCTATCGAAGAAGAAAACCGGTTAACGCGAAACTTAATGTACAACGTGGTGTGTAATCGTGAAACTTTAAAAGCTCGACGAACGATAAACGTTGCATAGGCGCCGACTGTATCTTTAAGCCCAATAGTCGAATTATCACATTTGCTTGCAATATTGTACTTTTCACTAGAAATATTCCTGGCATTATCTCTACAAGAGCAGAGTTTTGTACAAAAATTCAGATTAAAACGTTGTCCAAAAGATTTATCCAATTCGTCGTTTCATATCACAGCCTGTTTCCCAAGATCTTTCCACATTACCATTGCGCGAATACGATCGTTCTTAACGCTCACTTGATTAGCCACTGACGACCTGACAAACCAAACAGTTTGAAGGTAGAAAAAAAAAGAAAATAGCGAAATTCGATATTTATTTGAAAAACTTGATCGAAGGAAGGAGGGAAAGAAGCGAAGCTGGAAACACGAGGAGGATAGTGTCGCGTGAGTCTGCGAAACAGGAAGGGGAAGAAGGAGAAAGATCAGACAGGAAGCAGCTGGTCGTCGAGTCGCGTGCCTAGCAGGAAACGCGGATCGAACCTACCAAGGAAGAGTATACCGTTGCTTTACCCTCGAGCATAGGCGGGGGAGGATCGAGTGGCTCCGAAGAGGGCTAAAGTCTGAAGGGGCCTTTATTGCTATATAGAGCCACGTCCTGACACGTGCTCCTTGGATATCTTCGTTAAACGTTTACCAACGGGACTCGTAATGGCACGCGACGACATCCTCCAGGTGGTCCAATGTCTCCACCGTGTACATAGTTGCAACGCGTGGTAAGACGGCGTGCGCCAGCAAACAAAGGACTCGTATAACGTCGCCGGAGCAAAAGGCGAGATTTTAAGATCGAATTCGATAAGTAAACGGGCATTCGTGGAAATTGCATGGTTTTAAAGAAAATTTACTTACTTGATTCGTTTCTCAGTTGTCGTTATTTTCCTATTGTTCGAATGATCTCTAAATTGTCTTTCTAAAGGGTAAAAATTAGAGAAGGATTTGCTCTCCGCGCTAAGCTTATTCTAAAGTAATAGAAGATCGCTATTATTTTCTGATGCTGGACGAATCATCTTTGGGCTTTTCTCTTTTTAAAGGAAAATTTAAAGTCACTTTTTGGAGCTCTTTCTGATTAGGGAAGAGGTAAATGATACGTTGCCATTATAATAAAAATAAAAATAAGCTCGGGTCTTATCGAGAAGTTTCGTTGATAAAGAAATACTTGGGAAATATTATTATATAATTCTAATCATTATGTATATGATTATCGCACGTTGTTAGAAAACTGTGGATATGTTCATGCAAATATCTATATGTAGATTCGGCGTATTTTGTTTTCCACGTAACATTATTCGTACAATCAAATATTCGCGTAATAATCGAACATTCGGATGTGCAGATAATCAAGGTCCTACTGTATTGTAGCAATTAGTGCCATTTCATTAAATCCTTGTCTGTTTTCGTCTAAATTTCGTTCCATTGAACCATTATGCAAATACATATTTGTGTGGGAAATTGGTAATAAATTAAAACCTGAATAGACATTTACCCGTTTGGAAAATTTTTAACCATTTCGCGTATTCTACGTATTTTCTATATCCTGTACGCTATTTCTACAAATACATGCGAAAGTAAAACGAAAAGGATTCGTTTCATAATGTTCCACTGTCGCTATATTCTCACGTAGAGTCTACGATTTTGTTTGGAAAAATCCAAGTATACGATACACTATTGCTTGGTCCTTGATGGATTGCTCGGTTAATAAAGATGGCTTTTATGAAAATACAGTTACAAGAACGATCGAACGAAAATCTTGGATCAGCGTGACGATCGACGTATCGTTCCTAACAAATAGAACAAACAAATCAAAGGATACCTATCGGATCGCGATTTTTTAACGTTGAAGTAATTATTTCTAGGAAAACTCTACGTATTTCTTTTGTATACCCGTTACCTGCACACCGTCGCTACAAAGGAAATAGAATTTAGTGAAGTAAAAAAGAAGAAAAAAAAGACAGGTCCATATTATCGTGACTTTGAATATGAACGTTGTTTGGGTTACAAAGAGCTATAAGTAGATTTTTATTGCCGTCTCTTGTAACTTTCAGTTATAGTCACACACCAAGGTTAACTTTTTTGGTAATGTCCTTTGCTGTAAATGTATCAACGTGCTCCCTGTCACCTTCAATTGTAACGTAACACTGCCAGTGTGAGAATCCGGATCGGCATACGCTGTTGCTGTACGCAGGTATAAACCTGAGCCTATACTTGTACTTATATTTCTATTACACATTCATCCACGCGTTCCTCTATCAAATAACCTCAACAGTTAATCGTGCCGCAAGTCCAATTACGTAATAAAAGTGGCTTTTACGAACACAGAAGTGGAAGCAGACAAGAGAACGAAAATCTTGGTCGGCGTGGTCGTTTCGCTATCGAATTATCGAGTGGGTCGAGGATGGAACAGGGAGGAAAAAGGAAAAGTACTCGGCCTGTAGACGGAAGAAAAAGGAAGAGGAGGAAACGGGGCACGTGTTCGTGTGGCTATCCGGTGAAATAAGAGACCGGAAGCATCTGTGGGGAAGCCGTATTGTTTGTTCGAGTGCTTTATTCGGTCGAGCCGCCCCGCGCTATTCCAAGTTTCACCCGTCTACGGGGTGACTCGAGCTAAACGAACGCAATCTCGAATCTCAGCGACGCAATACCTTTCACCTCGTCCCGTTGCCTCCGAGACAAAGCTGCGTGAACCGTTCTTTGTCCGACGTTCGTTAGCTCGATTGCCTCTCCGTGAAATAGAAGAATATTCGCTGTACGATTTACCCTGGTTAGTACCGTTCTGAAAATTGGAACGCCACTCTGCAATCGACGTAGCTGGTATTTTAAAGCCGTCTTCCACGTCACTTTCTTAGACAGTGAAGCTACTTGGACACTTATTATTAAGTTATTGCATAAAGAACATCGTTCTCCGACGAGATCCTGTTTCAGTTATTTCAAGAATCATAAAATATTCGACGATTGTTTCGGAGGTTTTGATACATCGCATCTATTAAATCTTCATTACTTCGCCGATGAGTATTCTCAAAGCAAGTACGTTCTGTTTCTTCGAAAGTACACAAACTGTGCGTCCTATTTCTTTCAACGTGCAAAAACACGATTTTCATTTCTCTTCGTGCGTATAAGCTCGACTAAATCGCCAGGAAACGATAAAAAGGTCGAACTATCGCGACATTACGTCAATGTAAAGTTACCCAAACGTTTGTTAATTCGTCTGGTCTTTGCTTCGATCTAAAATTTTCAAATAAATTATACGAATTAATACATCTATTACGCGATAACACGATGGTGGAAAAAGATGCATCGATCTCGGGAAAATCGTACACGATTCAATTCAGCAAACGCGTCACTCTGTTTGGCAAAAAGAGAGAAGCGAGAAGGTGCGGGTGCTTTCGAAATTTAAGAGCTGGAGAACATCTTTTCAACCCTTCTCACCTGGCAACCCTAATGGAGTTCAAAACATTCAATCGAACCCTCGTCACGATTTCTTTGCTCCGTTCACCGCCCACCTAGTCTGTCTGAGGATCTGTAACCAGCCAGCGTTGTATACAATGTATACAAATTCGATTCATCCAGTGTTATCGAGAAACGTATCGCAGAAACAGCATTATTCCACAGAAGATTGAAAAATCGTTCAAGTTTCCCCGGTTGGAAAGCAAATTTATTATATTACGGATCATCTTTTTCAGCCATTCGTGATAAAGCATTTACCTTTGTTTAAACAAATGTACTTTTCGTTCGTAGGATAACAATATTGATTTTTTTTTTTATATTACCGCGGAGAAAATAAAAACGAATGCAGACCATAGTAGGTACCTATTGATATGCAAACAGGTATATTTTATTTCAGCACACGTTCGAATTATACGTCATCCACCATTCAATATTCCACTGTTTTGCAGAAACTAATTTCATATGAGTTATGGCTATCAGACTGACTGGATTTATAATTTAAGTACTGCTATTCTCACTGCGGATATTACGTAATTAAAAATAACGTCTTTTTAACTAGCTACAGGTTATCCGTCTGAACGTTTGTTATAGAATATTATGGAAAATATTATGAAAAATATTTCAAAATTTTACCGATATCTCAATACGCGATATTGCAACCTAATAATATCCGCTTGATTATATCGTCACTCGATATTCGATATTCAATGAAACCTATTCACCACTCGTATATGCTAATTTTTGACTAAACGTACATTTACAAAATAATTCAATGTACATTTTCGGATTAGTTCCAAGTTTTGAGACGGTCGTATCTCGTTATAGTGGCAATAAAATTGCAAGATCTTTTGTACGACACGTGAAATATATCTAAAAAGGAAACAGCCAACAGATCTCATAAAGGATATAATCTAACAAACACGAAGATGGTACCCCGCTGGGGGTAGCCACCCACATGATAATCAAACAGCCAAAAAATTCTACCAAATGTCCAAATCAGACAAATTGTGAATGTAAACAACTAAATAAAACAAAAAACGTGAAATATATGCGTTAAAGTTTGCTATGGTAAACGTTGAAATACCTTCATGAACCACATCATGGGACGAGTGTACGGAACATGCCTTTGCTACTCGTGCCAGATGTTCCTCTCGATTTTGGCTACAGGAGGCAAGAACGAATTGGTCTACATTTACATTAGCATCTTCTCCACGGTTTTCGAATGTTTCACCGGGTGAATTGGCTGGGGGCGCGGGCCTCTCCTCCCCGTAGAATAAATGAAAGATACTTTAGAGAAGCGATTATCGACTTTCCCGAGCCGTTCGCGGAAGTTTCCTTTTTTAATTAGTTTACGGCCTGCTTGCGAAGTCACGCGTACTGGCCACACCGTGAATGGAAATCAGCCGATTAAACAAGCAGCCAGGCCGCGTTAATGCAATGGCTTTCGTTAAGTCGATCGGTTATTCCGTTCCACAGTTTCAGCCAGTTTTTAATTAGATTATTTAGCGCGTGTAAAAATTTGATGAAATTAATAAACCGTCTGGTAAATCGTGCCCCGAATAAAAGTAACTTATCGCAAGTAAACTAAAATACAGATTAATCCTTTGACATGTTTTATCCATCGGATACTGTAAGATAGAAAATCGCTTTCTCATACTCATCTATCACTCTTCAATATGATTTTTATCGCGATAACCGGTTCTCAAATTCGTATCGTATAACGTACGTGATAAAAAATATTTCTCCCCCGGGCGTCGAATATTTCCGAGCGTAGAAACAATTTCGTCAGCCATCGTACGTCGTTTTGCCTTTTTTCGCCTCGGCTTACTTTTTTCTCCGAGCCTTTTTTCAATCCATCCTCGATATCTCGTTACCAACAGCAGCGAAACCACCTGGACTGCAAAGGGTTACGCGTACCAGCAGTAGCCCCTTGCGATGCTCTTTCTGCCAGTTTCTCGTCAGGATGACGGCCAAGAATTTCTGCGTTGCTCGAATGCGTGCTGTTCATTCGCGAGATAAATGTTCTCTCGTGCGAAGAGAAGATTTCGAGCAAGCGATGGGAAATGTACGCGGAGTATGCGATGCAAAGTTTTTACGAAGCGAAGAATTTCAAAGATAGCAAAGGAACCGATGCTTCAAGGGCCTTTGCGTGCTACAACGTGCACAAAGGATGTAAAAGAAGACTTTCAGTCTTTAAGGGTTGATAACGTATGTCGTAAGCAGTAGAAGATGGCTAACGACGATTCCCTGAGAAATAGCGAAATATAATTTCGCGGATTACCGTGAAGATGTGTTGGAATTTGAAGAATCGAGAGTACGTACGTGTAACGAATAATTCATCGTAAACGCGCAATTGTAAAAGTGGGAAAAACGTAGTTGGGAAGTAACTGACCGACCGACAAACGAAATAACTTCTGCCAATTTCTCCAATTATTTTTGAACACTGTAAACGAGTATTTAGGTGGATAAATGAATAAAAATGTAGAACTTTTGGGAACAACCGAGAGAGTTCACGAATTTTTATTACTCTGCGAAACAAGAAAAGGTAAAAGTAATAATTGGTCTACGATACTTGTTACCCTTTCGAATATTATTTAACGAGGTGAAATGTATTTTCATCGAACGTGACATACCCCGTAGCAGTTATTACGAGTTATCAAACAATGAATAGTTACTTTTTAACGACCCATGAAATAGACTACCGCGAAATTTACCAACCAAAAACATATCAATATATTTTACCAACAAATAGAACTTTCTATTCGTTGAAATAAAATTATGAAAATTGTATTCTTCAAAAAAAAAAAAAAAAAAAAGAATGGAGATATAATATCGTAAATTTATGCGTCGAAGCTTCGTGTACGAGCGAGTAGAATTCTTTTACGAAGAAAAGAACAATCGATAAATGATACAATCGATTGTAAATGACTAAAATTCTTCCGCTGTATGATATATAAAGAGAAGAAAATCGTTAATGCCGTAATAACTTACAAATGACTAGAATTCTTCTCTTATTAAAGAAAAAAGAAGAAAAAAGAAAGTCATGTAGCGGAGCAAATGAAGCGGAAAAGAGGATGGACGATGGATGCGTTGAATGCATAGAAAAGTTCGATAGAATCGATTTCGTAAGCAAAGAGAGGAAAAAAGCACGACGGCTGGTTTGCGGCAATATGCCAATATGGCAATAAAGCGGCCTCTTTCTTTCTTCCTCTCTCGATATAAACAGGGGTACAATGTCGGTGCAAAAGTGCCGACAGATGGGATTCTTCTCTCTTTCTTCTTTTTATCTATGCCCCCTCCCCCCTACCTACCCCCTTACTCGGAATCCTCTCGAGTACATATGAGACTCCTACAAAACCACCCACAATGTTCTCTTTCATGGAATTTCATCGTTTTTCGTTAGTTTCCCGATACACCGGGCGTGCATCCTCTTCAATTGTACCCGGAGAACAACGCAATATGCTCCTCCCCCCTGCCTCTAATATAGACATCGTTCCTCTGAATTCAAAGCATAAAAATGCTATAACGCATATCGAATCAGCACGTATGCGATATTTTTCTTCTTTTGGTTTTACTCTGTCTCGTTTCAGTCGTCCGTTTGTTTATCTGTATTATACGCCCTCGATATTTTATTTATCACAATCAGATATTCATTAACATCCTTCAGAGCGTATATATTACGTACGTTTCTGCCTTTATTCGACTTTGATTTAATTATTCAAAACGAAATGTTTACAAGACTTTTTGTCGCCAGCTGATAAATATTTAGAAATTGAAGTTTTTACGGTCGTGGCGCATCTTCGTTCTTTTTCGCTCAGTTTCAAATACTTAGCTGTTATTCGACAACAGCATCTGTAATAGAGCATCGCTCAGAAGATAAAAAACAAGAGTAACCTCAAATATTTCAATATCTAGGAGGAAAATAAAGCGACAAAGGAATATTCGAATATGTATATCGAAGGTTTTTTTTAAATTCAGAGTTATGACTATGCAAAATAAACGTTAAAATGTATGAATACCGCTAAGTGCAACGAACCAACAAGTATCGGTGTACCGTATATGCATGTTCAATGACAGGAACGAAATGATTGTCGCTGTTTTCCGCCACAGAATATCAAGCGTACAAGTGGCGCAATTTTAACGGACCCGCAAGAATCTTCCTCTTCTCGATAAACTTCCATAATAGGCGTAAATAACGAAGAAAAATTTATTATAAATATGTAATGGATTTATCGCATAAAAACAAGCGTTATAAACACCAGTTACCGGACAGTGAAATCTCCATTATTCGATCGTAGCTACCGTATAATGGTCCGTTCGATAAATACTAAAATCTCGTTGAAGCTGATCGAAGAAACGCAAATAACAAACAGAATAGCACAGCGGTATATAATAACCAGGCGGTTAACAGATACAACGTTAATTTTCAATAAAGTGAAAATTTACCGATAAACTAAAATTGGTAACAATCGGTAAACGGTCATTTATCAAAAAAAAAAAAAAAAAAAAAAAAATGGTACAAACGAAGCGAGACGTTAAACACGCAGGATTCTCGCAAAAATGTAACCATTCGGAGGATTTGGACGACGCGTGACACGAAATGTTCGGATTAACCGTTCAGAAGGTGCACAAAATCTGGCTGTCACGAGGCTTAAAGATGCAAGTTCGCGAAACAGCTGTACAAGCTAGCGAATCTCGGGACAAACGGCTTGCTAGAGGAAAAAAGAGAAAATATGGAACACGAGGGAGTGGAAAATTTATTCTTCGAGCGGTTTCGTGGGCTTGATCAAAGGAAAGCGAGTGCTCGAAAGCCAGCCAACCACACCGCCAAAATTCTATTTGGCTGTCTAGTTGTTATTGAAATGGCATTCGCAGCTGTTTACTCTGTCGTGCATGCAGTTTCCCGTTGACAAAAGGGTTGTCGCGCTGGCTGACAATTTCCTCAAAAGCGAAATACCGGAAGAAAAAGAGAAGCGAAGGTTGCTACACGACGTACCGTGCGCGATGAGCTATTTTCGAGACCAGCTGTCTTCGTGCGCAACTTTGTCCGCAGAACAAACACCTTCGTACGAGACTCGACTATGGAAAATGGAAGATGATGATACTTGTTGGGATCGGATGGTTAAAGCGAGACACTTAGTCTCGTGTGAGACTAGCAACGAACCATCGAAATAATTTGAAACCTGCGTGGATCGAAGATTCTTAGTGGCTGCGGATAACTTTGAAGGATACTTAAATCTTCATCGTGCGATTTTTCAACCAATTGTCTTTTTATATCCTTAAAATGTTTTTGAACTGTATTAGAAAGACGAAAGAATCGCTATCGTATAACATGCGCAGTACCTGCTTTTTATTCTGTCGTAATTGCACGGAATAAGCCTAAAAGGAGGAATTTACCTGCAGAATTCAGCACTACCAGCTCTTAAACGTAACGATTTAAAAATCTCATTCCTTTGCTTATTTAGTAAAAAATATCGTCATTATCGTCAATCACTTCGAAACTAATTAACATCTTCTAACGCGTCTTGTCATTACTCCAAATTCTTTTTTCTACCATCTACATTCGAAGCTACATTTTTTACACATCCAATTAAACACGTGGATAACCCAAGCGAAAGCGAAATGCCAGAGAAAGATACGGACAGGGAGAATCATCCATCGAAGGAACAATGATGTAGAAGCGAAACGATAGAACGTAGACAGAAGAACAAAAAAAGAGAGAGAGAGAGAGAGAGAGAAATAGGAGGATTTTGAAGGCAATGAAACTTTTACCGTTCCGTCGATAATTACGGGTTAACGAGGCGGCAGCAAGTACCCACTCGTTCGAACGATAATTGGTCGGTGATCGATTCGTGCCGCGAAACAACCCGTAGCCAGTTCGGTTGCAAATGCGAAATCTGCTTCGTCTGTTTCCCTCGTAACATTCGCATGGATAGAAGGCACATACTGGCGAACAAAAAGAAAAAAAGAAAGCGAAATAAAATGGTGCGTAACAGTTTCGAACACTTGCTCCAATCTTTTGTCTCGATAAATCGCTGCGGAGAAGCGACGACGATCGTTGCCGTTCGATTTTCTGCCCATTTTCTCAACTACCAGTTACGCGAGCAAAAATTTTAAAATTCATCTTCAGCGAAAATTCGATCAAACTTGTTTCGATTTTTGTTCCATTTTTTCTTTCTTTTTTTTTTTAATAAATCGTTTACATGGTCCTCTTGCACGATAACTTACTACCTGACGGTATATCAGTGAATTGACAAGTTTCGAGTTGTACATTATAGATTGGTATTGCTGGAACAGTTTCGAAACATCGTGCAATTTCATGTAAAGTCTAGTCTTAAACGACAGTCAGCTAATCTGTACTTTGTAAAATTCGCTGGTAGAAGTCCATTTATTCGTTGAATTATAACACGTAAGGATTACCAAGCAAATAACAGCCTGTTTACGGGTAAAAGCTCCATATGTTCCCTAACGTTAGTGCCGGACGTGGAGTTATAAATAAATTCGAATAAACAATCCAATTTGTGTTTTGTAAAATTCGCTGGTGAAACTCAATTCATTCGTTGAATTATAACACGTAAAGAGCATCGAACGAATAACAGCCTGTTTACGAATAAACGCTCCATACGTTCTCCAACGTTAATGCCGAACACTCCGACGTTATAAATAAATTCCAACAAAGAGTCCAGCAGATGTTACGTGTTCGGCTAACTGTATCGCCAGATTACGATATTACTCGTTCAACACTCAACAATGACGAACATCTATCAACTAATCTATCAAATATCACCTAAACCAAGTTATCGAGCGTAGCATCCAAAGAGCCTGGAAAGATGCGAAATAAACAGCTCCAGTAGCCGTAAATCCCGCAAGATACCTGACAGGTACAGGTACTCTCGCGCCTCCGTACGTCTTAATACACACGGTGGGACGAAGAAAGCGAGAAAGAGAAGGAGAGGGACGATAGTGCGCGCGTGTATATGGATTTCAGATTCCCTGCAGCGTCGAATCCTGGCTAATCCTGAAAAGCGTGCAACGAGCACGCACGGCATTCTGGCAATTCTCACGATTTCCTCGTCACCCTTAGGTCAACCGAAGCCCTCGTGCTTATACACATCCATCGGTTCCACCCTCGATCGTGTCCACGTTCACGTAGTCCTAACCCTCGATGCTCTATAGCTCAGGTGCACTATTCTCTCTCTCTCTCTCTCTCCCTCTCCCACCCTTTCTCCTTTCATGGTTCTACGTGTTTCTGCTAGCGGCAGCTTTATCCAGAGCGGCCGTAAGGAGCCCACAAACGACCAAAAACGACTGTAGGTAGAGATCCTTCGTGTCCCTGCCACGCAACCCCATGAATGGTCGAGCAATTTCTGACCTCGACTTGGTTCTGTCTTTTTTCTCCTTACGCTGCTCCATTCAACGAACCGTTATAAACATAAATTTACAAACTAACCTCCGCAAATGCGATTGTCCTACCGCTACACCGGGTTTCGTCCGACACACCTATAAACCTATAATGGTCGATTCGTGATTCGGAATAAGTTAAACTGATTTGCCAGTCTAAAGAAGAAACCCCAAGTTGCTATACAGCTACTTTAACAAGGCGACAAACCAGCCCACCTCATGGTCAGGCACAATGCCTGCTGCTGGTGCCTCTACTGTCCCTCGATCACCGCCCCTAAATCTTTCCTGTAACGACAATCAAATTCCATCATCTTGGAACTTTAGGTACGCAAGAGCAAGAGGTTTCGTGTGTAAGAAAGTTTCTTTCGGTGGGTTTGAGAGAAAGTCTTCTACGTTTGATTGTACGGTATTTTCACGTATTTGTTCTCTTTGTGCTTTCGTGTCGCTTCGATTTTTACATTTTTGGTGGTCGACATAAATTTCTATTGAAACTTCGTTTCTTTACCTCCGCGCAAATATATATTTGTAGGAACATCGGTTTGTGAGATAGAACCGCCCATAGTATACAACGATCCTGTAATTGCTTCGAGCAGTGCGTTACGTATTATTACGTAAACCGTATAAATAATCTTCACAGATGATAAATATTAAATATATTAAACAGAAGCATGTACGTTTCGTGCGTATAAGTATTAACCGAACGAACCATACTCGTTAGTACTTTCAACGAGATGTGCTAACAGTTATGCGCTTCGATCGTTCGATTGTTACATCGTTACTGCCGTGCGGACCAATTTAGTTTACAACACGAATACGTACACACGTGCAATGAAATAATTCCAAAATACAAATTCGAAGCTGTAAATACCTGTAAACGAAGTTTCAGTCGATTTAAACATCGTTGACAATTTTACGAGCCGAACAGATGCCGATATACCATAAATGATGACAACAGGTAACGAAAACCTAATGAAACGCATGAAACGCGGTACAAATGACGTCTGTTACAGAATTGGACATTTTTCTGCGAACGAAGAAAATGCAAGAATCGTAATGGTCTCGTTGAAAATACAATTCGATAAAACGCGGTGTACGTGAGCGTGCATTTCGACGCGTTTTCCCTCCAAGATATTAAAAAACGGAATTTATTTGAAACGTTGACACCGGTTCGCGTGACACAGTAGATTCTTTTTTCCTTTTTCTTATTTCCTTTTTTTCCCCTAAAAACGTAGGGTATTAAACGAACAGATTTTTTACGCCGAAATTAACGAGATGCTTTTTGAGATTCTACAACTGTTTTGTACCTTTTCTTCTTATACGTAGAAAGTTATAGAAAAGAAAATTATACAAAACATGTAGAAAAGAGTACAGCGTGATATATAAGATATTTTTAATCCTTGTAATTTAATGTTCTTTTTCTCTTTTAAATAAATTATAATAAATGATAGTAAATAAGAGCAAATTTTGTAATACAATGCATCTATTATAGGTACACATTATATATGACCAACTAAACGCGCCTGTTAATTTTCGACGTTATTAAAAAGTCACGTTCCATATTCATTTTTTCTAAAGAACTCTCGATCTTACCACGGATTATACATTTCCCAGTACAACACAGTTAACGTTAGTGTTAAACGACGTTTTCGTCGTATCGTTTGACGAAATGCAGGCGTTGCTTCTGCTGAATAATTTAGGCAAACGATAACGAAAAATACGACCTGTATCGTTGAAGACAATTTCAGAAAATTATAAAACGTGACTCGTAAAACTCGTTACTAATAAAATATTTAAGAAAATCATAGGATACTATCCGTATTATTAATAGAATAAGAAGATGTTTAACAAAATTATAAGCATATTATATTACCATCATTTCGTCTGTAAATTTTCAGGCCAGTGTTTCATTCTCGATAATGCAAGGTTATCGTTTAATTCGATATAAAAGCGTTACACGTGAACGAAATTCAATCGAGGAATCGTGTAGATCGTATATAAAAGGAGGGAAACGCAAGAAAGATTAAAAGACTACAAATAGAGCGTGTCACTTGAGTGGAAGAATTATCGACTAGCCGTCGAGGATGCTGGGCTTCCATCTCGAGGTTATAAAGGAGGCCAACGAGTAGTCGGTAAGAGGGCGTAAATAGAGACACCAAACGAGGGGAGAATAGGAAAGTGGTAGCTATGGGCCGTGCCCTCCTCATCGTGAAGTTTAACGACGGTAGGCGTGGTAGAAACGAGCCGCCTTTGTCCTCCACGCCGGACCAAATTATGTCGAGCGGGCCCAAAATCACCCCATAATTGGCAAGCTGTTTGTTTTGTCACAGACCGCGCCGACAACAGATGGCCCTGTTCGGTCTTGCTTCACAGCCCTTATTACGATTTCCTATTAACGGTTCACCGGACAAAATCGATTTCACCGTGATATCCAAGTACATTGCGAGCCAAGGAGCAGCGTTACACGCCAACGCATTTCGCGATCCCCTGAAATAAGGCGGAACACGAGCGAAAGACGAATTTGCGATTGGGATTTCTAGAGTTTTACACGTCCATATACTTTAAGTATTTCTCATGTTAGGTAGTGTTTGTTGAGAATTGTGGATCTTAATTGCCGAAATAAAAGTAAAGGAACACTAAGGTTACACTTAGAATTCATATTAAAATAGTTTTAGATTTATCTAATAAAGGATTTCCAGGATCTTCGTCGATATACATTTGCACGCGTCTCAGCGCTCTCTTTGTCTCGCCATCTTCCATACCACACTACCAACGGAACAGTTACATTCGTCTGTTTATCGAGACGCCGCGCACACACATACTTCCACACACTCATATTCACATACGTGTATCACTACTACGCGGCCAATCTAGCCTAGCACACAAAATTATACATATCTCAATAGAGTTTACGGATCATCTTACGACAACTTCTCACGCTTTTCGTGATTCGTTCAACAGCTGATAATATCTAGCGTGTTGGTATTCGATAGCTGGTAATCAGATCGCCGCTGTTAATGGATTTATGGAAAACTTGAAAGGTGTAAGAATGCACAGAAGATGCATATAATATATCAAATTATGTAACATATCGGTTCTATTGATTAAAATATCAATTTGTCTGCGTGTAGCAATCTAATTTTAGATATATTTAGATATGGTACGTGAAGATAGCTACGTAGTGGCGTTAGTTGCCAGTTTATTTGTATATTCTGTTGCTAAAATTTGGTTGCATATTAAGTTGCTAAAGGCGCATGAATTCAGTTTGCATGAGTACGATGATCTGACGAATGTTAACGCGTGACGTACGTAGTCGAGAGGATGTGCGGATCATTGAATGGCGAAGACAACGATAAATTTCAATTTTAAAGCAATTGACGAAAGAGGAAATTTTATACGAGTCAAATTTAACTATGTATTATGTACATTATACCGCAATGGTAATCGAACACCTGTGGAATTGCGAAACAGAAGCGATTCTAAGGTCAGGTGTAAATATAACGTGGAAAAAAATGAAAATCGCTGGAGGATCTCTCACAGCCTTCGCCAGTGGGCGACACTGTACAGCCCTCGAAGTTTGTAGCAACCACCCATCAGGTGGCAGCACCTGTCGATCCGCTCGACCCGATTGATTAAAAACTGACAAACTTATTTTTATATTACACATTTTTGGAATTAGCGACGTACGAAAGAGATATACAAAATACCAAAGATACAAATCGATTTCATCAAGTTATGCTCTATATAAATCATTTTCAGTACAAGACACAATGCTCCCAATTAATTTATCCATCATAGTGCACTTAAAACCAAAATTGTTTCTGCTAGTAAATCTAAGTTTAACCAACTACACATTAAGTACCAATATTAGTTGCAAGTTAAAAATTAGACATTAGTCGAAATTTCGTATTAAGAAGATGAAACAAATTTTTGGATAAACTAATTAAATATCCTTACTCGAGGCTATACATTCCTTCGAGCTTTATCACGAGAAGATAGATTTTATTGAAAAAGAATGAAATTAGCTTTCGAATCTTCCAAATCACATGTCTACGAAGGAAATACATACGTTAGACAACCTTCGTGTACAATTTTTTATTCGACATATAATTTGTAACGATTAACGCTATATAAAGCGGATTTCTCTTTGTACGTGTGAAGATATTAATTTTATTTTGTACAATTATAAAAAAAGAGATTCAATATCCCTCGATATCCTTATAGGAAATGAGAAGAGCGTTCGACAGGTTAAATTACTTCAATGTGTTATTCGATATAACGTATCTAGCCTCTGACAGCAAGTTCCAGGAGCGAAATAGGTGAAAAGGAGTCGACGAACGACGGGTATCGATCTTGGAAAAGGTGGAGCAACAAGAATTATTGAACGATACACCCAACTGTAATTAAGCAAGCGTCCTGTCTACCTTGTACAATCTACCTTGACGAGGACTGTGTCACAGGATCGTGAGACCGAGATAATATTCCAACGACGTCTCGTCCTGCCGGCTCTTCTACGTTATTTAGTTGCCTCACAAATAACTCGGCGATGCGCATATGACGCGTGTAAATTGTAAAAGAAAAAAAAAAAAAAGAACGTAACTATCGCCCGAAGCGAGAACTGAAACGATAAAATAAAGACGAAACACGATTTCACGGGATTTTATTAATTTTCATCCGACAAGATGAAAACTATGGTAAAACGTGAAAAATATTAATCGATGTTCGTGATATTACGTATGTAAAGTATAATATCCAGTAACGTAGTTTCATTAACTTTTTGCTGAGAATTTGCAAGTAACTTGATATTATAGTAATAGTTTAAAGGCACCGAATATTTCAAAGCTTCGCTACTTGAATTTATTATACGAATACGCAATTGCAACGAGTCCTAGCGCCTGTAATTTATGCATATAAATTGCAACCAACGATTTACTACGCGAGATTGGTCGTCAAATTAATTTTAAAGAAATACCGCGATAAATACCGCCGGCTAATAATTGGAAGATAACGCGAGAAATCCTACACCCTAATAAAGTCTCTCCTTAAAATTATTTTACCTTAAACTCATCCTTGTAAAATTTCCTTCTTATCTCCACCATTTCCAACCATTTCCAAACAATTTGCAGATTATATTTCAATCTAACACTTTATCGTACTTTTTAGCAATTTATCTTGTATGACACGGTAACCATCAAAGACACCGCTAACAGATAAAACCATTTAACTGTAGGACGGCTAATCCTAACGAAACAAAATTGATGACCATTCCTATAAACAAGAAAAAACGGAGAGGTGGGGGAGGGGTGGAAAGGAAAAAGGAGTACAAGAACGAGGAGGAACGGCGAGAACGAAGAACGTTATCTTATCGAGTGGCTCTCGTCCCGAGAACTGGTATGCGACTCGGCAGATCGATGTTCTCTATCTTAAACGTTTCTACGATTGGGCATATTTTGTTTCGACTGTCCCCTAATTAGAAGTCGTCTGGACTTTTAAGTCAGGCCAAATGAAGTTCGAGCGAGGCCGATCGTGAGGTACGATAGGATGAAAACGAAGGAAACGTAACGATGACCAAGATACCTTTTTCTTAATTTCACGGTCCATTCGACCGCTAGAGAATACACGCGAGAGTCGAAGAACGCCTTCTTTCATCCTTTTTACAGGTTGCTTCAGAATGTTCGTGCCAAACTTTGCCAGCATTCGTTCCAACAAACACGAATAATTCTATTTGATTGCGTTGATTCTAGTTGATGGACACGATGGTGGTGGAACGATTAAAATAACATTCTCTTCAGTTTCGCTACGCTCCTCTGTTATTCCTTTCGATTCTATCGTACGTGCTATTAACTCTTCCGTCGTATTCGTCATTTGGTTCGGAATTTTACCTCGGATTTTAAACGATCTTTTCCGTCTTCTGCGTCTAAATCATTTCTTTCTTCAACGAGATCAGAGAATTCTGGAAACCGGCGTACGATCGTTGATTCATCGCGCGTGTCTGTAATCCTATAGTGGCTCTTACGATTTCTTAAAAATCATTCTTAAAAATTTCTGCATCGTAGTCTCAGGTATATAAACAGAAAATTCCAATCGAACAATCGCTCGCTTGAATATCGATTCGACCGGTTATCTTCTCAGTCGTCGTCATAAAATCAGAAGGTGTTGTAATATTTAAACGTACTGATAAAAAGTCTAACAACTCGAAAATTAGTGACATTTTCGCTTGGTTTCACGGGTGCTACATGCTCCTTTGGCATCGAGTTTCTGGAAGAACCTGTACACGCGCTGGAGTCGCCTGAAAGTCTGGGTGGTGCGACCACCGGATCCTCGTGAAAAACAGAGACGAGGCGACGAGTCAATGACCATGAAATTTTCGATCCACATAGATAGCATCGTGTATTTAAAAATGCTTTTAACAGAACTCCGTCAGCCGATTGTCCCTAATAGGGGAACCTTGTCCTTGCCTCCGCTTGGCGTGGTTCACGTTCGCTAACCGGCTATATACGAAACTAACCGGACAATTAGTTAGCCGATCGTGACAAATGTACGGGCTGGAAATCGTAAAGTTTCAAGACTTTCGCTCGACTCGCGGGCCAACGAAATATCACTGCAACTTTGCCTCGCCCCGGTAAATAACTTGCGACGACGTATTTAGTGGGCCGCTTTGATATTCGTTCGCGAGAACACGGAAATTGCGTACAACAGAGGATTTTCACTTGCAAATTTCTTTAAGAATTCGTTAACTAGTTCTACCCGGCTATAGCCGACTTTAAATTTCCATTCTCGGCCGAAAAGTAGATTTTCCCGCGCAATTATGAAACGAGCAAATCTCTCGAAACTGCAATGCACGTGATCTGTTCCTCTCGTTTCGTATAACATGCCATTGGTCGACGATTTTATATGTTACAAGCGTAACAGGCAAACGTGTCTTACATAGGAGAATAAGAATAGATTAATAAATCATTTAGAAATATCAGGGAATGTCCGAAACTTCGAAATGGAGTTGATCACAACGGTGTCTCGTTACCTGAATATTTCACACCTGGTTTTAATTATTCCACTTTATTCTTGAACCAAGCTACAGAGTAGATCAGTAAATATTGCTTAAAAATGAACTTCTAGCTATTTTTCTCGCCACTAAAATACATAATTTCAGACAAAGTAGCAGAAGTAGAACTCCATTTATTCGAACTTGGGAGACAGAAAGCCTATATACAGTGGCGGATAGAAGAAAGTTTCAAATTGATACACTATGAATCTCGGTAAATCGTGTGCTATAAGTTCTTGATCATATCGGCGACAGTCGTCTATTCTGTGTTTTATATTATTTTTATTCGTTGATCTTATCAGACATAAATTCACATTGTAAAATTATATTGTCCATTTACGCTTCGTATTTTACAAACTTTATTTTGTCCGCCACTGTACATAATCGAAGCTCTATTACCTATTTACGTAATAGAAACTCACATCCGGATAAGCGAACTGAAATGGCAAAATTTAATCGGACAGATTCATCGTTAATTAACATCCACCCTTGTTTTCCAATGAGGCGTTCCATTTTAACAGTATGAAATTTTCGTAGTCGTACGAAACGATACGTAGTTTAATATACCTGGACACTAATGATACTAATTAACCAGCGCATATACCTTTATGCAAACGCCTGTGAATCCTGTGCCAATGTTTTTTGCGCAACCACCGTAAATCTGCTTCTAGCGCTCGTTAAATATCCAACGACGCTTAAATACTCGTATCCGAAAAGCGACAAAACCTAAAGGCAAACACGGAACCGAAACCGCGCTCGAAACCTAACATCTAAACAGCATAAACATTATCATGGTTAAATAACGGAGGAGCGTGGCACGAATCGACCAGTCAATCCGTAGCCGCGCAAACACCAAGCAAACACGTGGACGGAGCGACGTTGAAATTTTCATGGAGCTGTGTGCAGCCGTGTTCTAGACGTGACGGCGCGGCGGCCGACGACGCGTTACGAAAATCAACGGCTCGTTAATAATAGCCCCGGCTGTGTCATGCCCAGGCAACAGACAAAGGCTCATAAATGAGGCAAAAGTATTCACAGTTTAAATCAGCGGTGGATAGAGCACGGCATTGGGCGATGTAGGGCCTCGCGCGAGCACGAGTCAAGTCGGATGTGTATACGAGGAATCGAGATATACAAGGCTGCAACAGAAGAGATGAGAGAAGAAGAGAAGAAAAGGGAAAAGAAGAGACGAGAAGAAGAAAGAGGAGAATAGCGGAGCCTGAAAGGGATCGGGGCGCGCCTGAGAATGGAGATTTAAGGGTCCGACATGGGTGTGGGTGGCTGCAGGGTTTCTGCCGATGGCGTCGTCCTCATCGTTGTCGCCGCATCGTTACATTCGCCGCCAACGTGACGCCCCTGCGCTTGTTCGAACGGGGCCCCCCTCGCGTATATACGGCCCTTCTACGTGGCATTTACATTATTCGGCCCCGACTCGAATCTAATATTATGAATCACGCGCCCTGTCCGAGCCGTGCATAATGGGGTCGTAGGTCGGCACCGCCTCGCGCGGAATTCTTCTACGCTCTGTTGTTCTCTTCGGAGGAACAGCAATGGAACAAAGGGTTCCAGACCCTTTTCAAGCGGATGAATTTTCATAATGGATAATAACACTGTTGCTTAGTTACACTTAATAACGTCGCGGACCGGACGTTTCGAGCACGGCGACGGGAAATTCGCCGCGGAATGCCGACGATCTCGCGTAACCGCACATGCAACGGATACACCGTGCAATTCTTTCGGTCTCGGAGGTCACGAGAGAAAATCCAGAAGCGGAGACACTTTTGAACTGTTAAATACGTGGCGTTGCTAATTGCCAACGTAGATATATTTTTTCACGTGGAAGCACGAGCTTCCTTTCCGACTTGCGTTAACATTCTCCCAAGGAAGGAACAAGTATCGTAAGCACGTAATATACTTTTCATAAATATTACACGTCTATCTGTATCCTTCCCTCTCCTTCCATTAACAAGTTACGATATAATCTTCTATTTAGTCGGATTACAAATTCTCGATCAAGCTGTAGAATCGAATACGAAATAGCGATAAGTGAAGAAAATATCGAGGTAGAAGGAGAGAAATTACTCGTTACGAATATAGTGGGAGATAAGGTTGGTGGAAATTTATAATTGTTATACGACAGCAAAATATCGAAGGATACACAGTACGCTGAAAAACGATGAATTCTAAGGCGACCAAGCGTAGATCAGAAGCTCGATTGCACAAGAACGATACTCGTACCAAGTATGATACTCGATCAAATTCTAAAGACAATCCATTTTCTAACTTTCTGTCTGTACAATCACACGCAAAGCGAAACTGCCAATACACAAACGAAATCGATCAAACCTAAAGCCATCTTTCGTCCATAAAACATCAACGATACGAAACAGCTGCCGCGTTAACGTACATGGAGGCGAGACTGTCTCAAAAACAGCGAATAACTCAATGAAAAAGTAAGAGAAGAAGTCGGGTAGCTTTGGTAAATAAGTTTCCCCGTGTGGAAGACCGACAGTAGAATGATTTATCGCGAAGATTTAGGAACAAGAGGGGGGTAACAGAGTGAAGGCTATAACGAGACGAAAGAGGCAAAAGTGGAGGCGAAAGGAGAGGAGAAAATTTTCTTAAATTGCACTTTGTAGCTCCTGAGAGACCTTACACAGGGATTTCGACGCCCACGGCGAGGGATAACGAGGCGAGCTCGGGGTCCTCCTCCACGTGGAGGTGAGACACACACCGGTAGGTCTTTCGTAGCAATGCACAAGGCCCACAGGGACATAATTGATATCTGGGAAGAGCAAAGGAGCAGAAGAACCGAACCTGGAGATGGCTGGAACGTGGCGGAGAGCAAGAGGAAAAAATTACCTTACGAAGAGGCGACCGACACGAAACGAAGAAGGACGGAGGACCACCGAGATCGTGTCCAGAATCGCCGACTTGCCGAAACTCTGGCAAAGGCCACCTGAGCGCCGACCACGTATGCCTTTCTCCTTTTATTTCTCTTTCCACACCGATTTTCGATCCTTTTCTTTAATGGCCGGTTCAGCACTACGCAAACATCGAGTGACCACCTTTGTCCGAGCTAATTGCTAATCGCAGGTCAGCCAGCGATCCTCCTTCGGGTCCCTTTGTCTCGCACGTTCTTACGTCTTTCTCCGATCGTGCACAAACATTCATGCGTTACTTCGATAAAATACGATAGTCGAATAGACGCACCCATGTCCCGTACAGTCGCTCAAAAGATACTCGGACACTTGTCGGGAACTTTCATATTATTTAAAATATTTTGGATGTTCATTATTAAGTTCATTAATAACACACGACTATCATGATTGTATTGATGTTTGGAATATATCTGAAAACGTATAATATAACATAATAGAAGCAACGCATTTGCTAAATGTCACTAAATGTCCCAGACAGTAGCCTCATTTTGATAATTAAAATTTCGAATAGATGTCGTTTCCAAGTTTCGCAAAAATTGTATAGACATTCTCCAACTCGGAAGCACTCTAAATCCGGACAAATTACGTTACAGCATAGCGTTAACATAAAATTAATTGAATGTTAAAATTTCATTATATATCGTTTATGCATTCCCCCTTATTAATTCGTAGAACACATCCTCTTTATCCATCCCTCTCTTTCATCGTGAAACCTTCTCGAAGAACTTTTCCGTGTCGATTAATCAACGAGATAAGAACGTCAAACAAATTGGACGATCCAAACGTTACGGTAGAGACTGTGTAAATCACGCGGTGGATACCTTGAAAACTCGAAACGTCGCAATAACTCGAACAATACGGAACCCCTTTGCCGCTTACGAACGTTGATATTAACGAAAAACGCGGAAACAAAGAACGCAACAGCAAATGGCGAAACAAGAACGGACAACGAGAAACGATAACAGATTGCGCGGTAATTGAAAAAGTACCGGGCGAAATTTTCAGGAAATACTGTCCCTATTCTTCTATTCTCATTGTCAGAGACTTACGTGGCGTAAAATATGTGCACCGTCAGTCGCACGACAAACAAGATTATCATGTTCGTTCGTGGTCGTGTGAAATAATAAGTATGCAAGCGTTATATAGTGCAACAAGAGGGAGAGAGGCGCATGCACGGAAATCCTGGTTACCGTCGTTCGATCCCCGGCGACCATAAATCATACTACCGTGTGGAGAATGCTTGCGATTCCGTGCTCTTGAATAATTGCGTCTACCTTTAACCACCTGCGGGTTCAATCCTATCATACTGTGTCGTCTCATCGAGGTAAAAGAATGGAATTCCTGGTATTCAACTATGGATAACAAACGCGAAGAAACCGAAAAGGTATAACCATACGCTTGCCACTGCATTTATCGTGAAAAGCGTCGTAACTACCATGCAAATAAATCTAGCCATTATGTGGAACTTATTAAGTTGTATGGTAAACGAAATGAAGGCATGATGCGGTATTTTGTCGAATAAAAATGACTGAATGGCTTGTTGATGATTGGTAGATTACTGGGAAGGTAAATTGCGTCATTTTTCTTTTGCCGATTTTATTACAGGTGGTGTGATAACAAAGTTTAGAGAATATATCTATTTCCAGCAAAATTGCTATGGTACGATTATTTACGAAAGAAGGAAATAATTTAAAGCGTCGATAACCATCTATTTGTAATGCATAGATATTTGTTATTCGGAAATATTCTTTCAGTACTGAAATTAAGTATCGAGACTATCGTTTTTGACAAAGGAAATAACTACAGAACACGTTGGACTTGAAAGGGATTTTGAGATTGAACAACAAATTCGACTATCTCAAAGGGCTTTTCTTCGAAAACGAAATCTTTTTACAGAAGAAAAACGTTTGTATACCGAAGAGTAGAAAAATTTCAAAGGCTTCTTCCCCTTTGCTGAAGATATTTGCAAAGCCCAGATTTATCGATAATCTTCAATCCGATACATAATACAACAGTAACCCAAGTAAACCAAAAAATTCAGACGGATGGATTAGTTTCCGACAAGGGAGATTTAATTCGTTTCAACAGCAACAAGATAAAATAGCTTATAAAATGTATCATCAATAGCGAATACATTTGCAATAACATTGTTTAGTGCGTATGATTATTATTAAAGTAAAGAACTATATGACTTCAACACTCTTTCATGTAAAAATAATTTTAATGGCTTTAGTCGGTATTTATTTTATCGATGGAATATTTTCATGTTAAAGCACAGTAAAAAGAAAAAAACATAGCAAACATGCACGTAGCGGAGTTACTTTGATAAATGGCAAAGTCAAAGGAAAATCGAGCAAAAAAAAAAGCAAAATAAAAAAATATTAAACATACCGGGGTTTGTCGATTTTTGTCAATTTTATCGAGGAAAATACACAACGAGGGTCGAGATAATTTTGGAGAGCACAGTATATAGGTACGATCTTTACGGAATGTCAATACCAGCATCAGTGTACGCGGTTTAGGATCCCTTTACGTGTCGTTTAACCTATGATTTGAATCACTTCGGTTCGTACACGGACAATTTTCTGCCACTCAACGTCAGATCTGCTTACCTCCGATGGAGATCGTCGAGAAAAAGGCGAGTAGGGGAAAACCGCCAAAAAGTTGTCAGCAAACTCGAACGCGAACAAAGAGCTGGCTGCCGTTGTATAGCGGTGCCTTTAAACGGCAAGATTATCATTCTTTCGATATTTATCTAGCAGTTTTTCGTCGCATTCTTCCTTCTTCTCCCACCATAAGATTTTCCCTTTTTCCTCAAACCACCTCTTCGCTCTCGTTCTAGTCCCACGGAGAACGAAATTCTAGGCCGTAGCCGCATTTTTCGGATTGACAAATAAAACGGACAATGAAAAGTTCCGAGGTTTGTTCGTCGAGCAGAATAAGTCTATTTAACCGCCGTAAACCTACCCCGCTTTTCGTTTCGTTTCGTTTCATTTCGTTTCGTTTCCCTCCTGTTCGTGCGAGTCGAGCTTCCAAGAAGCTTTAGATTCGCCCTCTTTTCAGAAAAACCGATAAAAATCTGACGCGTGTATTTGAATGTCGTCTTCGATTCGCTCTCTTAAACAGATTTCAACCGTACGGGATATCTTGATGAATTAGCTGCACGGTATAACGTACGTACTTGGAAAAAAACGGAAAAGATGTGCTTTGTATGGACTTTGACGGATTTGGAAGATTTGAAACAATAAGAAGACAACTCCGATATTCAAATTGTATTCATTGGTGGAAAAAGTAAGATATAGGAAAATTTGATATTCAAAAATACAAGAGTTTGTTACCACGACTACTAGTCGACTGTGATTCATTTATAACAAAAATAAAAGCTTCAAAATGTGATTTGATTTTGGGCTAGTTTTCTGTTAGTTTACTCAAATTACTGAAAAGTGATAAAATGTCTTCTTATTGCTTCAGCCTCTTCATTTGTCTCACGCGGTTGTTCACATGATTGCGATAGTTTAATATGAATTTCTTCTTTTAAACCTATATACGATTACGTGCATGTATGCTGTCGTTCAAAGAATAACAAGGCAATTCTGCTCCTCCTTCGGAAAACGTGTTATAATTTTAAACAAGCACGAATATTTTCTAACTATGTAATGTTTTATTGAAATCTGCTTGCATTCACTCACCACATTCACGAAGTCCTGGAACGTCACCGCTTGAACACGTGATTCCTTTGCTCTGATAAGGAGAATATGTCGTTTATTCGGTGGTATCTCAGCCTCCCATTCGGGACTTTTTAAAGCCGCTAAAAAATCCTCCACCGGTATCTCACCAAAACCCTCGGGATCAAACTAAGGGAAAAGATTTAATTACGTTAGAGATATCGATTAAGCTGATTTTTTGCTGATAGATACTTGAACGTACCTTATCGAACAGTATTCGCCATTTCTGTAACCAAAAAGAAAATAATATCAGAATACAATACTAAGATAACTAACTAATATGCATTGGTTAATATAATTACATTAAATATGATCGAGTGTTTTTTCTAAAATATCATTTTTTTATACCACTATAAAATACAGTATACATATATAATAATTAGACTGTGGATTGTTATGCAATTTCATATTTCTATGGACGTTGTTGCTAAGGAAATAAAATCTATATAGAGATTCTATCTACATGAAGATTTTTAATCGGTACTTTATTTCCCATATTTTGTATATCTATTTTTGCATATTATACAGGTTTGTACGCTTTTTCCAACAAGTTTCGCATAAATGCGTAAACATACACAGTCCAATAATAATAGTAACAATAAACGTATAAATTGCCGTACGTCGTTAAGAAGTTCCCGTCTATATTCGGATTCGTCGATATCGATTTCGGAAGCAAGATCGGTATGATCGGTAACATAGCCATCGTAGTGTGCGCTATTCGCCTCGCTACGTGCATATTCTTCCTCCTCCTCGACGGTACCGGCGATAGTCGGTATCGAAGCACCGCTTGCCAGTAGCATTACCACGCGTGGCACGAGGTCACCGGATAAATCTCCTCATTCCACCCTCTTTCGTCCGTTTCCTGAAACCCAACCATATTATTGCATTTCTACCGGTACAAATGCATTCCTACACATAAATTTTTACCAATTTCTATGATGGTATCCTTAACAGTAACATTGAAATAATATGAAGTTAAAAAACGATGATCAATAGCCGCTACTTTTTCAATATTTTAGACGAATTAGAACTTAAATAAGCCATGTCGTAATACTTGATACGAGTGTTTGATATATCTTATAATTATTAATAATTATTTGGATTAATTAGGTTGTAGTATCAACTTGTTGAGATAATTATACGATGAGTATTGATTGTTCTTATACTATTCTACACATGCTTAAAACGTTGTCCTTGGAATTATCTGTACAGATACGCAACGAACTATGCACTATAATTCCGCTCGCGCGACGGTACCGTTTCCATGGCAATGCATCGTCGATAGGTCTGGCTACACACTACCTATCTGCTGTATCTTGCTATTGTCCACCAAGTGCATTCAAGGTTATCGTTTCTAATTAAATGAAGCTTTCTTATCTCGCCTTATACTACGAGAAAAGCTGAATTTCGCATTTAAAGAAGTGAGAAGTTCCATGTTTTAAATATCTTTCTATCAGAAAGAGATTTTCTTCTCTTACGAAAAAATACTGTTTCATTAAAATAGAAAAATGTAATATATTTAATGTTATATATTATATGTAAATATAATATAAATGTTTAGAAGATATTAAAAAGAGACTTTATAATTCTATTGTCGCATGTGTGTTATAAAATTCTAAAAATATTATACATGTACGTGTATTATGTCCAACGAAATGTAATATAATTATTCTTTTATTATAAATTAACGAGTTCTTAAGTAAAACGAGAAGCATGAAGGTATTATATTTATTATTATATTTTACCACAGAAATAGGTCAGGCTGTAAAGCTTCCATAATTCTATTAACGTCCCTTCCTAGGTAATCAACTTTATAGAAACATGCAATAAATAGAAAAAAAATCCTCTGTATAAAGAAGTGTCCGTCAATTTACTCAAAGTAGACGAACATATAATTTATTTAGAAAAAGAGAGCAGAATTATATATCCTGATAATTCATAAATAAATTTCAGACACGTCTTAAATCTCTTTTCCAAATATGAACTATTTTTATTCGACTCTACTTATTTAATTCACATATCATCTCACGTTGAAATTCATAACGATTAATCTGACTGAATTTAATATTATCACTTGTATATATATATACTCTTTGAACAAATCCAGCGTATCATTACCAAACAGCGAGAGACGATAATTAATCGTTAAAATTATCAATGCAAATTACCATTCTTTTAAACGAAATATATTCGCAATTATGGAAATAATTGCCTACTTAATAAAGTTACAACGGTTCGACGAGTTTTCGATCTAAGATCTAATACGATACGTAAACCTATAACCGCGATGCAACCGAAGCGTCCACGCGTCCGCTCGTGCCACCCCTCTAGTCACTTTCCCTTTTCGCCCCCTCTCCCGCTTAACCTCGTCCCTCACCCCCAACTCCTTTACATCCACGTTCATTCGTTACCCCCCGTTTTGGCACGGCGTCACTGAAACTCACCCACATCCACCCCTCCCTTCACCCTCCAATGTCGTCGTACCAACCCCACAAAGTCATCCTCTATTCCACTTGCTCCATCTCTTTTCCGTCCTCGTTTACCTACCCCCCTTCTACGCCATCTTCTAAGCGCAATTACGTCTCGCCCAAGCAGATCCGTTTCCACGAGACGCTGTTAAGGTCGACGACCTTGAAGAATATCCGACGACACATCGTCATGGACGATGCTTCTTACGTATACCTCGGTGTCTTCTTACGACCAGCCCTACCTGGCGTTAGATTACCTCGAACCCTTTCGTGATGCACGAAACGCCAGGTTTACACCTTACTTCATTTACCTTATGTATAGTTCCTATATTATATGCTATTATTTTGCGCTAACGATACTAACTAATATCGTAATAACACGTGTTAACTAATTATCGTTTCTATGTATACGTCTATATGCATGAAGGTTCGAGAAGTTGGCAATATTTTGACATCTTTATCGCGGGAAGTTTTGAAACCGTCTTATCGAGAACAGGTTGGTAATAGCATGAGCCAATATGTACTCTGTTTCAGGATGTGAATGTGTAGACTATTTCTTTGGCTGTTAACCTTTCACACGACTTCTGCGGCTATCTCAGATATATAGCACAGGCTTACTTTCACTGTTTTGTCCAGGGAATGGTTTCACACTTGATAATACGTAATACGCATGAGTGCTAATGACATTGCTTTTATAAAGAATAGAATACATTCTCCTAATGCAGGAATCGATGTTTATATAATAAATGAGCAATAATAATAAAAATATATTCGTATGGTTACTTGTATAAATGTATATACATAGTCATAACCACTATATGGGAAATCAATCGCATTGCAGTTATTTCATTGGCGAACATTGTGTTTTATTTGTATACCCTTACTTCTAATAATTAAAACAGTAAAAGTGCAATATTAGTAAGACATACTGTTTACCTTTTACAACATGGATACGATGATACTGGAGTAGTATTCCATGAGTGAGTATTCACAACCGAGAAGAAGAAGACGTTAAGTAGAAATACTGTTAGCCATAACACCATAATCTCGAGGAACATTCATTCACAACATTCACGTTTTAACAAAATCACTTACATCACATAGAAGCACAAATATGTTCTATATTTTTCAAAAATTTATTCTAACTATTCTATCGTTATAAGCACTGAGTCGAATTACTATAAACAATACTGACTTTGAAATGTTCGAATATTTACAGCGTGGTAGCAAAAGTAACGCTTTGTTCTCCGTTTTGGCGCCACATTGGTAGTCAATCGAGATGTAATCGAGAGTATGTAACATCGATAAAACAGTTTCAAAATCGATTGGAGATCACTAAAAATACAAAGAGATTTCAAAGTATTTTTAAATCATGATTTCATCGAAACATGAATCTATGAAAAACAATACTCAACTGCTCCCGTATTCGTATATTCACTTCGTTATGTCAACAATTGGCACAAACAAATGGTTAATGTTTTCAGCAATGCGCGAAACGTACAATTTGAAATGGAACATGGCGGTTGGACAGAAATTTTCACGTAAGGTGTATATAGAGAGAAACGATGTTGACAGAGAACGTCGTTACAACGTAGGAAATACAGATGTAACCGCAGTGCGGAAAAGAAATCGGAAATCGAGCCGAATCGGCACACGTCGTTGTCACGTTAACACGAAGACGATAGTGCAGTACGTGTGATAGTGGTGGCGGTGCCACGAGTAACTGCGGCAACGTGCGCAAAGCGCGTTCGATCGATAATACAGGTTGCCGCGGACCTGCGATAGCCAATAGAAATCAGATCACATAAGACACACGCGAGGAACACGTGGAAAGTGGAAATACGGTTGTGGTTTAACGTATCGCCAATATAACCGATGCTGTCCGCGGGAAACGCGTCACACGACTGACGAGTACTTTACCACCCTCATAGACTCCCCTTTCCACCGCCCCCTTTTTCCACCCCCTCGATTCGTTTCACCCCAGACTCGTTCGTTCAACCCCAACGTTTAAGAATATGCTGCGGATGCTTGCATCGTTATTGGCACGATACAAATTGATACCTTTTCAACAGAAGAAACTTCTCAACCTCCATATGTCCTTTCTCTTTGTAACGTCAATGTCAATACAACATCGTAAATTGTGTTTCTTCAATTATTTGTACTTTACGATGGCGTTATGTAAGATTGGTAATATGTATAAGGCACTTCCTTAATCGTTCAATATATTTATATATGAGAATATTTTTATTGATATGTATAAATAGTTATCAGGTGTTTTTGAAAATCATGCAATATTTTTGAACTATCTTACTTAGTCGAAGTGTTGATTATAATATCGAGTAAAGTTATTGAAAAGTGTAAACAAATATTCGATATCTGTGACAGATATACTGTACGGATACACTGTGTACTTAGGTGTAGAATCTGAAACTACTTCATTATGAAAACCAAGTTAAAATGTATGAAACAGACGACTACTTTAGAAATTGCAATAGCAGATAAGAATAAAATCTGTATTTTGTATTTAATTATTGCATACGTGTCATTATATCTAATGTTATTTCACATATAAATTGATCGTTCTGAAATAAAAATTTGTATCATAGAAATGTTCAAATATTTATAGCCCTGAATAAAATATATATTTAATCCACTAAGTATTATTTCCTGCATTCTTTACGTCGCTTAGTTTATAAAATATAACTGTATTATTTCTATTCTAAATATTAAATAATTATACCAGGTAAAGAATATTCTTCATGAATATATTACTTACCACATTGTCAAATGTTCCACTTAATATTTAGATTATATGATATTAAATAGATAGTTACGAAACTTATAACATTTTATGGTCTTATTTTTAATGCTATTTAAATCCCTTAATCCGTTCAGGTGGCGCTGATGTATGTGGCTGTTTGCATTCCCCTTTCACCACTACCTATTAAGGTGGAACAAAAAGTTAGGTTATGTTAGGTTAGATTTTAGTTGACACGTATTATAAATTATTAATTTTTCAATGTAATGTGGTATGAAACGAATGCGAATGAAGAACGGGAACACAGAAACGATGTCATATCTACGTGACTGGAGGCAAGCATTGCGTGCTCCTCATGTCTACAGAGTTGCTAACAGTACATTTCGCATTCAGAGCCAATATTTGGCTTTAATTTTCCTATTACTATCTATTCCTCTGTTCCTACTTGGATTACCTTTGCTGCGCGGAGTTGTACATTCGTCGTCATCGAATCAATTTTTGTCACAGTGTAGATATTACAAGTACAATAAGACATACCCTTTGTCAGCTCCGATCAAGACATCTAAGGGTATCACTTATCGTATAGCAATAGTAAGTGATCTTGACCACAATTCCAAAAGTTTAGATAAAAAAGATGTGTGGCACAGTATTATGAAAACTGGAAGTCTCTTTTGGAATCCTAGCACAAATTTTCTTTCGGTTGTTTGGGATGATAGAAACCACATGTTAACATCATCTTTAACTTTAAAAGGACGTGGCATGGAATTGTCTGAACTGGTTACATTTGATGGACATTTATTGTCTTTTGATGATCGTACAGGAATTATATATTTTATTGAAGGAGAAGAAGTTTATCCCTGGGTTATTTTAATGGATGGTAATGGTAAAAATTCTAAAGGTAAATAGTACGTTTGATATCATTAGGATCAATAAAATTCTATGTTGCATTTCAACTTCTATGATAATTTTAGGATTTAAATCTGAATGGGCAACTATTAAGGATGAGCATTTGTATGTTGGTAGTATGGGTAAAGAATGGACCAATCCTTCAGGAGTATTTGAACATAATAATCCCCTTTGGATAAAAGTAATAACACCACGTGGTGAAGTTCAATCTGTGAATTGGATTTCAAACTATAAACGATTAAGACAAGCAATAAATATTGAATATCCAGGTATAAAACTATATATTTTATACACAATTTAAGGAATTTTAATTTTCATTAAAAAATGTTGTATAATATTTTTACACAGGCTATATGATTCATGAATCAGGAGCTTGGAGCGATATACATAAAAGCTGGTTCTTTTTGCCAAGGAGATGTTGTCACCAGCGCTATAACGAAACTAAAGATGAAACAATGAGTTGCAATATCTTACTAACTGCAGATGAAAATTTTGTGGATATCAAGGTATTTTTCTATTCTTGGTTATAGAGTTAATGTTTAAATTAAGGAATATAAAAACGTTAACAATATCTTATTTTCAGGTTACCAAAGTTGGTAATTTAGTACCAATCAGAGGTTTCTCAAGTTTCAAATTTTTACCAGGCTCTCAGGATACGATTATCATTGCCCTTAAAACTGAAGAATATCAAGGACAGACAGCTACGTACATTATGGCATTTACAATTGATGGAAACATCATGATGCCTGAGACTAAAGTGATAGATAAAAAATTCGAAGGTCTTGAATTCATATGACATTCCACTTAAGAATATTCGTACTAAATTTAAACGATGTAAATAAATGTACAGAGATTTTATAGTTCCATATTACCGTTATACAACATGTAATGATCGTGTAAACTATTTTACACAGTTCCTGTTCAGTTGAACCTTTTATTTTACACAGTTTTACTCTATCACCAGTATTGTTCTTTTTCAAAATGTACTTTTATTTTCATAATAATGGCAACACGTTTACTGTATACTGCTAAATGCGTCAATTGTAAATATAATGTACATACGAATGTACAATACTTATTATAACAATTCTTATTATAAAATGAAACGGAATGTTACGTATAATTGAACTCAACGAGATATAGAGATTATGAAATAGAATTAGGAATTTAATGCTTTGTTTTATACATTGACCATTACAAGTGCAATAGAATAGAACGTTCCAATCTATTTTATTTCATTCCTATTCCCATACCTCTTCTGCCTCTTAAAGTTATTATGATAAAACTTTTGTTTAATACTGTAATGCGTCTTCAGGGTCGTAATATACATAGTCTAAAATCAATATCTATATATGAAAACGCAAGGTGGTGGCAGCACCATTGCGCTATACTGACAGATACTTTAGTCAACTTGTGGCACCGTAGGTAGAAAGCTCTGTTTAGTAAACGTCACGTTTCAATTATTTTCTTAAAGACATAAATTATTTTTTCAATCCTTTTTGCTTAGAATATTGGTGATAATGTGCAGTCTCGTATGACTATCTTTGAAACCTGAGGAAACACCGAACAAAATCTTGCACGCATTGCACTTCTATTAACATTATTTATACAGTAAAAAGGAATGTAAATTCATTAATAGAAAGAATGGCAAAAAAGCGCGTAAAGTAAATTTTAAGGACTAGAAATTCGAAATAAAGATTTCGAAGTGCCGAGCGAATATTTGAATTGACTTTGCAAGTAAACACTCGAAATATTCACGACTAATTACTGCACGAGTTTATTTTTCCCCATATGTTCATATGGGGAAATTTCCTTACATAACATCTGCAATCAGCGTGAATCTCCCAAACACACAAAAATTTTCGATGCGACCGTGTAATGTCATCCAGTTCCAGTTTTTCGAAGAAGCATTCAAGATGCGATTATGATGAAGATTTCCAGTTTTAACATTTCCCACGCGCGATGCATTTCAACGAGGAAAGTAAGCATGCAGGAAGGAAGAATATTTTGCATACTTATACACGGTAATATAGTAGTACCGCGCCTAACAGTGCCGTGACGCAAATTCGTCGACAACTGTACATATTAGTGTTGTTTCGAATTACTGAATTGTACTAATATTGAGAAGAGCATTAAAGGAGTACCGCTATCGAGCTGTTTGCCCAAGAAAAGCGGAAACATTCGTTTTAACGGCCGCAGAAATGTTTCTTATTTGACGGACACGCGACATTCGCGACGAGCATATTCCTTATCGGTCCGATTTACGAAAATATAATTGACTCAGAACAAACAAATTTCGTTCACCTGAAAAAAGAATTATGGCTACAAAATCAGACGGCACGAAGGAGTGGAATACCGCTAGAATGGGTATTTCTCTGCTGTTGAATAACAAAACGGAGGAAGCGGAAGCCTTATTTACCGGACACCCGCATAGTTTTCACATGAAAGCAGGTCGCTGTTTTGTCTTATTCATGGTATGTAAATAATACATCGCAACTGTTTTACTTCACTGTAGAAATTAATAAAAAATTGTTCGAGATTGATTTTAGTTAAACTTTTATTGAAGAATAAAGGAATCAGGGAATAATTCTCTTAAGATATTAAGTGTAAGGGAGAATCTTTTTAAAGTAAAGTTTGTTACATCATTGTTACGAAGATTTATTGCTAGTAACGTAAAAATAGCCTGGATAACGTATCGCGTGCTAGCTTGCACGTTTTTATTGACCGCAATCCTATTTCGAACAATCTTAATAAGAGCCCATGATGTACGCTCTCGATATAGGAACAGAAAGGAATAATCGTTGAATAAATTTTTAGAATGCACTGATGACCTTTGAGAACGATAAGCTTCAGCAGGCTATGCTACTGCTGAAGGATATGGAAAGGGAATGCGCGAGTGACATTGGATGGTTAAAGTCTATGAAGAGTAAAGTCTTCAAAGCAGAAGAAACAGGCGTAATTATTATCTTCTAATTAAAGTTTTTTAATAAATTTTATTTGTATTAACACGTTCATTGTATACTTTAACGCGAGACTAGATTTTTATATTGTATAAGAGTTATTTGTTAGCATATACATAATGAAAGTCCGGTTAGCAGTGAACGTGATGAAACAATGTAAAAAGATTCATAAATACAGCTAGCGAAGAGATGTTAATAGGGAAATAAATGTTTTAGAAGGACTACGTGAATAAATTGGAGAGGCAAATAGTTCTCGCAGACTCGCAAGTTTGTTCGGCGATATTAACGTTACTACAACAAGAACTCACTGGTTACGTACGTGGTGGTTGGATGTTACGTAAAGCTTGGCGAGTTTATCAGCATGCACACTCACAAATCTTGCAGTTATATCAGCGCACATTTGGTTCTAATCCATCGGGTATGTAACTGTATCGAACTATTGAGGAATGTTGTCTCAATCTATGCTGTGATCAATAGCACGTGCTCAAGTCGATTATAATGTTATTTAAGTTAAATAAAAATAAGAATGACACTGTTTAATATGCAATTGTATTGTAATTTCATTCCGAAGAAAAGGTGGTTGAATTAAGGCAAAAGACGCAGATTCAGATCATTTTGATAAGAATATATAGATAGCAAATACTAGCAAATATTATTTTAGAAATAAGTAAATACTTGTTGAAGTCCTCTAAAAACCTTTTTCTCATCAGAATATTTATTCTGATCTTCCGTTTGCGAGAAGAAAGATCCGAAATGATTAAATCAAGAATATTTTTCGTTTGATATCAGAATAAATAAAACTAATATAAAAAGGGAAATGTTTCGTAATTTTGGTTTGAATAGGATTCGACACAAGATGCAGCACTCCTTCGTGTAATGGCTCCTCTTACTCACTGCAAAGTCCACATAGTCCAGGTTCCTCGGAATGGTCTATACCATCTTGCAACGGTTCAACAAACAACCCGACACCGATCTCATCCCCCTCAGGTCTGCGAAGCTCTCTATCAATGTTCTTCTCGCTCACTGGCATCACGTCCGAACAACAGACACCGTAATTGTTGTTTCTTCTTACAAACATTTCTCGATCCTCGTCGTCGAACCCTTGCCTTTCTCTTTTACCTGTACACGAAGTAAAATAACAGTGAATTTTTTTTTTCTTTTTTGCTTTTGTTAAGCATATACATTAGGGTTACTCTTTCAAACGACAAACAAATTTCGTGAATGACAGCACATTCTTATACTTGAATCGTTGTTTAACCCTTTCAGTGGTACTATCATTTATCTAGGTTTCAAAGAGTATCATTGTCAATTAAAACTTATCAGAGAATATAAAACATCAAGAAAAGAAATTTTCCATGACTTACTAAACAAACCTTACTTAATTAAATACGTACAATTCTAAGAAGTGTTTACCGTTGAAAGAGTTAAGATCCGATTATCGATACACTGAACGAAAAGCTAAACGATGTGTGCGCATTGATGACTCAATTTTTTTTGAGAATATTGTGTCTTTTTGTAACGAATTGACGCTTTCCCCTTTAAAATTGACAGAAGTGGAAAAGTGACGTGTTTTGCAGCTTCGTTGAACCATCTGAGGTCTCCCGGTTGATGTCAGCGGTTAGTTTTGGTTATGGGATTTATCAACTCTGTGTCAGTTTATTGCCGCCTTCTCTTCTAAAAGTAATTCACTTTTTGGGCTTCGAGGGCGACAGAGAAGCAGGAATCACTGCGCTCATGTATGCACGGCTTAGCGAAGATATGCGTGCTCCTCTTGCCACGTGAGTTTAGAAATAATATACATATTATGTACAGGGTGACTCGTGTAACTCGACATGATATCTTCTATGAGATTGTATAGGGCTTTACGATAAGTTCAAAAAGTATATTACATGATATTTTTATCAAAAATCAATACTAAGTTTACGGTACACTGTGCAAGTTGTTCAAACTGCACACCGTCCTCCGCAATACAACATTCTGCTCTTCTGTAAAAGTCTAAATGAGTAAAATAAATTTTGTAAATTTAAATAATTCTATCTTTCTGAAATGTATCAACGAGCAAAATATTATTCCCACTAGTATCTATAAAAATATCATGCAATATGCTTTTATGTGAAAAAGCAACATAATATGATGGTCCAGATGACCTTACTTTCATTATAAAAGTAAAGTATTTTCGGATTTTTTTTTATGGTCATTTGTAGCACACTTGACACCATCTATGTACGGTTCAAAACATTTTTTGTTACATTGTTAAATGGCAGAAGGATAGTGGGCCGCGTTACGTGAAACGTTCTTTAACTCTGTGTATATATATATATATATATATATATATATATATATATATTTCGTTTATACGATGAGATATTAATTTATCAATTTTCCGTCCGTTTTAGCTTATCTCTACTCTGGTACCACACAATTGCACGTCCATTTTTTGCCCTTGATGGAAGCAATCTACGGGCTGGTGTAAATGCCGCGAAACAATTAATCGCGGAGTGTCATTCAGAATTTAGCAATTCGGCGCTCTTTCTATTTTTCGCTGGTCGAATAGAGAGGCTCGAGGTAAGGATGCATTTATGATTATCTCAACACTTTTCTGTCTTCTCAATATGCTGACGTTATGTACGATGAATAAATATTTTTAAAAATTACTTTGATATAACTTATCTTCTTCGCTATTTATTATTTATGATATAATTTAATATTGAATTAATTCTGTCTTACAATCTTTCCTATTTTCTTAATATTTTATTATTACTTTCGATAAGTATTACTATTTCTTAAAATTACATTATTGTAATCAACGTTTTTTGCTATTTATGATTTATAACTTACGTAGAATTAATTTCGTTTCACAGTCAAACGTAAATGGTGCTCTGCAAGCATACGCGAAGGCTGTCGAAGCTTCGAGTCAAAGAGAGATCAAATTATTGTGCCTACACGAGGTGGCCTGGTGTCATTTGATTCGTTTAAGTTACGAAGAAGCTTACCGATCTTTGACACAATTGCATCAACAATCCAGGTGGTCGGTGAGCTTCTACGATTATTTAGCAACTGGTATAAGATATTTTTTTCTCCTTATTACCTTTGTCATCTTTCATTTTGGTTACATCTTAAATATTTTTTCTCAGTCTGTTGCGGGGCGATTGGTAAATTCGATATCGTGGCCTCGTCTTATCGAAAGGTCCACCATTGTGACAATCGAATGAGTAAAGAGACTCAACTGGGTTTGTTCGTTTTGCGTCGAACTCCTAAACTTGTGGATCTGAAAACTGGCCAGCCTTATACCGTTTTGTACTACAGACTGCTCGTGTATGAATTATTGTATTTGTGGAACGCAATGCCATCATGTTCTGTGGACTCGTTGCAAGGAATACTTTTAGGTAAGAAGAAATGCATTCTTTTGAAAAATTAATTTAGAAATAATATATTATTAATGATATGATAGCATAATATTTTACATTATTACATGGTTCAATAACGCTTTAATACCTATTTCTTTGTAAACTTTTAAGCCTACTAATCATTTGATAATTTATTAATAATTATTCTTTTGACAATTAAATTGTTAGAATGCAAAGACAATCTTTCGGACGAACCGATGGTTGGATTGGCCAACTTGATTGAAGGAGCAGCCTATTTCTGTCTCGGTGATACTCAAGCAGCGATTGAAAGTTACAGAAATTGTCTAAAGCGTCGTTATCCGATCAACGATACGTATGATCAACATGTTAGCGCATTTGCACTCTACGAGCTTGGCACTGCGCTGTGCAGTATCAACGTAAATGATAAACATTTGAATAAACGTCCAAATAGATTCTAAAATTAGGTATTAACGCTACTTTATGTATATTTTATTTCAGAATGTCGAAGAAGGAAAAATGTTCCTTTCGAGGGCGCAAAACCAGTACAAGGATTACGATTTCGAAAGCCGGCTCAATGTACGAATACACACAAGCTTACACAATTTTAACTGACGAAAAGTGAAAATCGAACGGTTACGTCTTCATCTGCTACAGAATTTACCTATGGAATCTAAAGTGCGATAACGATCAGGCATCGTCTTATCCTATAAAAATTCCGTCTATATCGATATAAATCGGAAAGTTTATCTATGTACATCGACGATCGGAACTGAAGAAACTCGTTCCTGTAAAATAGTTGTTCTAGAGTATAATAAAATCGTTACAAAGGTGATCGTTCATTACTCTCTGTAATACGTAGAAATCGTAATAATACCAGCTGGTTGCATTTAACTGTACGAATGCAGAAAATATCCCATTGTTAAATACGATGTATATAGATAAATTTATCCATGCTGTTATTATGTGTATATACATGTATGTATATTAGAACTACATGACATGTACGAAGAAGGAAGAAACAAGGAATGCCAAGTTATAGAATACCTTTATTGTTTCTAATTAAATATAGAAGGTAATAATAACGAACAGTTTAACAGTCCAAGTTGTTACATTAAAAATAGACATTCCATATTTTTCTCCCTTATTCTTTATATACTTATACAAATACGCTGCAAAGACATACCTCCATAAATTAATGTTAAGAACTAACTATTGTTAACTATTGTTGCTTTACGAAGTTTCTACTGTATTTATTCCGTTGCTTACGTATCTTATCAGAAAATTATTATGTATTTACAAAAATTCGTTAATATTAGACAATACGTTGTATTATATATGTATATGTTTTATTATTTTATCGATGTTACAGTTGCTAGAATAACATGTATAAAATTGTTAATCGAATTACAACATATGGTATGTTTTCTATCTGAATATTTTAAAATTTTGTAATGAAACTTTCATAAGCAATGTCCATTTGTCGACTTGTACAATGTACGAGCATACTTCGAAAACGTAGATGTGTACAGTCAGAAAACTAATTGATAAAATTTATCGAGATCCGACGTATGTTATATTACGAATAAAATTATTTCATTTGAAAACATATCTCCGTTAAATATTTATTGCGAGGATACTCTATATTTTTATAGAGTGTGCTTACCTACATAAGATGTATAGAAAAGCAGACTTCAATTTAGCTAAAAAGATAATAAAATCAATCTAGAATAGAATTATCAATCGTAACTAATTTTTATATTAGGAAACAATTAGCAAATATTCTTCAAATAACTGTTCCAAACATCTGAGATCTCGCTCGTCGTTTTAACGATCTGAAGTTTGTTTTGAAATCTACTAAACGGAATTTAGCAATTAGACAAGTTGAAGGAACTTTGACAAAATTACAAGAGGTTTGTTCAGACCCTTCAAAAGATCAAACCTGTGATTATGAGTACGATCCGATGAACGTTCGAAACACGTACTGCTGTGCAAATGGAGGAACCTGTCCAGCTGCTATATTGAATTCCTCTCGCCAATCTCCTTGGTACTGTAAATTCATCAAACCATTTGTATTTTGCATTATTACGTCGTTATTAGGTACGTCGATCTATGGTTAACTTGCAAATTTCAAAATTTTTAATTAATCCGTAACTGGACGATTTGGAAAAGAAAAAACGTTCTACGTAGAAAGCTTCGTATTCAATTCGTTAAAAATACTTCATGTTTCGAGATCAATTAGACGAATATTAAAAGATTTCTGTGTTGAGGGATATTTACTGTAATCTTTTCCATTTCTGAAAAATGTACAATTACTATATAGATCTAAATTAGAATGTAAATTCCAGTTACGAATTTGAAATGTTAATACGTTTCGTACCACATTGTCCATATAAATTAGTAACAACTTAAAATTTTATTATATTTTGTACTTTAACGTCGAAATATAGCAGACACGAAACTGAAATAAAATCTATGATATTTTCAATCTTTTTCCTAGTTTAACGATGTAGAGAATATTTTCAAGATTTGATATTAGATAATTCTCGAAAATTTTTTATTTCTCATACAGCGGAACGTATTAACGATTTTATGCTTAGCAAAATTTTAGAATAAATAAAAAATGAAATAATTTCGGATAAAATGCTTCGTGTTGAACGTTTCAGCTATGTCCGTGTCTCATTTGTGCGACAAATACTCAGCCAGTACGACGTTTAAGATAATCAGATCCGACTTGGTAAATCTGCGAACGCATTTGAATACCCTTTCGGTAATTACTGTACCGTTGTCTTGTTCGACAATTAAACGATATTAAATCACGATTTTAAACGTCGTTCGCTTAGATGGAAGTAAAGAACGTAATGGAAACGCGAGACGATTTAAAGAGTAAGTTGAAAGAGGTTGGATACGTGATACCAAAAATGTCTGAGGCCATTCTCTATTTAAGAAACGAAGTGTCCGAGGGTAAAAAAGATATGATGTATCGATTACAGCATACACGTTATTCTTTTCCGGGATAGTTATAGACATTGGTTTATTTGAAATAGGAATGGAACAGCATACGAAAGCATTGTTGAAGGTTATGTCCCCAGAAACTGTCCGAGAATTGGTGAAGAGCGAACTGCAAACGTACGACGCTGACAAAACCGGAAGGACAGATTACGCGCTCGGAACTTCAGGTTTTAAATGGAAAAAATATATTTTCTTTATTTTAAATTATTTCATTGTCTGTCTGTTTCGCTGAAGATATTATGGAAATTGTCATAGGCGGAGCAATCCTCTCGACGAGAAAGACAGAAACGTACTCGGCTGGTGCACCGGTACTGAAACTTTTTGGGATACCAATTTGTCAGCAACAAAACACACCTCACGCTATAATTCAGGTTACTGAATATTACTTTTTAATAATTCATTTATCGTGAAATGCGAATAACGATTATAAATAAATCGCTATTCCCGAAAAGGATAAATAATGAAATTAATATTTCCTTTGAAATACATCGATCAATTTTCATTATATAGACTAGTGTTCTTCCGGGTGAGTGTTGGGCATTTAAAGGCAGCAGTGGAAGCGTTGTTATACAGTTACTCGGTTTTGTACATGTGTCTGGAGTAAGTCTGGAACATATTCCACAGTCGATATCTCCTACAGGGGAAACGAGCACCGCTCCAAAACAATTTTCTATTCTGGTAAATTTCGGAAATTTAATGTACCGTAATTTAGAATATCGTAAACGAGACAGATATACGTTGCATATTTGCAGGGTTTAACCAGCGTAGATGATACAAATTCTTTCTTTTTTGGTGAATTCACGTACGATAATACTGGTCCTCCTGTACAATATTTTGAAGTTCAGGTAAAGTAAAGTTTACCGATGTACATTTTATAAAACATATATTATCACTTGTAATTTACAGAACAAACCAAAGAAAGCATACGAAATAATCGAATTAAAGGTTCATTCCAATAGTGGTAACAATGAATACACCTGCATCTACAGAATAAGGGTTCACGGTACCCTAAGTAAAAAGAGTAGGTAATTTTCCCTTAAATAATTATTTAATGATCGAAAGAAGAAATTTTGGGATGGTATTTGCAACCAAAGGGACTTGGCTAGATGAGAATTCCAAGAGATTATCGACATAGTGTAATTGTTAATATAATATCGATTTGGATAAGATTTTCGTATGTAAGGTATTATATATACTTTATTATATAGTAAATAAAGACATATATAATTTTCATATTGTTATCCTTCTTCTTTTTTTCATTTTTAACGAAATAGAGTGTAATTCTAATAATTTCATTAATTAATAAGAGTTAATAATTGTGAGATAAATATAACGTATAAATACTGTTTTAATCATAAACTGTCATGCGATATATGTAAATTGAAACAATTTTAAATCGAAAACTAATACCACAGGAATATGAAGCGTGCATTTAGTTTTAACTTGTAAGAAATATTAAAATTATAGAAATGATTACTGTAATAAATTGTGGGTGGCGTCAATTTACAATAAAAAATAAAAAATTATTAAATTTGATTGCGTTATAATGAAAAAATCACTTTTTACGATATTACCAAACCGTTACTATTCAGTCAACCTTCCGTCATCTTGTCAAGTGTAAGAGACTCACGCGCGAGCTCATTTATCTTATGACTCCCATACCGTAAAAATCGAAGAAGATCTGCTAGGTATTAAATTATTAATTTATAACGTTTGCGTTGTTTATTTATAACTTCAAAGCCACTAATTCACAACATTTAAACTATTATTTCATAACATTTAAGCCATTAATTTATAACATTTAAGCTATTAATTTATAACGTTTAAGCTATTAATTTACAACATCTAAACCATTAATTTATAACATTTAAGCTATTAATTTATAACATTTAAGCTATTAATTAATAACACTGAAGCTATTAATTTATAACATTTAAGTCACTAGTTTCTAACATTTAAGCTATTAATTTATAACACTGAAGCTATTAATTTATAACACTAAAGCCATTAATTTATAACATTTAAGCTATTAATTTATAACGTCTAAGCCATTAATTTACAACACCTAAGCTATTAATTTACAACGTTTAAACCATTAATTTACAACATTTAAACTATTACTTTATGCATTTAAACCATTAATTTGTAACATTCAGACTATTAATTTATGACATTTAAACTATAAATTTAATATATTTAAAACTAATTTATGACAATTAAACCATTAATTAACAATATTTAAAACATATATTTATAACATTTAAACTATTAATTAACAACGTTCAGAACATTTATTTATTACATTTATAACATTAATTTATAACATTTAAACTATACATTTATAACATTTAACCTTTTTTTAGTAGTAGACAGTAGCAGAGCAGTGTCGGATTCTTGCCGACTAAAACTCCACGATGACATGCCTACGCGTGTGACGGGAGTGCCCCATGGTTTTGGTCTTTGCGAATTACTACCAGCGCACTCCCCGCGGCCCGTTCATCGAGATGGTTCTAATATATTGGCGCCAGTGGAGGCCATTGCCCTTGGCGCTATCCTCCCTGCTAGTCGCGTCCCATTGGCGGCGGCGGTGGAGCGGCCCTGTGCGCTACAAGGGTGAGAATTTCTCTTTCTCCCCATTTCTGTCCGCTCTTTTACGAGCATAACTCGCTCGCAGAAGAGGCGGACAGCCTCGTATTCCTGCGGCCCGGTCAGCATCGCTTTTACGGTCGCCGAGGGGGTCGATCTCTAGCCTATAACGAGACGCAGGGTGTAGCGGGGCAGCTCCCACGCCGGACAAAACTCCAACGTGTGCTGTGCCGTATCCCTGCCCTCTCCGCTATGGTGACATATGTCCGTCGTCAAGCGTCCGATTTTCATCAGGTACTCGCCGAACACGCCGTGTCCCGTGAGCACCTGGGTCATCCTGAGGGACAGCAGGAGACCGCGGCGGCTCCTCCATGCCTTCCAACTTGGGAGGACGGCCTCGACGGCTCGATGTTCGCCTCCCTCGTTGATCAGTTGAGACCGCCACCGGTCTCACGCATCCTCCTCGACGGTTCCCATATCGTCTGGGGCCGTCTGCTCGGCCGCATTCTCCCCTGAGCCCAACGCTCTCATGCGGGAGTATCTCCGCTTGAGTACCAACGTCCAGATCTCCGACGGGGTATAACACTTAACCTATTAATTAATAACATTTAAAACATTAGTTAACAATCAAACCATTAATTAACAATATTTAAACCATTACTTAAGAACAATTAAAGCATTAATTTATAATATTTAAGCCATTACTTAATAACAATTATACCATTAATTTATAACAACCCAACCAATAACTAGCAACATTTAAGCAAATAATTAACAACGATTAAACTATTAATTCATAACAATTGAAACATTAATTGGCAACATTTAAAACATTAATTTATAAGAATCAAACCATTCTTCGAGGAATCAATAAGTCTCCCGCTAATAGCCTAATAGATCGACAGATTTAACGAAGAAATACCTAACCGCGATTACAGCCAATTAGATCATATTATTTGCTACATAATTAATAACTGTATCACGTACTGCGATGCAGGCGGTATTGGAGAATAAAAGAATTTTTATGTTACAACTATGACAAGTATATTTACTCGTTTAACGTTAGAGGAACTAAAAAGGTGTTTTAAACAAGCATTAAATAAGAATTTTAAGTATCGCAGAGAGTGAGTAGGTGTCATTCAAGAAAAAAGAACATTTTATTTTTTAATTAGCACGAGTAAATGAACGAATATCGATAATATAATATAACGCTTAATATGAATGTTATCTGTCTGATTATTTAATACCTTAATTAATTTCACAGTAACGTTATCGACTGCCGTTAGGCTTTTTTTCCCCCTTTCGTTCAAACTAATTGATAGCCGAAAACTAGTATTAAAGAAGTGTGAATTTAGTCTTAGCTTCCAGAAACTATTAAAATGATAAAAAAGGATATCGTATTAAATCGTTAAAGACGCCAATTTACGATAAAAATTAAGAAATCGTTCAATTCGATTTTGTTATAATGGAAAAACCGCCTCCGGCTATGTCAAAAAATCGTTACCGTTTGATTAACAAACCGACGCCTTGTCAAGGTATATAAGGAACACGGAAGTCGCGCGCGAGCTCTTTTGTGCCTGAAATTCCGGAGAGTGAACATCGAAGAAGAATATAAACATAAGGTAAGTAAAAAAAAATATCAAACAACAACATTGTAACCAGTAACTTATAACGTCTAAACCATTAATTTACAACACTTAAGCTATTAATTTATAACATTTAAGCATTTAATTTATAACAATTAAACTATTAATTTATAACATTTAAGCCATTAATTTATAACATTTGAGCTATTAATTTACAACATCTAAGCCACTAATTTACAATATTTGAACTGTTATTTTATACATTTAAGCAATTAATTTATAACATTTAAACTATTAATTTCTAACATTTAAACTATTAACTTATAACATTTAGGCCATTAATTTATAACAATCAAATCGTTAATTAACAACATTTAAGCCATTAATTTATAACAATCAAACCGTTAATTAACAACATTTAAGCCATTACTTAACAACAATTATATCATTAATTTATAACAATGAAACATAACAATGAATTTAATTAACAACCTTCAAACCATTAATTTATAACAATCCAACCAATAATTAATAACATTTAAGCAACTAATTAACAACAATTAAACTACTAATTTCTAAGAATTACAAACGTTAATTGACCACATTTAAAACATTAATTTATAACAATCAAACCATTCTTCAAGGAATCAATTAGTCTCTCGCTAATAGCCTAATAGATCCTTTGATAGATCTTACGAAGAAATACCTAACCGTGATTACAGCCAATCATATTATTCGCTACATAATTAATATCTGTATCACGTACATCGATGCAGGCTGTACTGAAGAAAAAGGCTATTTTATATTACGACTATAACGAGTAAATTCACTCGTTTAACTTGAGAGGAATTAAAAAGGTACCTGACCTTTAAATAAGAATTAAATAAGAATTTTAAATATCGCAGACAGTGATGTAGGTGTTATTCAAGAAAAAGGACATTTTATTTTTTAATTACCACGAGTATATGTACGAATATCGATGATATAATATAACGCTTAATATGAATTTGATCTGCCTGATTATTAATACCTTAACTTATTTCACAGTAACGTTATCGACTGCCGTTAGGCCTTTTTTCCACCTTTCGTTCAAACTAATTGATAGCCGAAAACTAGTATCAAGGAGGTGTGAATTTAGTCTTAGTTTGTAGAAACTATTAAAATGATAAAAATGGATATCGTATTAAATCGTTAAAGATGCCAATTTACGATAAAAATTACGCATTGTTAAGTTATATAAGGAGCACGAAAGTCGCGCGCGAGCTCTTTTGTGCCTGAAATTCCGGAGAGTGAACATCGAAGAAGAATATAAATATAAGGTAAGTAAAAAAAAATATCAAACAACAACATTGTAACCAGTAACTTATAACGTCTAAACCATTAATTTACAACACTTAAGCTATTAATTTATAACATTTAAGCATTTAATTTATAACAATTAAACTATTAATTTATAACATTCAAACTATTAATTTATAACATTTAAGCCATTAATTTAGAACATTTAAGCTATTAATTTACAACATCTAAGCCATTAATTTAAAACATTTAAACTGTTATTTTATACATTTAAGCCATTAATTTATAACATTTGAACTATTAATTTCTAACATTTAAGCCATTAATTTCTGACATTTAAACTATTAATTTATAACATTTAAGCCATTAATTTGTAATTTTTAAACTATTAATTTATAACATTTAAGCCATTAATTTGTAACTTTCAAACTGTTATTTTATACATTTAGCCATTAATTTATGACATTTAAACTATTAATTTATATCATCTAAACCATTAATTTATAACATTTAAGCCATTAATCTAAAACAATTACTCCATTAATTCTTAACAGTTATACCAATAATTTATAACAGTTGTACCGTTAATCGGAAGTAACTCTACATTCGTTGATTTAAATCAATACCATCAATTCGTAGTGAGTGAATTAATGATTTATTTTGTTTTATTTTATTAATGGAATCTATCAAGTCTTTGAAGTGCTATTTTATTTCTATATAGCATTATTTTTTAATTTTAAATACAGTATTTAATCTCTCATTTCATTATTTCGTATAAAACCTGTGGTAACACAGAGTGTAGTTTTAAGATGTAATTTTCCATTTCTGCTCAAAACCAAGGACACAACACCATATTCATGGAATCAAGGAAGCAAGTGCAATTTAACCGAAGGCAACAACATCTTATCATTTGTCCATACGCGCTACAATTTGCACCTCGCATAGTTTCGTTTCTTCGATGATAAGTTCAATATTCAAGTACGATTATCCGGATCCACGTACTACAGCTATTCCAATTAATTAATTTCAATACACGCCACTTCTTTATTATAAAATAATTTTACATCTCTGCTTCCAATGCTTAGAAACTCTTTATGTAAATGGGACCCGAAAGTAGTTACCTCCTCGTGGTGGGTCCCGGTAATTGGTATCGTTTTCCAAATAATAATACACCAAGTACTATTTTGAATATTAGTATTATCATTTGAAAACGATATCAAGCTAAAAACTACATGAGTATAGTCTGGTCTTGATCATCCAAAATAGTTTTGGTGATCTAGACTGGACTAATAACCCCCCGCGGGGGCACCGTGGGACATCGTGGGACATCGTTGGACACCGTGGGATGCGAGCGTTTTAGCCTTAATTAAACATAAGATAGATACCTATGTTATGTGCATTGTAAGCTCATTCTGTACAAAGATACATATCTATCTTGGAACGAAAAATAAAGATCTCGTCTCTCTTGATCCCCTCGCTTACCACACTGAAAAAATTGTTCCCGCGATATATCGGTTCACGGTCGCTCAGTTCTTTCAAACCGTAGCGTGTCGTACTCGTTCGCGCGTATTCCGGGTACGTGCGGGTCAACGTGCACTGGACAAATCTTTGGATTCGTAAGTCGCCCCAAGCACACCTCTGTGGTTAGTAACTGCTCGAAAACTGCCCGTCGTTTGCCTCGAATCACGGGAGTTGTCATCGCACTGGTGATGCCAGCGATCCGCAATACTGTCCGATTGGTACTTCGGTACTCGGGCAGAGACCTGCATTTCACGTCCTCCGTAATCCTGTTTAAGTGAAAAACTCGCGGGCGGGGGGACCCCACTGTTCAGTTGGGGTAATGCCTTCGTAATCCTGTTCAGCGGTCCATCCTCGTGAGTGGACCCCACTGTGCAGTTGAGGCCTCTTGCCTTCGTAATCCTGATCAGCGGTCCCTCCCCGGGTTCTCACTTGTTTCAGTTGGAGTGTGTTAAATTGCAGGCCTGTTTGCTGGGTCACTAGTATCATCGGTCGGTGCCATCGACCGTGATAAGATCCAGACGACTTGACAGGTATCGAGAGAAGGTCAATGCTTGGGCTTTCCGCTGAACCTTAGAGTTATCTGGTACACGGGAGTACGTCGCGTAGGTTTGTTAGTTCTTTCGAGAGATCGTGATTTCGTTTGTTCCGGGCGCGCCGCGGTTTTTCTTTCATCGTCTGATTGTTGGGGCTCCTTTTCCATAGTAGCCTTATTTTTTTTCTTTCGTTCCAAGTTAGATAAATGTGTCTTCGATACCGAATGCTGCCAGTAGGCATGCGAATTATTGTATAATATTTGTACTGATCGATGTAATCGTTGTATGTGAGATAAATGTTGCGTTGTGTGGGAGATAGATGTTGCGTTACGTATGCTTTGTTCTATGTTTGTAAAGATTCGTGTAACTGCTGCGTAGGAGATAGGTGTTTCGCGGTTAGGCTACGAAGCAACTATTTCTTTACGCAGGCCCATGGTCAAGTAGAGTCAAAACTGGACATTCTGCCAATAGGTTGAATGTCGAGATCGATGTGTAGTGTTAAATAACCCATGGGCGGGCATGCGAGCGTTTTAGCCTTAATTAATCATAAGATAGATACCTATGTTATTTGCATTGTAAGCTCATTCTGTACAAAGATACTTAACTATCTTGGAACGAAAAATAAAGATCTCGTCTCTCTTGATCCCCCCGCTTACCACACTGAAAAAATTGTTCCCGCGATATATCGGTTCACGGTCGCTCAGTTCTTTCAAACCGTAGCGTGACGTACTCGTTCGCGCGTATTCCGGGTACGTGCGGGTCAACGTGCACTGGACAAATCTTTGGATTCGTAAGTCGCCCCAAGCACACCTCTGTGGTTAGTAACTGCTCGAAAACTGCCCGTCGTTTGCCTCGAATCACGGGAGTTGTCATCGCACTGGTGATACCTGCGATCCGCAATACTGTCCGATTGGTACTTCGGTACTCGGGCAAAGACCTGCATTTCACGTCCTCCGTAATCCTGTTTAAGTGAAAAACTCGCGGGCGGGGGGACCCCACTGTTCAGTTGGGGTAATGCCTTCGTAATCCTGTTCAGCGGTCCATCCTCGTGAGTGGACCCCACTGTGCAGTTGAGGCCTCTTGCCTTCGTAATCCTGATCAGCGGTCCCTCCCCGGGTTCTCACTTGTTTCAGTTGGAGTGTGTTAAATTGCAGGCCTGTTTGCTGGGGCACTAGTATCATCGGTCGTTGCCATCGACCGTGATAAGATCCAGACGACTTGACAGGTATCGAGAGAAGGTCAATGCTTGGGCTTTCCGCTGAACCTTAGAGTTATCTGGTGCACGGGAGTACGTCGCGTAGGTTTGTTAGTTCTTTCGAGAGATCGCGATCTCGTTCGTTTCGGGCGCGCCGCGATTTTTTCCTTTATCATCTGATACATCGGGCATCTTCTTGTTTTCCCATTTTTAAGGGAAACTTATTGCAATCACGTTATATAACTTTTCAATATCTTCAATATCTTATAGCGTCGCAAAAGTAGAACGTTATACAGTTTAGTACAGCGACTCGTATGTCCCTTCTGCAAGACACGAAATGGTATATACAGTGTCAGTAGCTTCACTTCCTTCCTTTCGTTCCAAGTTAGATAAATGTGTCTTTGATACCGAATGCTGCCAGTAGGGATGCGAATTATTGTATAATATTTGTACTGTTCGATGTAACCGTTGAGTGGGAGATAGATGTTGCGTTACGTATGCCTTGTTCTACGTTTGTAAAGATTCATGTAAGCGCTGCGTTGGAGATATGTGTTTCGCAGTTAGACTACGAAGCAACTATTTCTTTACGCAGGCCCATGGTCAAGTAGATTCAAAACTGGACATTCTGCCAATAGGTTGAATGTCGAGATCGATGTGTAGTGTTAAATAACCCATGGGCGGGTCTCGTGCGTAGTCACCTCCTCGTGGTGAGACCTGGTAATTGGCATCGTTTTCCAACAATTAATCAGTCGATTAATCTTAGGAAAACGATACCAAGCCAAGAACTACGCAACAGTCCAGTTTGGATCATCAAAAGCCTCTAAAAGCGTTTTGGATGATCTAGACTGGACTGCACCGTGGGACATCGTTGGACACCGTTGGACACCGTTGGACACCGTTGGACACCGTTGGACACCGTTGGACACCGTTGGACACCGTGAGATATCGTGGGATGCGAGCGTTTTAGTCTTAATTAATCGTAAGGTAGATAACTATGTTAATTGCATTGTGAGCTCATTCTGTACAAAGATACTTATCTATCTTGGAACGAAAAATAAAGATCTCGTCTCTCTTGATCCCCCCGCTTACCACACTGAAAAAATTGTTCCCGCGATATATCGGTTCACGGTCGCTCAGTTCTTTCAAACCGTAGCGTGACGTACTCGTTCGCGCGTATTCCGGGTACGTGCGGGTCAACGTGCACTGGACAAATCTTTGGATTCGTAAGTCGCCCCAAGCACACCTCTGTGGTTAGTAACTGCTCGAAAACTGCCCGTCGTTTGCCTCGAATCACGGGAGTTGTCATCGCACTGGTGATACCTGCGATCCGCAATACTGTCCGATTGGTACTTCGGTACTCGGGCAGAGACCTGCATTTCACGTCCTCCGTAATCCTGTTTAAGTGAAAAACTCGCGGGCGGGGGGACCCCACTGTTCAGTTGGGGTAATGCCTTCGTAATCCTGTTCAGCGGTCCATCCTCGTGAGTGGACCCCACTGTGCAGTTGAGGCCTCTTGCCTTCGTAATCCTGATCAGCGGTCCCTCCCCGGGTTCTCACTTGTTTCAGTTGGAGTGTGTTAAATTGCAGGCCTGTTTGCTGGGGCACTAGTATCATCGGTCGGTGCCATCGACCGTGATAAGATCCAGACGACTTGACAGGTATCGAGAGAAGGTCAATGATTGGGCTTTCCGCTGAACCTTAGAGTTATCTGGTGCACGGGAGTACGTCGCGTAGGTTTGTTAGTTCTTTCGAGAGATCGCGATCTCGTTCGTTTCGGGCGCGTCGCGATTTTTTCCTTTATCATCTGATACATCGGGCATCTTCTTTTTTTCCCATTTTTAAGGGAAACTTATTGCAATCACGTTAGAGTTTATAACTTTTCAATATCTCCAATATCTTATAGTGTCGCAAAAGTAGAACGTTAAACAGTTTAGTACTGCGACTCGTATGTCCCTTCTGCAAGACACGAAATGGTATATACAGTGTCAGTAGCTTCATTTTCTTCTTTTCGTTCCAAGTTAGATAAATGTTTCTTCGATACCGAATGCTGCCAGTAGGCATGCGAATTATTGTATAATATTTGTACTGATCGATGTAATCGTTGTGTGGGAGATAGATGTTGCGTTACGTATGCCTTGTTCTACGTTTGTAATGATTCATGTAATCGCTGCGTTGGAGATATGTGTTTCTCTGTTAGACTACGAAGCAACTATTTCTTTACGCAGGCCCATGGTCAAGTAGAGTCAAAACTGGACATTCTGCCAATAGGTTGAATGTCGAGATCGATGTGTAGTGTTAAATAACCCATGGGCGGGCATGCGAGCGTTTTAGCCTTAATTAATCATAAGATAGATACCTATGTTATTTGCATTGTAAGCTCATTCTGTACAAAGATACTTAACTATCTTGGAACGAAAAATAAAGATCTCGTCTCTCTTGATCCCCCCGCTTACCACACTGAAAAAATTGTTCCCGCGATATATCGGTTCACGGTCGCTCAGTTCTTTCAAACCGTAGCGTGTCGTACTCGTTCGCGCGTATTCCGGGTACGTGCGGGTCAACGTGCACTGGACAAATCTTTGGATTCGTAAGTCGCCCCAAGCACACCTCTGTGGTTAGTAACTGCTCGAAAACTGCCCGTCGTTTGCCTCGAATCACGGGAGTTGTCATCGCACTGGTGATGCCAGCGATCCGCAATACTGTCCGATTGGTACTTCGGTACTCGGGCAGAGACCTGCATTTCACGTCCTCCGTAATCCTGTTTAAGTGAAAAACTCGCGGGCGGGGGGACCCCACTGTTCAGTTGGGGTAATGCCTTCGTAATCCTGTTCAGCGGTCCATCCTCGTGAGTGGACCCCACTGTGCAGTTGAGGCCTCTTGCCTTCGTAATCCTGATCAGCGGTCCCTCCCCGGGTTCTCACTTGTTTCAGTTGGAGTGTGTTAAATTGCAGGCCTGTTTGCTGGGTCACTAGTATCATCGGTCGGTGCCATCGACCGTGATAAGATCCAGACGACTTGACAGGTATCGAGAGAAGGTCAATGCTTGGGCTTTCCGCTGAACCTTAGAGTTATCTGGTACACGGGAGTACGTCGCGTAGGTTTGTTAGTTCTTTCGAGAGATCGTGATTTCGTTTGTTCCGGGCGCGCCGCGGTTTTTCTTTCATCGTCTGATTGTTGGGGCTCCTTTTCCATAGTAGCCTTATTTTTTTTCTTTCGTTCCAAGTTAGATAAATGTGTCTTCGATACCGAATGCTGCCAGTAGGCATGCGAATTATTGTATAATATTTGTACTGATCGATGTAATCGTTGTATGTGAGATAAATGTTGCGTTGTGTGGGAGATAGATGTTGCGTTACGTATGCTTTGTTCTATGTTTGTAAAGATTCGTGTAACTGCTGCGTAGGAGATAGGTGTTTCGCGGTTAGGCTACGAAGCAACTATTTCTTTACGCAGGCCCATGGTCAAGTAGAGTCAAAACTGGACATTCTGCCAATAGGTTGAATGTCGAGATCGATGTGTAGTGTTAAATAACCCATGGGCGGGCATGCGAGCGTTTTAGCCTTAATTAATCATAAGATAGATACCTATGTTATTTGCATTGTAAGCTCATTCTGTACAAAGATACTTAACTATCTTGGAACGAAAAATAAAGATCTCGTCTCTCTTGATCCCCCCGCTTACCACACTGAAAAAATTGTTCCCGCGATATATCGGTTCACGGTCGCTCAGTTCTTTCAAACCGTAGCGTGACGTACTCGTTCGCGCGTATTCCGGGTACGTGCGGGTCAACGTGCACTGGACAAATCTTTGGATTCGTAAGTCGCCCCAAGCACACCTCTGTGGTTAGTAACTGCTCGAAAACTGCCCGTCGTTTGCCTCGAATCACGGGAGTTGTCATCGCACTGGTGATACCTGCGATCCGCAATACTGTCCGATTGGTACTTCGGTACTCGGGCAAAGACCTGCATTTCACGTCCTCCGTAATCCTGTTTAAGTGAAAAACTCGCGGGCGGGGGGACCCCACTGTTCAGTTGGGGTAATGCCTTCGTAATCCTGTTCAGCGGTCCATCCTCGTGAGTGGACCCCACTGTGCAGTTGAGGCCTCTTGCCTTCGTAATCCTGATCAGCGGTCCCTCCCCGGGTTCTCACTTGTTTCAGTTGGAGTGTGTTAAATTGCAGGCCTGTTTGCTGGGGCACTAGTATCATCGGTCGTTGCCATCGACCGTGATAAGATCCAGACGACTTGACAGGTATCGAGAGAAGGTCAATGCTTGGGCTTTCCGCTGAACCTTAGAGTTATCTGGTGCACGGGAGTACGTCGCGTAGGTTTGTTAGTTCTTTCGAGAGATCGCGATCTCGTTCGTTTCGGGCGCGCCGCGATTTTTTCCTTTATCATCTGATACATCGGGCATCTTCTTGTTTTCCCATTTTTAAGGGAAACTTATTGCAATCACGTTATATAACTTTTCAATATCTTCAATATCTTATAGCGTCGCAAAAGTAGAACGTTATACAGTTTAGTACAGCGACTCGTATGTCCCTTCTGCAAGACACGAAATGGTATATACAGTGTCAGTAGCTTCACTTCCTTCCTTTCGTTCCAAGTTAGATAAATGTGTCTTTGATACCGAATGCTGCCAGTAGGGATGCGAATTATTGTATAATATTTGTACTGTTCGATGTAACCGTTGAGTGGGAGATAGATGTTGCGTTACGTATGCCTTGTTCTACGTTTGTAAAGATTCATGTAAGCGCTGCGTTGGAGATATGTGTTTCGCAGTTAGACTACGAAGCAACTATTTCTTTACGCAGGCCCATGGTCAAGTAGATTCAAAACTGGACATTCTGCCAATAGGTTGAATGTCGAGATCGATGTGTAGTGTTAAATAACCCATGGGCGGGTCTCGTGCGTAGTCACCTCCTCGTGGTGAGACCTGGTAATTGGCATCGTTTTCCAAAAATTAATCAGTTGTTTAATCTTTGGAAAACGATACCAAGCCAAGAACTACGCAACAGTCCAGTTTGGATCTCCAAAAGCCTTTAAAAGAATTTTGGATGATCTAGACTGGACTGCACCGTGGGACATCGTTGGAAACCGTTGGACACCGTGGGACACCGTGGGACACCGTGGGACACTGTCGGACACCGTGGGATATTTCGAATCCATTCTGAGCCCATTCTGTACAATGATACTTATCTGATTTGGAACGAGATATAAAAATCTATTCTTTTCTTTCACTGAATCTTGCAGTTATTTTGTGCACAAGAGTGTGTTACGTGAGTCCATTGATTCTTTTGAAAGATCCCGATGTATGAAATTATTCTCTTATTTCAAATGAATTTTTAACGTATTATCTTATTGTTTCAAATTGAGTTAGAACGTCATAAACTTGCAACTTAGTAACAGTTAGATTCAAATACATCGAAACAAGGTTTCGCGTGCGTTTGTGTAGTATTTTTTAAGTATATTTAAGTGGCAAACTTTTGAATTCTTGCAAATAGTTTCCAATATTTATAACACGCGACCATAGTATATTAGTGGAATGTATATTTCGTATTCTAATAACAAAAATTCACGGTATATATTCTAATTGCGAACAGTATAATTCTTGCAAGCGATTGCATTGCACTTACGGTATTTGTAAGCATTTGTTCGCTATCGAGAAATATCTCACAATTTTCAACTAAATAATATTTTTCAAACTTGTTCCAATTACTTAATAATAATTTTTAAGTGTAAATGAATAGCAGTATTTTCTAAATAAACGTTCGATAGGAAAAAGAAGAAAATTGTCGAAACGACGTTTCGCTTCTTCCTCACCCCCCACCCGCCCTTAAACAACCACCATTTCCACCACTGGACTTTACACAGTTCCTGCCTGATGTTAATGTCCCTGATGATATTCGCTGGGATGGCGCAGCATCCATGGTACGTCCTCTGCTTCTCCGCTTCGAACGGTGAGTTGCATGCATTTCTGTTCCTCCGGTCACCCAATCATGTCGTAGGATGAAAGGTCCGAATCGGCACGGGTGACTGGTTGTATTACGTAGAATTTTTTGCGAGCATAGTGACCGCGGGTATTTTTTATACCCGTGAGTAGTAACATTCTTTTTTTAAATTTATTAGTTTAGGATAGGTCTTCTTGCACAGCGCGATTATAATAATTAATTTTTTAATAATTAGTTTAAACATATACACTTGAGAATATATTCGTGTTATTTATAAATGTGCATATTAATATTCCGTATGAATATTTGCAAATGACAAATATCTACACGAATATACCTGTTTGACATAAATATACTTGATCTTAAGCAATGAATTAATCGTGACAATATTAAGTCACGTTGGTTTATTTCACTTTGGCTAGAATTTAAAATATGAGTTAAAATTCATTTTTTCCCGTACAAGAATGTAAGAAATTTTACGTGCAAGAAGACACTTCGCGACAGGCAGATTTTTGAATCAAAGCAATAATTTTGAACACTGCTTCTGCACTTTCGAGTACATGCTTTGATAAAGAGATCGCCTGAGATTATTTCTTTCTTAGTAATATATTTAGAGTCAATTATTCCATTTGATCGAGTCTCAGTCTTTTTCAATTAACGCTACCTTTTTTGCAATATTAAAATTTTGTTCTAATTTATTAAATTAATAAAGTAGAGTTACTTAGTTACTATTAAATTAATAAAGTAGATTGAATCAGAAACGAAGTAGTAAAATATAAAATTAAAGAACGTTAGTCCGTTAAATAAAAATTACACAAACTAATCATCTTTTTAGATCAGGATTTTCAGGTTTAACCCTTTCCGTGCCCATTGTCAGGATCTCATTCACGTGCCCAGGTGCTACTTGAATGGGAGAGAGACATTGGGCACGATGATCTAGAATTAAGTAATGTAATAATTTCTCAGCGACTGACGATGTGTTAGTGTATCGTGCACGACGTATTTTCCACATTATGTGTGTGTGTTGTTAGGCCGTGGAATTGCGTCGCTTTCTCTCATTCGTTAAAACTTCAAATATTAAAAATGTCGAGACATATATCGATTCAATTTACGTCTCGATACAATCGCAATTTGTGATCATATCACCCACGCGATTAAGTGTAACCACGCATGTAATATTGCCGTAAATTACAATTATAATTCCAAGTTTACTTACATTTATTTTAATAATATCATTTCCTCAGACGTGTTTTATCGCGTTTTACGCAATGGTCACTAGCCTTCGTCAGTCGATTTCAGGAAAACGGTACGTACCTTAGAGTGTGCATGCTGTGTGTTAAGCTCGGGTGTCGGAGGCGTCCCGGGACGTCCTCTCTAGTGTAGGACCTTTGCGCCCGAGCGTTTGTGTGAGAACCGTGGAGCGAATGTGTTGGTGTGCCTGTTTTGCCATTTTTAAATATAGCGCTAGGTAGGATAGGTAGTATACTTTCTGGTATGACTGTTAATTATAAGTAGGTAGGGCCGGGCAGGTTGGCACAGTCTCTGGTCGGGTAGGCGCGTTTTCGTGTGACCAACCTGTTTCTGGAAATCTAATTTGAAAAATCGACGGTGAAACTGGCACGGGTAGAGCATGCTCTCGTCTCTGGTTTTGCCTATCGATTTTTCGAATTTCGCGGTCGCGGTCGCGAGTGGGCTCGAAACGAACGTTTATCGCTCGAGCACGCACATGCGAGTGGGCAACGATCACTGCTGTGATCGTTGATCAATCCATGTGCACTTCAATCAGCTTCCGCGGTTTATATTTTTATTTTATAAGTTTTTTTTTTTTTGTTTGCGATTTAGAAGTCTCGAGCTTAGATTTAAGTTTCAGCGGGCATTGCGCCCGAAGAAAGAAGAGGCTATAAGCCGAAGAGGCCCGGCAAACTGCCACTCAAGAGGGCAACTACTAATGGCTCCCCATCCTCTGGATCATCCAGAGCATGGGAAGTCATTATTGTTACTACTTTGTCACTATGCTCGATTTTAGTATTTGTAGTAGTGGTAGTAGTAGTTTGCTTTTTTGGCCGATGTATATGATATATCGGTCCATTGTCCCATTGGGCAAATCGCGATTTTTCTTATTAGTGTTGCGACAAATTAATTACGGGTTGTATTAGAGTTGCGAAATAACATCGCGGCTTTTCATTAGTGTGGCGAGAAAATGATTATCGCGTTTGCTTTAGAGTAAATAGTAATTTTTATTAGATTCATTAGAAGAGTTAGCGTTGCGATATTGTTCCATCGCGAGTTCTGCTAATTTTTCCTGTTAACGTTGTGATAATGAATGATCGCGTTTTGTTGAGTAGAGTTGCGTTCACAAACTACCCCAACCCTCCGACTGCAATTGTCGGACACTGTTCCTGGATCACACGTACAGCTGCAAGAGCTGTGCAAGTGTGATCGTTCATCAGCAACCTCTTAAATGGTTGCACTTCGATCTCTCGCTATTAGTATTGCGTATTGCTTAAATACGAGTGCGTAGATTTATACTTATTAGCGTTGCGTATCAAATATCGGGAATTTTCAGACTTTTCTTTTTTTTTTTTTTTTTTTAATGGTAGATTAATAGATATTGCAGATATAACAAAGCACTCATCGCGTTTGATTTTGAGAATTTTCTGTTTCATAAATATTAGTAGTAAATTAGCGTTGCGAAACAAGAATATTCAGTTCCACTCTCGGCGTGTTGATCGGGTTTACCAATAGAGTGGAAGACGATTGAATTTTAGTAGCCCTTCAGGCTACTGCTTTGTTTCTTTTTCAGCGTCCCTTATTAATGCGCCCCTTATTACTACGTTTATTACTGAAAATACTGCTATAAGACATATTCTTAAAAGTTAAAAGTTAAAAGACAACGCAGGTGATTTTATAATAATCGGGGTTTCCCTTATCTTAGTTATTCCAAATGAACTTTCCAATTTTCAATTCAGTTTAAATTCAATTACTTAAAATTCTTGTTTTTAACGTAACCCTAGTTTCGATTAAAAAGATTCAAATGATTCTCTATATTTGCTAAAATTTAATCAATAGTAATTTGATCTATAATTGACCATTATTAGTAGTTTATTTTTCATTTTTTAAATTGTTCTCGTTTTAAAGATGCCTGTTTCTTTCATATAGAAACCAGAAAATGAGTTTGTTCCAGATTTATCAATTTACAGAAATTACATTTCAGTTACATATACGAACATTTCATAGCATATTAAATATGTATACTAGATACTCAAATGATTTTTGTTTCATTGTCTGATTGTTCAGGATTCTTCCCGTTTCCACATTTTTAAAAGAAGCATATTGCGATCACTTTGGAGTATATGACTTCTCGATATCTTCATAAGTTTAGTACAACGAGTCGTATGTCTCTTTTGCAAGACTCTAAATTGTATATGCAGTATCAATAATTTCATTTCCATTCTTTCGTTCCAAGTTAGAAAAATGTATCTTTGATACCAAATGTTGCCAGTACGGTTGCGAATTATTGATCAATGTTTGTACTGATCGATGTAATCGTTTTCGCAAATTAATCAGTTGATTAATTTTTGGAAAACCAATACATCGATAAGTAAAATACAGTCCAGTTTGGATTACGAAAAGCCACGAAGAGAATTTTGGATAATCTAAACTGGACTGCAACGTGGCACGCCGTTGGACACCGTTGGACACCGTTGGACACCGTTGGACACCGTTAGACACCGTTGGACGCCGTTGGACACCGTGGGACACCGTTGGACACCGTTGGACGCCGTTGGACACCGTTGGACAACGTTGGACACCGTTGGACACCGTGGGACACCGTGGGACACCGTGGGATATCGTGGGATGCGTACGTTTTAGTCTTAATTAATCGTAAGGTAGATACCTATGTTAAGTGCATTGTGAGCTCATTCTGTACAACGATATTTATCCACCTTGCAACTAAATGAGTAAAATCTCGTCACTCTCCACTCGTTTACCACAGTGGAGGTATTGTATTCGCGATTTATCGGTTCACGGTCGCTCAGTTCTTTCAAACCGTAGCGTGACATACTTGCTCGCGCGTATTCGGGGTACGTGCGGGTCAACGTGCACTGGACAAATCTTTGGATTCGTAAGTCGCCCCAAGCACACCTCTGTGCTTAGTAACTACTCGACAACTGCCCATCGTTTGCCTCGAATCACGGGAGTTGTCATCGCACTGGTGATACCTGCGATCCGCAATACTGTCCGATTGGTACTTCGGTACTCGGACAGAAACCTGCATTTCACGTCCTCCGTAATCCTGGTCAAGTGGCGATCCCGCGGGGGTGGACCCCACTGTTCAGTTGGGGCCTTGCCTTCGTAATCCTGTTCAGCGGTCCCTCCCCGGGTTCTCACTTCGTCAGTTGGAGTGTGTTAAATTGCAGGCCTGTTTGCTAGGTCACTAGTATCATCGGTCGGTGCCATCGACCGTGATAAGATCCGGACGACGTGACAGAAATCGAGCGAAGATCAATGCCTGGGCTTTCCGCTGAACCTTAGGGTTATCTGGTACACGGGAGTACGTCGCGTAGGTTTGTTAGTTCTTTCGAGAGATCGTGATTTGGTTTGTTCCAGGCGCGCCGCGGTTTTTCTTTCATCGTCTGATTGTTGGGGCTCCTTTTCCATAGTAGCTTCATTTTCTTCATTTCGTTCCAAGTTAGATAAATGTGTCTTTGATACCGAATGCTGCCAGTAGGGATGCGGATTATTGTATAATATTTGTACTGATCGATGTAATCGTTGTGTGGGAGATAGATGTTGCGTTACGTATGCTTTGTTCTACGTTTGTAAAGATTCATGTAAGCGCTGCGTTGGAGATATGTGTTTCGCAGTTAGACTACGAAACAACTATTTCTTTACGCAGGCCCATGGTCAAGTAGATTCAAAACTGGACATTCTGCCAATAGGTTGAATGTCGAGATCGATGTGTAGTGTTAAATAACCCATGGGCGGGTCTCGTGCGTAGTCACCTCCTCGTGGTGAGACCTGGTAATTGGCATCGTTTTCCAAAAATTAATCAGTCGATTAATCTTTGGAAAACGATACCAAGCCAAGAACTACGCAACAGTCCAGTTTGGATCACCAAAAGCCTCTAAAAGAATTTTAGATGATCTAGACTGGACTGCATTATTAATTTACAACATTTAAGCTATTAATTTATAACATTTAGACTATTAATAAACAGCATTTAAACTACTATTTTATAACATTTAAACTATTAATTAACAACATTTAAACTATTAAATAACAACATTTAAACTATTACTTTATAATATTTATGCCATTAATTTATAACATTTAAAGTATTAACTTATACATTTAAACCATTAATTTCTAACATTTAAACTGTTAATTCATAACAGTTAAGCTATTAATCTATAACACTTAAGCCATTAATTTATAACACTCAAGCTATTAATTTATAACATTTAAACTACCAATTTCTAACATTTAAGCCATTAATTTATAACGTCTAAGCCATTAATTTATAACATTTAAGCAAATAATTAACAACGATTAAACTATTAATTCATAACAATTGAAACATTAATTGACAACATTTAAAACATTAATTTATAAGAATCTAACCATTCTTCGAGGAATCAATAAGTCTCCCGCTAATAGCCTAATAGATCGACAGATTTAACGAAGAAATACCTAACCGCGATTACAGCCAATTAGATCATATTATTTGCTACATAATTAATAACTGTATCACGTACTGCGATGCAGGCGGTATTGGAGAATAAAAGAATTTTTATGTTACAACTATGACAAGTATATTTACTCGTTTAACGTTAGAGGAACTAAAAAGGTGTTTTAAACAAGCATTAAATAAGAATTTTAAGTATCGCAGAGAGTGAGTAGGTGTCATTCAAGAAAAAAGAACATTTTATTTTTTAATTAGCACGAGTAAATGAACGAATATCGATAATATAATATAACGCTTAATATGAATGTTATCTGTCTGATTATTTAATACCTTAATTAATTTCACAGTAACGTTATCGACTGCCGTTAGGCTTTTTTTCCCCCTTTCGTTCAAACTAATTGATAGCCGAAAACTAGTATTAAAGAAGTGTGAATTTAGTCTTAGCTTCCAGAAACTATTAAAATGATAAAAAAGGATATCGTATTAAATCGTTAAAGACGCCAATTTACGATAAAAATTAAGAAATCGTTCAATTCGATTTTGTTATAATGGAAAAACCGCCTCCGGCTATGTCAAAAAATCGTTACCGTTTGATTAACAAACCGACGCCTTGTCAAGGTATATAAGGAACACGGAAGTCGCGCGCGAGCTCTTTTGTGCCTGAAATTCCGGAGAGTGAACATCGAAGAAGAATATAAACATAAGGTAAGTAAAAAAAAATATCAAACAACAACATTGTAACCAGTAACTTATAACGTCTAAACCATTAATTTACAACACTTAAGCTATTAATTTATAACATTTAAGCATTTAATTTATAACAATTAAACTATTAATTTATAACATTTAAGCCATTAATTTATAACATTTGAGCTATTAATTTACAACATCTAAGCCACTAATTTACAATATTTGAACTGTTATTTTATACATTTAAGCAATTAATTTATAACATTTAAACTATTAATTTCTAACATTTAAACTATTAACTTATAACATTTAGGCCATTAATTTATAACAATCAAATCGTTAATTAACAACATTTAAGCCATTAATTTATAACAATCAAACCGTTAATTAACAACATTTAAGCCATTACTTAACAACAATTATATCATTAATTTATAACAATGAAACATAACAATGAATTTAATTAACAACCTTCAAACCATTAATTTATAACAATCCAACCAATAATTAATAACATTTAAGCAACTAATTAACAACAATTAAACTACTAATTTCTAAGAATTACAAACGTTAATTGACCACATTTAAAACATTAATTTATAACAATCAAACCATTCTTCAAGGAATCAATTAGTCTCTCGCTAATAGCCTAATAGATCCTTTGATAGATCTTACGAAGAAATACCTAACCGTGATTACAGCCAATCATATTATTCGCTACATAATTAATATCTGTATCACGTACATCGATGCAGGCTGTACTGAAGAAAAAGGCTATTTTATATTACGACTATAACGAGTAAATTCACTCGTTTAACTTGAGAGGAATTAAAAAGGTACCTGACCTTTAAATAAGAATTAAATAAGAATTTTAAATATCGCAGACAGTGATGTAGGTGTTATTCAAGAAAAAGGACATTTTATTTTTTAATTACCACGAGTATATGTACGAATATCGATGATATAATATAACGCTTAATATGAATTTGATCTGCCTGATTATTAATACCTTAACTTATTTCACAGTAACGTTATCGACTGCCGTTAGGCCTTTTTTCCACCTTTCGTTCAAACTAATTGATAGCCGAAAACTAGTATCAAGGAGGTGTGAATTTAGTCTTAGTTTGTAGAAACTATTAAAATGATAAAAATGGATATCGTATTAAATCGTTAAAGATGCCAATTTACGATAAAAATTACGCATTGTTAAGTTATATAAGGAGCACGAAAGTCGCGCGCGAGCTCTTTTGTGCCTGAAATTCCGGAGAGTGAACATCGAAGAAGAATATAAATATAAGGTAAGTAAAAAAAAATATCAAACAACAACATTGTAACCAGTAACTTATAACGTCTAAACCATTAATTTACAACACTTAAGCTATTAATTTATAACATTTAAGCATTTAATTTATAACAATTAAACTATTAATTTATAACATTCAAACTATTAATTTATAACATTTAAGCCATTAATTTAGAACATTTAAGCTATTAATTTACAACATCTAAGCCATTAATTTAAAACATTTAAACTGTTATTTTATACATTTAAGCCATTAATTTATAACATTTGAACTATTAATTTCTAACATTTAAGCCATTAATTTCTGACATTTAAACTATTAATTTATAACATTTAAGCCATTAATTTGTAATTTTTAAACTATTAATTTATAACATTTAAGCCATTAATTTGTAACTTTCAAACTGTTATTTTATACATTTAGCCATTAATTTATGACATTTAAACTATTAATTTATATCATCTAAACCATTAATTTATAACATTTAAGCCATTAATCTAAAACAATTACTCCATTAATTCTTAACAGTTATACCAATAATTTATAACCACATTCTCCCATTAATTCAAAGTAATTATGTTCTTAATTTATAACAGTTGTACCGTTACTCGGAAGTAACTCTATATCCATTGATTGAAATCAATACCATCAATTCGTAGTGAGCGAATTAATGATTTATTTTGTTTTATTTTATTAACGGAATCCATCAAGTCTCTGAAGTGCTATTTTATTTCTATATAGCATTATCTTTTAATTTTAAATACAGTATTTAATCTCTCATTTCATTATTTCGTATAAAACCTGTGGTAACACAGAGTTCAATTTTAAGATATAATTTTCCATTTCTGCTGAAAACCAAGGCGACAACACCATATTCATGGAATCAAGGAAGCAAGTGCAATTTAAAAGAAGGCAACGACATCTTATAATTTGTCCATACGCGCTACAATTGGTACCTCGCATAGTTTCGTTTCTTCGATGATAAGTACAAAATTCAAGTACGATTATGCGGATCCACGTACTACAGCTATTCCAATTAATAAATTTCAATACACGCCACTTCTTTATTATAAAATAATTTTACATCTCTGCTTCCAATGCTTAGAAACTCTTTATGTAAATGGGACCCGAAAGTAGTTACCTCCTCGTGGTGGGTCCCGGTAATTGGTATCGTTTTCCAAATAATAATACACCAAGTACTATTTTGAATATTAGTATTATTATTTCAAAACGATATCAAGCTAAAAACTACATGAGTATAGTCTGGTCTTGATCATCCAAAATAGTTTTGGTGATCTAGACTGGACTAATAACCCCCCGCGGGGGCACCGTGGGACATCGTGGGACATCGCAGGACACCGTGGGATGCGAGCGTTTTAGCCTTAATTAATCATAAGATAGATACCTATGTTATGTGCATTGTAAGCTCATTCTGTACAAAGATACTTATCTATCTTGGAACGAAAAATAAAGATCTCGTCTCTCTTGATCCCCTCGCTTACCACACTAAAAAAATTGTTCCCGCGATATATCGGTTCACGGTCGCTCAGTTCTTTCAAACCGTAGCGTGACGTACTCGTTCGCGCGTATTCCGGGTACGTGCGGGTCAACGTGCACTGGACAAATCTTTGGATTCGTAAGTCGCCCCAAGCACACCTCTGTGGTTAGTAACTGCTCGAAAACTGCCCGTCGTTTGCCTCGAATCACGGGAGTTGTCATCGCACTGGTGATACCTGCGACCGCAATACTGTCCGATTGGTACTTCGGTACTCGGACAGAAACCTGCATTTCACGTCCTCCGTAATCCTGTTTAAGTGAAAAACTCGCGGGCGGGGGGACCCCACTGTTCAGTTGGGGTAATGCCTTCGTAATCCTGTTCAGCGGTCCATCCTCGTGAGTGGACCCCACTGTGCAGTTGAGGCCTCTTGCCTTCGTAATCCTGATCAGCGGTCCCTCCCCGGGTTCTCACTTGTTTCAGTTGGAGTGTGTTAAATTGCAGGCCTGTTTGCTGGGTCACTAGTATCATCGGTCGGTGCCATCGACCGTGATAAGATCCAGACTACTTGACAGGTATCGAGAGAAGGTCAATGCTTGGGCTTTCCGCCGAACATTAGAGTTATCTGGTGCACGGGAGTACTTCGCGTAGGTTTGTTAGTTCTTTCGAGAGATCGCGATCTCGTTCGTTTCGGGCGCGCCGCGATTTTTTCCTTTATCATCTGATACATCGGGCATCTTCTTGTTTTCCCATTTTTAAGGGAAACTTATTGCAATCACGTTATATAACTTTTCAATATCTTCAATATCTTATAGCGTCGCAAAAGTAGAACGTTATACAGTTTAGTACAGCGACTCGTATGTCCCTTCTGCAAAACACGAAATGGTATATACAGTGTCAGTAGCTTCACTTCCTTCCTTTCGTTCCAAGTTAGATAAATGTGTCTTTGATACCGAATGCTGCCAGTAGGGATGCGAATTATTGTATAATATTTGTACTGATCGATGTAACCGTTGTGTGGGAGATAGATGTTGCGTTACGTATGCCTTGTTCTACGTTTGTAAAGATTCATGTAAGCGCTGCGTTGGAGATATGTGTTTCGCAGTTAGACTACGAAGCAACTATTTCTTTACGCAGGCCCATGGTCAAGTAGATTCAAAACTGGACATTCTGCCAATAGGTTGAATGTCGAGATCGATGTGTAGTGTTAAATAACCCATGGGCGGGTCTCGTGCGTAGTCACCTCCTCGTGGTGAGACCTGGTAATTGGCATCGTTTTCCAAAAATTAATCAGTCGATTAATCTTAGGAAAACGATACCAAGCCAAGAACTACGCAACAGTCCAGTTTGGATCATCAAAAGCCTCTAAAAGCATTTTTGATGATCTAGACTGGACTGCACCGTGGGACATCGTTGGACACCGTTGGACACCGTTGGACACCGTTGGACACCGTTGGACACCGTTGGACACCGTTGGACACCGTTGGACACCGTTGGACACCGTTGGACACCGTGAGATATCGTGGGATGCGAGCGTTTTAGTCTTAATTAATCGTAAAGTAGATAACTATGTTAATTGCATTGTGAGCTCATTCTGTACAAAGATACTTATCTATCTTGGAACGAAAAATAAAGATCTCGTCTCTCTTGATCCCCTCGCTTACCACACTGAAAAAATTGTTCCCACGATATATCGGTTCACGATCGCTCAGTTCTTTCAAACCGTAGCGTGTCGTACTCGTTCGCGCGTATTCCGGGTACGTGCGGGTCAACGTGCACTGGACAAATCTTTGGATTCGTAAGTCGCCCCAAGCACACCTCTGTGGTTAGTAACTGCTCGAAAACTGCCCGTCGTTTGCCTCGAATCACGGGAGTTGTCATCGCACTGGTGATACCTGCGACCGCAATACTGTCCGATTGGTACTTCGGTACTCGGACAGAAACCTGCATTTCACGTCCTCCGTAATCCTGTTTAAGTGAAAAACTCGCGGGCGGGGGGACCCCACTGTTCAGTTGGGGTAATGCCTTCGTAATCCTGTTCAGCGGTCCATCCTCGTGAGTGGACCCCACTGTGCAGTTGAGGCCTCTTGCCTTCGTAATCCTGATCAGCGGTCCCTCCCCGGGTTCTCACTTGTTTCAGTTGGAGTGTGTTAAATTGCAGGCCTGTTTGCTGGGTCACTAGTATCATCGGTCGGTGCCATCGACCGTGATAAGATCCAGACTACTTGACAGGTATCGAGAGAAGGTCAATGCTTGGGCTTTCCGCCGAACATTAGAGTTATCTGGTGCACGGGAGTACTTCGCGTAGGTTTGTTAGTTCTTTCGAGAGATCGCGATCTCGTTCGTTTCGGGCGCGCCGCGATTTTTTCCTTTATCATCTGATACATCGGGCATCTTCTTGTTTTCTCATTTTTAAGGGAAACTTATTGAAATCACGTTAGAGTTTATAACTTTTCAATATCTTCAATATCTTATAGTGTCGTAAAAGTAGAACGTTAAACAGTTTAGTACAGCGACTCGTATGTCCCTTCTGCAAGACACGAAATGGTATATACAGTGTCAGTAGCTTCATTTTCTTCTTTTCCTTCCAAGTTAGATAAATGTGTCTTTGATACCGAATGCTGCCAGTACGGATGCGAATTATTGTATAATATTTGTACTGATCGATGTAATCGTTGTGTGGGAGATAGATGTTGCGGTACGTATGCTTTTTTTCTATGTTTGTAAAGATTCGTGTAACTGCTGCGTAGGAGATAGGTGTTTCGCGGTTAGGCTACGAAGCAACTATTTCTTTACGCAGGCCCATGGTCAAGTAGAGTCAAAACTGGACATTCTGCCAATAGGTTGAATGTCGAGATCGATGTGTAGTGTTAAATAACCCATGGGCGGGCATGCGAGCGTTTTAGCCTTAATTAATCATAAGATAGATACCTATGTTATGTGCATTGTAAGCTCATTCTGTACAAAGATACTTATCTATCTTGGAACGAAAAATAAAGATCTCGTCTCTCTTGATCCCCCCGCTTACCACACTGAAAAAATTGTTCCCACGATATATCGGTTCACGATCGCTCAGTTCTTTCAAACCGTAGCGTGTCGTACTCGTTCGCGCGTATTCCGGGTACGTGCGGGTCAACGTGCACTGGACAAATCTTTGGATTCGTAAGACGCCCCAAGCACACCTCTGTGGTTAGTAACTGCTCGAAAACTGCCCGTCGTTTGCCTCGAATCACGGGAGTTGTCATCGCACTGGTGATACCTGCGACCGCAATACTGTCCGATTGGTACTTCGGTACTCGGGCAGAGACCTGCATTTCACGTCCTCCGTAATCCTGTTTAAGTGAAAAACTCGCGGGCGGGGGGACCCCACTGTTCAGTTGAGGTAATGCCTTCGTAATCCTGTTCAGCGGTCCCTCCCCGGGTTCTCACTTCGTCAGTTGGAGTGTGTTAAATTGCAGGCCTGTTTGCTGGGTCACTAGTATCATCGGTCGTTGCCATTGACCGTGATAAGATCCAGACTACTTGACAGGTATCGAGAGAAGGTCAATGCTTGGGCTTTCCGCTGAACCTTAGAGTTATCTAGTACACGGGAGTACGTCGCGTAGGTTTGTTAGTTCTTTCGAGAGATCGTGATTTCGTTTGTTCCGGGCGCGCCGCGGTTTTTCTTTCATCGTCTGATTGTTGGGGCTCCTTTTCCATAGTAGCCTTATTTTTTTTCTTTCGTTCCAAGTTCGACAAATGTGTCTTTGATACGGAATGTTGCCGATAGGGTTGCGAATTATTGTACGATGTTTGTACTAATCGATGTAATCGTTGTATGTGAGATAAATGTTGCGTTGTGTGGGGGATAGATGTTGCGTTACGTATGCTTTTTTTCTATGTTTGTAAAGATTCGTGTAACTGCTGCGTAGGAGATAGGTGTTTCGCGGTTAGGCTACGAAGCAACTATTTCTTTACGCAGGCCCATGGTCAAGTAGAGTCAAAACTGGACATTCTGCCAATAGGTTGAATGTCGAGATCGATGTGTAGTGTTAAATAACCCATGGGCGGGCATGCGAGCGTTTTAGCCTTAATTAATCATAAGATAGATACCTATGTTATGTGCATTGTAAGCTCATTCTGTACAAAGATACTTATCTATCTTGGAACGAAAAATAAAGATCTCGTCTCTCTTGATCCCCCCGCTTACCACACTGAAAAAATTGTTCCCACGATATATCGGTTCACGATCGCTCAGTTCTTTCAAACCGTAGCGTGTCGTACTCGTTCGCGCGTATTCCGGGTACGTGCGGGTCAACGTGCACTGGACAAATCTTTGGATTCGTAAGACGCCCCAAGCACACCTCTGTGGTTAGTAACTGCTCGAAAACTGCCCGTCGTTTGCCTCGAATCACGGGAGTTGTCATCGCACTGGTGATACCTGCGACCGCAATACTGTCCGATTGGTACTTCGGTACTCGGACAGAAACCTGCATTTCACGTCCTCCGTAATCCTGTTTAAGTGAAAAACTCGCGGGCGGGGGGACCCCACTGTTCAGTTGAGGTAATGCCTTCGTAATCCTGTTCAGCGGTCCATCCTCGTGAGTGGACCCCACTGTGCAGTTGAGGCCTCTTGCCTTCGTAATCCTGTTCAGCGGTCCCTCCCCGGGTACTCACTTGTTTCAGTTGGAGTGTGTTAAATTGCAGGCCTGTTTGCTGGGTCGCTAGTATCGTCGGTCGGTGCCATCGACCGTGATAAGATCCAGACTACTTGACAGGTATCGAGAGAAGGTCAATGCTTGGGCTTTCCGCCGAACATTAGAGTTATCTGGTGCACGGGAGTACTTCGCGTAGGTTTGTTAGTTCTTTCGAGAGATCGCGATCTCGTTCGTTTCGGGCGCGCCGCGATTTTTTCCTTTATCATCTGATACATCGGGCATCTTCTTGTTTTCCCATTTTTAAGGGAAACTTATTGCAATCACGTTATATAACTTTTCAATATCTTCAATATCTTATAGCGTCGCAAAAGTAGAACGTTATACAGTTTAGTACAGCGACTCGTATGTCCCTTCTGCAAGACACGAAATGGTATATACAGTGTCAGTAGCTTCACTTCCTTCCTTTCGTTCCAAGTTAGATAAATGTGTCTTTGATACCGAATGCTGCCAGTAGGGATGCGAATTATTGTATAATATTTGTACTGATCGATGTAACCGTTGTGTGGGAGATAGATGTTGCGTTACGTATGCCTTGTTCTACGTTTGTAAAGATTCATGTAAGCGCTGCGTTGGAGATATGTGTTTCGCAGTTAGACTACGAAGCAACTATTTCTTTACGCAGGCCCATGGTCAAGTAGATTCAAAACTGGACATTCTGCCAATAGGTTGAATGTCGAGATCGATGTGTAGTGTTAAATATCCCATGGGCGGGTCTCGTGCGTAGTCACCTCCTCGTGGTGAGACCTGGTAATTGGCATCGTTTTCCAAAAATTAATCAGTCGATTAATCTTAGGAAAACGATACCAAGCCAAGAACTACGCAACAGTCCAGTTTGGATCATCAATAGCCTCTAAAAGCATTTTGGATGATCTAGACTGGACTGCACCGTGGAACATCGTTGGAAACCGTTGGACACCGTTGGACACCGTGGGACATCGTTGGACACCGTTGGACAGATTGCGGATTTTGTCATTAGGTGGTATTGACAAAATCCGCAATTACTTAGTTACCAATCCAATACTAAATTCAACTTCGAAGAAACATTTCGTATGTCGTTTATCGATAACATCACGTTAACACGTTACGTACAATTTAGTAGCATTTTACGTAACGTAGAAGTTATATGTCTATCATGTAAGAATATGGAGTTTAGTTACTGGGAGAGCTGTGACGTAGAAGATTCGATTGATTCGATGTAGAAGCGTAGAGGGTCAGAAGTATTTGATCCTATTGACGGAATACAAAGAAAGCTACTTGTATCAAAAACCTTTCTTGCACGATGCATATCGTATGAAAGATATTGATTAATTATTGTACGCATCGATTATGCATAAAAAGAACAGGATTCTAGAGGTATAAAGATACATCGATGAGGACGAATTCGAATAAGAAACGATTATTTCTTTCGGACTGCAGAAGCGGAATAGCGTTCGTTTATAACGAAATTATCGTAAACATGTTGTGAACGTAATGTGACAATTTCAACATATAAATTATATTTATTTTTATTAATTATATTTATATTATATTTATATTAATTATATTTAGTTATATTTATATAATTATTTTTCTTTTTTTTTCAATTTTTTTAGAAATCTACAGTGAGATCCGTTATAACGAGACGTGATAAAGTGCACGCGTACAGAGCGAAAATTCAAAGTCGATTTTCTCGAAAACAAAGCCTCAAACGAAAAATTGTTATTCTATATTTTCTACTTCTTTTTTTGCGTAGAATCACTCCCTGTCCGCTTGTGCCACCAGTTACCAACCACCCTGCATATTCTAATTGCAAACAGTATAATTCTTGCAAACGATTGCATTGTATTCACGATATTCGTAAGCATTTGTTCCTTATCGAGAAATATCTCACAATTTTCAAGTAATATTTCTCATATTTGTTCCAATTTTTTAATAATAATTTTTAAGTGTAAAACAATAGCAGTAAAAAGCTTTATTTTCAGGGAATATTTGTGACCGCGCGCAATGCGGTTGTAGAGTGAGTGTTTGTTACGCGATAGTTTCCTTTCAATATTTTAAAATTACGATAGTTTCGATTAAATTCGATCGAATACTCACAGGCGAAAGTAATAAAATTTTATCAATCAAATTTGTACGCGATATTAGAGTTCTTGTTCGCCAAACATAATTTAAGCGGTCGCGGCAACGTAGTTTTTTATTTTTCTTTTTTTATATATTTATTTTTTTGAATATTCGTTTTCAACGCGTCGGTTTTTCTTCCTAAAGCTTCTTTTGCTGTTCGTTTTCAACATTATGCAAACCAAAAGGAGCATTTATTTAATGATGAATTATTAAGATTTTGTTTTGCGTAAAAGGAGGGTGGATGAGTTGCGGATAGGGTGGGTCTCTATTCGCAGCACCTCCACGTGATGACACCCGGGCAATCAGTATTCTTTGATATATAATTACTAATTGTATCACTACACAGTAAACTAATTACTTGTATAACTGGTATAATTATTAATTATATGGCAAGTAATATGAGCTAATTGGCTGCGATCCTGACTAGGCGTTCGTATCAATGTACCTGTGGTATATTACATTAGTGAAATATAATTCAAATATAATTTAGAAGTGTAACTAATAATAAGTACTTCTGGTACTTAGTAAAATATGAATAAGAATAGAGTATTTTAAAATTGAATAACTCCGTCCAAACTTCTTATGGATTTCTATAAGTAAGCAGGTTTAATGTTCAATCTACCATTTTTTTTGCAAAATGTCGCGAGAGTCGTTTACATCTCCAAATATCATGATCTTCTTGCTCATTCGTCAAGCTCTACGACTTTTACGAGGTAAACTATCACCCATGTGTGTCTTTTTGAGAATCATTGCGCCCCGTTGTTTAGACTGACCTTCTTTCGCTCGTGTAAGGAGGTTTGCTCGCATGCAGGCACTTGAATTTCCTTACACCTGTAGCCGAACACCCTGTATATATCTTTTTTCTTTATTACGCAAAATTAAGCTCTAGAAATCCAAAGCGTTCACTAAATTAAAAACAAAATGGAAGGGAAAGTAATAAATAAAAAGTCACGAAGTCAATTCAACGTAATCGTCATTCAATTTATTACATTTGTACATATTTAGTCTTGTTCTACGCTTCTATCGTCGTGTTCCTCCATTCTCTCGCACATTCGCACTCACGCATTCAACCTTTCTCTCCACCTCTCTCCCATACTCTCATTTTCTCTCTCTTCCCTTTCCTAATTTTTCCCTTTCTTCTTTCGAAATTCGATCGAACATTCGCGTGGCTAGACTTCTCCCCGAAAAAATTCACGTATACGCACATGTACGCATCAGGCAGACAAAAAGGACGCTTCTCGGCGGTCGTATGGACCATGCCTGGTACGTTACTGTTGTAATTAAAATAGCACGATACATTTGAGGGCGGCTAGCCATTCTTCGTTTTATTTCTTTTTTTTTTTTTTCTTTTTTCTTTATTTTACATTTTCTCTTTTTCCCTCAACCGTCTTCTTCCTTATTCCCCCTGGCTTTCATCGCGTTTCTTCCTTATCCTTCCTCCTCCATTATTGTTCTTCTTTTACTTCTTTATATCTGTTTCTTTCTTCTCTTTTTTTTTGTAATTTTTTCTCTCTTTTATTTCTTTTTTGTTACTTTTCATTTATTGGTTTTCCTTTTTTTTTTTTTTTCTTAAATAGACGATTACGCACTGCCTCGTTCAGGGGCGAAGAACAGACTCGAGAGGCACGCGGCAACAAGTACACTGAATAACACGTTTAATAACTCTGATGTACGTGCGCGTGCACGATTTCATCTCTTGTACTTATTATTCACGTAACTATGTGTATATATACGTATATGTGTTCACGTATGTATGTACGCATATATGTATATACTCTTCATTTTGTTAATTTTATTCGTTTATATATTTCTTCCATTTCACCCACTTTTTATTTTCCACTTTCCTTCTGCTTATTCTAACACAACTTCCCTTTCTTCTTCTTCTCTTTCGTCTTCATCGGATTCTCTCGCGGATAGAAATTGTTCCATCGCCATGTTGCGCACATACGTAAGTAGATTCGCCTTTTCTTCTCCGTTTCACTCATCTTTTTAATTCTCTTTTACTTCTTCTAAACTCTTCGCTTGCTTTTTACTGTCTGTTTCGCTGAACAAATACTCGTGCAACTGAACGGCGAATTCTCGCGCGCGGCGATTCATCCCGTAGCTAGAGTAAACTATAATTCGGAGGTCAGTCGTCTAACGCTATCGAGCTATCGAAACTCGGTCGTGGTGCCAGAGAGACGCGCGTTATACGTTAATCATGTACGTGTATCGTGTATATATATATACACACGCATTTATATATGTATATATATATGTATATTATACGGATACATTATAATCTAGGAGTTCTGATTAAAAGGTCCAAGGAAGTCGAATACGCCACCATTACGAATAGTTTCAGCTCGACCAACAGCTTGACTCTACATTTCCGTGACACGTTCCTCCTCCTTTCCTTCGTTTCTTCGTTATCGATCAATGAATCGCATCGATCCCTCCCTGTCCCATAAATTCATCAGAAATTTCTCGACTCGTTTAACGTAACAATTTCGAATGGATAATCGCAACAACCAGAACATTAGAGCGGAGATGCCTCGTTTTTACGTAAATCGTAACAGTAGAATAGGCGTGATTGTGCGTACAAGATTTGCATTAGACCTTTTAAACGGAGTAAGTTTTGACTATGAACAGTCCATACCACTACGTAGTTTCGTTTACTACTGGGATCGTACGATAGATCGATCGATGAGGAAAGAGTCCGCCGAAATCTATCCGCCATCGTACGTTTCGCTAACGATTGTCACTCTCGTCGGACGATTAACGATTAACAGGTAATTGAAACGAATTGATCACCCCCACAGCGATTATTAATTAACAGCTGTCTCGATTTAACAGGTTCAACGAGTTACACAAAGAGACTATTATTATTTATAGCGTTGGTAATAGTTCGTTACGCCTATGATTATCGAACGATCGAAGTAACACGTAACACGCGAGGCAGCTGATAATCGATCATGTTGGAACCGAAGGTTGGTTCTTTCGTTCGATCGATCGATCGATCGTTCGGTTCAGTCGCCTGACTATCGTTTTTTTTCTTTTTTCATATTCTTTTTTTTTTCTTTTTTTCTTTTAAAAAGCAACGTGGCGCACAGCGCTCGTTAACGTTTTAGCAACCTATGAAACTTCGAGTCAACGAAGAGAAATCACCAATTGCCTTTGATCGTTCGAAGCGCGGGCACCACCACCGCACGAAGGTTCGTCAACGTCCGTCAACGTTAGAAGGCATAGAATTTTTTTACTTTATACTTGCACTCTTCTTTTACTTTTATTTAATTACTCCTCCTTTTTCTTCTTCTTAATTTTTTTTTTCTTTTACTATTTTTTCTTCATTTCTAATTTGTTGAATTTATCCCCGACAATCGTTAAATATTACCGCACGCGGTAGTATCAAAATAAACCACACCGAGTGTATAGTATAGAATATTCGTAAGTGTATGTATGTACAGTAGAGTTTCTTCTATCGTATTTATATATTTGCATTTATTATATTTGTTTTTTTAGTTTTTCTTTTATTTCTCACTTCAAACCATAGTTCCGCGCTCGTCCCCGCTTTATGTTCCTTTCATTTTATTTTTATTAAAAAGTCGCACTACCATCGTTTCGTATTTTCTCGTTTCTTTAATTGCTGCTTTATCTTTGTTCTTTGCTCTCTGCTTGTCGTCCTGCTGTATTCGCTCCCTCCATTTACCCTTGTAGCGCTCTTTTGTTCTCTCTCTCTCTCTCACACTCTCTCTCTCTCTCTCTCTATTTTTTTATATAGGAAATACACTACGATTAAAGTATATCACAGATGTTAACGAGAAGAACGTTCTAGAACGCGAGAAAGAAACGAAGAGAAGGAAACGAAGAGAATACTTGACTCATCGTCAGTCGCCGCAGGATTTATTCGCAAGTACACGGCAGCTGGTGTCGTCATAGCTTTCCACGTGAACCCGTCCAAGTTAATACCAATTGACATAGAGATTATAGATTGTACGAGTTTCAATTTGTATTAAAGATTATCACAACGTCGGAGTTAGTCTTAAGTTCCTAATCGTATTTACCTCGAGCTCCGAGCTAATCGTCGAGTTTGCTTGTTTTGTTTCGTTATATAGAGTTAGCGTGAAAGAGGTGACAAAAATACCAGTATAATCGACTAAACTATGAACTGGCTGTTTATTACTTTAGCCAATCGTAACAATATTTGTTCGGCCTCCCCATTCTTCCTCCGTTTCGACCACGCACCACGTTGGTTCTGAGAATATTTAATTACGAAGCTCTTAACGTCTATTGTTAATACACGAGATTTCTTGTTCCGTTTGTTCTTCCTGTCTCTCCGCAGCTAAAATCTCCGTCCCGCGATAAGACTACGCTACTTTTTATTCTGTTTTCCTAATTTCTTTTATAGTCCGAAACTGCTTTTTTTTATCTAGATTTTCTGGCACTTCGGTAATGACCATCTGCGTTCGTGCTATTCTTCATTTTCCCTCATTGTTTCCCGTATCTTCGATTTGGCACCTTTCTGTTTCTCCGTCGAGAGCTACCCACGATCCGCCGCGGCTCTCGAAACATTCCTGCGAACGACACGCGTTATTTATTCGACGAGCTGGAGAAAAAGGAAAGGCGAGAAAGTGTGGTCCGATTAATTGCAATTGTCGCGTAGACTCGACAAATTTGTTTTTTTCTTTTTTTTTTTTTTTTTTAACCTAACGACTACATAAATTCTCTAATTATTGACGCAGAACTACATCGTTCTTCATCCTACCAATTCCTACGGATCGACTTCCACGGTGTATTTTTTAACGGAACGTAAGATCAGTTCCGCTGGCAATAATAGATTGTCATAGGTTTTTCATTTCTTTTTTTTTTTCATTTCTTCTGATTTTCTTTTTCTTTTTTTTTTTTTTTTTCTTTGGTTGCCCTCGCTTGTCGTTTGCACGCGCGTTCAGCCGTTCGCTAACGCGCACACGCGATCTCTCATTCACGTCATCCCTTCGAACTATTTCATTTTGCGCGCTGAAAACACACAGTTGTTCTATCCGTGATCGAACACGTTCTCCCGTACCTTCGATTCCCATTGATCTTCGCTTTCGGTTACTCGTTCGACCAACAGCGAATCCGTTTCCCTGCCTAGAAAACGCTATCCATCCACCCTTCAGATGTCCCCGATCTTCCCTAAACCTCCTGCTCCCTATCTTTGGCAAGTTCACGGCGGCAAAGTTACTAGAATATAACGACTATATTGTCATGCACTACAGTCTTTCTTAGAGCCCAAACATTGAACCCTCGCAGAACCCTCCATGGTACTTTGCCGTGGATACCATGGTCGGCTAGCAGTTGCATAGAAATCTATACTGTTTCTCGGTAGAACCGAGTACTTTTGCTTTTTGTTTTCTTTTTTTTTTTTGGTATTTTTTATTTTTTTCTTTTTAGAATCCGTTTCTCTAAATTTCAGATAGGAGTGTAGATCGCGCGAAGACCATTCGATCTTGAACTTTAAGAACGATCCGAGGGTGCACCGGAACACGCTCTATCGAATCTCTCGGACCTCCCCTTCGTTTCTTCCGTTACGTCGGTTCCATCATGGACCGCGGTGACGGACGAAACGGTCGTCGACCCGTCCGGCGTCTCCTCGTTGGATTTCCTCGTGTGATGGCTGTTGCTGCTCGTCGAGTCGGTATCGTCCACGTATATGCGAACGTCCGAGCCAATGGTCGTGCAAACCGCTTCCGGTATATTTACCACGGCCATTCCGTTCCTGCTACCGCTTCCACTAGCGCCACCGCTTGCGGTTGCGCTTGCACTCGTGCTTGCACTCGCGCTTGCACTCGCGCTTGCACTCGCGCTTGCACTCGCGCTTGCACTCGCGCTTGCACTCGCGCTTGCACTCGTGCTCACGCTCGTGCTTGCCATCATGCTGTCGCTCATGTTACCGATCGATATCGGCGACACCTCCTCCGATCGTTGCTCGGTGACGTATACGTAGCTACCCGTACGAATCGACGGAGGGCATTGGTCACCGACACCGGCCGCCGTTCCCAGGGAATTTCCGCACTTGAGCTTGGACGGTCTCCTTTCGTTAATTATCGACTGCACGTCAAGATCGTCCGTCGGTGGAGCAGATACCCGTCGCTCGTTTTTCGTTTTCTTAGAATCGTCCAATTTGTTGCTACCCTTCGATGCACCGTTTTCCGTGTAATCGTTCGACACGCTCGGCGTTCTGGAAGGGGCGTTGCTTGCGGTACCGACGCTCACGTTCGTGTCTGACTGTGACTGCGTGTCGCTCGATGGTCTGCGACTCAACGTTGCCTTGGACGGGTAAATAGTGGCCGTTGGCAAAAGATAACGTTCGCTGCTTAGTTTAGGACAGGCTAGCGTGGTTACCGAGCCGGCCGGTGACACCGGGGAAGAACTCGTTGGAGGTTTGATCACGCTCAACAAACACTTGTTCTCTTGTCCGTTGCTGCTGGTCGCCTGCCAACGTAAATTAGCATATATTAATTGGTGAGAAATCACGATGGTTAATTGCTTCGTGAATAGCGAAGGAAATTAAGTGTGCCACAGAGAGTTTTTCGAATTTTCTTTGAGATGTAGGATTCTTTGTGGAGGTAAATGATGATTTTTCTTTTCTTTCGTATTTTTTTTTCCTTTTTTGTTTTTGTGAGGAGTTTGTGAGGACACTGAAAGGAGTTTAAAAGTAAAAAGTAAAGTATTAAATGAAACGATGGAAACTATGTTTAACAATAAAATAATTAGCGTGGCAAATGAGTTTGTATTTGACGCCTTGATGTGCACGGTAATTGAAAATTTGTATAGAACGATAAACACATTACTATGCGTGTACTATACGGTTGAAATAGTATTACGCAGGCTATCGAGAAGTCGCATTGATCAACTCCATCGGTCGAGAAGCAAAAGGGATGACGTTGCAAAGGCTGTTTTTTCACATTCATCTCGGAATTTTCTATCGTTTATGTCATCTTCTCGTAATGAACAGACTCGCGCGAGTACGTAATTTGTTTTCCAAAAATTAAACTTTGATCGTCTACTTATGTAAGAAAGATGAGAAATTGGTAAAAAATAGAGTTGATCAGTTTGGCTTCTGGGAAGCTTCTCGTACGTGCTCGGAACGCAAAGCATAGAACAACAAACGGGTCATCACGTGCTATTTTCTTTTTACTTTATCGATTTATCTGCAAACTGAAAACTTACTTGTAACTGTTAACAAAATTGCCTACCTAAGGGAAATAAAATTATAATCCCGATCAAAACTAATCATGCTTAGAATTTGTTGTCCGTAGAGAAAATAAAAATAATTTTACCTGTAACCTTAGATGCTGCGCGTGGGTGGGATGTCGGCTTGCTGCACTGTAATTGCATTGAGGAATAATTCGAGGCACGCTTAGATTGCTCACTGGCTTCTCGAAAACTTCGGCGACTTCAAAATGCATCGGCAGTAAGGATCTCCTCTGGTTATGCCCCGAGTGAAACGTTTGTCGACGCTTCGATTTGAACTTGGACGGTCTTGAACTGGAACGATGATACGAATTGCGCCGCGACAACGACGCGAAAATCGTTCCATCTATAAAACGTAGAAATTGCGATATCTTTTAAATTATTCGTTAAAAAAAAATCACATATTATCGTGCACCTTAAAATTTCCTGATAAACGTAAAAGCATAAAATACTTTTAGCCTATTACGTCTTATTTCATAATAAGGAAGTTTCTTATGAAAAGTATATATGGAAAAGTATTTTAAAAACGCATAAAAGTTTTCATCTTTGAAAGACGATACCCAAAATTACAAAAATAGATTGCCAGTGCTTTAAATAGATCGATATAAAATTTCCTAAAATATTAGAATTTAGTATCTAATATTGAGATGTAACACTACAGATGGCAATCAAATAATATTTAAAATAATCAAAGAATGAATTAGATTTAATAATCACTCGTGAATAAAATAGATTACCACGAATCGTATGCAAGTTTTAAATATCGTTTTGCCTAATGCAAAATGGAAAATTGAAAGATTCGTTACGCGATTCATCGATTGAGCTGGCTTGGCCAGATCTATCCATAATTTACATTCAGTTGTCGAATATTTCACTGTACACGTACCGTCTGCGTTTTCCTCCTGTGGTGGATTGTAAATAAAATTCGCAGGCAAGGAACGAACTTTGGCAAGACCAGGTCTTCTCTTAACGAGAATCTTCTCGTTCGTCACTAAAATAGACTCGCGTTCTCTAACGTCGTCGTCCTCCTCGATGCCACCATCGTCTCCTCTTCCTCGTTTCACCGTTTCCTCGTCTTCCTCTTCTTCCTCTACCTCCAACAGCTCTTCCTGCTCCGCGGCCAATTCTCTCTCCAGCTGAGTTTCCATGTCAAGCTCGTCTTCCATCTGAGAAATAGATTTTAGATTTTAAATCGATTCTCTTTCAATTTTATTACATTTTAACGCGATAGATATACATTTTCAACACCGAATCGTTCTATTTCACAATTTGGAATTGTTGGATCGTGTTCGGGGAAAGACGCGTTTTCGGTGTAACTTTTCAACGAAGATCGTAAATTCTCGTCTCGATTAGCCACGAATCGGTCGAATTCACTGTCTCCATTAAGATAATACAGATATTTAGATAGAATCTGACACGAGGTTTTAAAGTTTAAATATAACTATATTTCACAAAGAATAACTTCGAACACTCAGTGCACGGATGAAAGTTAAACGTGAGCGAAGCGATGCCGTTTCACTATGAGTACGAGTGAAATATGGACGATGCGCGCGGTAAAAATGAAAACTCCAGGTAGAATATGGGACAAGCGAATTTGTCAATTGTAATTTCCAGCAAGGAAGTACCTTTGCTAATAGAAGCAAGTACCCTTGTTAATTGATATAGAAGCAGGTATGCAAAGTGCGAACTGACCGTCCCCACTAACAGTTACTGGAAGGTACAGAACGTACCCTCGAGCGAAGCAAAGGGAAATGTTAGAGATTGTGTTGCAAGATTTAACCGTCAGGTTAGTAAACCCAAGAAGCGCTTTGAGTTAAAAAATGCATCGTAAAACTATGGGACTAGGCAGAAGCAATAAACTTGATGGATGGCAGATGGAATAAGTGTCAATAAAAATTCCTTTTCGACACAGAATTAATGGCTCCTTGGAGTTCGTTTAATAGTCCGAGCGGATGTTAAGGGAAACGTAGATAGGGAAATACAACTGAAAACAGATATATGGCAACTTTAAAATATTAGAAATCATTATTGTCGTCATTTCATTCATAGAAATAGAAAATCGATTAAGAGTTTAATCGATTAATCCTCACCTGTTTGTGACTTTCTTCGAGGTGTTTCATGAGCACGGCGACGACGACGTTGACAAGAACGAATTGTGCCATCAGCACGAAAATTACAAAAAATATCGGGGCTATAATGGTGCTCACGCAACAATTCTTCACGCAGTCCGCTGCTTCGTCGCAGTCGTCCCTCAGGGTGTCCTTCATGATACCGTTCCAATTGTCGCCGGTGGCTACGCGAAAAAGCGTTAGAAACGCCATACCAAAATTACTGAAATGAGCATGCTCCCCGAGACCCTGGCAAGGCATGTCGTCGTTACATTCTGCAATAATTAACATATATCGTGGACTAAATTCCTACAGGAACTGGTAGCAAACGGTACTATAATATAAAATATACAACGTGGACAGCAGGGGACAGAAATTGTAATAGAACTGGGAAAACGATTGTACGTGAAAGAATAAGTAAAGAGAGGTAGGTAAGTTGGTTTTGAAGAGAATCGTTGTTTGAAAAATTCTCTGTGATAATTTAGCGCTTACCTAATCGTCCAAATAGTTCTACACCAAGAGCTGCGAAGATGAAAAAGAGCAGAAAAAATAGTAATCCTAGATTTCCAACTTGCGGTAACGCCTGCATTACCGTATCTAAAAGGGCGCGTATTCCTTTTGCCATTTTCAGCAACTTCAAAACTACAAAAATCGTTTCAATCGTTAGCCGATCCCCTTCGTTGTCCTCTTGTTTTCTTTTCTTTTCTTTTTTTTCTTTTTTTGTAACTTACCTCTAGCGATTCGTAAAACTCTCATTACCCGAATTATCGTAGGATTGATCGGAATGATCTTCGACTCAACTTCTTCAAGAACTATACCAACCACCGATAATATCACGATTCCTACGTCTAATTGATTCCATCTAGAGTGAAATAGTCAGTTTGAATATTTGATATTGCGCGAAAAAATGTTTTTTTTTTTCTTTTTTGACGAAAGTACGACATACTTGTCTTTAAGGTAAAGATGTAGACCTAAGGCAACGAGTTTCATAAAAGATTCGAGGATGAAGACCGCGGTGAAGAAATAATTGAATATCTTTAGAGCGTAAGTCAGAGCTTTTGGCATCATGTAAAATTCCATCGCCATGGTAACAACATTCAGGCCGATCACCGCAGCAATTGCTAGGTCGAAATATTTAGAAGTCACAACGTTGTGAACGAATAGCCTCGATTTTGAGTAGTTCGTGTAGTAGGGTGGCTCGTGCATTTCTGCGAATCGAATGGTTTGCCTTTAATTTCGTTTCTTCGATCTTGTTCAGTTAAATGCAAAACACGCTCTTCCTTTTCTTACTTCGTCGTTTCTTCTCCATTTGCAAGGCTCGTTTGGCAGCTCTTCTCACGCGTTCCTCCTTCTCCTGTTCCTCACGACATCTATGAAAATTTTCCACCACAACGCCCACGAACATGTTAAGGACGAAGAAGCCAACCAACAGGATAAAAGCTATGAAGTAGAGCAGTCGCCATTCCGAATAATTCTCGATTGGCTGAAACGGATAATAAGGGATATAAACCAGTTACTAATTTCATAATAATCGTTAAAGTAAGACCACAGTTTAAAATTTTCATTTGCATATTCTCTTTCTGGAATACGTATATTTTATACGTACATTTTCATCGACGTTTTGAAACTTTTAAATAATTTCACCGTCATAATTGAAGCTCGTATCGCTAACCAAAGAACACATACCACCAAAGCTGTTAAAAATTCTGTTACCAGAATTTACACGTTACAAATGTCATTTTTATTTACTAGAAGTATCGTTTCCACGACGGTAAAAACGATAACCTCTAAAGGCGATGAAACGATCTTCCACCAGAAAGTAAATCTAAAAGGCGATCCTACTTGGGATTATGGTATTGCGATCGATAATTTGGTCGAATTAAAAATCAATGTTGGTATTAAAGAGAAAGAACTCTGGGGGAAAAAATAAATGACCCTAGGGTATATGTAGATTAAGCGAAGTGGTAATATAATATGCAAATAAAATTGGCGCACTCGAGCGCGTTACCTGTTGATCGACGCCTACAGCGTCGAGTCCGGTGTACATGATGTTCACCCATCCGTCCCTCGATGATAATACGAACAACGACATCAACGCTTTTCCAAGATCGTCGAAATTGTATTTTCTGTTTAACCAAACGTTGCGTTTGTCGGCCAGGCAGTCCGTCTTATTGCGTACATTTTTAATATCAGGCCCCTCGCAGTAATAAAAGGCACCCTTGAAGAGCTGCACGCCCAAGATACCGAAGATTACGAAAAAAGTACAGCATATCAAAACGATGTTGCCGATAGGTCGTAAAGAGGATAACAATGTCTGAACAACCAGTTTCAAACCAGGAGCTCGATTAATAACCCGTAATGGTCTTAGTGACCTTAAAAGTCTAAAAACCTGCAACGATACGAATTAGAGGTTAGGGTTATTTGATAACAGGTGAGAAAGTTATGCGAAATGTGATTATTACGTGTCTCAAATCAGTGTCAATTTCATATCATTTCATTTATTCGAATGTTTATGAATAGTTTAAAAAGATATTTTTCAGGATAATTGTTTATGATTAGTTTTTTATTAATCGCTTTAGATGATGAAGTGTTTCAAATATTAGAGTAATTTGTATACAATGTATTGTATACAATGAGTAATATTCATGTATGACGTATATTCTAACATGTGCTAGGCATTGATTTATCCACATACTTATTCATCGATTGTTATTAGCATCCTGGCGTCAAGTGACGTCTCTGCTACGTCAAGTGACGTCCCTGTCACGTCATTAGCAACTCTGATATGCGTAAAGGCGTGACACGACAGGCACGACACTAAGTATTAAAGGGTTAATTATTTACTCGTTTTACAAAAATATCTCAATTTTAAGACAGTGTAAATTGTGTGCCTGTGTATACGCAGATTCCAACGAAATTAAATGCTATCTGTGTAGAAAGTTTCGTGAAATTGAACCGTAAATCAAAATGTGAAATATAGAGTATTCGAATTCGATGGAACAAATGAAAATCAGTGCTTTGATTTAATTAGAGAAATACGACGATTAAAAACAAATTTATTCTATTTCATACTGTTGAATATAATCTGCGCAAATCTCTTTGGCGTGTTTTCTTCGCATTTTATATATAATGAAAGGGAGAAAGAAAGAAAAAGAAGAGAAACAAACGTAAAAGTCAATTTAGGTTAGAATCACGTTAAAGAGAAAAACGTACCCTCAGTATTCCAAATATTCTTGGACTACTCGCCGACAGTAAGGACATTGATAAGTCGATTATGGAAATGATCACAAGAACTCCGTCCATAATATTCCATCCTGAAGTAAAATAAGCGTCGGATCCGTACAGCATACCAGATGCAACAACCTGCGACAAATTGTAATCCGTTTTCGTAGAAGATATTCTCCCTCTTTTTCGCAGAGATATCAAAACTTCTTTGTTACCTTGATAAACATCTCAACAGCAAACACCGCGGTAAAAATGTAATTCGCAGTGGATAAAAAAAGTCTCTCTCCGCTATCCGGTGGTATATTTGGTCGTTCCATCGCCAGTGTGATACAATTCAGACCAATGAAAAAGAGAACCACGTTATCGAACCATCTTTGATCGACTAACCGCCGACATAAAACGCGAAATCTGAAACGTAAATACGTTTGCAATTTGTGGAACGATCGTTCGTTGTCAAATCGAGGAACACTCAATCATAGTAAAAATTTGTATCGAATTTTCATTTAAAAAAAAAAGGAATATTAAAAAATGTATTGACTAATTCGATCGTATTTTTCTTGTTTCGAAATACTTGAAGTAAATAGATTTCTTTTTAAGAAAATATCGCACATAAAGTGTCGCGCACACACACAAACGTACCTGTTATTCGGTGGAAAAATGTAAAGCGAGTAATCATCACGTTCCTTAAGGCATCCTTTCGGTTCAAAAAACATGAATATTTTTTTAATTCTCTCGATGCTGCTTGCACTACCATGACCATTCAAGGGAGGCGTCTGTTCGTCTGTACGGGGATTGTCATCATCTTGATCGGGAAGTCGTTTAATTCTGGGCAGTGGACCAGTCTCCATTGACAGATTATTGATTGTACGTGCCGTTGAGCATTGCATAGGCACCTCGTCTAGAGGTAAAGTTTTTCTCGTCGGCGACTGAATGTTTTCGTTTCCACGCAACGAGTTCCTTCGCGAAAGATCGCTAATCCATCGCATCTTTAAAATATATTGATCCCCATGATTACTTTATTACGAATTACCAAAGTTTATCTTTCGTAATTGATTGCTAGAATATCTTTTACTTGGAAAATCAAGTCGTGTTGACGATTAATATTTGTAAATTTCTTCGTAAAAATGTAACTCTTATTCCTACGGTATTATTACGATTTTGATACAAATTTTCATATTTTCTATGTAAAATATGTCAAATTTGAAATAATTTAATCAATTCGATCTCAAAATCAACCGACGATTAATTTTGAAAATACGTTTGCGTCTTTTCTACACGCGTTTTTCTCGATATCTGGACTTTTAATATACGCGAAAAAGAAATATCGCGTTTTGAAATTTTTGACAAGACTCACCTGATTAGGCGTTGCTGTGTAACGCCGTATAGAGGAGCTACGGCTTGCGATGGAATTATTAGGGCTGAGACTACGATTATTGCTTGTTAGGACGGTCGTTCGATTATTCGGTGTGTCGCTTTGCGTGTCGTTTCTTATCGAACCGTGTAAATAACCGCCGTTGAAACTGAAAGGTAATTTTGCGAAAATTACCACGGCAAAGGAGAAACTGGAGCATAAACATGATCATCTATTGTGAACAACGTTTATCGCGGACTACGTTACTGTTACATCGGTGTTTCGAATACGACGTTACCATCAATTTGCATTACTTGCATATTTCGCCTCGACAACATTCTCCGGCAAATAATTGAACAAGAAAACAGAATTAGTAATTTAACTTGTAGATATTACGTTTGACTATGTGCATAAATAAATTTACCTTAGTTGCGATATGATGAATTATTGAAAACCTAACTGGCGAACGAACTGCCACGAATGGATTTTTACCATTTCTTTCTATAGTACACTCGTAGTTTCAACGTAAATGATATCTTTCTATTACGCTTTAACGATGGTATTTTAATTCTCATTACTCGATGTAGTTTTACTACTCGCTATGCTTTATGCAACTAAAATCTTGCGATTGAATTTTCATCGCCTTTTCGCTGGATAACCATATGCAAATGAGGAAGAAAATAATGGTTTAGCAAATTTTCAGTTACAGCGAACCAGTTATGCCACGTATTACGCAATGACCGAGTCGTTAACCAATATGAAGTATTTATGGATGACCGTAATCATCTTTGACAAAGATTGATGTTACTTCCCTTAAACCGGTTGCACACGTAACTGCATACTCGTGCGGTATGCAAATCTATTGCACAAGTATACGCGAACGTTTGTGCGATAATAGTGTGCCCTGTGGGGGCTATACGACCAAGGTATACTCACACAAAAAATTACACGGCTTTACACTGATTAAAAATTGAAACAACGACTTCTTTTTTTTTTTTTTTAGAAGGTTACAGTAAGATAGTGAAGCTCCACAGTCGCGTACTAAAGTACACACAGAGTTAAAAACAGAGTAGCTGTTTAAAAATTGGTCTTGAGTTTATCGAAGAAGTTGGAAGAATTCGTTTACTAGATGACGCGTAAGAAATTTTTTTTTTTTTAAGGAACCGCAGTTGGTCGGAATTTCGAAGAAGATAGCAACGATCGCTTCTTACAACTCTTTCATCTGAGGTTGCGATGGAAATTTAAAAAGCACGCTCTGTAGATTTATGACTGTTACATGCATACTGAAAATTTCATGTATAAAACTCGTAAGGATTATGAAAACCTAAGCTAGAGGGTGGGTCAACAAACAAATTGTAGCTCCCACTCCAAGGAATATACCTAAACGTTATTTTATATTATTCAACTATTATCTGTATTACTTTATTAATGCCACACAGTGGCTGCAAAAGATATTTCTACAGCACCACAGTTGTTATTACCTTTACAAGCTAACTAAATCCGACTGTATTTTGTATCATTTAATGAAAATGACAAAAGTTCGATACTATGAGAATGAAACGTAGAAACTAATATAAAAAAAGAGAAATAAGAATATGTATGTCGGAGATGATGACATCGGGACCTTTCTTTAGAATGTTCGGAAAACCCAATACCCTAATCCAGATGTTTACGACAACAACATTTAAACAATAAACGAAGAAATAGTGATGCGAGCACTTAAGGTTCATGACTATGAGTTTGGGCTCGAGGTGACATAATGAGTCACCGAACGTATCCACGGTCACGGGAGGAACGTGTAATAACGGAAGTAGGAAATAGTTGTGCAGCAAAAACAGAGATTGACCCGAGGAGTGGGAAAAGGACTATATAAGCTGATTGAGTTATCGAAAGAGTAATCGTGTATTACGTTGGCGTTCGTCATCCCGTGGACCGTGGATTAGTTATCGAACCTGAATTCGTTGTCATCAACATCTGGACCATCCGATCGCCGAGAATATTTGTAATCTGTGTATCGCAACTAATTGTATCAGTAAACCTTTACTGTGACTACCATGGCAAATTCGAGAGAAAGTTCTTCAGACGCCCACGCTTCCAATGCTAATCCGGCATGTACAAATACTTTTCGTAACCACTGTGTGTATTATTTCCAAATATCCTTTTATTACGCATATCGTCTTGATTTTATTCACAACTTACGTTGGATTGGAACCGAGTAGGGTGCTTCGACCGTTATTTAGGACAGTAGCTCTACTAAGAGGTTCGTCCTCCGATTGCGACCAACGTTTCCTCCGTAGAGATGGCCGTGATAATTTCCACGAGTAACCTCTTTGTATCCTTGGCGGACTGTAGCAAGGAGCAGTCACGTAACTTACGAGTCGGAAGATTATATTCATCTTCGCATTTCGTATAATTTATTTCAAGTTGTACTTCGTGGAAAACAGATATTACGGGTGGGACGCACGTACCTTGAACTGGATGATTCTCTCGTTGCTGGATTAACAACAGCAGTGACGAGGCTTATTCGTCGAGGAAACTGTCCGGCAATAAGGTTTTTGGTTGATATTTTATTTGAAACGTCTGGTAGCTTCAACAGGCCGGAAGGAATACTACACTGACTCTGGAAAAATAATATTTTCGTAGAAAGTTACTGGAAGTCGATGAATATTTTCAGCCTGCTATAAGAATATTCAGACATTTATAAAAGAATGTTAAGCTAGAAAATTCCAATATTCCATTACAATTGCTATTAGGTTAAGTAAAAAGTTCTGAGCGTTTTTCGCTAGATGTCTTTAGTGAGCCATATCTCACGATGTGCACATCGCATCGAGTCATAGTATACACCGATTTCAAGGTGATATTACGCATCAAAAAGGTTCTTTGTCAGTTTTGTGTTCGGTGAAGCCAGTTGTGTGTTACAGCGTTCGAAAATGGAGATAAAAAAAGAGAAAATTCGATACATTCTTCAGTACCACTACGACCAAGGTGAAAAGGCGGAGCAGGCGGCCAAAAAAATTTGTGCTGTTTATGGACCCAGTACAGTATCGAATGCAACAGCAAAGCGGTGGTTCCAACGATTCCGTTCTGGTAATATGGACGTCGAAGATGAGGCACGCTCTGGTAGGCCAATCGTCGAAAATGTGGATAAAATCATGGAAATCGTCGAGTCGGACCGGCATGTGAGCACTTATTCCATTGCCCAGGAACTGAAGATTAGCCAGAAAACCGTTTGGAACCATTTGCATAAGGCTGGTCTCAAGAAGAAGCTCGACGTATGGGTGCCACATGAATTGACGCAAAAGAACCTTTTGGACCGAATTGATGCCTGCGATTCTTTGTTGAGACGTAACGAAATCGACCCATTTTTGAAGCGGATGGTGACTGGCGATGAAAAATGGGTCACATACGAGAACAACAGCCGAAAAAGATCGTGGTCCAATCGCGGTGGGCCGGCCCAAACGATCGCCAAGCGTGGATTAACGGCCAAGAAGGTTTTATTGTGTGTTTGGTGGGATTGGAAGGGAATCATCCATTATGAGCTGCTCCCATCGGGGCAAACACTTAATTCGGACCTCTATTGTCAACAACTGACCAGACTGAAGCAGGCGATCGACCAGAAGCGGCCAGAATTGGCCAATAGGAAAGGTGTTGTGTTCCATCAAGACAACGCCAGGCCGCACACATCTTTAACGACGCGTCAGAAGCTCCGAGAGCTTGGCTGGGAGGTTCTATCGCATCCGCCGTACAGTCCAGACCTGGCACCAAGCGATTATCACCTTTTTAAGTTTTTGCAAAATTTTCTTGATGGTACAAAACTGGCCTCAAGAGAGGCTTGTGAAAATGAGCTGGTCAAGTTTTTTACCAATAGGGACGAGGACTTCTTCAACCGCGGAATTATGAAATTGCCTTCAAAATGGACAAAAGTAATCGAACAAAACGGCGCATATTTAATCTAAATCGAATAATCTTGACTATGTTAATTTCATCGTCGAAATAAAGCGAAAAAGCGCTCAGAACTTTTTACTTCACCTAATATTTATTTCTTCAAATAGATCAGATATATTTGTTATATATTTACCGAGTGGCAATTACTTCGAAACGAGTACTAATTATTAATTTACTTTTTAGCCTAGTTACACTTTGCCACGATACGAGCATCGTATTAAACAACGCAGATGTTCGAAAGATAGTACACGTACGCCTGAACGATCGATGGATTCGATGGACAATGCCGCTGTAGGATAAACAGCTCGACAATTTAGATCTCTGTAGCCGACATCGAGCGTGGTGTTGGGTGAATCCTGAGGGGTGGCTGCCGTGTGAGTAATTATCGGTGGTTGTCCAGCAGCGCCCATCATCTTATTCTCCTTTTGAATGTTACACTTTGGCTCGTCCATCTGATGCTTCCATACGGTGTTCTGCTTTTCCCTGCTGTTGTTGTCTTTGTACTTGCGCAACTCCTCAGCGCTCTGCCACGAATTCTTTCGATCCTACGTTCAAATATTTACACGCTAAGATAAAATCGTTTTTCAGTTTTCTTCTCGCGCGTACAAATGTACGTGCTGTCCATAAAAATGCGCAAGTAAATACGATGCAGCACGTGGCCATCTTCGAGACGAAGATCGTTGTGTCTCACAGGTTGACGAATAATCGGTACCGTTAAACGATCGGTGTGATTTATTTCGAAAAAATTTGATTAATTCGAGTGATCTATTTCTACGAGTGTAAACCGGAAATAATCGCCAAAGACATATATTTAACGTTTGCAAAAGTAAATGTTTTAGAATTACTTTGACGTTGATTCGTGAAATTGGAAGCTAGTGATTTCATATTAGAAAATAAATTGAAAGGAACGTATGCTATTAAAAGTAACGTTGTAAGAGATGTTAGCGAAACTGATCCACGACAAACATCGAGATAAATGGCGCTCGAATAGAAAGTAAGCCATTATTCGTCACTTGGCTCGAGCATAAGAGCAAAAGACAAATGGACAAGTGGATAGAGCGTGAGTTATGCAGACACTCGGGCGAATGAAGATAGTCAATGTTGGTTCAGATAAACAAGCGAAGTTCATTTTTAGATCAGATAGTCGCTTGTACGAGGATACTTCAAGATGATAAATTCGTAAAGATGGGCGTATCATTTTCGTGTATCACGAAAGATGAATTATTCGTTGCAGCTTTCTATAATGTATACTTGCGTCAAGAACATATTACAAGCAAACGGAGCAAACCTCTAGGAAATTCACGAGAAGCAAAATGGAACCAAAATGGTATCAAAATGAAAGTTAACACGGAATCAAAATGGAAAGTAAAATGAAACTGAACTGAAAATCCGAGTAAAATCAGGATAAAGATCAGGAGGATGGCTATGCAAAAAGTTCAAGGATTAGAATATGAAATATGATGGAAATAGTGAAATATTTTTGACATCGTCCCAATTCCTCCTATTTTATATCTGAAAATATTTGTTCTTCCAAATACCTGTACTCTCGTTGTGTCGAAACTACGAAAGTAAATGCAGCGTTCGAGGAACCTGGAATTCTAAACTCAGCGATTTCCTAAGAAAAGTAAACATTTTATCCTGTATAAAACTAAAGTATTGTTTGATTTATGTCTTCCTTAGCGACGCAAGCAATTTTTTTGCCAGGAGATTCTAAGCAGACGCGTGCTTTATATATTTTAATTTGATTAATGGTGATAGGAGCTGTCCACTGATCAATAAATAAAGCTCCTTTGATAGATTGCTCTTTACCCTCTCTTCTTCCAACAAATTGCTTCTTGCACAGAATATTTCGCAAACCTGTACGTATACATAACCCGAGATGATCGATAAAGCCTGAAGAGGAGAAAGATGCAAGAACCTCGTGACGAACCTGTAAGTTCTCATACTGTACTTCAAATATCTTTGGCTTTTTCAGTTATGGACCAGCTGTTGTTTACATGATTAATGTATCCCAGAGAATATAAGACGATCCATACGAGATCTCGCTATGTTTACAGAGAACAATTCCAAAGTGAATCTGTTTGTTCACGTTACTCGTTTAGGGGATATTTTCTGTCCAAGGGCACCATCCAATTGTTGAAATTTAGACAATTACAACGTCTCTTTTGCAAGTTTCTTTTCTTTTTTTTTTTTTACTCTTTTTTAAACAAATGGAAATTACGAGGATTCTATTAATTTTTCTTTTTCATCGATATTTTTTCTCCCATCCGGATCCTACGATCTTACAATTATTTTACGATTCTCCGGATCCTATCGTCCTATGAGACTTATTCTTGATTATACGTCGAAACATTTTCGCTAAATGATGGAAATTCTGTTGAATTCTGAGATTAGCGGTCGCGTGGTTACTATCGACGATTAATCAACATCGATCTTCTTACCTGTGTGTATGTGTCGCTATCAGTGATCGAGTGAGATCTCGATATTCTCGAGGAACCATCGTCACTGCCCATGCCTGCTTCTTTCGCCGCGAGTCTCGCCATCTCTCTCTGTTCTCGCTCTCTTCTTTCATTTCTCTGGAAAAGTTCATGTTTCGATATTTATAACATTTCGCAACTCGCCGTACACAGCGAGTGAACCGAACGAACTGGCCCAAAACTATAACGTTTATATCGATGATCAATAGAGTATAATCGAGTTGTAAAATATTCGCGAATTTTATTCAATTTCCAGTAACCACAAATCGATTTATACGTTACGATAGACGACAGCAAAATACTAGATATTCGATGTCACGGTTTTAATCGTTAGACTCTTAATTTCACTCGACTCGGATACAGGAAACTCGTTTAATTAATTAGAGGGTGGATTTACGATAAATTCTCGATCAAATTTCAGTCGCTCTATGTGGTTAATAACGTGGTTAATAATTCTGGTCTGCGCCGGAATTGTCCAGCAAATGAACGTAAATTAGCGACAAACGTACCTCGGAGGAGAATCCTTCGACGAGAATGGCGACGAGCAGATTGAAGAGGACGTAATTGCCGAATGTCATCAACGCGACGAAGTAGAGGGCCGCCCAATGAGACGTTTTCTGCATACCATTGAACAACACGACGTTCCAATCTTCCTGCGTCAAGATCTATGTAAAAAGGAAAATGGAAAATGCCTGTTTATACGCAACACAAGCGATCGATGGTTACGCTTCAAACGATAGGCAAAACAGAATGTTTCTATATTCACGACAAACAAAAGTATTGAAGCTAGAAAGTTATTCTGTCTTGTTGAATCTGCTATTTAATTGCTCTTAATAGTAATAATACAATCGTTCGTGTATTCTTAGAAATAGGAACTAGCTTATGTAAATCATCGTTATCCGCTAGTTCTACACATTGTGATAAGTTGAAGGGAACGAAAAGAAAAAGAGGAGAAGACAGATGAAAGATAGCAATGTACGATCAGTATCCGGTCGATATTCTTACTCTATGGAATGTCAGTTACTTGCGGCCGCTTAATCGCGAATTTCTCTCTGCGTTCTCTCCGCGTTCTTCTCGGCAAAGGTGATTTTATTTTGATCTTTCTCGCCGCGGCGTCTCTACAACATGGCAACCAGCATCACAACAACGTACGGTTATTTATTCAAAAAGGGTAAGACGATGATACGCGACAGCGTAACGTAATCCGTGTAATCGATTAACTGCTCTCGGGCCGACAACGAACCGTGTTAATCGCCGCGACAAACAAATCGTTATTCACTCTCCGTTTAATTCTATCGGCAGTCGCGAGAAATCACTGACGAGCCTCCGACGATCCGAAGGGAAAGCAACCGAGAATGAAAAAATTCCAGTGGAAAAAACGTATCGGTTAGAACAAAAAAAAAAAAAAAGAAAAAGAAAAGAAGAGAAGAAACTCGGCGGCGGAGAGAGAGAAACTCGTCGACGCGTTGCTGATCTGTTACGAACGCGTTGTTAATTAAGCCGTGTGTAGAGCAAAGATGGGCATAGAGGAAGAGAAAGAACGGAGAGAAAAAAGAGAAACAGAAAGAATGGAGAGAGAGAGAGAGAGAGAAGAAATAGAGTAAGGAAGAAAGAGAATAGGGATAGGACAAAAAGTAAAGGATGTCCGTATATGCATATATTTCGATCGCGCGATATCAAGAAAATGAGCTGGAAACGCGATGGAGCGAAAAAGCCAGAGAAAACTGTACATAATATTATGTGACACGTACATATACGTATATAGATATAGATATGGATAAATATAGATATAGATACAGAGTTACAGGTACAGATGCAGATCATAGATATCTGGATATAGAGATATAGGTGGACACAGACATCAACATAGACATATAGATATATAGATAGAACAATAGACATAGAGATGGAGATGGAAATAGTAATAGATTATAGGCATAGATAAAGATTAAAGATTATAGATATAGGTGTAGATATAGAAATACCATGTGCATATATAAATACTTAGCGCATATACAGTAGTGTATTTTTTATTTTTTATCTTTTTTTTTTTCGGTGTAAGAGAGTGGGGAACAGTGGTACCTGAAAGACCGTGACAAGTGCCCAGACGATGTCGTTGAAATGTTTGCGATCACAGCGACACATTGGGTGCCGCGAGACCACCTCGGCACAGGTGCAGGGCCGACTCCGGTCCGCCCACATGCAAAACTTACCCCCGAACAGGTACATCCCTAGGATGCTGCAACCGAGACAATCCGCTGGCCTAAAGTATCACCGCGATGAACGACGAACGAGAAAGAAATTGGGGACAAGGGATATACCGGTTGCCACACACACCGTGAAGCGTCTTCGTTTCTTCTTTCTTTCACATTTCTATGAATTTTTCGTAAAGCCAGATATCTCGTTTTCCATTTTCCTTTCGCTCCATTTCCAACGATCTGTCCACGTACTTTTTACATCCACTCGATTCGACCGAACTTTTTCGTTGTAGCTTACGTCTATGCTCTTGTAGAACGTATCAAGTGTATATCGTGTAAAACGTTTGGAAATTTTCGGTTAAAGGTATGGCGGAACACGACTGTCGTGGTATATTGGTCGAATCGGTTTTACGATTACGTTGGTGTCGTATTAACCGTATTAAGTGTATCGACGTATCTACAGGGTGTCGGAGAAGATCGGGGCAAAATTCGTACTACGTGTTGCCGAAGCCAAGCAGATAAAAAGAAGCTTCATACAAATTTGTGTCCGAAGATGCTTTATCGAGGAATTATGTGCGTTCTTAAGCTCCTATTAAGCGTTTTGGAAGTTGTAATAAACGTTGAAAATTTCTTCTTTCTGCGAGGATTCAGGCTTCCTCTCGTCGAACTGAGTGACGAATTCTTTCGAGTAGTCCTGCCGATACAGAGATATTAGTAAATGTATTTTGAATACACTGCGAAAGCTGGTCTTCCGTTTCGCGTTTTCGTCAAACGAAGAACAACTTCCCCAGAAATTCTCGAACGCTTGTAATTTTTTAACGAAATATCTTCGGACGTAAGTTCGTACGAACTTTTACCATCTACCTGACCTCACTAACACGTACTACGAGTTTGTTCCCGACACCCGATATATCCAGATGTATCCTAATATATAATAGGCACACGTATGTGTACACAATATGTAATTACAAGATATTACACATACGACATATACGCCTCGAAATTGCTTCCAAATTTCTTACTTCTCAATACGATCACGACAGTGCTGTCTCACCATGGTTAATGAAATTTCAAAAAGTAACTGCGATATATGCATAAAAATTGTTTACGACGAGCGTGGAAATACTTTGTCGAGTCAGCGTATATAAACCCGTGAGAGCACGAAAAGCCGAACAGGCGTTGAATTTGTATAGTATCGATCTTCTTCTGCGGGGCAGGTTGTAGGTACAACGGAGAAAACGGCCGGCGCGATTCGAATGTAAAGCTATGGTAAAAATACGTATCCGGGTTACGTAATCCCTTAAGCGGCGCTTTGGATGTCGGTTCGAATATGGCCGTGAATATTTTAAGCGGTAATTTCCAGGCGGAATTGCGGCCGCTGTTCGCCACTGCGTTAGTTAGCGCATTGTTCATCGCCAGGAAAATTACCTCCGAGCTAGAATAGAAACTGAGATTGAATACGTATTTAAGGAAACTGCGGATTATGGTGCAGGCGCTGTCTAGTTCGTCGAGACAGCTAAGGCTAAGTATTTGCGTCGGCTGTTTGTTCGATGACCGAGCTTTTAAACTGTTTCCACGTGAAACGGACAGCGTCGCTGGAAACTATTTCCACGACTTTGTTAATGTTGATTTTAGTGGAAACTGGTTGAAACGGGTATCGTATAGTTTCAAGCAAACTATACTGCGTACAGGGTAAGTCGCGGTAGCGTTCAACACGGCTGTTTTCTTTCAAAGTATTTAGGTGGCTGAAAAATTCTTTTCACGGTGTTCGTGGTCCTCTCGCATGGTTTGACCCTTTCGTGATGTAGCGCGAAAGAGACAAAAGGAAAACGAAGGTAGTATAGCACTGTGAGTATATTCACCGTCGCGTACGTAACGCATTCATTAATAATTATTTCTTATGGAAGGTTGAAAGATACGTTGCTTTTTCGACGGTAGAAGTGCAAGAGATCATTTTGAAATTATTCATTCTGCATTCTTGGTCGCTTTATTGCACCGTGAAAGGGTAAAAACCCAGGCAGAGTACAGTTATCGGTTTCGATTAACCTAAATAGGTCTCAATCTTTTAACAATATCTTCCGAACTAATATCGATTTCCCTTTATTTCGCATTTAAATTGAATATTTAACATTTTCTTGCTAATTTTCAATCGACCACCGTCCACCTCAGATATCATCGCATAGCGTAACAAAAGTCGTAAAATATGGTAAGATCGTCATGCAATCGACCGTTTGGAAGCTTGACAAACGTATCTGTCTCAAATGACAAATTCAAATTCTTTTCTCGTGCCGTTAGAAAAAAAGAGATCGAAACATTCGACTTATGAAATTCTTCTTAACAAATATTTCCACAAACAACGATAATAACAACGATCAATTAATAATCGAATAAATAAATAAGCGAATCGAATCGACGGATATCGAGCGACGAATTATACGATTCGATGACAGACGTTTTATAAAAGGAGACACGGTCGAATCGAACGAATCGTTGCGATTAAAAATAACAATTGACTCTAGGAGAACGAAGACACTTGGCGGGCGGGGCGTTTAAGCAGGTATATCGGGTGAACAGCAAAAACAACTGTCACTCGAAGCTTGTACAGTCACATTCTGCAAGATCGGCGGTGTCTGTCCATTTGTACAAATGCCGTGTATCCTGTATTCGGACGAGAGAAAACAAACAGGCGTACGTGTGTCATGTAACTTGTATATATTATATATACGTTGTTACCAAGCGAATATTACACAAGCTGCGTGTATAAATTGTAAGGAAAAACTGTACGGCGATAGTAATAAAAATTGCGGAAGAAAAATTGCATTAATTGAATTCTGATAGTAAAAAGAAAATTTTTAGATTAATGTCTGTGGATAATAAAATTGTCGTTTACGTGAATAAATTCTCGTCATATGCCGTGTTTCGCGTTACGATCGACGTTACCGACGGATATGGAATATATCGAACGAATTGGACGAAATTTTGTCTACAAACGACGTATGTATGTTTGAGAACAAGAGGTTTGGACAAATATAGTGGAAATTTTATTAGACAAAATACATAAGCAACAACTTGTTCTCAAACTCTACTTTCGGGCATTCTTCAAGCTTCTTAATATGCAGCAAACTTTTCTTCCCACACATATAGGGTGGTTGGTAACTGGTGGTACAAGCGGAAAGGGGATGATTCTAGGCGAAAAAAGAAGTCGAAAATATAGAATAAAAATTTTTCGTTTGAGGCTTTGTTTTCGAGAAAATCGACTTTGAATTTTAGCTCGGTACGCGTGCACTTTATCGCGTCTCGTTATAACGGATCTCACTGTAGATCGTTGTCTCGATGGAAAAATAAAAAAAAAATGTTTATTCTATATTTTCGACTTCTTTTTTCGCGTAGAATCACCCCCTTTCCGCTTGTACCACCAGTTACCAACCACCCTGAATATCCTTAAACGAATATCAACGTCGACGTGAGATTGAACTGAAATTCAGTAAATTCAATTGTTGCGACAGACCGGATGAATCAATTGGGAATTGTAAATTAAAACGATCGTTGTACCGTTACACGACAACAAAGTACCATCTCTTCCGAAACTATATGCACGATACGAGCAAGAAGAAAATAGAGTCCCGAATAAAATGATAATAAATGACAACAAAAATAAATGAGATGTACGTATCGACAAACAAACTAACCCGAATAGTATGGCCAAGAAAAATATGCAAAGATACGTTTCGGTATTCTTGTTCTGTCACGCATGGAACTTGTACACGAACTCGTGTCCAATTCTTCTGAAACATCCAATACACAACAGAATCGGTAAAAAGGAAATCGACATTGATATTCGTTTTTTGTTTGGAATACGTGTCGTTTGCTTCGAAGATCCGATGCGGACGAGAACTACCATCTCATCGCGCTAAATTTCGCCTCGTTGATTCATCGTTATTCAACAACTGTACGTATCTAACGATACTCTGATGCACTCTGATGCCAGTTCGCTATTATAAATACGAATTTATCGTATCGGATAACGCGCCGTACGTCTGCGTCGTACTCCAAGACAAAGATACACCGTATGCGTGAAACATAATTTTTAAATTTCAATTCAGTTACGTCGGTTGCAACATGACGAAAAGTGAAACTAATAGAACCGCGGCGAAATATATGTACCTGTCGTTGCAGAATGTCACGGTTGACGTTTATTCGGACAAAAAAAACCAGGAGAGAAAGAAAACGGAGAAAAACAAAAAAAAAAAAAACAAAAAAGAAAAAAGGAGATAGATAAAATAAAACGGCAAAGCGTAAATATATATATATATGTATATAATATATAATATAATGTAATAATAATCTCTAAATATAAGTAAGGTTAAAAATCTGAAACGAACTTTTAGCGGCTGGTTGCACAAGTACACACTAGCTATCGGTATTAGCAAGTATCTGTAATATTGTTGTTACGTATCTCATATATATGTCTCTAAATTAATAAGTCTACCTGGAATTCTGAATGGCACGGGTATTTGGGTATCGGGTAAATAAAGGTGTCTATCTACAGCGGCTAAACGGAGAGATATTAATAGTACGGAAATCGTACGCAAATTACATGTGGCAGACGGTTGTACCTCTTATTTTCTTTCTTTTCTTTCTTTTTTTTTCTTCTCTTTTCTCTCTAACGTGTTAATTTCTATTTGTTCTTTTCTTCTTCTTCTTTTTTTTTTCTCTCTCTCTCGTTTGAAACAATCTGCTGTTCATTCGGTTCAACGGACGTGTCACGCGACGATTTTTAAGCCGACACGCATTGAGACTCTGCTTTACGTGTTTATATCTCGTGTTCGCGCGACGTATCGTTTCTTTCTTTGCCCCCCTTCCCTCCTACAGGTTCGTCGGATGTTCGATTTTTTTTTTATTTTTTCTTTATTTATTTTTTTCTTCTTTTTGGAACACAAAGTGAAAAGTCGAACAAGATAGAGACAGATAGAGATAGAGAGAAAAGACAGTCAGAGTAGGTATGGCAGAAACAGTGTGAATACAATCGAATGAATTAGAGATACAAAATGCGCAACCGAAGAGTCGAAGTCGGATAAACAAACACGTATAGAGAAATTACGAACGTCAATGACACCGATATGTAATGTAAGTACTGACTGAGAGAAGAATGACGCGGAAGGCTCGAGACGTTGCTACACTGTTAAAAAATTCATGGCGTGACGGAACCTGTGACGGTAATAGAACGTCTTCCTTTTTTCTTCTTTCTTTTTTTCTTCATTTTTTTTTCTTTTTTCTTTTTTTGTTTCTCGCTTTTATCGCGTCTCTGATTACTCGCGCGCTTACTCCTCGCGTCTATAAGAACGTGTATCATTGCTAAAGATCATTTTCATCCGACCACGTTATTTATAGATCGCATACATACACGTTATTTTTTTAATATCATGGCACAGGGAGCTCCAACTGTTCAACATTAACTCGGGGCTCGCAGATTTCCGATCCGCGTCGCTGTGTTTTTTTAATTTACGGCTACTTGCCGGCCGTTTGGGAGGATTTATTTTACCGAATGAATACTTGCCATCCTTCTCGATGTACCGGTTAAAAATATTTCGCGCTCGATTGTTGGCGCGTAACGGTTGAAATTGCTCCCACGAGAGCAGGAAGAAAGAATTGATTCGATAAATCGGCACGCATAATTCTCCCGAATAACGAGCTAGCCTTTCGTTGTGTAGTCATAAAAGTTTGCTTGATTCATGGACTTGATACCCGCGTTAAAGAATAATCCCTAAATGCTTCTTCGCTTTCAACGCGGTCTTTGATCGGCTCGTCTTTTAATGGAAAGTATTTTAACGCACTTTGAATCGTTAATTATAAATTATTTGCTCATAAGGAAATATTATAACGACCTGGCCAATTACGTTTGATAAAATGAAATCTTATACGATATTATATCGATCGCGTTCCAGTCATCGATTTAACCGATTTCATATTATCCAGTCTATTTATTGTTCTTTGCATTTATCGTTACGTCGTACGAATGATCTCACAAATCAGGTTCAAATTTCAGCTGAAACTGTTTTGATAACATTCAGGCAATTGATAAATCGTAAGGTTCGCTAAGTTCATTATTCTTCTTCTACGTCTGACAAATGATTTCTGAATCAACTAGGAGAATTATTGCGTTTTGCGCGAGGATGCGAATCGTTACGAGTCATCGAATATCGTGTCGTTGAAGTTTAGTAATTCTAAAGAGCGACAAATTCATTGTACAATGTAAACGACACTAATGAGAATCGGGAAAGGGTTACGATACAATTTCCCGTAGCTTATAACAGAAACGTTCTCGCTCGTTTCAGCGGATTTATTTCGACTCTGCTACTAACTTGCACAGCTGCCTCTTCTTTCGGAAAACTCTGTGACGCTGCACCTGGAGAATAATCATGCGAAACTGTAGGCAATACCTCGCGAAGAAAACTTAATCGCATTAGTAAGTTCTTAAGCATCGTTTATTTTAAGCCGCTTAACCGTGTCGTCAAAATTGAAGCTAACTTTTTCAACTCGACTACGTTTCTTAAGCCCAATACCTGAAGTTGATTCGGAACTTCGAAACACACGCAAAATATCAACGTAACATTTAACAGGATATGTGGATAATTTCCGACCAAAGATCAAGGACTAAGGCTAAAATTTAGAATTCAAATAAAATCTCATGATATCTCTTCGTTTGCCTTGAAACGATAGAATCGTTGGAACGATTTATCTGAAAAAATGCGGATCGATCGCTGGTCAGAGAAAGGAAGGTCAAGGAGCGACACGATGGTGGCGTTTTAAGGGACGTTACTGAAGGTAATCGACGACAAACAGCAAGATAAATGACGTTTCAGACGAAAGTAAGCCATTATTTGTCACTTGACTGAAATAGAAAAAGCGAAGAAAATGGATAAATGGATTCCACGTGAGTTAAGCGATATATAGAAGATCGGATAGATGGAACTAAACGTTCCCAGCTATTTCGCAAGAAGTAGAAGAAGAGTCCATTTTTGAAACGTGAAACTCGGTTAATCCATGGCGGAAATACGCGTTGTTTGAATACTTTTTATGTCTCTCCAGTGTTTCGCGACACAATGCAATTAACGAAACAAAAATTCAACTCACTTTTTATTCGCAATGACCTGCCAATCACGCGAGGAATGTTCGTCGGATATTTAGCGAGACACCGCGTACGTTTAGCTATGTCGCATCGTTACAACGAAGAATATACTGGGTGCCTGACGAATAATTAATCGATAGCCGATCCAAAATATTTCTGCCATTTCAAACGATGAGAAGACTCGCCGGTTCAAAAGTTCGCGATTTTAACATTGTCGCGTGATTAATTTCGCGATAAACGGAAAGCACAGAAGATCAGATTCGTCCCTTGGAAACGTCCAACACCGTGAATTTCGTGGTTAAAAAATTTCATAACGTTAACCTCTCGCTGTCTGTCAGTTTCATCGATACGAGAAAACAAGCGAGAAAGGAAAGATGAGATCCGTGAAATGGGAAATGGAACTTCGTCGAAGTTACGATCTTGGAAATTTCAAGCGCCCCTTTCCAATCAAACCTGACACGCATTATCATTTTATTATCATTGGATGTATTAGAGCCGACAAAAGGAAAATCTCATCCGCGATACATCCCTTTTTGAAAGGAATGTTGCGCATACTCGTTTGTACACAGAGCATACAGGCGGAAAAGTGGTTTAACCCTCTGGCTATGGCGGAGATGGCCGAGAAGTGCTACTCCTCTACGCCACTCTAAACTGCGAGTATGTACTCTGCCAATGGATAGAGCAAAGAGAAATTTCATAGCATCGAAAGTTCAATCATCTATTTAAATATTAGGTCCAATGGGTTTGTTTGTATCTCGACGGAGGAATAACTTCTTAAAGAATGTTACAGTGATATTACAGAGACAAGTCGCGTTGAAAATTGTCCGCAGTTGTGGACTGCTTGTGAAATGGTCTTAAATAATCTCCTCTTTCGGCTCTATTTTTAAAACAACTAATTACGAGACACACAAGGTTTCTTTATGAACGTTCAAAGGAGAAAGGTTATTTAAATCAGGGCAATAGTGGTTGGAATATCCGATGATTGTTACTCGATTTTGTTTTCATCGACGAAACATATAAAAAGGAAACAAACCTACCGTCGCATAAATGTAGATCTTCCTCGTTGCTGTACGACGAACAATTTTCCAAATATTTCGAATAATTTCGCTGTAAAAGATTGCCAGAATCACTGGTCGATCCTATGGGAAAGAGATTTGCGCGTGCAACCAATTAAAAAATAACCGCAACAACATTTATCTATATACGTGGTGAGAGAAAAACGAAACGTTTTAGTTATCGATCGAATATTTGCGAGATTCGCTAGAGCGGCCGTTGCTATGGCGATCTTTCATAACGAGACGACTAATTCGCCAAGTAAAATGTCAATTGTTTAGGAATTCTGTGAGCTACGGGCCTGTACAATATCGTTTTTCCTTTATTATAGATTCTTCCTTCGGAACTTATCACCCTATAGATTTTCACTATCAAAAGACAGTCGTTCCATTTAAAGCAGTGGGTGGGGCACTTTTACACAGTTTTGCCTGCATTTACGTGCCGTTGTTATAGGAACAAGCGGAATTCAGAAAGAGATCAAAAGATTTAATGCGACTTCTCCCTCGTTCTATCTCTTCTACCGCTTCAACCTTTTTCTTTAAATACAGACACGCAGGCTTGGATGCCAGTTTCATTTCGCGAGCCAAGCTTCAGCCCTGATGCAACCGGGATTTTACCTTCTTCAGCGAAGAAAGAAATCACGGTTAGTTATAACTTTTGCTTTAATACGAGAATCGAGTAATTAATACGAATATGAACAAAAATGAAGTAATTTATAGGAAGTTTGGATTATTCACGCTATCGTCGGTCAGGCTATGATCGAATTACGAACGACGAACGATAAAAGTGACGTTATTTGGAAATATAGTAGAACATATTGCGCTTTAATCTAAGGAAATTCACGTTAGATTCAGCATCGAATAGTTTCAACTCGATTCGGGAGATATGGACAAAGCGAGAAAACGCTTAGTTCTGATTTAAATAGGGAATTTTTAAATCGATATTTATCTTTACACGGGGAAAATATATATTTGCCCGTAAGCGGAGAATTTTGGAGTTTAACAACCGTGTGCAAGATAGCGTCGCGCTGAAGTTAGAGATCCCTGTGCGATAAAATTGCTCGAACATCGTTACGCATTGTATTGTATATTACCCGGATTGCCGTTTTTCACAGTGTAACGGAATGTCGTATGATGGAATGTAGATATTGTAAGGAAATGTGTGCATATCGAAAACACGGTCAGGGCCAACAGCGATGAGAAGCAGCAACAACAACAACAACAACAACACCAACAACGATCACTTGGGAAAGGACACGTACCAGCATGCAAAGCGTATAATAGAATGTGAACGATAATTAACATGCACGGCACGAGCTTGTACGATCAATCGAAGTAAAAGCGATCAAAGCTGGAAAAAACGCTGATATACGGGGGGAAAAAAGGTCGGCGTTTTCCATCTATGCTGATGCGACAATTCAAACAGTCTCACGGTTTAACAGAGGAAATTTCTCAACAACCTTTTTACCGGGACGCAAAAAAAGGAAAAAAAAGAGAAAAACACAGGTGAAAAACGTATCAGTCGCTTGTTCGATCGATGATCACGTCACAGAGAAGAGATTTTGTGAAAAAAATTTCGTGGCAGCAGGCTACAATAAGTGAGAGATATTATGCACTTGCGACGACCACAACCAAGTAACAATAACAGATGCGAAGCTTTCGATGCAAAATCGTTGTTTCGTACGCAAGATACGACGCTTTATCGCTATTTCTTGCGAGCAAAGAGCTTATATCACAGTTCTGTAGTTTCTTCACGAAAATATCGTTTGTTCGACAGCATCGTGGAATATCTGAATGGAACAACTGCAAGACACAGTGGTCATTGGACACTCTTGTGCTACGACCGGTTTTATTGGCTCTTCTTTTACGATGAAAAACAGAATAATATTTTCTTAGATGTGATGTAAGATCTTTCGTTCGTCGAGTATATCGGCACGTTTCTTGAACGGTTTCTAAATGTCTCATACGCGAATCTCTCTTTCTCTCGTGTTATATCATCGAGATTTAGCGATTGTTTGTAACGAAAATAGAGAAATTAGATCCATTAAGATTCTACTAACTTTGTATTTGCTCCTTTCGTTACTAAACGTTTCCACACACGTTAACCTCTTTTCGCGCGAACGTTACTTCCAATCAGTCAAATTACCGATATTCTCAAAAACCCAACCCCTTAATTCGTACGATTAAATAAAAAGAATCCCTCGTTTATGTAAATAGAATCCAACTTCGTTGGACTTCCATGTACACAACGATCGGAACGACGACAATTTGAACGATTTTAAGACCAGGATACATTCCTTTGATAACAAAAATTTACTAAAATCTCTCGGTGACAAACGACGTCTCCGAGATTGTCATTGTACGATTCGAAGTAGCAAATGAACGACGCAGGCCGAAGGCAAAGGGTCAATTACCCTTTACCAGCATTAGATGCAAAACGATCTTCTAGCAGCGACGACAAAGGACGAACAGGTCAAGAAAGAACCCTCTTGTTTAATACAATTGAATTTCGGTGAAAAGATTCGCGCAAAGAACGAATAGAAACCGTGCGCAGAAACGGAAGCAAGACAACGCTAAAGAATCGGAAGCAGCGTAAGCATGTCCGAGGGCCAGCTCGACGCGCTGCGATGGCAATTGTGAGAGCCGCGAGGCGCATTTTTAAAAACAAAAAGAAAAACGCACTTCTTTACTCTCGCTAAGCAGCGACTGCGGATTAAGACGAATAAAGAAAAAGCGAAGAAACATCATCTCAGGTACGGTCGTTCGAATGATCCGTGGCCTCCTCCTCCTCCTCCTCCTCCTCCTCCTCCACCTCCTCCTCCTCCTCCTCCTACCTCGATACGGCTCTGCATGCCATTATAGAGTATATAATTTTCGTTTCGTGTATGTATCTCTCATACGTTACCTTAAGGCCTCGCGATAATCATAAACGTAGCAGATGACGTCTTTCGGCCGTTCAATGACGAATGTGACGATATATTGTATATGTCATACGTATATATGTATTATTGTATATAAGGGCATATATGTATATATATATGTGCACATATATACATATATCGAGGTAACTTAGCATACGTGGTTGCATGTGTATGTAACGTTAATATGTATATATACGAATAAATATATATATATATAATATAATTATAATATATATAATATATAATATACACTATATAGAGGAAAATAAAGCCCTCGAGAGATACGTGGAAAAGTATCCTTTGTAGGTACCTGAAACACCGTCACAATAGCCCAGAGTAACGAGTCAAAGTTTTTCCTATCACACTCGACGTCAGAGCTGCCTTTCATCGTTTCACAGAATTTGCAACCAAACAGGTTCATCCCGAGAATACTACAACACAACGAAACGTGCAATGTACTTCCTTATCCGTAAATATATAGGTAGATAAATAGACAGATAGTTGTGTAGGGAAAAGAAAAAAGAAGTGAAGTAAGAACGTGGGGATGTAAAGAGAGACAGAGAGAGAGAGAGAGAGAGACAGAGAGAGAATGAGAGAGAGTGAGATAGAAAGAGAATGAGAGAGAGACAGAGAGAGAGAGGAATAGAGAGAGAGAGAGAGAGAGAGAGAGGGACAGAGGAAATAATGACGGGAAGGGGTAGCAAGATTGATAGAGGAAGAAAAAAAATTTAGTTTGGAGAAAAAATAGAGAAGCTTCTCTCGACTACGGTAAATCGAGTCACTTAACAAGTAATCGTATAGAAAGTCTGATGACGGTGCGCTCGTCCTACGTTACAGCGCGTATGCTAACGCAGACTAACGTCAAAATTAATATCAATTCGTCCAAACGAATATCGCGTGCGTAATTCTGTTTGCGTGAAAGCCGGTAGAAATCTACTTTAAAAAAGAGCCAAATCTTCTCGAATGGATTATAGTTGATACTCGTATATCTGTATTTATAATTTATGGCTATTGGCTTTACTTAGGCATTTTATTATCCTGATAGGTTTTAATATGTTTGCTTAAAAATTTAAAGATAGTTCCGTTTATTGATCCTGTGATTTGGAACTATCTCGACAGTGGTATATACTACCAGCCAAAAGTATAGAACCTTGGCGAAAGTGTTATATAAATAAGAATTAGGAATCGCGCTTCCAATTCATGTTCTTTCGAAATAAACGATTGTCGAAGAATGACCTATGTAAATTTCAGTTCCTTCCCGTGAATCATTTCCAAAGTAATAATAATAATAATAATAACAATAAACCTATAGAGAATATAATAAGTAAAAATAGAATAATTGAAAGGACAGTATCGTTTCCACGCCTAATGTCGCAACATTTCGAAAGTCGCCTTCGAACAGATCGAAACTCGACTCACCGACCCGTAATGCTGCAGCGGTAGTTGCTACGAAGGAAATTAATTTGCCACATTTAATAACACACACAGCTTGTCAACAGTCTGCCATGAAAACTAGCAACGAGGCTCATGCTTCTGGCCGATAGTGAATACCATCTGATCGCCTGTGCGTTTCTCGCCGAAAGATCGAAAAACAAAAGCGTGGACAAAAAAAAGAAAAGAAATGTAAAAGAAAAAGAATATCCTATGATGGCACGTAGTTCGAAGAATCAAAGTATTTCAAAAATATCCTCAGTTTAAAAAAATGACGCACACCTTAGTCCCTGGATAATAAGATCAGACATCAAACGGACTGACGATGGCAACAAAAATAACACGAAGCCGATGGCGATTGCGACGAACGATCGATCGACCGTCGGATGATCTCGAGACGCGTGTCAAACCCGCGGGGATAGCGAGAGGCCGTGTTCGCAGCATAATCAAATAACCGAAAGAGATACATATTTATCCATTCGCAAGCTGTCTAATATCGATGACCACACCGAGGCGCACTTTGTAGGCACTTAGAGAGTACATAGCATTAAAAAAAGGAAGAAGAACGGGGCAATAGAATAAGAAAGAAGACGTACGAATACACGAATAATTAATAGGTAATAGTATATATATATATACATATAGCTCTCATACTCGTCGCTAGATGAAAAGCACCATGCACACATGAAAATATATATACATATATATACATATTCATATACGTGTATGTATATATATGTATACATATATATTCATATCGATATTCATATGTATAATAGGTGTCCTCTAATAATAATAATAAAAAAAATGGTAGAAAAATAAATAAACAAATGAGAAAAGAAACAGTATATAATAATAATATACACGTTCGATGCCTCAAGCCATGAGAAAGGGCCAACAAGACACTCCTCGTAGACACGTGCCAACAAACACCCATCGTTCATTACCATTACAACGTCAGAAAACGCTGCAGTCGCAAACGCAACAGTGTGGTAAATAATGTAAAACGAGAGAACTGCTGCGACTCGGTTTCATCTATAATACGTGAGATGCAATTTACGCGGCGATCCATATGCCGTGAGAGAAGATAAAAAAGCGCATAAAGAAGAGAAAAGACAAAAGGAGTATAAAACGGAAGACATAGTCACCTAATACACTTCGTGTTCGAAGAGCAGTGACATACAAGCCCCAGCTCCTGTGGAAGCTCGGAAGCGGACAAGAAGCTGTTCTCAAAAGACAATAAATGTCAACGAGACCCTTGAATCAATCAAATGAAACGAACGCGTTTCTCTACGATGAACAACGTCGCCAAAGGAATATCTGAAGGAACGCGATAAACGCGAATTTAGACTCTACGCTCTTACGCTTGCATCGCGGATCGCTCGTCGCACGGTGAAAGGTGTAACAAGATCTAGTACGATAGATCAATCTCAGTAGATATATCTCTACTTTTGACGAACCGAAGAACGAAACAGTTGTCTCTAATATTTTATGACGTTCTTCCGTAAAAACCTAAACTCGTCAACTCATCCGCAACGCTCGTTATCTCAATCGTCAGTTTGAAAACCACCGAAACAAATTCAACGATTTGATGTAAATATCCTGGCTGCCATCTTTCCCTTTCACCGCGGACGAATCAACCGCGACGCGAATACGAAGCGTGCAAATATAAATTCGCCTTATCGTTGCACGTCGCGCCATCGAGCGAGGATTCGATCGAAACACGGTCTCGTTGACACTTAACTTAGCTCTGTTTCTTTAGTCTCTCCACAATTCGTGATAGTCCATCGATAATCCAGTGATCTTTCAATTCGCTTTGGCTGTCATGCAAACGTTATGCTGATGAGGTGATTATCTGAACGGAAGTAACGCGCAACGTTAAGTCCGTGTCCGTGAACACGAAACGCGTTTACGATCCGACGATTGATAACTGTCCGCGTGGTGATCGCGACGATGATGGCCGACGCGAACCGCGATCCTGGAAACGTGCATCTCGACGATTTTTAAAGACCGACGACGACGTGGCCGACAACCGCGAGCACAATTCCCGGGCACTGGTTGCCTAAAGGGAAAGGGAACAACTTACCTGAATATAAAGATGAAAAGTACTAAAAGGGAAAAGAATACGGCAACGTTATCCATGGTGCGCAGCATCACGAACAGCTGTCGCCGGAGGTTCGGTAGGAAACGCACGAGCTTGAGGATTCTCAGTAGCCGGAAGGTCCTCAACACGCTCAGCCCGGAACTTCCGCTCCTCTCCTCAACGAACGCTTGACAAATCTCCACCACGCTAGACGTTCAACAGAAAATTCCTCCTTTTGCATATACATTGTCGTGCGATATAACGCGTAACTCTTACATTAACAGACCTTTCGAATGCTCGAACCTTTGGAATTATCCGTTCGATTCTAATGAATAGGTATGTTTGAGTTTCTTTATATTTTAAGTTAATACGAAAGACTCGAGTCTTTTCTTCCAAATTTTTGCTTTGAATTCTACCGATGTCACGAGCATCGGTTTATAAGGAATATTCGCAGCGAAATTTGGGAAAAGTTCGTAGTCGATGTATTTTTATGGAATCAATGTCTTGTCTATCGGTAAATTTATCAAATTTTCTAGCTTTCAGAGATACGTGTTTGTTCGACATTTTTTTTTAGAAAAACTTCAAAGTGTTGTTTTATTCGTTTTATTCGCATACCTGAGCACCACGACGACTCCGTCGAAAACGTTGAATCCGTTGCTTATGTAACCGAACGGACCCTCCGCGATGATCTTCAGCAACATTTCCACAGCAAAGACGGCCGAAAATACGATATTGCTTATCTCAACCACTATGGTCAATTGCTCCGGCTGTCGACCGATAAACAGTAAAAAGGATACCACTTTTTCGATGCATATGTATATATGTATATACAGGGTGGTTGGTAACTGGTGGTACAAGCGGAAAGGGGGTGATTCTACGCGAAAAAAGAAGTCGAAAATATAGAATAAAAATTTTTTTTAATTTTTTTTTTAATTTTTCCATCGAGACAACGATCTACAGTGAGATCCGTTATAACGTACCACACGCGTACCAAGCGAAAATTCAAAGTCGATTTTCTCGAAAACAAAGCCTCGAACGAAAAATTTTTATTCTATGTTTTCGACTTCTTTTTTCGCATAGAATCACCCCCTTTCCGCTTGTACCACCAGTTACCAACTACCCTGTATACATGTATTTTCGCTATGAAATCGCGATGAACCCCTTGTCTCACTCAGAATTCTGTCGAAGATCGCTTTCTCGGGAACATTCTATTTCTATCTCGGTGTGTAGTCTCCCTTATGCGTCGGTTACAGAGCACCCTGTATATTACAATATTTATTCTCTGACGTGTGCAAATAGAAATTCCAAGTGTGTGTGTATGTACATGTATGTACATATGTGTAAATAGGTGCAAGTGACAGGGTTTCAGAGATTATGGCGCAAACAAAGGTAGGGTGTTAGCCACCTAAGGTTTTGGATGGACGCTATTACGTGTCGATAACACTGATACGATGATTTCCACGATGACGCCAGCAGCCGATCGCTACATTCGTCAATCACGACACTCCCTCTATGACGGTTCAAGAAGCAAAAGATCATCCTGGAAACCTAATTAAAAACGTATTTTGAATAAATTTGACGGATTTCTGTATTGTTTGTGAATGTTTATTTCGATAAAATAATTTCAATATTCTTCTACTGTATCGAAATAACTGTCGACCTCAAGCGTGTAAGATTTCTAAACTTTTAAATTCAACGTTTACATTTTCGTTAACTTTTTTTTTTATAAGGTATATAATTACAGTAATTGCAATTGCAGTAATCGATATTTTATAGATCTTTCAATCTCTGTCGATGGAATCGTTTGAAAAATGATGTCGCGTGATTTTTTGAATAAACTCGTCCCACGTTTCTCACCATCCTCTTTACGGTACTTTAAAAAGCTGATTTCCTTCCTTATCCTGCTTTTCGCTTCTGGTTCGTTTTAAACGACCCCGTAACGCGTTATGTGAGATTTAGGTCAGAACTCTATTTATTGCAGCGTTTCTAACTAATCTGCGAACAAGGAAAAACCATAAACGAGCTACATCATGAAAGAGCTGTTTAAGGATTCATTTCATATAACAGCGCGTGCAAATCTTCAGCGAAACTACAGCTTCTCGCGTTTGCTTTAAGACCTTTATATATAGGTTCCATCAATCTTCATGATGTAATTTTATTTTACTGTAAAAATAGCGATCAATAAATTTTACATTCTGCTATAAAATATTTATGGTTCATACATGCATTACAGCGAGATATAAAGTTTCTTACATAAGAGAATTTAATAAAATCCTGCACCTATACCTATGAAATCTTTCTGTATCTTGGTTATTACCGTCGAATTTTATTTATTCTGTCCTCAAACATTATTTCTGATCTTTATTTTGAATGTTGAAGTGATGTGATTTTTATTATGCTCTTATCGTCGTATAAAGATAACGTAAGTACGCTGGTCGCTCGATAGATTACGGTTAAAAGTTGGCAAATAAATTTCGTCGATAGATAAACCGGATTAACGGCATTTCGCTTTTTACGAATAGTAAAAAAATAAAAAAGAAAGGTACTTCACGAGTCGTATCGCCGCGCTAGACAATTTGTGAGTCGTTTTTTAAACACAATCGGATGATTTCACCTTTTATGATCACCGTGCACTTTGCTACGGTACCTTCTATACAAAAACAGACGTTTCAAATCCGAAGATAACGTGAAAGGAATGATTGAAGCGATTCAAGATTTTGTGTCGTAATCAACGCTATCGAAGAGGAATAGCGAGTTAATCGAGGCGGTTTCCTTTAAAAAGAGTCTACGTGAAACAAAATATAGCGAATTGGGCAAACTTTTAGTGGAAAGTCGTTGCCTCAGCTGGATTTTAGCTATACCTGAGTTACAGTACCACGCCAAAAGAATTTACTTGCAATTCTCAATGAGAATTAAATAGTCTGCCAAATAAAAAAAAAAAAAAGCTATACCTGAAAATTAATAATTGATAATTCTTTTCAAAGGAGTTTCTAGCATTCGTTAAATTCGTTTGATGTTTGATATTTGTAGCTGTTGGAATACAACGATATTAATCGCATACAGATGAGGTGATTGATCGTACGGATTCTTTCCTTCGTTGTCCAGCGATATCTCCACTAGCGTGCATTCGTGAGATGTACCGCGCCGACTAGCACGTGCATGCTCTTCCGAGAATTCGGCGGAAGAAGCGTAAGGATATGGATGGAACATTCTCGATGGGCACGTCGAGAAGCTACTAGAAGGTTCTGTGGCACATGTGACATCCACACAGGTCACACTCATTACTGCATAGTGAGTGGGATTCGAAACCTTTTCAAGGGCCATGGGTCACTGAGCCAGTCAGTCTGTGAATAACTAGCCAACTGTCTACATTTCACAACACTTACTTATATTCACTGTAATAATTGCTTAATAAATATCACATTATATTATTTCAACACAAACATCGTGTCTTCCACAGATTATTAATCTTAATTCCAAGATTAAATTCTAACAATAGCGGTACTCGACAGTAAACTTTCCAACGGTTTCTGTCCCGTGGCTCGTTACAGAAAGACCCTATTCTTCGGACAGGATGATTGTCAGATATCGGTACATCCTCGCAGAATATTTTCAGCTAGCCTAAGCGCTTTAAATTGTAGGATTTATTTAACTAAGTCTCTCCAAAGGGACAAATAGTCTGTGTCTTAACAGTGCCTAAATCTACTACGGGAAGGTACGGGAAATCTGCTTTTCTCACATACCATGCTTCCCGCTAGCAACTTCCTCTCAAGGGCGGTTAGCATCCTTTTCCAACCACCAACACAAAATTAGCCAATTAACAGCGACGTCCATTTCCCTCGCTTTCCGAACCGAGGCTTTCCTCAACGAATCCGATAATCTCGCATCCTTAGACACACCCCATCATAGTATTCCTCTGTAGCATCATCGTGACGGAAAGTTAGTCGTTAGACGCCCGTCCGAATCGATAGTTGGTAGTTAAGGTAATAATTGATCCGAGTTTCTCGACGTCTTAGGCAATCATCTTCCGAACTTGTATCGTGCATCGAAACGCATCGACCCGAGTTCGAACTTGTAATCGCGAACAGCGAAGTGACATAACGGGTCACTGAACGTAGCCACGGTCACGGGAGTGACGTGTAATTACGAAGTAATTGCATGGCTCTCCTTAAAAACAAAGATTGAGACGAGGGGTACAGAGGGGTACGGAGAGGAGTACATAAGGGCAGCTCCACTTGGACTAAGTTTCATTCATTCTGCTTGTACAGTGAACAAATCCGTAGAGTCACACCAGGATCGTGTATCACATCGCATTCGTCAGCCCGCTGACCGTGGATTCGTTATCGAACGTAAATTCATTGTCATCGACATCTCTTTTATCCAATCGCCGCTATTACTTGTTAAACTCTGTAATAATCACATTTGTATCAATAAATATCAGCTATAGTACATAACAGCGATGGCCAATTCACGGGAAGATTCGTTATACGCCCCTAACTCCAATGATAACCCGACAAATATATATTGTTAAATTATTCGAGTGTTTCTTCAGTACCTAACACGACCTATACCCCTCATATTAAAATTTCATAATAATTTCTTTCTTTTTTTAATATTTCACATTCACAATTCGTCCAATTTGGACATTTGGTAGAATTTTTTGGCTGTTTGATTATCATGTGGGTGGCTACCCCCAGCGGGGTACCACCTTCGTGTTTGTTAGGTTATATCCTTTATGAGATCTGTCGGGTGTTTCATTTTTAGTCTTCTTTCTATGCTTGATGCGTCGATCGTTTCCCCTGCCAGTCGGTTCGGGTGCGTTGCTATTCTTTCTCTGTACCTTCTTGCGCATCTGCTAATCTCCTGCTTGACCGTTGGTATTCCCAGGTCTTTCCGAATGTCCTCGTTTCTAACGTATCATAGGGCGTTTACTATCGTACCAAGAATTTTAGCTTGCATTGTCTCTATTTTGCTTATATGGCTCATTGCTGCTGTTCCCCATAGTGGTATTCCGTACGTCCAGATTGGTTTTATGATCGTTTTGTATATTTTTAATTTATTTTCTATGCTTAATTTGGATCTTCGACTTGTTAGCCAATGCATTTGTCTCCTTGCTATCTGTATTTTGTCTATTATTGATTTAGTATGCTGATTCCATATGAGTTGTGTATCTATGTGGAGTCCTAGGTATTTGACTTGCCTCGTTTGTATTATGTGCGTGCCGTTCAGAAAGATGTTTGGTGGTATCTGTTTTCGCAGTGTGAATGTAATATGGTTGCATTTAATGGGCTTTGCTTTAATTTGTTTAACTTGTAGCCACTTTTCTATTTTTGTGATATGTTCTTGTAGTAATGTGACTACTGTTACAGGGTTAGTGCGCCTGACTAGTACAGATGTGTCGTCCGCGAATGTCAGTATTTTGCTATTGGTAGTTGTTGGTATGTTGGCCGTGTATAGTGTGTATAGTATTGGTCCTAAGACGCTTCCTTGCGAAACCCCCTTTCATAATAATTTGACTCGAAATCTGCTATTATATTTGGGCCCTTTTTCCAGAAAAATTGTGTGTTGACAAAGCGACGATAAGAATGTCAAACCATGAAAAATGACACGATTTTCAAGAAGATCCAATATTTACCGAAAACGCAACAAGGGATTACTAATTCTTTCGTTAGATTCGCGAATAATTGTTTATACAGGTTCGCGGAGAACGTGGCGCACAATTCAAGAATTCTACTCGTGTCAGCTTGAATAGCCAGCTATCTGGAAATTGTATATTACCGTGTCTGCGATAAGCCAATCTCTGCTCTGATTGAAAGATAAACAGAAAGCTTGCTTTTTCAACCAATATCAACCACCGTAATCGAATATTTTGTGGGAACGTCTGGGAAGATTGGCCGAATAAGCGAGCGACTGAATGAGAAATAAAGGGGATGTGAAAAGGCGAAAGGAAAATTGACCAGTTTCATTGTACGAACGATGAAAATTGAAAGAGCATAAATAAAAATTAAATTGAATTATTAAGTATGTCGTGTGACGTTATTGTATCGCGTTATGTCATCGTGTGTATAATGAGAGAATGTAGAGAATGTTCGATAATTCAACAAACTTCGTCTACGAGTTTAACAGGTGGCTGCGATTGAAAAGCGTCATTAATGTACGTTGCATACGCATACTTATACAAGGTAACTATCATAACGGAAACTATGAACTAGAAAACTATCGAAGACGAGAAAGAATCGAATAATTTCTCGAGAAGTTGTTGGTGATTGAAGACACCTGAGACAAGAGGTTCGTTTACTCTATGCAAACGATAATCGTTGTACCATCGATACGATGCAACATAAATGACAATGTAGATATTTAAAAAATTAAAAATAACAAGATACAGGCAGATGAGTAAAATATCTGTATCACTGTCGATTATATTTATGTCACTATAATTGGAACGTTTATTTCTTGTAACGAGTGGTACATAAACGAGAATCGTGTTTTAACAAGTAATTACTAACGAACGAGAGCACACGTAAAAAGAAACACAACTGATCGAAGCGATATATGCGTATCTGTGATAAAATCACAGAAATCGGTCAGACTTTACATACATTTCCAGAATCGTATTCATTTACAATTAGAATTATTTCTTCTTTCGCGATACACATAAAGACATTTTTATACAACTTGGAGAAGAGAACAGGTTGAACTAATAGCAGAAATCGCTATTTTTCGCGCGATGCATACGAGTAATGAAGAAGTTTGAAGTATCAATCGCCGAGTGACTGTTTGGCAGCTTCGGCTTGGAATATGAAATTCAACGTACGTGATCTAATAAAACGCGCAGGATTACGTGAAATACGGTGGTGTCAATCGGCGTGACGACTTCGTGTTTTCATTTCTCTAGCCTCGTTATATCGCTTCCATCGACTAACTGTATACTTCTGACACGGATACCGAATATGTCACGATACGAGATAAAAACACTGACCTGGTTATGATATTCTATCCCCATGCTCAGAGTATTGATCAAAATCGCCAATAAGATACCCTGTTGAAAATATTTGTGCTCGACCAGCTTCTTAATCGACCGTCTTATGCACCGTATCGCGCAAACACAACGGTTGCCGCAAGTTCTCAACACTCTTCTAGCGCGGGAAGTTTTCGCCCATTTGTCACCTTCGTCTGGCCATTGATCAGTGCCCTGGAGTTCACAGCAACACGAGCAATTATCAATGTCCGACGCTAACCACTGCGTACGATCCTCCAGGGTAATACGTCGATCCGTTATTCCTAAAATAAACGTTTCTCTATATACATACGCGCGATCGTCGAATGGAATACTGCGTTCTCTGCTGATTTCAATCGCACGTGGTATATTTCCTTTAATTTGCTCTTTGTCGTAGGTGAAAGGTAATTTAAATGCACGGCGTAGATTCGTCTAAAGGCAGAGCTCAAAGGGATTGTTAACGAATTGATCATTACACGTAGTGAGAAACACTGTAGCTGGAAGCGCTATACTTTGACATATTGTACCACGAGTTCCCGAATATCGCACTTGGAAATACTGCACTTTGAAATACAGTACTTTTGAAATTTTGTACTTGGAAATATCGCGTTTCAGGCTACTGTACTTTGAAATACTCTATTTCCAAGTATCATATTTCCCGATTCCGCGCCTCAAAATACCGTAATTCGAAGTACTTGCCATTCGAAACACCGCATTTCGAGACGTCTCGCTTGAAATTATCGATGATCCGAGTACCGTATTTCGAGATATAGTAGCTGGAAATATCATGCTTCGAAGTTATACAAGGTGGTTGGTAACTGGTGGTACAAGCGGGAACGGGGTGAATCTACGCGAAAAAAGAAGTCGAAAATATAGAATACAAATTTTTCGTTTGAGGCTTTGTTTTCGAGAAAATCGACTTTGAATTTTCGCTCGGTACGCGTGCACTTTATCGCGTCTCGTTATAACGGATCTCACTGTAGATCGTTGTCTCGGTGGAAAAATTAAAAAAAAATTAAAAAAAAATGTTTATTCTATATTTTCGACTTCTTTTTTCGCGTAGAATCAACCCCTTTCCGCTTGTACCACCAGTTACCAACCACCCTGTATATTAGGTTGTTCGAAAAGTTTCGTTCGTTTCATAAGATGATAATAGACGTTCGGAATTTCTGAATTACATGTCCTCTCCGAGCTCTAAACCTAATGACTCCGACGTCAGGTAAAATACCCCGGGAAAGGATCAGCCGGAAGGACACGGGATGGACAGACGAAACCGAACGGCTGGTAGGAAGAATCAGCAACGTAGGAGGACAGTATATCATCAGACATCCGTACGAGTGAAATACTTCGCTCTCGACAAGATCTTACCACCACCGTGTTCATAACATCAAACGTTACTTTTATACAACAAGTGCAAATACAGTGCTAGATTACTCTAACACTCGATCTATTAAACCTTGAGCGTTAATTCATTCGAGGTACGCGATATCGACCGAGCGGTTTGACCTGACCGGTTGCTCTTTAATCGATAATTCGCAACAATAGATGAACAACAATTTCTGTTTTATATTACTTTATCGAATCAAGTATGATCCATTTCGTCCTATTTTTATTACGTTCCTGTATAATTCAATAAATTAATATAAAACAAAAAACATTGTGCGTCTATTATTTCCTTATGAAACGAAAAAAACTTTTCGGACAACCTAATACTACCAAGTATAGTAATATATTCCTTTCTTAACACGTTGACTGCCACGACATCCGTATTCGGGTGTCAGCAAAGTTTCTGGTCGAGCCACGTAACCCATATTCGGGTGTCGCTTATTTGACTACTTGCTAAGGATCGTCGTAGGTATTTGAAAAATATTCCATAATAATAAAACTGTTGAATTGTTATAAAATAAAAATACGGAAATGGTTTGTTAAAAAAATTATTTAGAATGTAAAACTTTAAAGCATTCTATACATAGCTGAGGTTGGTCGGGACAATTTGGACAATAAGTTGTTGTTTTCTTCGAATTCTTTTGTGCCTTTGTTCGGTCCATTCGACGTCTTCTATTTGCATAACATAGTTTGCGTGCGCGTCTAATGCTTCTTCCGGAATCGTTTTTCCGAGCGGCGATATTATGCCGACTCCGTCGAAGACGAGGATTTTTTGTATTTTCAGACAACCCTAATAATTTTCCAACTAATAATCGTCTAAATATTCTAATATTTATATTCTTCCTTGTTGCAATTTTGTAAACCGTCAAAGCGTTTACAACAGAAATTCCCAGAAAGAATCGAATGCCAAGTTTTCCGTACCATTTGATTCCTTTTCTAATTGTGGTGGCACAAGAAACCGCTTGGTCGGAATAATCCATACCACACTTTCCTTCGTTATATTCAACAACAGCTAGTGGTTTTAATGTTGCGAACAAACGAAACGAAAGATCATTCTTGAGACCACCGTATGAGCGACTAGCATTACTAAAATATCGATGGGAGCACCTAGCAGAAAACGCTCGATACTGCTGTACGCGTGGCCTGACGGAGATTTCTTTGAAAACACGCGTGGCAGTCAACGTGTTAAAACTCTTCGGCAAAATCAAACGTTACCCACGATATTCTCAAATTCCATTTATATACCATTTTCTCATCCAGCCTCTCGATTGCAAGAGCTACAAACTAGGAACAACAAGGTGCAGGTAGGTATGTTCTCCAAAAATATAGATTCAAATATAGCGAAGAGGAAAAAGAGCAAAAGATAATATACCTTTGGTAAGCGAATTGAGAAAAGAATCCAACGCCAGCTGACCGGTTGGTAGCGCGGCGCTCAAAGCTCCGCTTAACGCCAGTAATTCTTGACAAGTCATGGCTTCGTTTCCACCAAATTCAGCCTGCATCTGCGGTGACACATGTTCACATGACAAATTACGCGAATGCAACGGACACGAGCCGGTGAAATTCCGGCCACATGCGCTCGCAGTGGAATGTACCTGTATGTGGTCTGGCAGTGGGCTCGACCAAACATTCCCGTCACCGGTCTGCGTCATTTTTTCGCAGGAGCATACGTTCCGTTCGCCGGGTGACACCGTCGTCGAGCCGGCCTGCAACGCGTTTCCGACGTTGTTGCTGCCGTGCAACAACACCACGTCGCTGAACATCACGCTGCTCCTTCTACGATAGTTCGTGCAAGGCGGACTTAGCAGCGCGTTGTTCGTCTGAGGGCGTAGTTCAATTTCAACGGGGAATTAAATTCAGAAATTTTGCATCGTCTACCGATTACTAATGAGTTTCGAAACGTGTTTAATCCTTCGCATTTAGAAGACCTTAGGGGATAGATTTTGATGGGTTTGTTGGCTTGGAAAGGCTGTTGCGCGAAACTTTAGTATACAAATATCGCTAAAATGATAACTCGCAAATAAAAAGAAGAAGAAGAGCCTGCGTGTACTTTTTTTTTATTCATGAAAGATTATTGACAATTAAGTAAAAAAGACTAATTTGAAACTCTACAACTCTAACGTAGTACTTCTCGTTCGAATATTAATTTCAGTCGTTCGCAAGTTACACTGATCGACTTCGCGAATTAGAAAATACCGAAAAGCGATATCGCTACAAGTGCCGTTTCTTAAATTTCCTCGGTCATCGTCTTGTCGCAAATAAACCGACAGAAGCAAGTCGTTTGTTTCTTGCGTGTTAACCATCGCAACTGAAACAAATACTACAACGTTGTCGGAAAGAAACGAATGGAGAGCAAAGTTGATCGGCTTAACTTCCGAGAGACGCATTAACGAAAGACAAAATATTCAAAATATATTCAAATATTCAAAAATATTCAAATATGTGGAATCTTCCTACGATTACCTTGAACGCGGTTCAACGCCAGAAACCAAAATACTAAATGGCGTGGACGGAGCATACCTGAATACTCGCTTCAGTCGCGTTGGAAAAGACATTGTCGCTTCCATTGCAGGAAACGGAGGAAGTCCTATGCAGTGCCATACGATGGCACACGTTCGAAGAGACGTCAGCCTCGGAGATCTCAGGACTGGCACGAGGTGCAATCGCCAAATTTCCATTGCTGCCGCCGTTATTACTGAGAGCAGTTGCGAGAATCGCAGTCTGCGTCGGAGGACTGTTCGCAGCAAAATCAGTGAGCGACCCTCCGCCGCTAGCAACCCCCTGCTGTTGCTGCTGTTGTTGCTGTTCCGCGTATTCCAGGGCCGCCAACAACCGAGGACATCTACCATGATGGATTCTCCTATCTGACGAACGTATAATAACGTGCATGGTAACAATATTAAAGTGGGTCGTATGAAATTCAACGATATCAATTATGTTAAATGGGAATCGATATATCGTGTCCCGTGGAAAAACTGTCGAGCAAGTATTAATTGCATGGAAGTCGATAAAAATGAAAGACCTTAAAGAATACTCGATACCAAGTCGCTTCATGGGTCTTTGTGCGGGAGTCAATAATTATCCGCGGCATATCTACTTGTAAAATTTTTAATTGGAACCAGATGTTTCGAAACGTATATGTTAGGTAGATGATACATTTACACTGTACATGTGAATGTGCGTGTAAGCGTCAGAGGACGTTCAGGTCTTAGTTGAGACAAAAGATTGTTAAAAGCTTCTAGAATAGTCTGTTTGACAACAAGTGTGCGTGTAAGAAGGTTATCGAGGTCTTCAGAGTGTAATATATATGTATCGATGTTGTGTGCAAATAAAGTTATTAATTTATTATACCTTAACAGTATATTTTGTTGAGCGTATTAAATTCCACAGGGTCGAATGTTTTTTTACGTTTGAGGAAAAAATATATCAGCTTGTTCGAAAAGTTTCTTTCCTTTCATAAGGTGATAATAGATGAACAACAATTTCTGTTTTGTATTATTTTATCGAATTAGATGTGATCCATTTCGTTCTATTTCTATTATTACGTTCGTGCATGATTCAATAAATTAATATAAAACAAAGAACATTGTGCGTCTATGATTTCCTTATAAAACGAAAGAAACATTTCTGACGATCTAACAGTTTTGTCGATCGTTGATAACGAAAACGTATTTCTTCCGATTCTTCCGCAAGGTAGTAAAATATCGAGGCAAATTGACTGAAAAAGACGAGCTTATTGCTCTTTTAGTTGATCGTTTGCCGAGTGCAATGTTATGCGTAGCGAACATGAAAAGATTAAAAGAACGTTAGAGGAAAATCGTCTGCCGTTTCATTCGTTTTTACTAAAACAAAATTAAAAAGAATATGATTATTTTTACGTTTGTAGACGTTTGTAGACTTTAAAACTATCGCGTGTAACATATATAGTACCGTAATAAAAGCTATAATTTGAAAAACTATCGGAGAAACTATTCTATCAAATTGATAAAACAGAATGAAAGAGGCAGCAGTGTGTTAATAAACACAGACGTATAAACAAATCGTTTACGAGATACATAATTTCTTAATGAACATGTAAAATCCGGGGCCTACGCACTTCCTCCACACTCGATACGATAGAACAGCCACTCTTCCTGGAACCTGCGATCACTGTAGCATTGTTCCCAACACACACTCCATCGTCTGAGATCTTCTATTATTCCCGCAATAATAGCGTCAGTTTAAGTGATATTCTCAAGCAATCGCGCGGAACAGCGCCAGATATTCCAGGAATCTCTGATCGTGTACGTTCATCTCTAAAAAAACGCTCTCGTGCTTGCAGTGAGACGAACCACCGACAATTTAAACGTCTCTCGTAAGTACGTTCTATGCGGATATCGTTGGCCGATATTCCAGTTTATCGAGATATCGATTATTTCGTGATAAGAACGAACAGAATTATCGAGTTAAACGTAATAATTGAATACCTCGAGAACGATTGGTTCGCCCATTCACGTTTATTAAAAAGTTTCCTGCTACTTTTACCGAGTTTTGTAAATTCGCCAAGCTTCTGTCAATAAACACGAGAAGGCATCCCGTATTTTCGTAAAGAAATACAATTACTCGGAACGGAGAGTTACATTTTAAAAAAAGAAATTACGAGAACGAAATTTGGACGAAAAATTCACGAAACTTGTTCCCGATTTTACAAAATCAACGAAATTTCCTTCTCTCCAAAATTCACTTCCTTTTCAACAGATCAGTCAATTTCCTTTCTATTGAAATTAATTTTCCTCTCGTAAGGTTTACGAATCCCCCGTTTCTTGAATTAATTTTCTTCGAAAGAAACAAATTTACGAATCTCTTCAGAATTTATCAACTTTACTGACTCGAAAGATTCTTCCGTGAACGAACCACGTTCGACACGGAAGAAAAGCACGTGACACCTGGACCGTTTCGAAGACGATTAAATCTTCGTTTCTTTCAGAAAAATGGCAAACTACACGGGCATTCGTTTCCAAGGGAGAACATATAGGCGAAATGAAACGGAAACGTCGAAAAGATGTTGCAGTTTGCAGAGAAGCTCGTAAATTACAATGAAAATCAAACGTTGCAGGGGATTAATCCTCACTTAGGAAATACAACTCTCTTACCTCCGGGTAATCTATTCGAATCAGGGCCGGGTGCACCTGCTCGAAACGGGTGTCCATGTTGTTGCTGTTCCTTAAGTAAATTCTGCTCGCGTTTCTGCTGTCTTTTGTATAAATACACTCGGTACCTCTTCATTAACCTTCTCTTTCCTCTTCGCCACAGGTGTGCAATATATCTGAGAAGATGCGGTACGATTATAGCAGAATGGAACAACCAAAAGACAATTTCAAATGGGAACTCCTTCGTTTCTCGAGCGGAGAACCGATGGAGCGCTATTTCACTTCGTTTAACGTGACATTGCCACGGTTTGCGATCATTTCTTCTCCAAAAATTCCGTAAGACAATCGTTGGTCTTTCCGCGTGGTAAGATAATAAAATAGGATATTGAAGAATAAGAAACGAATAATCGTATTATGGAATGGAATTATTTTAACACTTTGACTGCCATCGTAATGGTAACCGGAGCGCTTCAACTTCTTACAATTGTAAAAATTCTATGAAAATTCACAGTTAGGGCATTTTGAATATAACCGATAAATAGAAGATACTCTGGAACAAAATGTGCCCCATTGGACGATTAAACGTTTTTATTAGAACATCAATAAAAAAAGAAAACAAATCTTGTATCTAACGGTGTACTGTATTTGCATCCATAGCTTTGAAGGGTAATCTACGAATATTATTATAAACACAGCTTAGAAAATAATCGTAAATGCTGCTTTATAATCGTATAATTGAAGTTAGAAGTGTGCACATACCTTACTATTATATATAGAACGAGCAAATACCGTTTACTAATATCTTGTACACGTTTCAACGATATATTCTGCACGTTTTGCTTACGACGAAATAACGAATGCGAATGGTTTGTTGAAATAAACGAAGCCTTGTTGTAATACGTCGCTATCAACTGTTACCAAGGTGCCACGGTGGTCACCCGTGACCACCAATAAGATAAACGGTCCATTGGGGAAGAACGTTGTCTTACATCGTCGATTTATTATTATTTTGCCATTGTATGCTTGGAATAATAAAAATACTCCCTTGGCGTCCTCGACGAAACATGTGATTTCAGCGTGGCAGTCAAAGTGTTAAACGAGAATTATTCGTTTTTAAAAGAGAGGAGAAACGGACCAGTGTTTTGCTTCGTTTAACGTATGCTTTGTCACAGTTTTCCAATCATCGTTCTCTCAAGAATTTAATAAAACTATTGTTCGCCTTTCCGCATGGTATACTTTAAACGAGAATCCTTCTTTTTTAAATGCGATGGCTCAATCGAGGAAACCTTCGATGATATTACGAGAGAGTTTGCAGTTACTTCTTCTGCAAAAATTTGACGTAATTGTCCGATAGAATTGTAAGCTTGTTCCGTGAGAAAATAGAAAAAGAATAAAAAATGAGTAGTAGGATAATAGAACTATTCTAAATGAGAACCCTTTATTCTTGAAGCGGAGGACCAATGTAGACTTTCACAATATTGTAAGACTCTTTGATTACTTCTCCTCGACAACCTTAATAGAGTTATTGTGCGATCTTTCTGCTCAATAAAATAATAAGATAGAATAATACGATGGTCGTCTTTATGTTCAAGATAAAACGATCGAAAATGAAAAATAAACAGCGTAGTGGCGAAATTGTTTCCTCGAGGATGTTCGTTATTTAAAATGGTAGTCTAATGGAACACACCTTGATATACAACTTAACGATATACCAAGAATTTTCAATTTCTCACAGAGAAATCTAATAAAGTCGAAAAGTGTGTGATAATAGAACCATCAAAAAGCGAACAATATGGTTTGCCTGGAAATTATTAGAAAAAGCGAGGAAACTTTTGCTTTATATCCTGAAACTTCTCTACAGCTTTTTCTATGACGTATGTGATACAGCGGCCAAGTTACTCCTGAGAGAATAAAAGTAGTAGCATCCCTTTTATTCTTCCGGATATGGTAGTATATAAATTTCTACGAAATTCGAAGGAAGTTTAATCAATATGTAAATCTTTAAAACACTCAATCACACACACGTGCGATACGTTCGAGTTGATATTTCTAAATTGCCTATCTTCGATTTTTACTTTTATTAACTTTTATTAATATCGAATTTGATTCCCAGAGTAACGCGTACCTCGTCCTAATTGTAATTCGTAATATTATTTGTACAATATTTATGTTTGTTATGCGCATTACGATAATACCTCGTGTGTTTATTATTATTGATAAATATACAGAGTGGCTGGTAACTGGTGATACAAGCGGAAAGGGGGTGATTCTACGTGAAAAAAGAAGTCGAAAATATAGAATAAAAATTTTTCGTTTGAGGCTTCGTTTTCGAGAAAATCGATTTTGAATTTTCGCTCGGTACGCGTGCAGTGTGTTATAACGGATCTCACTGTAGATCGTTGTCTCGATGGAAAAATTAGAAAAAAAAAATAAAAAAAGATGTTTATTCTATATTTTCGACTTCTTTTTTCGCGTAAAATCACCCCCTTTCCGCTTGTACCTCCAGTTACCAACCACCCTGTATATAAGTGTATTAAGCATTCGTTACGTACGTAAAAGGATCCAGGTGTATTTCTTGTTCTTGTTCGTATATTCGCAATTATTTCAGATCACAAATTATACAGGGTGGTTGGTAACTGGTGGTACAGGCGGAAAGGAGGCGATTCTACGCGAAAAAAGAAGTCGAAAATATAGAATAAAAAAAATTTTGTTTTTAATTTTTCCATCGAGACAACGATCTACAGTGAGATCCGTTATAACGCACCGCACGCGTACCGATCGAAAATTCAAGGTCGATTTTCTCGAAAACAAAGCCTCAAACGAGAAATTTTTATTCCATGTTTTCGACTTCTTTTTTCGCGTAGAATCATCCCCTTTCCGCTTGTACCACCAGTTACCAACCACCCTGTATAAATACGATGTATGTAAATAGGCGATGGTACATTTGAATAACATGCGACGCAAAGTATCGAACTTGGTAAAAAATAAATTTCACTATTTTACAGGCTTTTCGTTTGCAATTCGTTCGATCTATTGTAATTGGAAAATTTGTAAACGTTATTTCGTACATAGAAAAGCGATCTTTCTTTTAGGTCTCTTAGGTAGCGATGAAAAACAATAACGAGAGAAGAAACGATTACGTAGGTGGAAAAGAGAATTTGAAAAAATTTTCCAATATCTCTATTTTACGTTCGAATGAAATCTAACTAAAATCTACATGTCAATTTTGCGACATCCATTTAAAATACCGTTGCATCGATCAAAAATAAACGATACGTTTACCACACTCGTGTTTTCCGTAACTGAAACTAGAAAATTGATACAAATTGAAAATGAAAATACAAAGCTTTTTCTATATCGTGCGCGCCAAAAAATATAAAGTTAAACGAACGAAAATCAATACGTATCTTTTTATATAGAATGATAAAAAGAAAACGTAATGAAAAGACAAAAATCAAATTCGACAATTACGTGATAAATAAACTTTCGTTAAACCTTTATTCGTTATTATGTAAAGAACCGAGAACATCGTAATGACATTATTATTTTTCATAAAACGGTGTTCCGTGTTCCAGTTAACAGAGTTGCAACTTAATTAATTATGAAAATATAAGGGCTGATACTTTTAAGCGTTGAAATACGTGACTAAACTCTGATCCTCAGGATCTTCGCTTACATCGCTATGATTTTCAATGTACACGTATATATCGTTATCCAGGTTATATCAAGTTGTGCTTGAACTTTGTACTTTCGTGCCTTGGCTATAAATTTCCTTTTTTTATTTCTTTAATGCCGAGAACAGCGAGAGCGAGAGAGACAGAGAGATAGAGGAGAAAAAGTTAATACGCTTTTGCCGTAAAGTCGCTTAAATACTCACTTAACAATTTCAGCGTAACATGTAGTCGGTTCGGAGGTATTCGTCGACGACGCAAGCGTTGATGTAGAATGAAAACGTGCACGCTCCAGTCGCATTCTTTCCATCTCCCGCTTTTTCGTCTCTGAGAATTGCGTCGCTATCACGACTAAGCAGAGATTAATCATGAAGAAGGAACCAATCTGTAACCCAAATTTGTTCAACTTGGACCATTTCCTCTTTTCTTTTTTTCTTTTTTTTCTTTCGCTCGTTAACAGCAAAGAAACGTTTCTCTTCCCGTTGCGAAACATCGTGCGATTTTTGAATCCGTAGAAAAAGGTTTCTACTTCCCTCTACTTATCTCTATTTAATCAGAAAAACATTCCGTATCGCAGAGTAAGAAGTAAACGAATCTTTGTTTCCTTTTAGGTTTCCATCAAACAGCATTTAAAAGGAACGAACTAAATTAAAGAAACGAAGAATATTTTATATTCGATATATACGGTGGTTACAAGAAATACCGGCACACCGTTGTATTTATTATGGGATTTTGCGTATGCTAGAATTCCACACTGTAACTGATGAAATGTAGAGGTTGATGAAAAGATGCTCCATCGGGAAATAAGGCTACGTGCCAATACTTTTTGTAAATATCGTGCATGAAGTAATAAACGTACCACGATTAAAAGGACGAAGTATATCCAGTCCCAAAAAGAATGAGCATCCTGTACGTAATACATTATGTCTGTCCATCCCTCCAGACTGATTACCTATGACGATATCATTTACTTTGTCAATTTTTCTCGTCCAAGCAGTTGAAATCTCCGTGGAGAAATTACGTTGAGGTGCATTATATATCGTAGATCGTCGAACAAAAGATTTTCTTAAATTAGTTAGCTTTTTAGAAAAGAATAAATGAAATTACGAGTCGCTACAAGGTTCGCTAACGAACAGACTGCGAGTGTCTATGCGAATTTACATTTCAATGAAAAACAATTTTTCATTAATTTAAATATAGTCGATACTTCAATTTTTATATGCACAATATTTTGTGATATATCTGTGCGTATTTCGGTAGAATCTTGATTATCAAAGCAGATCAACGAACTATCGATTGATGCAAAATTTAGAAATGCTTCTTCGTAAGACGTGGAAACTTCGACAATTCGACGTTACATTTTTGTTTCAAAATTCTCGTTTCTGTTTAATATCGACGTTTCTAAAATAATTTAATATATATTCAATATACGTGTGTCCTCGATTTAAATATCGAAACTTGAGGAGCGTGTAGGGGATCGATAAACCGATGAAAAATGAGTCCTTTAGAAATTCCCTGGTTTTCGATCCATTTCGAAGGAAATCGCGGAAAAATGAAGAAAAATATTTTCGTTTGTTCGTATATTTATTCCAAAATGAAGAATTATAGCCGTATCCAACCGCAGCTGCAGTGCACCAAATATCAGCAGCGCGATGTCTGGCTGCAATTAGAGCGGTCAATGTTAGATGTATCTAATGGTTGCGTTGTTGCAAAAGGTCAGCGTTTTCAACGGTATCCTCGTTAAATAAACGATAACACGTATAAACAAGCGCAGATGTGCGAACGAAAAAGCAAGAACAATTTTTGTTTCCTTCCCTGCGATTTTCTCCAAAATGTTGGAAAAACCAGCGCTTCTGAATCTCTAAAGCGCATTTTGGACCTCTACACGCTCTCAAAGCGTTGGCATTTAAATTGGGTTTCACGTTTCCTACAAATGCAGAAACATCCGCAGTCTAATTGCCAAGCATACATATAGAATAGATAAGATTGGCTACTGGAGCAATCCTTGACCTGCTGCATGTTAAACTAACTCGCTCGAATAATAAGAATACTCACTCGATTATACCAATACTATTATTATAACCAGTTTGTAACATGTGTGTGTGTTTATGTGTATATATATATATATATATATATATATATATATATATATATATATATACTAACAAAAGTAGACACGTATGTGGGAATTTTGGCTACGGTGAAGTTTCAGTTTCTGAATGTGAGAGAACTAGGACACTCACGAGAAATATTGCGACCCAGGCAAGACCGATATTGTCGAACGATATCGTTCCTTGGAAAGGATTGTTACCCTGACCCTTGCACTCCGTGTAGTAGTAATTCCAATTAACGCAGGTGTCGTTGGTGATGAACGTTGCGTTATTGTTCGGCAACGCGGTGCTATTGCAAATCACGTTTCCTAAAAGCAAGAACACTTCAGTGGCTTGTACGAATATCACGCTATCGGGAAACCGATACGAATTTCGTTCTTTGCATCTGCTGAGAAATTAACGTTCGTTAATGAACTTTAGAACGATGTATGTTTCGGACGGCGTTGTTATTAGTTTTATTAGAAATTACGTATATCTATGGAAAGAATTCGGTAAATCTTATTAAATTTCTTATTAAATGAAGTAGCTGTCGTAGGAAAATTTCTCAATATCTTTACATCGACTGCCGACAGAAGTTGAATAGAAAATCGAAAAGTGGATATTTTTTCACATTTTTCGATTTAAATTCGTGTCGTCGATAGAAAATTACGAGAAGCTCGGATCGTTTGCAAATACAGAGACAGACTTCGGAAATATCGTAACCTGGAAATACATTTCCATTTGCTACGTTTTCCTATTTGCGAATGACGAGAGTCGATCGATTTAACGCGTTTAGTGATTGCTAATTTCGTATAAAATTCTGTTTCCGTGTTTCTACGTTTGCAGTTACGAAGATAGTACTAGCAGTCACAGAGAGCATCGAATCCATCGACGCTCGCGATTTCCATCGAGATATGTGACGTTCTTTTGCTCCTATCCCGCGGGCATATTTTTCCTGAAATTCTGGTGACAGCGATGCCGAAACCACGCGATGCCAGTGTCGAACGAAACCGTGAACTTGTTCTCGATGGAAAGCGAATAAAAAAAAGGGTGGGGGCAGAGGGAAAAAAAATTAGAAAACCAGTGAAAAGAATATCGAAGATGCACTCACCAAACTTGAGCGGCGGTAGGTTACTGCAAGAGTGCATTCCGTTGTCATCGGGACGCGAGCAAATGTAGTCCTGACCCTGATATTCGAAGTACTTCTCAAGGTCGCTGGAAAAGCAACGAGCCACAATTAAAAATCGATTTTGAAACAAGACCGCATCCTCGCGCCTCGTTTCTTATAATTAAGAGGTTGCATGTATATATGTATGTATGTATGTATAGATGTATGTGTATATATATACACACACATATGTATATGTATTATGTAAATATGCCTTATGCACGAATGCACTCGTTGCATGCTTCGCTTTATGCGTGTACACTGTGTATATGCAGCGTGTTCCATATGATATATTATATATATGTATATAAAGGTTATGTATAATATATAATGTATACAATATGTACTTATATAATATACGTATTCAGGCTGTTTCAGAAGCACAGATCAATGAAGGAGAATATTGGAAGACGATGAAAGGGAATGTCTCTCGTCTGACAAACGTACGTTCCATCTTGTGTTGTTTTTTTTTTCTTTCTTTCTTCTTTTTTTTTTTAAGTAATTGAGCATTAGAATGATACATACAAGTTTGAGACGCTTGTCGAGCAATTTGCCAAACTTTGGTTACGATAAAGTTTCTGGGAACAAATTGCATAGAAACTATGAACTATATATGTACATATAGGTAATTACGTAGGTTGGCCATACTGTTCCGTTTCTGCTGGAAAGTTCTGACCATGGCTAATATCGTTTCAGAGGAACCGAGAAGCGAAAAAATGCAAGAAAAATTAATTTTCCTTTTGTAGTCGGTTTTGAAAATATAAATCTATTTTTGGTAGTTCGATGTATTTAATTCTTTTTAAGCTTCAGTATTAGTAAGTACGAAATTTACGAATTGATTTCCATCGCCGGAAAATGTAATTATTGCTTGATGTAATTATTGTACCGATGAATTTCACTCTCGCAGAATGATCATCGCTCAGTCTTCCTTTTCCTTGTAAGCTTCATCTACCTCTTGACCTTTCTGAATTTCTTATTCAGAATTGATTGACAAATGAATCTGCGCCGCTACCGGGAAAAAACTGGTTCTCTCGTAAAATCCTACTTTTTATCCATTCTGACCCGTTTTCTCCGCGTTTAAAAAGGAAAATTCGATCAACTTTTTCACGGTGATTTCTAACAAGCTGTCGAGCATACCGCATAAGGGAGTTTCAAATGCAATTCCTAGGTTAGAAAAAAGAATTCTTTCGTCAGCTTTTAAGTAATTCTTTCAACTCGCTTGTAATGTAACTTCTTTTTTTGAGATTTGTAATAAAGTGATAGAATCATTTTTTTTCTTTTTTTCTATTTGACGCCATTATACGTATATTATAGTGGAATAACGGGGCGAAATTTCATCGAAAGTGGTTCAGTGGTTCGGAAGAAAATGGGTTGTGAATTTGATAAAACCCAGTTTTCGATTAGCATTGTAACACTTTAAAATATAAATTAAAGCTGTGTAATTCGAGCAAAGCATATCAGTTAATATAATTTTTACTATCAAACGAAAATTCTTAATTACTCGTTTTTACAACGTTATGAATAATACGAGAGAAATCTCAGTCGAGTTGCGAGGATACTATAATTAATATTACAAAGTCCTGTCTATGATTTAAAGGCAAATACAAAGTAGCACAACCTTTGCGTCAAACGAAGTATAATTTCTTGCCGGAGGCTTTACTGAAACCCTACGGATGTGACCGTAGTTTGGCACATTGCTCGTCAAATATCGCCCGAAACGTCCATTTTTTATACTTCCATTACTAGGAAATTAGGCGAAATCGTTTACTCTTATCTCGTAAGAGACTGTTACTTGTTGTTTCGTTAGTGACTCGTTAATTATACATACAATAAAATTGGCCGACTTGTCCAAGTGCTTCGACGAATTTTCAAATCCGTATCATTAAATTTTCATTATACAAATTATACCGAATTTCACGCGTCATGCTTCCAAAAGTTTCCTATCTAATTTACCACGGATTTACCACGATTCTTAGGAATCTCTTATCAACTCTCGATTCTCCTTACTTTACTCCAATCCTCGCAAATAATTTCTAGAAATTCCTAACCTCTACAGTCTCCTATTGAAGTTATCGCGAATTGGTCGCAAACTTGTCGAACCGATAGACACTTCTCTTAATTCTTTATTCTCGCGCGATTTTCGCGAACAATTTCAAACAAATGATAGCATAGAAAGATTTTATTAAAGCTATTATTATACCATTGATCAACGATTCCCAAACTATTGCAACGTTCACGAACGACTATTTACGTTAATCGCTCAAAAAAATATTCCTTCCATCGGCCACACCGCTGCCTCCTTTATCGATCTCGTGATCTAAAACGCTTCACGTAGACATATACCTATAATATACAATATACGATACGCAAGACACGTACGCGCGCGCGCGCGCTCGTGTGTAATTAGGCCCATATATAATATGTTGTAGATATGTGCAATAATCGACGATAAGAGATTATGTATAATATATATATATAAAGAGTAAAAGAAAAGAAGAACAGAAGAGAAAATAGAAACGCAAGAGAAACAAAGGCAGAAGCGAGTATCGAGTTTGCGTGCACGCAAGTCGGCGTTTTGTATCGAGATAAAACGATAAGAAAGAAAACCGATAACGCCCGTGTAAGTACGGGCCGCTCCAGAGTCACCTGCTAGATGCAAGAAAGTAAATGCACTCTTCTTCGGCTTCGAGGGCTGCCTCTTATCGGGCTGCTATTCAATTTTCATCGTGTGAAGTAACACGGCCACTAAAACAATGTCGAGCACCGCGACAAAAACCGTTTAATAGAGACACGCCCGATACCGACCCCTCGCTATTTGTATACCGCTTGTTACGACCGAGGTGTAGCGGCCATCGTCAGCCGTTGTTTGTACCGGTAAGCATCGATACGACACAACCTTTTTCCTATATCCCCATAACATTTTTTCTCTTTTCTTTGGATTCTCCTCCGGGACGATTTAAGATGGGATTTTCTATAAGCGTCAAATACGATGGCTTCTAAGATTTTTTGAACGTACCCTCGTTACCTTTGCTCGCTAACTTTGTACCGTAACATTTTCTTCGATATATCACGCGTACTGCGTATGTGGAGAATTTTGAAATTTCATCGAAACGCTATTGCGATAATCGCGTTGGTAACACTACTGACCGCTAGCGGTTCAACAGCATACGCACATCCATCGGTAGCTCAGGCGCAGATTCTTTCTGGCGCCGGCACTGTTTCGGTTTAGTAAGTTTTTCAAATTGGTATAAAGTTGTGGGAGTTTAGAAAGCAACGCAACTGACACAACTGAGCAAGGTACCTTAGTACTGAATAACAAATTACTGCTCAAATAACAAGATAGATTGCCGACGACAAAAAGCCGATTAGTAGGCTGTCGGTCGGTAGGCGTCGGCGACAAAGAGCCGATTAATCGACTGTCGGTCGGTAAAGTGGTAAGATGTTGAACGAATCTTGAAACGCATATCGTACGTATTGCACAAAACGTTCTGAAATTTCACGAGTAATATAGAGAAACACGATTGTCGTATTTGTAATTATATTATGCGGCAAATTTTAGGGTTACGTTATACGTGCAATTTTGAACGAACCTTAATACGTGTGTTAATGTACGTATTAAATAAAACTGTGGTGATTATACTGGGCAATTTTTTAAGCAAATTCCAAATGTGTAATAGAAAACGTTTGGAAACTTCGTTATCACTGTAGTGCAACGTGACTATCATCGTTAAATTGGTACTCGAAACGAATCTGAAAACGTTACATACTACGGAATATTTAATATACAGGGTGGTTGGTAACTGGTGGTACAAGCGGAAAGGGGGTGATTCTGCGTGAAAAAAGAAGTCGAAAATATAGAATAAAAATTTTTCGTTCGAGGCTTTGTTTTCGAGAAAATCGACTTTGAATTTTCGCTCGGTACGCGTGCGGTACGTTATAACGGATCTCACTGTAGATCGTTGTCTCGATGGAAAAATTGAAAAAAAAAAATTAAACAAAATTGTTATTCTATATTTTCGACTTCTTTTTCCGCGTAGAATCACCCCCTTTCCGCTTGTACCACGAGTTACCAACCACCCTGTATATAAGTGTATTAAGCATTCGTTACGTACGTAAAAGGATCCAGGTGTATTTCTTGTTCTTGTTCGTATATTCGCAATTATTTCAGATCACAAATTATACAGGGTGGTTGGTAACTGGTGGTACAGGCGGAAAGGGGGTGATTCTACGCGAAAAAAGAAATCGAAAATATAGAATAAAAAAATTTTTTTTGTAATTTTTCCATCGAGACAACGATCTACAGTGAGATCCGTTATAACGCACCGCACGCGTACCGATCGAAAATTCAAGGTCGATTTTCTCGAAAACAAAACCTCAAACGAAAAATTTTTATTCCATGTTTTCGACTTCTTTTTTCGCGTAGAATCATCCCCTTTCCGCTTGTACCACCAGTTACCAACCACCCTGTATAAACTACGTCACAGATTCGATGGAATCTTCAACTCATTTGCAAGTTTCGAAGGATACGTCCACTTTTTAACACTTTTAGAAAATCCCTTCTTTACTCTCGGGCCAATTCTCGCTGCCAAATGGATTGTTTTTTAAAGTTCCAGTGGTCAGATTATCTTTAATTCATCCGGTCTCCTAACCGTTTTATATTCGTTGTCCGATGTAATTTTAATCGCCATTTAATCCCGGTTATTTAAATTTCTTAAAACAAGTTTGCCTCGAAAGGGCCTAAAGAACGAAATAATCTCCCACGACTCAACTTGTCTTTACAGGATTTGGCGATCCTTATCCGCTTGAAGATTTTCGAAATACTTAACAAAGGAGAATACCAGCGTTGCTTTCGTTTGAAATGTTTCTTCATAATATTATAAGTACTAATTGCCTTTGTACAATTTCATCATCTTTATCGGCTCTAAGTTCATTGAAATATATAAATATATTTAATCCTTTAAGCACGCGCACCTTTTCGTAGCTTACTATCGCAAAAAAGTAAAAAAAAAAAAAACAAAAATGATGAGAAAAATACAATATTATTATCGTTATAACGCGTGTCAATTAGTTGACTGATATGTGGTTAACATTGAGATACATAAATACGTAAGCGTATAACACGGATACAAATATTTATCTGGTAGAAAAGAAAATGACAGCATGAACAGAAAATTATAATTATTTACGTGGTGTATAAAATTCTAATATAAAATAATCGTAAAACAGATTAATTTCCACCTATGAAATTTCGTGAAAACTATAATATCGCTGTTGGACGACAACCGCGATTTACGAAATTTTTGATCCGTGGTCTATGGACGACAGTAGAATTTAAAAGGTCAATGAATTAAATAATATCGTATAAATTCGTCACGTGAAATATTTCTTCGCGACGTTGTAAATCCAAAAGTCGAAGTAACCTACGATACAACTTGTTTTATAGGATTCTATGATTTTTATTGGTCCGACGGTACTTGATACATGTGTTGCAAAAATACATCGATTCTATAAATTTACCATTCGAAATGATTGTTCGCGAGGTTGTAAATTTGATACCGGAGAAATTTCCTACCCTTCATCTGCATGAAATTCTACTCATAGTATACCAGCGTTGGAATTTCATGTTTCTACGCTATGGGAATTTATTAAAAATCGCATCTTAAGAGCACCGTTTCATTTTCGTTTCGTGTTTTCACTCGGGAAAAAATGGGAAATCGATAAGAAACTCGTGTAAGCAACTTCCTCGTTTTCTTGTTCCTCGGTGCCCTTTGAGAACAGTAGGAAAACAACATTTGCAGAATTATGGTTTCATGGGTGTGCCAACGCGACATCAGTCCGGCCAAATCGTAAATAATATATTTTTTGATTAAAATTGAATAAACTACCAACGGCTAGAAATTCATGTCGCTTTATGTAAACTTATAGATTGTCAAATACGAAGTTGTTAATAATTTACAGATTCGGTCGAATCGCAGTTCGTAGTTGGAATTTCTGCTGAATTTTCTGCTCGTATCTCCGTGACCATCTTTTGGATAATCTCCAAGCTTTTTCTCTTCAAAATTCAAGCTCTTCCTCTTTAAACTATTTACACGGCCATTACGGTATTTATTTATTGCAAAATCAACTAACGACTCTTGATTATTGTTGCATAAATAACATCGTGACGTAAACATTGTTACATAAATGGACACAAGTATAATACGATGTAGAAAATATTTTTATAAGGTGTTTAAACTTGCTTTATGGTCTCGCTTATGCGTTGTAAGCGACGTTAAATTGATTAAGCTGATTAAAATTCCACTTCTTTATATATATATATATATCTCCATTGTAAAGTCAAGAATATTAGATTTTAGAAATCTACTAAAATTACGTATCACGTTACCTTTTTTAAATGACTGCAAATTTTTGACGAATTCAACAATTCAATTTTCTAGCACAAAAATTTTTGCATAAAACCTGTTAAAGTAACGTTCACAAGGACCGACGATAAGTTTAAAATTCGATACGAGATACGAAACTGTTCCATTTCTATAAACTTCAAAACGATATTTATTTGGTAGCGATAATTGACCCAAATGTATAAAGCTACTTTATTACGTAATAATTCTGGTGGTTTTACTTGAAGCATCGCATCTATATTCACGGACCAAGCGTTATATTTATTTTCATTTTTATTTACGCTTTAATTTAACGAAAAGGTGAAGGTAGTTTCTTTTTTCCTTACTTTTAACAGCAACGTATAATTTGAACGAAATATACAGGGTGATTGGTAACTGGTGGTACAAGCCAAATAGGGATGATTCTACGCGAAAAAAGAAGTCGAAAATATAGAATAAAAATTTTTCGTTCGAGGCTTTGTTTTCGAGAAAATCGACTTTGAATTTTCGCGCGGTACGCGTGCGGTACGTTATAACGGATCTCACTGTAGATCGTTGTCTCGATGGAAAAATTTAAAAAAAAAAAAATTAAAAAAAATTTTTATTCTATATTTTCGACTTTTTTTCGCGTAGAATCACGCTCTCCCCCCTTTCCGCTTGTACCACCAGTTACCAACCACCCTGTATACGCGCTGAGCAATGGCATTAGCAAACAGACAGTAACATTCAAGGACATCGGAAATTTGATCGAATCGATCTTAACGAATTCGTAATTTTCACGAATATAAATAAATTCCACGTTTCGCTTTCACCTACAACATTTTTATTTACTCGTACGAAATAATATTACTTTGTTTGGTTCGTCGATCGTATCACAGCGCTGCAACGTCGAGACGACGATAACGTTCGATCAATTTGATTAGCAAATTAATAAATATTCGAACGTAAAAACGTACCTGCAAGCATCGGGAATATCGTTGAACACATTTAACGTCAAATGGTTGTTCGTGACTCGATAAATGGTATAAAACAAAAAAAAATGATATTTAACAGCTCGAATTTACCGAACAATTATATTTGTCGTATCAAACAACTCCATTTGATACCATTCGAAATACACAATTTGTCGTTTCTCGCGAAAAATCTATTTATCGATTGAAATTAATTTAATAATTTATTTAACGTAACGTTTAATATACACGTTCGCATGGATTATTTTCCATGTTACACGTACGACAACGACAACGACAAGCGTATAAATAGAAAATCGGCCAATTAACGCGTTTCCACGGCGAGTTATGCGAAATTAATCGACATCGATACGAATTTCCAGTAAATTCAAATTCTGTCGATACATCGAATCATACGGTGGCATCGTCACCGCGCGGATTAAACATATTAGAGGCATCGAGCATCGAGCATCGATCATCGTATCGCAACTGAAACGCTCTGTAATAATTCAATTGTCATTTTAAATTTCAGCGGCAGGGCACACGTTCGAACCAACCGGTACGCGCTAGTTAGATCAATATCGCGTCCCTCCAAGTAAATCATAGAGAACAGCATGCGAAAACACGCGACATAAACTGGAAATCCCCGAATTTATTCGGGGCCGCTCGCCTAAAGCGAAATTATTAACAGCGTTATAAACCTCATGAAATATCGTTCAGGCGAATATATCGGTGGGCGATTCGTCCTACGTTTCTGTTTTCTGGCCAAGTTGTTGCACCATGCAAAAACCAGTGTCGCTATTTGCCAACGAGAGTCTAACGTTCTAGAACATGTTAAAGGAGTATTTCCATTAAAGGCAGTCGATCTTTCGACCCGCGAGAGAAATTATTGGAAAATTTCAGAAGGCAAAAAGAGTAATTTGCACGGCTTTGAAATTTCCGATATCGCTTACGATAAATTTGAATAATCCGTTCTTTCTGTATCGTTCGTTTTATAATTTGGTTACTCGTGTCTCGACGTAGAAAAACATTTTCCGCGTATTATACTAATACCTTTATATTCATAATCGGCATATATCCGAGCTTTTTTGTCGCGTATTTCCAAAAAAAAAAAAATCTCTCCGCGAGATTGAGCGCGCTAAGATTGAAAAGTAAAGGCGAAAATTTAATCCGAAGCAGATATAAATAGAAATCGATCGATATCTGGAATTTTAAGGAACTTTAGACTGCTGATAAACGAGCGAAAAGCGTGAAAATTATAGCGCTGATTACGCGCCGAAAATCAGCAACACGTGTACTCTACGAGTTTATGAATTTCGAAAGCAATTGAACGATTCTTTCTAAAGAAATATCGCATCGATAAAGACAAGAATCGAATATTATATTGTTTATCTGTAAGTGAAATATTACTGGAAAGAAAGCTTGGGAAACTATCGTGGAAATTGCTGAAAAATTAGAAATTAAATTAGAAACGAGCAATTTAGCAAGGATATTTTGAAAACTTTGAACTTTAAGGGTATAAAATAAGGAAAGGTCAGGCTTTCCAAGCCACCAAATGGAAATACTCCCTTAAGCACCGATCTTTCGCTAACACGATAACGCATCGAACGATTTTGCATCCGCAATGGCGCACGTGCACCCATCGGGCTAACCTTAATGCACGTGTTCCAGACCCAAGACATTGCACAGCTACGTTATGTGCTCGCTGTATGCTCGTGATGGTGCTGAACGTGCTTTTCATAAAAAAAAAAGGAAAAAATGAAATAAGAATAAAAAAAGAAGTAAGGGGCAGCTAATCGAACGTGTAACGAGGCTGTCGTTGCATTGAATGCGTAAGTGTGCGGGTGCGTAGATTGTTCTTGCGTGACCGTACGATCGTGCTAGCCACTACAATATACAGCTTCACGGGTGTTTGAAAACAACACCTAAAATAAATATTACATATTTTATAAATAATATATTTCTTCGCGTTGAAATCTCTGAGGTGCGCGGAATCGATCGGAAGAGCGTGACGTTGCTCTCAGAAGTTTCTCTAGATTTTTAGTAATATCTAGGGATTTTAAGTTTAACCATTTCTAGTATTTTTCGTATATCTCATTGTTTCAATCGTATTTGAATTTAAATCAACCATTCGATATCAACGTGTTTCTTTTTCTTTGTGAAATATTGGATAAGCAAAATGCTATTGTAGCGATGTACATATCTCGAGGTAAATGTTTATTACATCGATCGATATTTGCCTATCGGCTGGGGAAAACGAGAACGTATTGTTTAAAAATGGCCACTCGTTGAGTGAGACGAGCGAACTCGTTGCGGAAGTTTAATAATTACACACGTACGGGGAAGAGTAAATATATCTGCTACTATGAACTACTGTGAACTCACGCTCACTAGTAAGAACCGTTTCTAGACTTTTATCACGTGCCTTGGTTTTACGCACTGCTATTCGCAACCAGAGGTAGCTCTTCCCTATGTCGATGCAACGAAGATACTTCGATCTACTCGTATTATATTTAGCCGAATAAAGTAAAGATTCGTTTGTTTTGACAAAACAAAGACCAGCTTTAATCGACAAATTAGTTGGCAACAACGAACAAGCATCGAAACACGAACCGCGTAGAAATCCGATCGATCGCGACTCTAAATTTTCTTAATTTTTTTAATCTCAATTTAAACAAATACACGATCAATGTTCGATTCCGGAACAAGAAGTAACTTACTTCCGTAAGTTGGTTTATCATAAGATGACTAAAATAATACGAACAACGATATAGAGTTGTAAGGTGAAATTAAAAAATAACACTTGTAACACGATGATCGTGTTTTCTTTTTTCCTTTGTAATTTTCAATTTACGAAGTTTATCGATGTGGCTTCCGATTTATGTTACGAAGAAACTGTAGCAACTGAACGGAAATGTTGAAGAGAATTTCTGCCTAGACATTCTGTTGCTCCTTGAACCTATCAATTTATAACTCGCCGATTAAAAACAGACAAACGCGTACGTTTCGAAGATACCAAGGGAAAGACAAACTAAGATTTCCTCGACGTTACACCAACGTTATTTTCCAAGAATCGTGTTATTGCGTGGCTGTAGCTTTCACGACCAAATATATCTACCTACCGCGGCTCAAAAGTCTTAGGACATCTTTTATTCTTAGCACAACTTCGTTATCCGATTTCAATTACAAACTTTAATTTGCAGGCGCAATTTATTAAAAATTCTTAGTAAAATACCGTTCCCTTTATTCCATTTTTAACTTAATTCCAATTACTTATTTACGATTATATAATTAATCGTATCAATTGGCTTGTATATCCGATCAATTCTTTGCGATTGAAAGATCTTCGTCGCATCTTTGTAGATTCCACTGAAACCGCAGCATTTCAAATCGACCAGAAAAAGATGATGAATATTTATACGAAGGAAAACGACGCAAGAAACGACGTTCGTACGATTCCATCGTCGTGACGCTGAAGTACAAAGGATTAGCGACACGGTACGCGTGACGCACAAAGGGACGTTTGTTGGCGGCGCGCGTCGCGTCGCGTCGGTCAAGTTTCACGTCTGACTACGCATCCAATGAAACCGCAGCCTGAAGAAACATGCCGTACATGGAACACGCCGTACGTGCGCTCGCTTGCACCCCGATCTAAAAGCTTCGCTGAAGCTGGATGGCGCGGCGGCTGGGAATACGGTGCTGCGCGGCACGGCGGCAAGCCGAAAAGTATGTATACTACGTACATACGTAACACGTAGCCGGTGCAGAAGTCGATAAACGATTCAAAATAGCTGCTACGTAAACCAGGGTGAGGAAAGAGAAAGATAGAGAGACAGTGGTAGTAGATCGGGCTGCTTAATTAGCTCCGGGATGGATTTGGAGCTGCGGGAAGAGAAGAGGCTCGTTGGTGTACCTAAAGCACGAGGAGCAGCTTAAACGGTGTGAATCGAGGAGCGAGTGAAAGTGGGCAGAACGGATGGGAAAGCGGCGTTTCCCGCGAAAATTATACATATTGGAAAGCGTGTACGGGCCGCGGAAGTCTCGAAGCAGAACTGGATCTTTTCAAATAAACTTCATCCTACTCTCTCAACGGCCGTTTGCTATTGTTCGGTGGTTGAATGACCAGCGAGAACACAGAGGACGACGGGAACAAAGCGCTAGGAAAATAAATGGGATTTGGAATATACGTACGGCTGGCGTAAGAGCGAACGCGAGAGAGAAAAACAGACTGAGAAGGGGGGAAAACTCTCTGGCCGATGTTCTGCAGTGAATAACAAGTTGGGAGACGGCAGGCGACATCACGCAGATCTCGTACAATTGTAATAACAATGTGTATAGGAGTTGTACGGAGATATCGTTTCATCGTGTTAATTAAACTCTCGAGATGGAGAGCGGAAGCCTAGGAGAGACGTAGACAGATCTATAGAGATAGACAGCCAGATGGGAAGGTGAAAAGGATGGAAGAAGCGGAATGAGGATGTTTGGGGATGTGTGTGTCAGAGCGATGGGCAGATATCGAGACCAAGAGGACAGAGAGAACATCGATCTTCTTTTCGTGCACTGAAAGAAAGGAAGAATCTTGAAATAAAGTTTCGAAAGTACGCCGCGTTCTCAGACACGAAGAAGGAAAGACAATCGAGCTCGACACTTTGTGCGAAGTATATAATATAATAAATGTATAAGTATGTAGGTACACATATATAGTAATTTTCATAGTAAAAGTTAAGATCGTTCACATTCGTGTCGTACGTTCCAAGCTGCGTACGTTGCAAACGACATATATGTACACAATGGCCGGATACTGCGGTAACCGCAGCGTCGGGTTATGACACGAGTATACAAAACGACGGTACACGACAGATTAGAGACGCAGAGACGGGTAAAATACCGTTTCGAAATAGCTTCTGTGCCGCTCTGTGCTTCAAGAGGTCCTCGTTCTTTATTAATCTTCCGTTCATTGGATCAGTTTGAACGTGCATTCGCAGTCCCGTCCATAAGTCACTCGGATTACTTGTTTATTTTCAAACGTAATTATCGTTGAACGCTTGCGTCGCCTAATAAATATCGAATCACATTCGCGGCAAATTTAACGAGCAATCGAAATAGCATCCGTGAATAAAGTCTCTTAAAAATTTCGATCCTTTTCAATGGAATAAAAATTATGTACGTAACGTTCCGGTATTACGCCATATGGCATAGCGACAACAACGAGAATTGATTAATACATCTTTAGGAAGAATGCTGAATTTACGATAAAACGTTGCAAGTATAGCACGAAACGTTTCTATGTGTATCGCGTTATTAGTGACCGGTGATTTATGGACAGTTAGGTAGATAACTGTAATATCCGTTGAATGTTCATTATCTTTTTATTACTCTCGAAATTCGAAATAGTATTTTATTCACCTCTGGACAAGGTGGCATGCTCTATGCTTGGTACACACTATAAATACATTTGTACACTCGTACCGTGATCAAGAACAAACAGAGAGATAAATATATACATATGCACGTGACGTATGCATGTATATACATATATGCACACATGGATGCACGCCTATGCATATTATGTGATTTATATAGATTTAGATATGTATATAGATATATTATGCATAGCACATTGTTCTCTACTAGAGCTTACTAAATGCGTGATCGAACCGAGTACTCGTCCGAGAGTAACCTGCAACAGCGAAACAATAGCCTGTCACTGCCCCCTAAGGTGGTCATGTACTTACGTCTAATGTCTAGCTTTCTTTTCTATCTTTTTCTTGTCATTTTCTATCTTGTTCTTTTTGCTTATGGGACAAAGAGAGGGGAAAAAATAGAACGATCGATCTTTTGATCGATCTTCGCTTTTCCTGTTTCCACTAGGCTGGTATCGCTACTATTGAAACAAAAGTCAAAGATATTTCGTTAAGTCGATTACGTACTAAATGAGAAATTCACTGACGACTCGATGAAAGTTGATTTTAACGCAATTTATTTCACTCGGACACGATTTTCTTTTAAAAAGAGATTCTGTAATAAAATATTATTCTGTAATATTATTCTACAATGTATATTATTTTCTACATGGCAGGATACTTTATACAGAGCGGCGAGACAAGGTCGAAAAACTTTGTCTTATTCAATGGCTAAAACCAAGTGTCGAACGTAGATTGAAATATCAAGTATCGAATATTATCAGCATTTTTCTACGAATGGTATGCCATCTATTCGAATTCTAATCGAGTTAGCGATATTATCATGCAACGATACTCTGCTACGATATTTTCTCGCTATATGGAAATGTTTAGCTAGAAACGACCATCGAGATCGACCTTATTTCCGCTGTATTATCGAATAAAAATAAATTTCTTATCCAAAGAGGAATTTATTTGTGTAGGTAATGCGTCATTTAGAAAAATGTGTTCAATTATCGACTGTAAAAGTGGCGATACGTTAAGAGCCTTTCGTCTGTATCGATCGAAGTCGAACTTAATCCTATCCGATTATAACCGAATAAAAGTAGCTTTTAGTCAAATCAAACAGAAATTTATTCGCATAGTGCCGTGCTTATCGCTCGTCGCTTAAAAATGAAAGTGTGAAATATCGTCCTTCGCTACTGTTTCTATAATTTTGGAATTAATTACTCTAATAAATTATCCCGATAAGTATTTAGAATAACTCGTTACAAACAACGAATAATTATTATCAGAAAGAGTCGAAGAACCGCGAAAGATTCATTTAAATAACCATCTCGCATAAATATTCATCGAAAAAGAATTTGAATAAAGCTCAACTCCGTTTCCGATAAATTAACGTGGGAGACCAGAGTTATTCGTCATTTCGATTGATTGCCACATTTTGTATTCATAATTCGGCTGCAGAATGACAGACAGATTTATTCGAGCGGTTACACGGTATGCGTTGCTTTTACTAAATAACTGTTTGCTACATACCATAAATCGTTGTTCTTACTATTTATCTACTACTTACTATTTATATAGCAAACGAATCGAACTGAATATGTCTAATTAACAATAAAAATAGAAAGCTTATAGAAGAAAATTTTGCAATATTCAACGACATCTTTTACTTCACATATACGCGGTATATTATTCCCACTATCGTGTTAATAATTTTCAGATAATTACTCTTGTGCCACAGGATGATAGATCTTGTTAAGCAGCAGACAATTTCCCTGTACTTCTTCCTAAATTGACTCGCAACACAGATACAACCTGACCCAGTTGCTGCTATCTCCCTACAGAGCATATCATTGTCAAGTTTCTGCTACGCCGACATAACCTAGTCACCTGGTCTTCGATAGAACATAAATATTCTTTCAACTTGTACGAAGATTAATTTCGCTGATCGATCGAAACACGTATTTAAAACAACGATGATATTTTTCCATCATAATAATAATTAAACAGAAGTAAAGATTCTCGATCAAAGGATAACCACGACCATAACCTTGCCATTATTCACCACTCTGTATAAAGCAGTAGTTGTAACGCGAAAAATGGCCCGATATAAAAACCGTTTAAACACGGGAGTGAAACGCGCGAAAGCGGTTATAAAACATTTAACTGTAACCTCGACGAGCGCGTGTGTTGAGGTCCGTTTTAAATAGTTTGCCCGTTCATTAGCAATTCCCCCTGTTTCTCGTCCAGCCACTGACATATACGTATCGTATGTACGAATAAATGAATCCCGCTTTTATGGCTCGGGGACATGCACGAAATATAATACGAGCCGAAAATTTCTCTCTTTTTCGATCGGCAAATTCTCCAACCTGCATTCTCGTCGTCCGGATTTTAACGGATCGAAAACCTTTCGTTCTAAACTACGTGATTCCTATGGACATACTATATATCGGAAAATACGTCTATGAATAGGAATCAAGTTGAAAAGTAGAGGGGAGGGGGAGGGGCGTACAGAGACACAGAGAAGAAGGGTGAAGAAAGAAGAGTACAGGATGATTCATAAATGCGTGGTGTCCATTCCTCAGGGGCTGAGCGTGCACATGGAAATAAACAGAGAACGTCGTATGAACGTGACGATGTATTCCACGTATCTTAGTTTTCCAGTTGAGGATCATTCGAACTATGTTGTAAGTGTCTGCCTCTGGTATTATCGTTGGACCATGTCGAATCTCGGTTACGTGAAATCTCCGCGATACATTTACTCGCTAGCCTGTACGCTGAGATTGTAAATAACGCAGAGTGAAATAAAAGAGAAAAATATTTGCCTCGGCACGCACAACCGTACATGTTTTATCATCGACTATATAACATACTGTATATAACATACAATAGCGAAGAAAAGGAAATTTAAAATTGATACGCCATGAATTTTAATAACTTTTGTATTAAAAACGTTTGACTGTATTGGTAACAGACATCTATTCCATGCTATATATCGTGCTTATTCGTTTACATTACTTAGACGTGAATCCATTTTGGAAAATTACGTCGACCTTTTGCGCCTCTTATTTTATAAACGTTCTTTCGTCCGAAGCTGTAGCCGAAACGACGTTTCTCGTGACCTAAAGCTGACGAGCAATACCGATCGATTTGAATCGAGTAGAACTTCGGTCGGTCGATATCCTACACGCTCGTGCAGGTTCATTATTATTCCGAAGGCGGAAAAATAAAAATTCGAAACTTTATATAGATGAAATAAAAATTGGCTGTGCGCGTGTGTGTACAGGCAACGATAAAGCGCGCAGTATACACACGCATTGAGATACGAAGCAGACGTTTTGAACATTTTATTCGATCATCCGTAACTGGAAAATTAAAATACTTGGGATGTACGTTCGTACGATGCTTCTTTATTTATTTATTTATTTTCATGCTGCCAATTCATCCTCACTTAAAGCATGGACATGTATTTACAGATCACCCTGTATATATATCGTGTGAGAGAAGAGGTGCGGAAAGAACGAGCGAAGAAAGAAATCGCAGCGGAGAGAGAACTTCAATTTACTCGAAGCGATACCTTGCCACGACAACTCGAGCTATATGTATATCGCCATGCATCTTCAGCATACTGCGTGAAAACGAACCGTACTGAAATATTCTTTCAGAAGGAGGATGCACTCACGTATATACGTACGCGTCCGTTGTCCGTATCAAGCTTTTCAGCGCATCCTTTCTTTTTCCTTTTTCTTTCTCATTTAATGGAACTATCAGACGGCGAAAGCTTCAGTGCTAAGGGCATGCGAAGAAAAATATCTTTTACCTAAATCCAAAATTGACTTTGGCCGAAAATCGTATGGCCAAATAATATCCAGATGGAGAGAATGCTTCCAAATAGACGCGAGTATCCAAATAATTTTTTGTACAAATCTTTCGCGGGTGTACCGTATTCGTTGCACGAAACACTTTGAAACACGTCGTTCTATGTATTATTGGGTTGGCAACTAAGTGATTGCGGACTTTGTCATTAGATAGTATTGACAAAATCCGCGATCACTTAGTTGCCAACCCAATATATCAAACGTATTTTATATTAAAATCTGCTACATGTTCGTGCACGATATCATTTTCATTGACATCGTAACGAGACTGGATGATCGCGATTACATCGGTCTTTGGAACCAGTCTACAGGTAAATGTACACGTATAGAAGAAGATATTTATCGCAAACATGAAACTTGAAAGCGATCTAAAAATCTACACGTTGCACGTATCGTATAATACGTGTCAAAACGTGTTCCATATCGCGTCTATATATTACGTGTTTTATTTCCGCAATTTCATCGACGCTGCAACGAAACACAACTGTCATGGTGATACTGGTCAAATCTCAAAGCAATCTGAAAATCTGCGTAGAAGTTACAAGATATTTACGGCAGATCTATGCTTGATAAAAAATTCGTATATAAGACGAACGACAGTCTGAAACGCTTAATTAGCGTCGAAGATGACCACGTTAAATATCACGGCTTCGTATCATCGTCTATATCGTCGGCTTCTATGCATTTTCAAATTTCAAATTCGTTCAACGTAGTCGCGATACCTACGCGTGATCGCGGTGCTACGTTAAATTTTCAAAGTGTTACATAACGCACAGGTACTATATTTATAAAATGATCGCACGAACATTGGAATACCTTGACGAACCGCTATACATACGTTTCAGCGTGCATTTTAGAAAAGAGTAACGTTGACCCTTAGCACTGGAAGATCGCCGACGCGAGTTTCCGTGAAGTGCCATGTGAAAATCATCAAGCGAATGGATATCGGTATACGTAAAGCCGAAAATAAATGAGCGTGAAGAGGTGGATGTAAAATATCTGATAACGAACGATGCCGGCTATGTAACACGGAAGCGGCGCGGGATTCTTCGCGAGAACCTCGTGATTCGCTATAAAGTAGGGCACACACCGGTCACGGAAATTCCCTAACTATACGCGACGTTGTTTAAACCGGGAATAAAACAAGGTCGAAGAAAAATATTCGCAAAGTGGTCGACGTTCATCGATCGCTTTGCGTCTCTCAGTCAAACTTTACGGAACTATCATCAGCGTCATAGAAACTGGTCGAGGAATAGAATATTTTGAATCGAAATTGACGCACAGAGAACGCGTATGTTAAGTTAAAGGACGTTGACGAGACGCGTCGATCTGCAATTGCGAAAAGTTTGTGAAACACGAATAAAAACGAAAGATGTCGGCAAGTTTCGAGATTACACTTGTCAAAGCGTGGAAATTCGTGTGGCAAATATATGTGGGGAAAAAGATGAAAGCGCAAAACAGCTGATTCGCAGACAGCAATTGGAAATGCACGCGTGCGCGTCCGATGGCTGAGTTAATACTTATCCAGCCGTGCGTCCGTGTATTGCACCATCTTCTGGAAATAGAGTACGGCCGACGTTTATCTCAAACGCAATGCAGCCTAGCGCACGCCGCGTGTTAAACGTTGACTCTCGACGATTACGTGGGGGAAGCAAGAAAGAGCGGATCAAAAAGAGAGAAGCGAGGTGGTAGAAGCAAGACAAAGACGAAAGTCAGAGTGAAACAGTAAGATAGAGAGGGTGGTCAGATAGAGAGAGACAGAGAGATAGAGCGAGAGGATAAGAGAGAGAGAGAGAGAGAGTGAGAGGGAGGGAAAAGAGAATAGAGAAGAAAATGCGGAATCGATGCGAGTTTAAGCGTAATAATAAACGAACCAGACGAACTCTGATCGTCTCAGAAACGCATATATGTACGTAGAGAAAAACCAATAAATGAACGAACGACAGAAGACGTATCGTTCGGTTTGAGACTTACTCGGGATATTTGACGTTGGGTAAAGCCTTCAGGAAACAACGTTGACGCAGGATGCCCTCCCACAGTTGCACGCCAACGATACCGAATATAAAGAAGACGAAGAAGCACAGCAGAAGCACGTTGCCCAGCATAGGAAGAGTGTCGAGTAAAAGCATCACTAGTATCCGCATACCTGTTGGAAAAAGAAAGACAAAATAGCGGCAAGAACAACGACACCCGAGTCTCGTTTTAAAACAAGTCTCGGCTGTTTGCTATGATTGCGGTGCAATCGTGTCGTCTAGTTTCACCGACGGCGTGACAAATACAGGATTTCTCTGTTTACAGCAAGTCAGGAAAGTATTCGAAGACTCGAAGAAAGCTTTTATAAATGTTGCTTAGGCGAGATATTTTCAAATTTCGTTAATGTCGTAGCGAGATCAGCGCGATTACATCGGTCAATTTTGAAACAAATCTGGAAACGTAGGCTAGAAGCTATATTTATTGCAAGATATCTTTTAGCTGAGATCGCGAAGGCATTTCAACGATCAATTGTCCATTGTGTTGGTAAATCTCGATACTCGGTGAGACCATTTTTAATACTTTTCGTTTCTTTTCGTTTCTTCTTTTTTTTTATATATCGATAATATTGTATACTTTCATTTTTAATATCTTGTAGCTTCTATATACGTCAGTCGCATCTGATTACGTCGCTAATGAAATTTCAAAACGTTTAATACCGCGTGGACGATATAATATATCGACGAAAGATTTCTATAAACGTTCAAATACTTTCGCGAGCCATTGTACGTCACTGGAGGAAGAATAATGTCATCCGGATACGGCGCTAAATAGAGACGTGCGCGAAAAAGTGGGAAATCACGAGGCGAGAAAAGCGAAGGACTTGTTATAGGCGGAACACTCAAATATAGTGTATCGCGGTTCTAAATCGATCCGCTCATTATTTGTTCATCTGGATCGTTCAGGAATAAATCTTCTTTCAAGTTCATTCATGTTAAGCTTACATCTATATCCTACTATATATAATCGTTGCGGGCTGAGAAAAATGTAAATTCGATCGAACAGAGAACGTCGGATCTTCTTTTCACGCGACTTTATTTAAAGAAGCTGCAATCGCGGCTGCAACGTAAAGAGTATCGAAAGAGAAACGAGTCGAGTGCTTGAGTCAAAAAAAAAAAAGAAAAAAAAAACACTGGCAAATATTTTTCAACGGACGCCGGATATAACAAGTTCGTAAATTTGGAAAAATTGATCGATCGGTGCGTGTATTAACTGCAAACGTAGCGTACGAATAATGCGACCGCGTTAAAATACATGGAAATTTGAAACGAAAGTTTTCGGCGTGGCAAATCCATCGCGGGAAATGAGAATTTTTGTTGCGACTAATTCTGCTATTATCACGGTCGATTAGAATTTTTCCCTGTAATTAAATACTTGGAAGATGGTAGTCGTCGTAAATAGATCGTTTATGAATATGCAAGTGTTTATAAATAAATATGAACGTCTACCGGTTATGTAAGTTTCAGAAACGCTGTGAGAAGCAACTACAAGTAAGTTAGAAAAGAATATGTAAGTAAGAAAACCTTGGCTCTCCTTTGAAATTCAAATCGCGTTACGACAAAAACTCCCCTTCATGGAGGTACGCGATAAACAGAAGGAAAGAATTTTATCCGGTGATTTGGATTAGCTTAGGGACCAATTTATGTTCGATTGCACACGCTTCCAACGAGAATCAATTTTCTTGTAAACAAAGCTCCGTAGGATAAAACTTTATTTGTTCTTTCCCGACTTATTTTTGAACGAACAACCATCTTCCCTCGGCGATACCCTGTGCCTTTGGATTCCGATTCACCTTGCACATGATCGATATAACGACAAATATTTTCTCTTTTTTATTTCTTTTTTTTTTTTTTTTTTTTTGAAACAGATAAATTTATTCGGTATATTTTATTCGATCAGAATTTTGACCAGAAAGATCGAAGCAAATAAATGTCGCGAATGTTGGTTCGCTTGGATATACGTACGCGCGATTTATATATTTGCCGTCTATTATGAAAATTGTTTATCGTAAAAGTAGCAAAGTCAGCGTTTTTCAACGTACACAGCCAGTTGTGTTTTTGTATACTCACTTGGAATCCTGTTGATGGCACGTAGAGGTCTCAAGACTCTTATAGTCCTTATGGCCGATAAATTCATGTTTTCCACGTTCAAACAATATTCCAGAGCACTGAAATAGAATAATCGAACATAGAAATTTTCTCCTTTGTCGAACATTTCATTCCGATGGCAAATATTTATCCTATGCCAAGGCGTTGTTTTTCTGTCGAATATTTAGTAAACTCTGGTGGCAAGCTTGGCAGAAATAAAAATATAAATTTCATTTAGACCGAATCCGTTGAAAACGTTCGAGATTGAATAAGCATTCGTCAATCAGAATTCTGCGAAGTTAGGTGGAAATGAAATTAGATTGCTGAAAGCAACGTGTTGTACGTTCCCCTCTTGTAATTGAATTTTATCCCAAGTAAATTTATTTATAAATGAACACGCGTAACTACGAATTCCCTAAATATTTAACACCAACTCGTACGCGTTTCTACGTGTCTGTCGCGTTCAGAATTGTAAGAGAGAAAACCTATGTAGAACGAAAAGCTAGTCGATTCGAGGGATAATCGAAGAAAGGAAATATTTCGTTGCCTTCGAGCTACGTTTTCAATTATAAAACAGAATGAACGTGGTACTGGGAAACACGGCTGGCTTGCGTAAAATTGAATAAGAGTTTAGCGGTTTATCAATTTCACGAGCTCCTAAGTACCTCGATGGAACCTGTGCGATTAACTTTACCCGCGTGACACCGTTCAATCCGCGAAACTTTATTTCACGGAAAACTTGCCACGAAGTACGTTCCGACCTCCATAGCTTCGAACCAACCACGGAATTAAGGGAAACTTTCGCGCAACTTGCTCGTTCGTTATACCAAAATAAAAATTCCACACGAATAAACGCCAACTCTATTCATTCCCCATATCCAACTTATTCTCGTATCTTGCTCTTTCTTCGCTCTTCCATTCAATTTCGTTTCCATTATTTCGTTCGTTCGTAAGCTTCTCTCTCGTTCGCCAACGAGACTTATAAAAGTCGATCTATAGTCGAACTATTCTAATCTGTCTGAATAGATTTACGATGCAACTCGGCGTATCTAAATCTCACGGCGACAAAAATTCCGCACAACTGGAGTTCGCAGAGTAAAATAGTCGAGCGGTTCTTTACGCTGACTGTGATTTCTTACGAGAGTAACTGCAGTTTAAGGGGGTATTCTGGTCTAGAAATTTGAAAAAATCGAAAATGTTTGTTTCATAGTTCCAAAGTTTAGACATTCGAGAATATACCCTTAAAAGGATTTTTCAAAATTTCAATTATTTTATGAGTTACAGCCATTTTTGTGACGCGGCATCTGCTCCGGTCCGACCGGGACCAATGTACAATAAACGGTAGACGCTGCCCGAGTACCTACGTATGAAAACCCTCATAAAATCATTACTATATTTTATACCTTTTTCAAGGTATTTTTAATTCAAGGCCAAAAAAATGTATTTTGTCGGAATTTGTTCGTCTTAGTACTTATTCCAAGTTAGTTTTTTGCCAGCCTTCCAGCAACGTGTACGTGCTAACTTTGACAACGTTTTATAAACATTCAAAGTAAAAATTGTTTTATATATTGAGATTTTAAAGTAAAATGGATAGAAAATATTGAAAATTCTAGTCTAAACGAGCATGCAGAGTGAAAAAGAGAAGATTTTCGGGTAATCGATTTAATCAAGAAGATATACCAGTTTCACTAGTGCATCTGCAGCAAAACTGAGAAGTTCGCAAGATGAAGAAGTATTAATTAATAACAATTACGGCTATTGTATTTTAGAATTTTTCTCTGTTTTAATCGTCTCCGTGAAAGAACTTCGGAGAATAAGTATTTTGAAGTAGAGGAAGGTTTCTTGTATGGAGCAGAAATGGCCGATTTAAAATATGTAAGTATGCTGTACCATTGTATTAGTAAAATTGCCGGAAACTTGTCTCAAAACTTTAAACTCGTAGTTTCTCGAAACTACTTTTTTCGAGTTGGCGTGCACGATATCTCAAGTTCTAACGAACCGATTTATTTTAAATTTGGTCTGAATATACTTTATATATTCCTCTATCGTCCGGACCACGCTCAGCTCAAAATCTTTAATATTACTATTTTCTAAACGTTCGGAATTGTCAATAAAACGTGTGAAATAAGAAATTTTTTTTCAAACGGCCGTCATTTTGTGAAAAAATGTTGTATCGACTTTTCCAATGTTCAGACGATAGCGGCATCCATACTAATTAAGAAACCGTTCGCATTTTTTGTTTCGGATGACCAGAAGGGTTGATATCATACACGCCACGACACCCCATTTTTTTGGCAGCTCCCACTTTGCCAGCTCGTAACTTTTTAAATATTGAGTTCTTTTTTTCAGTGAATTTTTTACGTAATCTCGAAATATCAATAAACAAATGCTAAAAAGAAGGATAGCAAAAATATTTTCTGTTTCGCTTGTACAGAGCTTCAAAAATCGCCCGAAATTCATGCCTTTAGACCAGAATACCCCGTTAATGGACAGTAGGTTACGTTGATACTTGTAATTAAATATGTTGCAATTAAATACGCTGTACGTGATTAATTGCGATCAACGATAATCAAGGTAAGCGTTGATATTGTCAATTTGCATGTTTTGAATAATTGGCGAAATAAGAGATCGGATACGGAGATCGTTCAGATTGGTACGATAGCTCTAACATCCAGATAAGATTTCATTGTAATAGATAGGATTTAGGGAAATAGCGTTCTACCGTATGAGAGGGAAATTTTACGCAGCGTCTGATGTAATTGAACTCCGGCTAATTGAGTTCACTTATCTACATATGTGTGAACTCTAATTAGTTGAATGAGAAATGGCAGGTCATGAAGTGAATCAGTGAGACAATTCTCGCTGCATGAGCTCCAATTATACGTATGTTTGTCCTCCAGTGGATTCAGGTAAATGAAATTTCACCGAGTATTGTTCGTCCA